>NW_027507764.1:286922850-287609100 GCF_037356315.1 Lithobates pipiens
TCTGCTACATTTCATTTTTTTTTTTTTTTTTATACATTATTTATTTTCAATAGCATACGCCAAGCCCCAAAGAACAGTAGTAAAAGTGACTGGTGAATCAGAGAGTATAGTAAAAAAAAAAAAAAAAACAGTTTGTAAGTCAGAATGTTGCTACATTTGTTTGTTTATTTTTTAATGCATTCTTTATTTTCAGAAATAGCTAATGCTAATGCAATATAATCATATTGAACAAAAAGTATATATTAGTAGTAACACTGTGATTGATGAATCAAAGAATATGTAAAAAAAAAAAAAATTTGTAAAAGATAAACTATTGTGACATTCATTTTTTATTTGTTTTTTTTTTTTAATGCATTGTTTCAGAACTAGCACCAGCATAAATGATAATGAAATATAATTATATGAAACAAAATTAAAGCCAAGACATATATATTAGCAGTAACACAGTGACTAGCGAATCAAAGAATATGTTAAAAAAATAAAATAAAAACAGTTTGTAAAAGACTGAGTGTTGTAACTTCTTTTTTGTTTTTGTTTTGTTTGTTTTTTTGTTCTTTTGTTTGTTTTGTATTTATGCATTCTTTATTTTCAAAACTAGCATCAGGATAAATGGCACTGCAATATAATTATGCTGAACTAAAAATAATACCAAGACACATAGATCGGTAGTAACAGCCAATTGTGAATCAGAAAACAAGTTTAAAAAATTGTAAATAGTTTTGTAACATTTGGGATTTTTTTTTCATGCATCCTTTATTCTCAGAACTAGCATAATGATATATGGCAGTGCAATATAATTTTGCTGAACAAAATATAAAAAATATAAATATAATGAATAATAAATAAATAATATAATACCAGGCACAGACATCAGTAGTACCATAAGAATTGGATAGGGTACCAGGGATGTCAAGCAAGCAGCATCAATAATTTGTTATAGACAGACACACAGGGAGGGATTTGCTAAAACTGGAAGAGCACAATCCGGTGCATGGTAGCCAATCAGCTTCTAACTTCAGTTTGTTCAATTAAGCTTTGCCAAAAAAAAAAAATGGAACAGATTGGTTTCTTTGCAGAACTGCACCAGGTTTTGCAACCCTCCAATTTTAGCAAATCAACCTCCCATAGATAACTCCCCATTGGTACTGCTGATTATTAGTACATTAAAGTCATTACTATAATGTCTACTACATTTTGTATGCTTTTTTATTTTCAGAAATATAATCAGGATAAATGACAATGCAATATAATTATGTTGAACAAAAAATACCAAGACACCGATATCAATAGTAACACTCGGTGATTGATGAATCCAAGAATATGTAATAAAAATGGAACAATTAGTAAAAGACAGAGTGCAAAATCTGTTGCAACTGTGCATGGCAGCCAATCAGCTTCTACCTTCAGCTTGTTCAATTAAGCTGTGACAAAAAAAAAAAAAAAAACTGGAAGCTGATTGGTTTCTATGCAGCTCTGCACCAGATTATGTACCCTCCAGTTTTAGTAAATCAACCCCAAAGTATCATAACATTTATGATATTTTGATTAAAATAAAAAAATAGATCCAGAATTCATAATTTGTTCAATTCAGAACAAAGTTGTTTTTCTGTAAACAAGTATACAGCTGTTCAGTCTTTTGTGGAACTCCCAATACAATGAGTTACACATCTGTAGCAAAGCCTCCATATATCTGTCCTTTTCTCTTTAGAAGCAGCCTGACAATAGCTCCTTTTTTGTTGAATGTCCTTCCTGCCATCATGGGTACACTGCAGTTTTCCATTGAAAAGCTAAAAATATATCCCCAAACTAGTGAAATACATTCTCTAATTTTTTAACTCATGATAAATACTCTAAAAATCCCACCGTTTTTATTTTTCTCCTTTTCTTATTCCATTAAATATGTATAATTAGGTCATAGTGGTTGGTCATAAAACATTTATTTTCCTCTGTATTTTTACTTGATATATACATTTAATAAAAAATTCTTTGTAGGAGAGGTAGAAACTGTGTTAAAGCCCAACTCCGGGAAAAGTAAAAAGTCCCTTTTTTATGTGATATATCAATTCAGTGGAAAAGAGGGGGGGGGAGGGGACATGGGATGGGGGAGGGGGAGAGGAGGACAAGAAACACAACAGGAGGCTACACTGTGAGGTGTACAGCCTCCACCCAGGCTGACCAGATTTTATTAAATTTCCTTGGACAGTTACGACCCATGTATGTCAGTTTATATAGTGGGAGAGTCACATTAACCATTTTCTTCCAAGTTGACATCCTACTAGGCAGGTCATATGATTTTCAATTAATCAGTAGCGTTTTCAATCAATATCATTTTCCTAGCATAATAAGCAGTATAGGATATAACCTACCCACTACCACACATACTAAACTGTTTATCTGTCATGCCCAAAAGGAGAACCAAGGGATCAAGCTTAAGGGACACCTCACTGATCAAACCCATGTCAGCAACCACCACCTGCCAAAATTCCTGAATGTGCAAGCACGACCATACCACATAGATAATTACCTACCTTTCCCGGACATCTTGGACACAGGTCATAAGAGATGTGGTAGATAACCGATAGCTTCTATGGTGTATAATACACACTATGAAGAAATTTTAGCTGTATGAAGTGATCTCTGGCAGAAATTAATACGGGGATATACTGTTGGAGACCAATCCTCATCCATCGGTGCTAGTATGTCACGCTGCCAAGCCAGAAATGCCCTCTTAGCCCCAATATTACCCACACAAGTGAGTCTGAGATAAATCGAGGATAGTGTTCTATCTAAATTATAGGCAGCAAGAAGCCTCTCAACAGAATGTGGTGTCATAGTGATAGGATCCGGAAACCGTGCATGAACTGCCTGTTGAAGCTGCAAGAACCTAAAGTACATTCAGGGGGGAAGCATACGTTTATTCTTCATCCCACTAAAGGAGAGTAGGTGTCCTGCAGGCATAATATCACGTAGGGTCCTCACCCCATATTGAGCCCACAACTGCAGATCAGGCACAGTTCTCAGGTGGGGCAGTGATGGATTACGCCATAGGGGAATGTAGGGAGAGAATGTTTGTGGTTCTGCCAAAATCCTTGAAACCTGCCACCACACGAATACCGTGGTTCTCATGGGAGTGGTTATCTGTGAGCTGGGTCTTGATCCCTGGTACACCAGATTGCTAAGTTCAGAGTAAGACCCTAGTATGGCTGCCTCTAGGTTCACCAATAGATTAGATTGATCTTGTGCGAACCACCATCTCACTGACCCCAGGACAGCCTCCCAATAATATTTCTTAAAAATTAGTTAGTGCCAGGCCACCTTCAAACAATTAGAGTTGGAGCGTGGAGCGTTGTTTTAGCAGTGCCTTTTGGCCGAACAAAGGGTTAAAAGTGCCGGTGTTGCAGCGCTGCTGAAACGCTTTGCAGGTGCTTTGGGAATGCTGCCCATTCATTTCAATGTGCAGGGCATTTTGGGAGTGGTGTATACACCGCTCCCAAACCACCCCAAAGTTGCTACTTGCTGGACTTTTTTTCCCATCCTGCAAGCACCCAGTCCCCCCCACCCACGTGTGAAATCACTCGGGCTTTCACATTGGGGAGGCTTGAGAGGTGCTATTTTTAGCGCTAAAACTCCTGAAAAGCACCTTCAGTGTAAAAGGGGTCTTAGAGATGGCAGGGTACCGATGATGCATCCATCTAGGTAAGTATGGATTTTTTTTTGTACAGTATGTTCAGTGCACAGGGAGTTACACAGACCCTGAATTTCTGGCAGGTTCAACAGCTATTTTTCAGTTCAGCCATCACATCTATGGACTGCTAAACTGAAATAAATTACATTTTTGTTCTTTGTTTATTTAGCACCCTCTATTGTGTGTTACTAGAAGTGAGAGTAGCTAAAAGCATATGTCAGGCCAGGAAAAAACCCTAGTCACTGAATTGGATCAGGGTTACTAGAGGCCAGGGCTGGAGGACTCATCCTGGCAGCTCTCTGGTGCCTCCCCCTGGTGTCTGGAAGATGGAAAAACATTCTCGAACTGGGGGGAGGGGGGGGGGGGGTAGGCTGAGCTGCCATGAATATTTATGGGTGGAAGATGGAGAAGCAGTGCTGAAGAGAGGCCTATAGGTTGCAGGAAATGGAAGAATTCATGCTAGAGAGTCATCGGGAAGGCGTAAGGAGAGACAGTGAGTAACATGGTTCAGGGACAGACAAGGGGAGAGGCTGCCATCTGTAGCTGGTCTCTCTTGAAGACTGCCAAGTCTTCAGCTAACCTTGCCCTGGGAGATCACCATGAGTGTTTGCCAGTCGGCCAGGACTGGGGCAGAAAGTCAGTCGGCAGGACTGGGAGGAAGATCATCCAGGTGGGTTAGCATTTTTGCAAGCAAGTTGAGCTGCGATCAGTGACCACAAGGAAGCAGAAGGAAAGATGTCATGCTGTTCACTCACATTATGCTACTTTTGTCATGGAACTGGGTG
Source organism: Lithobates pipiens (assembly GCF_037356315.1). NCBI lineage: Eukaryota > Metazoa > Chordata > Amphibia > Anura > Ranidae > Lithobates > Lithobates pipiens. Next base: position 286,927,321 of record NW_027507764.1, read on the forward strand.
TTCCTGCCTGTAATGGGCCTTTGCAGAACTAGCAATATCCTGCTTGTTTTAACAGATGAGAGCAGCAAGTGCTGTACAGTTAAAACCACCAACTATTTTTTGCTTATTAATTCTTCATGGGCCCTATAACTGGGGGAGTGGCAGGTGGTGTGTCCTTTGCCTAGACACTTTGTGCTAAAGGGTGTCCTGTGTTGCCATCTCAGAAAGTTGTGAGGTATGTCTGTGGTGAGATTTAATAGGTATAACATGCAGTATCTCACAAAAGTGAGTACACCCTTCACATTTTTGTAAATATTTTATTATATCTTTTCATGTGACAACACTGAAGAAATGACACTTTGCTACAATGTAAAGTAGTGAGTGTACAGCTTGCTTAACAGTATAAATTTGCCGTCCCCTCAAAATAACTCAACACACAGCCATTAATGTCTAAACCGCTGGCAACAAAAGTGAGTATACCCCTAAGTGAAAATGCCCAAAGTGGGCCCAATTAACCATTTTTCCTCCCCAGAGTCATGTGACTTGTTAGTGTTACAAGGTCTCAGATGTGAATGGGGAGCAGGTGTGTTAAATTTGGTGTTATCGCTTTCACTCTCAAATACTAGTCACGGGAACTTCAACATGGCACCTCATGGCAAAGAACTCTCCGAGGATCTGAAAAAAATAATTGTCGCTCTACATAAAGATGACCTAAGCTATAAGAAGATTGCCAAGACCCTGAAACTGAGCTGCAGCAGGGTGGCCGAGACCATACAATGGTTTAACAGGACAGGCTCCACTCAGAACAGGCCTCGCCATGGTCAACCAAAGAAGTTGAGTGTACGTCAACTCAATGTCACCTACAGAGGTTGTCTTTGGGAAATTGACATATGAGTGCTGCCAGCATTGCTACAGTGGTTGAAGGGGTGGGGGGTCAGCCTGTCAGTGCTCAGACCATACACCACACACTGCATCAAATTGGTCTTCATGGCTATCATCCCAGAAGATAGCCTCTTCTAAAGATGATTCACAAGAAAGCCCGCAGTTTGCTGAAGATAAGAAGACTAACGCTGGCCATACACTATACGAAAAATCGGGGGGGGGGGGACTCAATTTCGAAAAAACGAACGTTCGGCCAAGCGCAAACAATGGTGCCATCATGTAATGACCGAAAAATCATTCAGTGGACATAAATAAATACATTTTATGTTCGTTTTTTTACATATACCTAGTACAGACAGGTCGGACGGGAGACACATTAACTTTTCAATTTATCGTTCATTTGGCAGAAAATTTCCAAACTTGTCCTTCGTTTTTTAGGCTCAAAAATGTCCAAACGATTATCGATTTTGTGCCCATTAACTGGCCGAAAAAAATGAACAAATGTTCTAATGATCGAATTTCGGCCGATTTTCGGTATAGTGTATGGCCAGCATTAGGACATGGATTACTGGAACCATGCCCTGTGGTCTGATGAGACCAAGATAAACTTATTTGGTTCAGATGGTGTCAAGCATGTGTGGCTGCAACCAGGTGAGGAGTATAAAGACAAATGTGTCTTGCCTACAGCCAAGCATGGTGGTGGGAGTGTCATGGTCTGGGGCTGCCGGCACTGGAGAGCTACAGTTTATTGAGGGAACCATGAATGCCAACATGTACTGTGACATACTGAAGCAGAGCGTATATATAGTTACATAGTTAGTCAGGTTGAAAAAAGACACAAGTCCATCCAGTTCAACCCCCAAAAAAATGGTATGGTCCCCTCCCTTTGAAAACTGGGCCGCCGGGCAGTATTCCAACATGATAATGACCCCAAACACACCTCCAAGATGAACACTGCCTTGCTAAAGAAGCTGAGGGTAAAGGTGATGGACTGGCCAAGCATGTCTCCAGACTTAAATGCTATTGAGCATATGTGGGGCATCCTCAAATGGAAGGTGGAGGAATGCAAGGTCTCTAACATCCACCAGCTCCGTGATGTCGTCATGGAGGAGTGGAAGAGGACTCCAGTGGCAACCTGTGAAGCTCTGGTGAATTCCATGCCCAAGAGAGTTAAGGCAGTGCTGGAAAATAATGGTGGCCACACAAAATATTGACACTTTAGGCCCAATTTGGACATTTTCACTTAGGGGTGTACTCACTTTTGTTACCAGTGGTTTAGACATTAATGGCTGTGTGTTGAGTTATTTTGAGGGGACAGCAAATTTACACTGTTCTACAAGCTGTACATTCACTACTTTACATTGTAGCAAAGTGTAATTTCTTCAGTGTTGTCACATGAATAGTATGTAAACTCTTGGAGGGGATGATAAGGGACTATATACAAGATTTTAGTAATGAGAACGGTATAATTAGCAGTAATCAGCATGGATTCATGAAGAATCGTTCTCGCTAAACCAATCTATTAACCTTCTATGAGGAGGTGAGTTGCCATCTAGAAGGCTTGTGGATGTGGTGTATCTGGATTTTGCAAAAGCATTTGACACAGTTCCCCATAAACATTTACTGTACAATATAAGGTCCGTTGGCATGGACCATAGGGTGAGTGCATGGATTGAAAACTGGCTACAAGGGCGAGTTCAGAGGGTGGTGATAAATGGGGAGTACTCGGAATGGTCAGGGGTGGGTCCCCCAGGGTTCTGTGCTGGGACCAATCCTATTTAATTTATTCATAAAGGACCTGGAGGATGGGGTAAACAGTTCAATCTCTGTATTTGCGGATGATACTAAGCTAAGCAGGGCAATAACTTCTCTGCAGGATGTTGAAACCTTGCAAAAAGATCTGAACAAATTAATGGGGTGGGCAACTACATGGCAAATGAGGTTCAATGTAGAAAAATGTAAAATAATGCATTTGGGTGGCAAAAATATGAAGGCAAACTTTTTCCCCTGAGGGGGAGAACCTCTGGGGGAATCTAGGATAGAAAGGGACCTGGGGGTCCTAGTAGATGATATGCACAGCAATGGCATGCAATGCCAAGCTGCCGCTAACAAAGCAAACAGAATATTGGCATGCATTAAATAGGGAATTAACTCCATAGATAAATCGATAATTCTCCCGCTCTATAAGACTCTGGTCTGGCGGCACCTAGAGTATGCTGTCCAGTTCTGGGCACCAGTCATGAGGAAGGATGTACCGCAAATGGAGCGAGTACAAAGAAGGGTGACAAAGCTAAAAAAGGGCCTGGAGGATATTAGTTATGAGGAAAGGTTGCAAGCACTGAACTTATTCTCTCTAAAGAAGAGACGCTTGAGAGGGGATATGATTTCAATATACAAATACCAAACTGGTGACCCCACAATAGGGATAAAACTTTTTTGCAGAAGGGAGTTTAACAAGACTAGTGGGTACTCATTAAAATTTGAAAAAAAGAGGTTTAACCTTAAACTACATAGAGGGTTCTTTACTGTAAGAGCGGTAAGGATGTGGAATTCCCTTCCACAGGCAAAAGTCTCAGCGTGGAGCATCGATAGTTTCAAGAAAATATCAGATAAGCACCTGAATGACTACATACAGGGATATACAATGTAATACTGACATATAATCACACACATGGACTTGATGGACTTGTGTTTTTTTTCAACCTCCCCTACTATGTAACTATGTAACTAGGTTTATAAACGTACCCACACCCATACAGGTCAAACTATACAGACTGGTGTCTGTATTCAACTTTACCAACTATGTAATTATGTATACACATACATTTATTCTAGTGGCTAGTATAACTGATCCTAGACAACAGAATAAGTTTACACTCATAAGCAATAGGTGAGTTAACGGGCATAAAAATGTGGCATTAGAGGCATGTTCTCTGTCAACTCCAGCATATTTTGAGCATTGTTTTCATACGTCTGTGCGCTTGAAGCTGCAATACTCGTCTTCAATTCAGAGCTGTTCCCCGTAATACTTCTTCTCTGCCACTAGATGCAGCAAGCATGTGAATGACAACCAGCATTAGGGACCCTCATCACATCGGCCTGGGCTCACAGGAGAATTCTGCAGAAAATGTTGCTACATAGTTACATGATGCTGCACTTTGCAGCATTCAGGACTTATGTACTACTGAAGGAACAATGAGAATGTGTACACATGACACCACAAAGATATAACTAAAAAAAAGGTATGTTCATTGATTTAAAAGATGAGTGGAGCTCCATAGGAAATGGGGTGGATGCTAGTCTCAGAATGATGTGTGTGTGTGTGTAGAGTAGGGATGAGCCGAATACCCCAGGTACGGTTCGCATCCAGAAAATGCGAACAGACCGAACTCTCGAACATTGTTAAAGTCTATGGGACTCGAACGTGAGAAATCAAAATAGCGAATTTTAAAGGCAAATATGCAAGTTATTGACCTAAAAAGGGTTTGTCCCCAGGGGACATGTATCAATGCAAAAAAAAGTTTTAAAAACTGCAGTTTTTTCGGGAGCAGTGATTTTAACCGCTTCAGCCCTGGAAGATTTAACCCCCTTCCTGACCAGAGCACTTTTTGCGATTCGGCACTGCGCCGCTTTAACTGGCAATTGCACGGTCCTGTGACCTGGCTCTCAAACAAAATTTACATCCTTTTTTTTCCCACAAATAGAGCTTTATTTTGGTGGTATTTGATCACCCCTGCGGTTTTTCTTTTTTTGCGAGATAAACAAAAACGAGTGACATTTTTGAAAAACGCATTATTTTTTACATTTTGCTTTAATAAATATCCCCCAAAAATATATATAAAAAAAATATTTTTTTCCTAGTTTAGGCCGATACATATTCTTCTACATATTTTTAGTTACAAAAAATTGCGATAAGCGTTTTAGTCTGCAGCCCGAAGGTCTAAAGTTATAGCATTTACAAAATAGGGGATAGTTTTATGGCATTTTTATTAATAATTTTTTTTTTACTAGTAATGGCGGCGATCTGCGATTTTTATCATGACTGCGACATGATGGCGGACACATCGGACATTTTTGACACATTTTTGGGACCATTGTCATTTATACATCAATCGGTGCTATACAAATGCACTGATTCCTGTGTAAGTGACACTGGCAGTGAAGGGGTTAACCACCAGGGGGCAGGGTAAGGGTTAATTGTGTCCTGGGGAGTGTTTCTAACAGTGAGGGGGCGGGCTACGTGTGACACGTCACTGATCTCTGCTCCCATTCTCAGGGAGCAGAGATCAGTGACACTGTCACTAGGCAGAACGAGGAGATGCTTGTTTACATTAGCATCTTCCCATTCTTCCTCCTCGGGAGACGATTGAGGGTATCCCGTCGCGATCGAATCCGCGGGACCTGCAACCTGACTCACGGAGGTCCCACCCGACATGATGAGACAGCAGCATATTTAAAGAGACGTACCTGTATGCCCATTTGCCCAGTTGTGACATTCTGCCGATGTACATCGGAGTGCGCCAGTTGGGAACCGGTTAATGATGCTTAAAGTGAAAAAATAAAAGTGAAATATTCCTTTAAATATTGTACCTGGAGGGTGTCTATAGTATGCCTGTAAAGTGGCGTGTGTTTCCAGTGTTTAGAACAGTCCCTGCACAAAATGACATTTCTAAAGGAATAAAACTGCTGGAATAAAACTCATTTAAAACTGCTTGCGGCTGTAATGTAAAGTCAGGTCCCAGCAATATGGATGAAAATTATTGAGAAAAATGGCATGGCTAACCCCCCAGCCCATTACCAGACCCTTTGGGTCTTCTATGGCTTTTAAGGGGAACCCCGCACCCAAATTAAAAAAAGAAAAGGCACAGGTCCTATATACTCTGAACAGCAGTATACAGGCGATAATCGAGTTGAGAGCAGGAACAAGCCCTGCTGCAAAATATTACAGCAAAAATTGTAATTACATGCCCCTGTTGAACAGGGGCAGAAAAATTGGGCTTTAGGCACTGGTGCTGGTGCCGCAACACTGCAACCCCTCACAGATACTCTAGTTGAGTGCAGGAACAAGCCCTGCTGCAAAATATTACAGCAAAAATTTTGATTACACACCCCTGGTGAACAGGGGCAGAAAAATTGGGCTTTAGGCACTGGTGCTGGTGCCACAACACTGTAACCCCTCACAGATACTCTAGTTGAGCGCAGGAACAAGCCCTGCTTCAAAATATTACAGCAAAAATTTTAATTACATGCCCCTGTTAACAAGGGCAGAAAAATTGGGCCTTAGGCACTGGTGGTGGTGCCCAGAACCAAAAATTTTCTTACGAGCTATCAACATGAACATTGAGGAGGAATAGGATAGTCACTCAGCATAACAGGATAGCCACTCAGCATCAGCATAGGCAGTCTTGAAGGGATCTCACATTCATAAAAAAATTAATCGGTTACATCAGCATCAGGTGCTTGGTAGCTGTTGATCCAAGACTGATTCATTTTTATGAAGGTGAGCCGATCATTCAAGTCGGTGGACAGGTGCAGTCTGTGATGGGTAGGGATGAGCTTCGAGTTCGAGTCGAACTCATGTTCTACTCGAACATTGCCTGTTCGCCTGTTCAGCGAACAGTGAACAATTTGGGCTGTTCGCAGCAAATTCGAAAGCCGGAACACCCTATACAAGTCTATGCGAGAAATCTAAAGTGCTCATTTTAAAGGGTAATATGCAAGTTGCTGTCATAAAAAGTGTTTGGGGACCTGGGTCCTGCCCCAGGGGACATGGATCAATGCAAAAAAAAGTTTTAAAAACTGACGTTTTTTCAGGAGCAGTGATTTTAATAATGATTAAAGTGAAACAATAAAAGTATAATATTCCTTTAAATTTCATAGCTGGGGGTATCTATAGTATGCCTGTGAAGGGGCGCATGTTTCTGGTGCTTAGAACTGTCCCTGCACAAAGTATCATTTGTGCAGGAAAAAAAGTTTTTTAAAATCACTTGCGGCTAAATTGTCGGCTCCCAGTAATACAGAGACCACTCAATGAGTGTTCATGGATATTAGGGGAACCCCGCATCAAATAAAAAAAAAAATTGACGTGGGGTCCCCCTAAAAATCCATACCAGACCCTTTATCCGAGCACGCAACCTGACAGGCCACAGGAAAAGAGGGGGGGATGAGAGAGCGGCCCCCCTCCCTCCTGAACCGTACCAGGCCACATACCCTCAACATTGGGAGGATGCTTTGGGGGTCTGTGACCCCTCAAAGCACCTTGTCCCCATGTTGATGATGATGATGGTTCTGAGGGTCTGCGGGTGGGGGGCTTATCAGAATCTGGAAGCCCCCTTTAACAAGGGGACCCCCAGATCCCGGCCCCCCCCTGTTTGAAATGGTAAGGGGGTACAAAAGTACCCCTACCATTTCACAAAGAAAGTGTAAAAATGGTTAAATAAGACAAACACACTTTTGAAAAATTCCTTTATTAAAAATAAAAAAATAAAAAAAAGATTCCAGCGGTGCTAATCCACTCTTGCTATCCAGCGACGAATCTCCGGGGTCCAGCGATGGATGATCATATCCAGCGACGGGGGATCTCTCAGTCCAGCGCTGTCCATACATCCGTCTTCTGTCTCCAATGCGGAGACACTGCGTAGATCCCAGCGCTGATGTTTCTTATATTAGGAGGGCGGGGGCACCCGTCACCTGACCCCGCCCCCTCTGACCCTGGTGAAGGGAGCCAGGGGTTCCCCAGTGACGTATGGGTGACCCCGCCCCCTCTGATGTAACGGAAACCTGCGTTACATCAGAGGGGGCGAGGTCACCCACACGTCACTGGGGAACCCCTGGCTTCCCTCTCCAGCGTCAGAGGGGCGGGGTCAGATGGCGGGTGGCCCCGCCCTCCTAATATAAGAAACGTCAACGCTGGGATCTCCGCAGTGTCTCCGCACTGGAGACAGAAGACGGATGTATGGACAGCGCTGGACTGAGAGATCCCCCGTCGCAGGAAATTTTATCAATTTAAAGGAATATTACACTTTTATTGTTTCACTTTAATCATTATTAAAATCACTGCTCCTGAAAAAAGGCCCTTTTTTAAAACTTTTTTGTTGCATTGATCCATGTCCCCTGGGGCAGGACCCAGGTCCCCAAACACTTTTTAGGACAGTAACTTGCATATTACCCTTTAAAATGAGCACTTTAGATTGTGAACGTTCGAGTCCCATAGACTTTAATAGGGTTCTAAAGTTCACACAAAGTTTAGGTCTGTTCGCAGGTTCTGGTGCGAACCGAACAGGGGGGTGTTCGGCTCATCCCTAGTGTTGGGTTACAAAGCCTCCAGTAGCACTGAATGTGCCTTTCCAAAGAACGCTGGATGTAAGACAGGCCAGTAGCTCAATTGCATATTGTGCAAGCTCTGGCCAGTGATTCATCCTCAAGAACAGGTAACCCAGAGAATTTTCGGTTGGAAAGGTCTCCAAGTCTGTTCTTGCCCCTAGGTATTCCTGCACCATGTAAATCAGACACTGGCGATGGTTGCTGGAACTGTTCAGACCTTGAGGTTGTGGACTAAAAAATTGTCTAAGCGCATCTGTCAGACGGTGTCAGGAACCATGAAACAGACTGAGACAGAAGTACAATCAAATCACACTTGTTATTTAATAATAAAAATAAAAAGGTAAATAGAAAAAAGCGTAGTCAAGCATAGCCAGAGTCCAGTAGCCAGATCAGGTAGTCAGCCAGTCCAAAGTTCATAAACCAGATCGGGTAATCGGCCAGTCCAGAAGTCAGGGATCCAAGGAGAGCAACTGCAAGCAGGATGAGAAGCCAGGAGGGATGTCAGCAAGCCAGTCTTGAAACAAACAGCAGGAGATGGTTCCTTGTGATGTGACCAACGTGAAGGCAATGGAGAAATGAGCTGGAAAGCTTTAAATAGGCAGGTCAGGTGAGCATCATCGGGAACAGCTGGTAACTGAGGAGGAAGGGCTAAGCTAGCCCTGACAGATGGCCACCTTCTTCATCGCTCCTTCTGTGACTGACCGAAGCCTCAGCAACAGTACAGGACCAGGAATTTGTAACCTCCCAGGCTCTGTAAACGTGTTGCACAAACCTTTCTGCAAGGCCTCCCACAAATGTTTCATCCTCTGCTCCCTCAGCGACGGCTGGATAAGTTCCGCAACCTTATGTGGATCAAGAAGGGTTGCCAGCCAGTACTGATCCCACTCATGATAGCATGAATATGAGTGTCCTTTTCGCAGGCTTTGCAGGATCAGGGAGGCCATGCAGTGTAGGTTTGCTGAGGCATTCAGTCAGGAGTCCTCTGGGTCACTAAGGACGACCTGATCCGCAGCCACATCCTCCCAGCCACGTACATGTCCATGGGTTTCTGGGGACAGTAAACGATCCCTTGAGGACTACTGCTAAAGCTGAGTGCTAGGCTCCACCTCCACGCTGACACAATCTTCCTCTTCCTCCTCCTCCTCCTCCTCTTCCTGTGTGATCGGCGGGCCTGCGGGAACACTGTCTGGATAAAGGGGACCTTGAGAGGTAAGGAAGTCCTCCTCTTCCTCCCTCTGTTCTGCCTCAAGTGCTCTGTCCATTATTCCATGCAGCCTGTGCTCCAACAGGTAGACAAGAGGGACAGTATCACTGATGCATGCACTGTCACTGCTCACCATCTTCATGACCTTACCAAATGGTAACAGAACAGTGCATGCATTCTTGATCATGAGCCACTGGCGTAGCGAAAAAAAAGCCAAGCTCCCCTGACCCTGTCCTGGTGCCATAGTCACACAGGTCCTCATTGATGGCCCTCTGCTGCGTGTACAGGCGCTGCAGCATGGCCAATGTTGAGTTCTATCTTGTGGGTAGGGATGAGCCGAACACCCCCCGGTTCGGTTCGCACCAGAACTTTCGAACGGACCCCAAATTCGTACGAACGTTAGAACCCCATTGAATTCTATGGGACTCGAACGTTCGAAATTAAAAGTGCTAATTTTAACGGCTAATATGCAAGATACTGTCCTAAAAAGGGTTGGGGGACCTGGCTCCTGCCCCAGGGGTCATGGGTCAATGCAAAAAAAAGTTTTTAAAACGGCCGTTTTGGCGGGAGCACTGATTTTAATGACGATTAAAGTGGAAAAAAAAGTGAAATATTCCTTTAAATATGGTGCCTGGGGGGTGTCTGTAGTATGCCTGTGAAGTGCCACATGTTTCCCATGTTTAGAACAGTCCCTGCACAAAATGACATTAAACGGAAATAACACCATTTAAAGCTGCTTGCGGTTTTAATGTTATATCTGGTTCCTGCAATATGGTTGAAAATCATTGAGAAAAATGGCATGGGTAGCCCTCCCTGCCCATTACCAGCCCCTTTGGGTCTTGTACGCATATTAAGGGGAACCCCGTACCCATATTAAAAAAAGGAAATGCGTGTGGCCCCCAGGCCCTATATACTCAGAACCGCAGTATACAGGCGGTGCAAACAAGACAGGGACTGTGTAGGTTTGTTGTGTTAAGTTGAATCTGTTTGTAATTTTCAACTGGTAAATTTTTAAAGTGTAGCTCCAGTCAAAAAAAAATTTTTTAAGCTTTTTGGAAAACATAGGGAAGGGTTATCACCCCTGTATAATTTGTTTTGTCGTCCATCTTTTTTCATCTCACTTGCTGTTGTCTCCTTCCGTTTGCAAGTAGGAGATGTTTGTAAGTTGGATGTTTGAAAGTAGGGGCCTGCCCTATATGCTCTGCAGAAATGGCGGAACAAGGTGTTGGTTCTGCCACAACATTGTAAGCCCTCAAAGTGACTCTTGGTGAGCGCTGGAGCGCCTGCTGTGAACGATTATATCAAGAATTGTAATTACATGCCATTGTTGAACAGTGGTAGAAAAATTGACCTTTGGTGGTTGTGGTGCTGGTGCCACAACACTATAAGTCCTCACAGTTACTCTGGGTGGGCACAGGAACGGCCCTCCTGTGAAATATTATATCAAGAATTGTAATTACATGTCCCTGTTAAACAGGGGCAGAAAAATTGGGCCTTAGGCACTGGTGCTGGTGCCACAACACTGCAACCTCTCCCATATACTCTAGTTTTATTGCAGGAATTAGCCCTGCTGCACAGCATTGCATCAAAAATTGTAATTAAACGCCCCTGTTAAACAGGGGCAGAAAAATTGGGCTTTAGGCACTGGTGCTGGTGCCACGACACTGCAACCTCTCCCATATACTCTAGTTTTATTGCAGGAATTAGCCCTGCTGCAAAGCATTGCATCAAAAATTGTAATTAAACGCCCCTGTTAAACAGGGGCAGAAAAATTGGGCCTTAGGCACTGGTGCTGGTGCCACGACACTGCAACCTCTCCCATATACTCTTGTTTTATTGCAGGAATTAGCCCTGCTGCAAAGCATTGCATCAAAAATTGTAATTAAACGCCCCTGTTAAACAGGGGCAGAAAAATTGGGCCTTAGGCACTGATGCTGGTGCCACGACACTGCAACCTCTCCCATATACTCTAGTTTTATTGCAGGAATTAGCCCTGCTGCAAAGCATTGCATCAAAAATTGTAATTAAACGCCCCTGTTAAACAGGGGCAGAAAAATTGGGCTTTAGGCACTGGTGCTGGTGCCACGACACTGCAACCTCTCCCATATACTTTTGTTTTATTGCAGGAATTAGCCCTGCTGCAAAGCATTGCATCAAAAATTGTACTTAAACGCCCCTGTTAAACAGGGGCAGAAAAATTGGGCTGATGGCATCACCCAGAAACAGAAATGTTCTTCCAACATATCATCGGAGGAGGAAGTCTTGAAGGGATGTGATATTTCAAAAAAAATTATTCGGTTACATCAGCTTCAGGTGCTTGGTAGCTGTGGGTGATCCAAGACTGATTCATCTTGATGAAGGTCAGTCGATCAACTGATTCGGTAGACAGCCGCACTCTGTGATCGGTAACAAAGCCACCAGCAGCACTGAAGGTGCGTTCCGAAAGAACGCTGGATGCAGGACAGGCCAGTAGCTCAATTGCATACTGTGCAAGCTCTGGCCAGTGATCCATCCTCAAGACCCAGTAAGCCAGAGGATTTTCAGTGGGAAAGGTGTCCAAGTCTGACCTTGCCCCTAGGTATTCCTGCACCATGTAAATCAGACACTGGCGATGGTTGCTGGAACCGATCATACCTTGGGGCTGCGGACTAAAAAATTGTCTGAAAGCATCAGTCAGACGGCCACCTTCTCCACCGCTCCTTCTGACCGATGCCTCAGCAACACGTTGTCCAGGACCAGGAGTTTGTAACCTCCCAGTCTCTGGGAACGCGTTGCACAGACCTTTCTGCAAGGCCTCCCGGAGATGTCTCATCCTCTGCTCCCTCTGCGATGGCAAGATAAGGTCGGCAACCTTACCCTTGTACCGTGGATCAAGGAGAGTGGCCAGCCAGTAATGGTCCCTCTCCTTGATCCGAAGAATACGAGGATCCTTCCGCAGGCTTTGCAGGATCAGGGAGGCCATGCAGCGTAGGTTAGCTGAGGCATTCGGTCCGGAGTCCTCTGGGTCACTAAGGACAACATGATCCGCAGCTACCTCCTCCCAGCCACGTACAAGTCCACGTGTTTCTTGGGACTGTGAATCATCCCTACAAGACTGCTGCTGCTGCTGATGCTGAGTGCCAGCCTCCACCTCCATGCTGACACAATCATCCTCCTCCTCCTCTTCCTCCTCCTCATCCTCTTCCTGTGTGATGGGTAGCACAGCAGGAACACTGTCTGGATAAAGGGGGCCTTGAGAGGCAAGGAAGTCCTCCTCTTCCTGCCTCTGTTCTGCCTCAAGTGCCCTGTCCATTATTCCACGCAGCGTATGCTCCAAGAGGTGGACAAGAGATACAATGTCACTGATGCATGCATGGTCACTGCTCACCACCCTTGTGGCCTCCTCAAACGGTGACAGGACAGTGCATGCATCCCTGATCATGCCCCACTGGTGTGGTGAGAAAAAACCAAGCTCCCCTGACCCTGTCCTGGTGCCGTAATGGCACAGGTACTCATTGATGGCCCTCTGCTGCATGTGCAGCCGCTGCAGCATGGCCAACGTTGAGTTCAACCTGGTGGGCATGTCACATATAAGGCGGTTCTTGGGCAGGTTCAACTCCTTTTGGAGCTCAGCCAGCCGAGCACAGGCATTAAATGATCGGCGGAAATGCACACAGACTTTCCTGGCCTGCTTCAGGACATCCTGTAAGCCGGGGTACCTGACCAAGAACCACTGCACCACCAGATTAAGGACGTGAGCTACACAGGGCACATGGGTCAGTTGTCCCTGTCGGAGGGCGGAGAGGAGGTTGGTGCCATTGTCGCAAACCACCATTCCTGGCTTAAGCTGGCGTGGCGTCAACCACCTCTCGGCCTGCCCCTGCAGAGCTGACAAAACATCCGCCCCAGTGTGGCTCCTGTCCCCCAAACAAACCAGCGCAAGCACGGCATGGCATCGTTTTGCCTGCGTACTTGCATAGCCCCTGGAACGCCTACGGAGCACCGCTGGTTCTGAGGACAGAGCACTGGAAGAGGCCATGGAGGAAGAAGAAGAGGAGGGGGTGGAGGAGAGAGGTGTGTCACAACCAATAGTAGCATTTTGGAGGCGTGGTGGCGGAACAACCTCCAACACTACTGCATCTTGTCCTGCATCCTTCCCAGCTGCCAGAAGAGTGACCCAATGGTCCGTGAAAGACAGGTAACGTCCCTGTCCATGCCTGCTGGACCATGAGTCAGCGGTAATATGCACCTTACCGCTGACCGCCCTGTCCAGCGAGGCAAGGACATTGCCTTCCACATGCCGGTAGAGAGCCGGAATCACCTTCCGTGAGAAAAAGTGGCGTTTGGGGACCTGCCACTGAGGAACCGCACATTGTACAAACTCACGGAAGGAGGCCGAGTCTACCAACTGAAAAGGCAGCAGTTGAAGTGCTAGCAATTTAGCCAAGCTAGCATTCAACCGCTGGGCATGTGGATGGCTGGGAGTGAACTTCTTTCGCCGGTCCAGCAGCTGGGGCAGGGACATTTTCCTGCTATAATCGGACGTGGGTGTACTGCTAGCAGAGTGCCCGGAAGCACTTGGCTGTGACACACCTAATTCTACACCTTCATTCCTCTCAGAGCAGGACTGAAGGTCTAGTGGGGTTGGAGATGCCAGCTGATGAGGAGCAAGGAGAGGGCCGCTTTGTTCTTTGGTGTGGGTCTTTGAGGTATGCTTGCCAACGAGCTGCATGGCAGGTCAACATATGTCTGGTCAAGCATGTGGTGCCCAAGCGGCTGATGTTTTGGCCACGCGAGATACGCTTGAGACATATGTTGCAAATAGCAGCGGTGCGATCTGATGCACTCGTCTCAAAAAAGGCCTACACCAAAGAACTTTTAGAATAACGTGCAGAGGCAGCGCCCTGCACAGGCGGAGCTCTGCGGTGTGATTCAGTCGGTGTGCTTCCCCTAAGCTGGCCACCGGAGGGCATCCTGCCTCGTTGGACATGTGCCTCCTCCTCCTCCTCCTCCTCCTCTCTCCTACCAGGCACCCACGTGGAGTCAGTGCCCTCATCATCCCCTCCCTCTTCATCGCTGTAGCAAACCTGGCAGTATGCTGCAGCTTGTGGAACATGACTGCCAGATTGCTGTCCTTCTTGAGCATCCCCTCTCTCTGCATTCACGCTACTGCCTTCCTCTAGCTGAGTGTCATCATCAGAGGCTACAAAACACTGGACATCCTCCTGGAGCATGTACCCAACACTGTGCTCAAAGAGTTCAGGAGACTCCTCAGGAGGACGTGGTGGGTCTAGGGAAGGAGTCACTGATGATGACATTGAGAGGAGGGAAGACGATGCGTTGACAGCTGCTTTGCTAGTACCCTGAGACTGGGTGAGAGAGGATGAGGAGGATGAAGAGGGCTTCGTCATCCACTCTACCAAGTCGTTGGCATGTTGCGGCTCAACATGTCCAACTGCCGAAAAAAGAAGGACAAGCGTGTCCCATGGCCACGTGCTGATGACAATGCACCGCGTCCACGACCAGCAGTGTTGTCTCTAGACACAGAGCCTGCTTGCCCTCTTTTATCGGCTCGCGCCTGTCTGCCTCTCCTTGCTGGCCTTCCAGACATGGTAATGGCCTGAAGGGAGTTGGGTAAAAAAGCAGTTGGGTAGTGTATATTGTGCTAGAGGCACACAACACCCACTAACTCCTGCAGATGCCTTTATTATAGAACACCAGAGATAAAGGGGTATATACAGATGTATACTGTGCTGTGCTGGAGGCACACACAACTTCCAATAACTCCTGCAGATGGCAAGTGGGCTCAAATAGAGAAGAGCTATGTAGGTGGATATAGCGGTATGTACTTGGTACAGAGCACGCAGACAGCACGCACAAGCTCCTAACACTACTGACTGCAAGCTCTATTATAAAAGATAGATCACTAGCTATATAGGTGAGGTGAATATAGCGGTGTATACTGCAGTCAGGGCACGCAGACAACAACCACTACACAACAGCAAGATCGAAAATCGTCCGAAAACGATCGGTGTGTACTGTGTTGAAGGTACACAGAACACCCACTAACTCCTGCAGATGCCTTTATTATAGAACACCAGAGATAAAGGGGTATATACAGATGTATACTGTGCTGTGCTGGAGGCACACACAACTTCCAATAACTCCTGCAGATGGCTCAAATAGAGAAGAGCTATGTAGGTGGATATAGCGGTGTGTACTGGGTACAGAGCACGCAGACAGCACGCACAAGCTCCTAACACTACTGACTGCAAGCTCTATTATAAAAGATAGATCACTAGCTATATAGGTGAGGTGAATATAGCGGTGTATACTGCGGTCAGGGCACGCAGACAACAACCACTACACAACAGCAAGATCGAAAATCGGCCGAAAACGATCGGTGTGTACTGTGTTGAAGGTACACACAACACCCACTGTTTCAGACGCCAACACACTACACAAGGCCGCCGCGCTGGCGGCCTTATATAGTGTGGGGCGTGCACTACACAGCCTGAGCTATGATTGGTCACAGGCATCCTGCCTGTGGCCAATCATGGCTCTCCTCGCTGCTGGCGCTGCGATTGGCCAAGCATGCGGGGTCACAGTGCATGCTTGGAAAATCATGAGCCAGCAATGCACTGCGCCATCGCAGTGCATTGTGGGCCGTGAGCGCCACACGAATTTGGCGCGAACGGACCAAAACGTTCGGACTTCGCCGAACGGGCGAACAGACGATGTTCGAGTCGAACGTATGTTCGTCTCGAACACGAAGCTCATCCCTACTTGTGGGCATGTCACAGATTAGGCGGTTCTTGGGCAGGTTGTATTCCTTTTGGAGGTCAGCAAGCCGAGCACTGGCATTATATGGCCAGCGGAAATGCACACAAACTTTACTGGCCTTCCTCAGGAGATCACGTAAGCCCGGATACCTGTACAAGAACCGCTGCACAACCAAATTAAGGATAACAGGTAACATGGGTGAAGTGTCCCTGTCGGAGGGCGGATAGGAGGTTGGTGGCATTGTCACAAACCACCATTCCTGCCTAAAGCTAGCATGGCGTCAACCTCCTCTGAGCCTGCCCCTTCAGAGCTGACAGAATATCTGCCCCAGTGTGGCTCCTGTCCCCTAAGCACACCAGCTCAAGCACTGCATGGCATCTTTTTGAGTGCTTGTGTAACCCCTTAAACGCCTACGGAGAACCGCTGGTTTAAAGGACAAATCTATGGAGGAAGAGGCCATGGAGGAAGAAAAAGAGGAGGGGGTGGAGGTGAGAGGTGTGTCAGAATCACCACTAGTAGCATTTTGGAGGCATGGTGACGGAACAAGCTCCAACAATAATCCAACAATAATGCACCCTGTCCTGCATCCTTTCCAGCTGCCAGCAGGGTCACCCAGTGCGCCGTGAAAGATAGGTAATGTCCCTGTCCATGCCTGCTAGACCATGAGTCAGCGGTAATATGCACCTTACCACTGACCGCCCTGTCTAGCGAAGCCAAGACATTGCATTCCACATGCTGGTAGAGCCAAAATTGCCTTCTGTGGAAAAACAGTGGCGTCTGCCACCGAGGTACCGCACATTTCACAAATTCACAAAAGGGGGCAGAGCCTACCAGCTTAAAAGGCAGCAGTTGGAGCGCTAGCAATTTAGCCAAGATAGCATTCAGCCACTGGGCATGTGGATGGCTGGGACCGAATTTCTTTCGCTGGTTTAGAAACTAGGGTAGGGAAATTTGACTGCAACAATTGGACATAGGTGTAGCAATAGCAGATTGCCCGCAAGTACTTGGCTCACCTAATTATACACCTTCACTCCTCTCAGTGCAGTTTCTGAGAGAACTGAAGGTATTGTGGGGTTGGAGATCCCAGCTGATGAGGAGCAAGGAGAGGTCCGCCTTGTTCTTTGGTGTGGGTCTTTTATGTACGCTTGGCAACGGACTACATGGCAGGTCAACATATGTCTGGTCAAGCATGTGGTGCCCAAGCGGCTGCTGTTTTGGCCACGCTTGATATGCTTTAGACATATGTTGCTAACAGCAATGGTGCGATCTCATGCACACGTCCCAAAAAAGCCCACACCAAAGAACTTTTGGAAAAACGCTTGGAGTCAGTAGCGCCCTGCACATGCGGAGCTTAAGCTGGCCCCTGGAGGGCATCCTGCCTCATTGAAGATATGCCTCCTCCTTATCCTTCTCCTCCTCCTCATCTTCTCTCCTATCAGGCACCCATGTAGAGTCAGTGACCTCATCATCCCCTCTCTCCTCGTCACTTGAGCAAACCTGGCAGTATGCTGCAGCTGGGGGAACAAGACTACCAGTTTGTTGTCCTTCTTGGGCACCCCCTCTCTCTGGGCTCACGTTACTACCTTCCACAATCTGGGTACCATCCTCGGAGCCTTCAAAATGCTGCTCATCCTCCTGCAGCATTAACCCAACACTGTGGTTGAACAGTTTGGGGGACTCCTCAGGGCATGATGGTGGGGCTAGGGAAGGAGTGACTGATCACATTGAGCCGATGGAAGAGGCCACTTTTGCAGCTGCATTGGCAGCCAAAGGATGAGGACGGCTTGGTTATCCACTCTACCAACTCTTCTGCATGTTGTGGCTTAACAGGGCCAGCTGCCGAAAAAAAGGACAAGCGCGCTCCACGACCATGTGCTGAGGAGGCACCGTGTCCATGACCAGCAATGTTGGCTGTAGATACAGAGCCTGCTTGCCCTCTTTTAGTGGCCTGTGAGCATCTGCCTCTCCTTGTTGGCCTTCCAGACATACTGTATTGGATTTATTTGTAATGGATTTGAATAGGTACACCAGGAATGACCTTGTCAGAGAATCACCAGACTTCAACATCGGCACTTCCCTGTGCGCCTGCGGGGAAGAGCGGGACACAACGACGCACGCATATGCGTGATACAATACAATGTCATATGTGCATGTGCACACCTGTGCACACGGCTATGGGCCTTACCTGATTGGCCTGACAGGCCTATAAAAGGCATCAATGTGCTCTGTGTCTTTGCTGGTTTGTCTCCTCAGCTCACCTGTGTTCCTCTGTTTCCTGTTTCTGTTTACCACTTCCTGTTGTGACCCGGATTGCTTGAAGACTACTCTGATTCTCTCCTGATCTGACCTCTGGCTTGTTTAACGGACTTCCTGCTCTTAGCCTTGCTGACTCCTAGACTGATACCTGTATTTGACCCTCGGCCTGCCTCTGGAATATCCTCTGTTTTCTGCACTTAGCCTTTCTGGCTCACGGACTGTCACCTGTGTTTGACCCTCGGCCTGCCTCTGGAATATCCTCTGTCTCACGGACTGATACCTGTGTTTGACCCTCTGCCTGTCTCTGGAATATCCCCTGTCTCACGGACTGATACCTGCGTTTGACCCTCGGCCTTCACTCCAGGTGTTAGAACCCCTGCCGGGCACTCCCTTCTACCCAGTTCCAACACCATCTGCACGGGCATCTCTTCCTTCAGAAGACCTTCCACATACAAGTCACCTGCTGGCAACCCATGCCTCTCCGTGCCCTGTACCCACTGTTCCATCCTCAGGGGTATTGTGCACCCAGCTGCAAGGGAAGCCGCTCTCAGCACTTCGGCTCTGGTGAGTACCTGTCAGTACAAACCAGCCATGTCAGAAGCCGACAGAGCTGGCTCACCTCTTGAGGCTCTCTGCCAGCAGGTTGCAGCCCTCACTCAGGCAGTGCAGCGACTCCAGGATGGCTACTTTCAGATTGAAGGCCGTCTACAGCACCTGGCGATCTCTCCCAATCCATCAGATCCTTCACCTTCTACAGCCAGCAGCTCTTCTGCTTCGCAGACTCAAGGCGGTGTAACACCTGCAATAGTCATGACCCTTCCGGTACCCAGGGTCCCTACTCCTCAGCGTTTTTCAGGCTACCGAAAGAAGTTTAGGGCGTTCAAAAACGCATGCCTCCTGTACCTGGCCCTGCAGCCCAGGACTTTCCACTCTGAATCATTGAAGGTGGGGTTCATCATCTCCCTGCTTTCTGATGAACCACAGTCCTGGGCCCATAACCTCCTGGAACAGAAGAGCACCCTTCTCCGTTCTGTAGAGACCTTTTTTGTAGCCATGTCACAACTGTACGATGACCCTCAACGCACCGCTACGGCTGAAGCCATCCTGCACTCCCTAACCAAGGCAAAAAGACCAGTAGAGGACTATATTGTAGAGTTTTGCAAATGGTCTGGGGACACTGACTGGAACGAGGCTGCCCTTAAATACCAATTTCGCCTGGGCCTTTCTGAGACCCTAAAAGATGAACTGGCCCGGGTAGATACCCCTGCATCTTTAGAAGACCTGGTCCAGTTGGCTACCAAGCTTGACCGATGTCTACGGGAGCGTCGCTCTGAGCGTTTTCAGTCATCTAAACCCACGTGGATGCTACCCCGGGTACCCT
This sequence comes from Lithobates pipiens, assembly GCF_037356315.1. NCBI lineage: Eukaryota > Metazoa > Chordata > Amphibia > Anura > Ranidae > Lithobates > Lithobates pipiens. The sequence goes on from NW_027507764.1 coordinate 286,947,108, forward strand.
CCTTGCCTATACCTGCTCCAGTCCCTTCCTCCTCTGCTGACAGTGAACCCATGCAGCTGGGCCTAGTCCAGGCTCCGCTCACCCCTGATGAAAGACTCCGTCGGCATCAAGCCAACCTTTGTCTGTACTGTGGTGAATCGGGTCATTTCCTGCACAGCTGTCCTGTAAGGCCCAGTAAGTGCCGACCTCATGCTGCGGTGAATTCTCAAATTTCGGGTTTCACCCAATCTCACCTTGTCCTCCTGATTTCATTACAGGTGGCGGAAGAGGAGGTTCGGCTGGGAGCCATCATTGACTCTGGAGCCTGCAGTTGTTTCATGGACTTAACTTTAGCTCGGAAACTGCAAATCCCTCTCTGCACTAAGAAACAACATCTTCAAATCCACCTGGCTGACGGCTCCCTACCCTGCTCTGGTGCCGTGACCCAAGAAACGGAACCAATCTTGACATCCACTGATTCTGGCCATCGCAAATTTCTTCACTTCGACATTATCCATTCTCCGATGTTTCCGATCATCCTCGGGTTTCCTTGGTTACAAGCCCACGACCCACTGATTAACTGGAACAAGAAGGAAGTATCCTTTCCTTCTCCCTACTGTTCAAAGCACTGTCTCCGGCCAACCTCCTACAAGTCCACCTCTTGCTTGACAATACAGACTAGTCCTGATAATCTCCCGCATGTCCCTTCAGCTTATCATGACTTTTTGGACATTTTTGACAAGAAAAAAGCTGATACTCTGCCGCCCCATCGGCCCTATGACTGCCCGATTGATCTGCTACCCGGTTCCGAAATACCATTCAGGCGGATCTTCCCATTATCGGAAACCGAATTGGAAGCTCTGCGCTCTTACATTGATGAAAACCTAGAAAAAGGATTTATCCGACCATCCTCTTCTCCAGCTGGCGCAGGCATCTTTTTCGTTGAGAAAAAGGATGGTTCACTCAGGCCCTGTGTGGACTACAGGGAACTTAATAAAATTACTATTAAGAACCGGTACCCACTTCCCCTCATCCCTGAACTCTTCCAACGCCTAAGAACTGCTAAGGTATTCACTAAGCTAGACCTGCGGGGAGCATATAATTTAGTCCGAATCTGAGATGGAGATGAGTGGAAAGCCGCTTTCAGGTCTAGATTCGGACACTTTGAATACCTAGTGATGCCCTTCGGGCTCTGCAATGTCCCGGCCACATTCCAACACCTCGTCAACGATATATTCCGTGAGTATCTAGACAACTTTGTAATTGTGTATCTTGACGATATTTCGATTTTCTCCAACTCACTAGAAGCACACCGAACACACGTCAGGAAGGTCCTCCTCATCCTCAGAGAGCACGAGCTCTACCTAAAAGGAGAAAAATGTGAGTTTGAAAGAGACACTATCCAATTCCTCGGTTTCATCATCACCACAGGGGGAATCTCAATGGACCCACAAAAGGTCAAAGCTATTCAAGAATGGCCAGCACCCACAGACAAGAGATCCATTCAGCGATTTGTTGGCTTCGCCAACTTTTATCGCAGGTTTATTCAGGGATTCTCCACGATCATTTCCCCTATTACTCAACTAACCCGTCAGCAAGTTAAATTACAATGGTCTCAGCAAGCCCAGGAAGCTTTTGATGAACTAAAGAGACTTTTCACATCAGCCCCTATCCTCCGGCATCCCGACCCAAGTCTTTCTTATGTATTGGAGGTAGATGCCTCCGAATCCACAGCAGGGGCAATTCTTTCTCAAAGGAGTGGCCCGAAGGCTTTCCTTCACCCAGTCGCCTTCGCCTCCCGGAAACTCAGTCCTCCAGAGAGGAATTGGGCGGCACAGTGGTGTAGTGGTTAGCACTCTCACCTAGCAGTAAGAAGGATCACTGGTTCAAATCCCAACCACGCAACCACGACACTACCTGCCTGGAGTTTGCATGTTCTCCCTGTGCCTGCGTGGGTTTCCTCCGGGTACTCCGGTTTCCTCCCACAATCCAAAAGACATGCAGGTAGGTTAATTGGCTTCTGTCCAAAATTAGCCCTAGTATATGAATGGGGACCTTGGATTGTGGGCTCCTTGAGGGTAGGGACTGATGTGAGTGTGCAATGTACAAGGACAATTGTAGACACTCACTCAGGTTGAACTGGATGGACTGGTGTCTTTATTCAACCTTACTAACTATGAAACTATGAATTACGATGTCGGGGACCGAGAACTTCTCGCCATAAAATTCGCCCTGGAAGAGTGGAGGTATCTATTGGAGGGTGCGTCTCAACCCATCATGATCTTCACAGACCACAGGAACTGGGAGTACCTCAGAGCTGCCAAACACCTCAGACCCCGACAAGCACGCTGGGTCCTCTTTTTCTCCAGGTTCAATTTCCACATCACCTACTGCCCCGGTTCCAAAAATGGAAAAGCAGATGCACTCTCCCGAATGTTTCCAGAAGCCGAAGAACCATCTGAACCTGCAACTATTCTGTCTCCACACAACTTCCTCCAAATCATCCAGCCTGACCTAGAAACAGCCATTAAACAAGCCACTGATCAAATTTCCGAAACTAAAGCATCCTCCCTAGAAAAGAAACATGGTTTACTATGGGCGCACAGCAAGATATTCATTCCTCCCTCTGTAAGGCTCCAGAATTTGCAGACCTTTCACGATCATAAGATGGCAGGACATTTTGGGGTCCAGAAGACTGCTGATCTGATCTATCGTTCCTTCTGGTGGCTGGGTTGGAGGAAGGATTGCAGGAACTATGTCCAGTCTTGTATTATCTGCCAACGAAATAAGGGGGCTAACACCAAAGCATGGGGACTTTTGAGATCCTTACCTGTTCCCGAACGTCCCTGAAGAGCGATCTCTATGGATTTTATTGTGGATCTGTCATCTTCAGACAAGTTTACCACAATCCTAGTAGTAGTAGATTGCCTCTCAAAGATGGCACACTTCCTACCCATGTGTGACACTCCCTCTGCTGCGGCTACAGCAAGTATTTTCATCAAGGAAGTCATGAGGCTACATGGTGTCCCCTCCAATATCGTGTCTGATAGGGGAATTCAGTTCACCTCCAAATTTTGGAAGAATCTCTGCAAGGCACTGGAGATCAAGACCTCTCTATCTTCCGCTTACCATCCGCAAAGCAACGGGCAAACAGAAAGGACGAATCAAACGTTAGAGCAATTTGCTTTTGCTCCTGCTCCCAAGACGATTGGTCTTCTCTCCTGCCCTGTGCGGAATTCGCCTATAATAACTCTGTACATTCCGCTACCAACCAAACTCCATTTTGGGCGAACTATGGCTATCACCCTTCTATCCTGCCAGATTCCATCCCTGAAGTCTCCACTCCTGCAGTCCAAGAATGGGTAAAGTCAATTCAGGACAATTTCCTACAGATTCAGGAGGCTAAGAAGAAGGCTCAAAGAGACTATGAGGTGTACTACAATAGAGGAAGAAGGAATTGCCCGAGTTTCAAGATCAGGGATAAGGTTTGGTTATCTTCTGCCAACCTGAGATTGCCATACCCATCACGGAAGCTCGGCCCCAAGTTCATTGGCCCCTTTGAGATCAAAAGGGTGGTAAACCCAGTAGCTTTTGAACTGGTGCTACCTAGTTCGTACAAAATTCACCTGCATCCCTATTAAAGCCAGTGATTCCGAGTTCTTTCACCGGAAGACAAGTGGCACCACCTCCACCTGTCAAAGTCGAAGGTGAGGAAGAATTTGAGGTGGAAGCCATAACGGACTGTCGAAGAAGTGGAAGACCGACCCAATACCTGGTGAAATGGAAAGGGTATCCCCCTGAAGACAGTTCTTGGGAACCCTCCAGTAACATCCACGCTCCTCGCCTGATACGGGATTTTCACCGGAGACACCCCGAGCTACCAGCCAGATTGGGCATCCGGAGGCTGCCCCTTGGGGGGGGAGGGCACTGTCAGAGAATCACCAGACTTCAACGTCTGCACTTCCTCGTGCGCCTGCAGGGAAGAGCGGCACAACAACGCATATGCGTGATACAATACAATGTCGTACGCGCATGTGCACACCTGTGCACACGGCTATGGGCCTTACCTGATTGGCCTGACAGGCCTATAAAAGGCATGTGCTCTGTGTCTTTGCTGGTTTGTCTCCTCAGCTCACCTGTGTTCCTCTGTTTCCTGTTCCTGTTTACCACTTCCTGTTGTGACCTGGATTGCTTGAAGACTACTCTGATTCTCTCCTGATCTGACCTCTGGCTTGTTTAACGGACTTCCTGCTCTTAGCCTTGCTGACTCCCGGACTGATACCTGTATTTGACCCTCGGCCTGCCTCTGGAATATCCTCTGTTTTCTGCACTTAGCCTTGCTGGCTCACGGACTGTTACCTGTGTTTGACCCTCGGCCTGCCTCTGGAATATCCCCTGTCTCACAGACTGATACCTGTGTTTGACCCTTGGCCTTCACTCCAGGTGTTAGAACCCCTGCCGGGCACTCCCTTCTAACTGGTTCCAAGACCATCTGCACGGGCATCTCTTCCTTCAAAAGACCTTCCGCATACAAGTCACCTGCAGGCAACCCATGCCTCTTCGTGCCCTTTACCCACTGTTCCATCCTCAGGGGTACTGTGCACCCAGCTGCAAGGGAAGCCGCTTTCAGCACTTCGGCTCTGGTGAGTACCTATCAGACCTGCAGTGAGATGTAGCTGCACAAACCTGGGATGTATATATATATACTGATTTTGAATATATTGCAGCTAACTGAATCAACTGCCTGCCTGTAGTATATTAGAAAGAGAACAACAGGAATGGTCTACAGTGAGATCTAGATGCACAGGATATAGTACTCAATATATAGTGCAGCTCACTGAATCAACTGCCTGCCTGTAGTATATTAGGAACAGAACAACAGGAACGGTCTGCAGTGAGATCTAGCTGCACAGGATACTGTACTGAATATACTGCAGCTAACTGAATCAACTGCCTGCCTGTAGTATATTAGGAACAGAACAACAGGAACTGTCTGCAGTGAGATCTAGCTGCACAGGATACTGTACTGAATATACTGTAGCTAACTGAATCAACTGCCTGCCTGTAGTATATTAAGGACAGAACATCAGGAATGGTCTGCAGTGAGATCTAGCTGCACAGGATACTGTACTGAATACACTGCAGCTAACTGAATCAACTGCCTGCCTGTAGTATATTAGGGACAGAACAACAGGAATGGTCTGCAGTGAGATCTAGCTGCACAGGATACCGTACTGAATATACTGAAGCTAACTGAGTCAACTGCCTGCCTCTAGTATATTAAGAACAGAACAACAGGAACGGTGTGCAGTGAGATCTAGCTGCACAGGATACTGTACTGAATATACTGCAGCTAACTGAATCAACTGCCTGCCTGTAGTATATTAAGAACAGAACAACAGGAACTGTCTGCAGTGAGATCTAGCTGCACAGGATACTGTATTGAATATATTACAGCTAACTGAATCAATTGCCTGCCTGTAGTATATTAGGGACAGAACAACAGGAATGGTCTGCAGTGAGATCTAGCTGCACAGGATACTGTACTGAATACACTGCAGCTAACTGAATGAACTGCCTGCCTGTAGTATATTAGGAACAGAATAACATGAATGGTCTGCAGTGAGATCTAGCTGCACCGGATGCAGTACTCAATATATACTGCAGCTAACTGAATCAACTGCCTGCCTGTAGTATATTAGGGTCAGAACAACAGGTATGGTATGCAGTGAGATCTAGCTGCAAAGGATATCGTACTGAATATACTGAAGCTAACTGAGTCAACTGCCTGCCTGTAGTATATTAAGAACAGAACAACAGGAACGGTCTGCAGTGAGATCTAGCTGCAGAGGATACTGTACTGAATATACTGCAGCTAACTGAATCAACTGCCTGCCTGTAGTATATTAGAGACAGAACAACAGGAATGGTCTGCAGTGAGATCTAGCTGCACAGGATACTGTACTGAATACACTGCAGCTAACTGAATGAACTGCCTGCCTGTAGTATATTAGGAACAGAATAACATGAATGGTCTGCAGTGAGATCTAGCTGCACCGGATGCAGTACTCAATATATACTGCATCTAACTGAATCAACTGCCTGCCTCTAGTATATTAGGGACAGAACAACAGGAATGGTATGCAGTGAGATCTAGCTGCAAAGGATATCGTACTGAATATACTAAAGCTAACTGAGTCAACTGCCTGCCGGTAGTATATTAAGAACAGAACAACAGGAATGGTCTGCAGTGAGATCTAGCTGCAGAGGATACTGTACTGAATATACTGCAGCTAACTGAATCAACTGCCTACCTGTAGTATATTAGAGACAGAACAACAGGAATGGTCTGCAGTGAGATCTAGCTGCACAGGATACTGTACTGAATACACTGCAGCTAACTGAATGAACTGCCTGCCTGTAGTATATTAGGAACAGAACAACAGGAATGGTCTGCAGTGAGATCTAGCTGCACAGGATACCGTACTGAATATACACTTCAGCTAACTGAATGAACTGCCTGCCTGTAGTATATTAGGAAGAGAACACCAGGAACAGTATGTAGTAAGATCTAGCTGCACAGGATAAAGTAGTGAATATACTGCAGCTAACTGAATCAACTGCCTGCTTGTAGTATATTAGGAACAGAAAAATAGGAATGGTCTGCAGTGAGATCTATCTGCACAGGATACCGTACTGAATATACTGAAGCTAATTGAGTCAACTGCCTGCCTATAGTATATTAAGAACAGAACAACGGGAACAGTCTGCAGTGAGATCTAGCTGCACAGGATACAGTACGCAATATATACTGCAGCTAACTGAATGAACTGCCTGCCTGTAGTACATTACGAAGAGAACAACAGGAATGGTCTGCAATGAGATCTAGCTGCACAGGATACAATACTGAGTATACTGAAGCTAACTGAATCAACTGCCTGCTTGTAGTATATTAGGTACAGAACAACAGGAACAGTCTGCAGCAAGATCCAGCTGCACAGGATACAGTACTGAATATACTACTGCTAACTGAATGAGCTGCCTGATTGTAGTATATTAGGAACAGAACAACAGGAATGGTCTGCAGCAAGATCTAGCTAAACTGGATACACTATACTGAATATACTGAAGCTAACTGAATGAACTGCCTGCCTATAGAATATTAGGAACAGAACAACGGGAATGGTCTGCAGCAAGATCTAGCTGCACAGAATGCAATACTCAATATGTAGTGCAGCTAACTGAATGAACTGCCTGCCTGCAGTATATTAGGAAGGGAAAAACAGGATCGTTCTGCAGTGAGATCTAGCTGCACAGGATACCATACTGAATATACTTCAGCTAACTGAATGAACTGCCTACCTGTAGTATATTAGGAACATAACAACAGGAATGGTCTGCAGCAAGATCTAGCTGCACAGGATACAGTACTCAATATATATTGCAGCTAACTGAATGAACTGCCTGCCTATAGTATATTAGGAAAAGAACAAAAAGAATGGTCTGCAGTGAGATCTAGCTGCACAGGATACAGTACTCATTATATACTGCAGCTAACTGAATAAACTGCCTGCCTGTAGTATATTAGGAAGAGAACAACAGGAATGGTCGGCAGTGGGATCTAGCTAAACTGGATACAGTATACTGAACATACCGCAGCTAACTAAATGAACTGCTTGCCTATAGTATATTGGGAAAAGAACAACAGGAACGGTCTACAGCGAGATCTAGGTGCACAGGATAGAGTACAGAATATACTGCAGCTAACTGAATGAACTGCCTGCCTAAAGTATATCAGGAACAGAACAACAGGAATGGTCTGCAGCAAGATCTAGCTTAACTGGATACAGTATACTGAATATACTGCAGCTAACAGAATGAACTTCCTGCCTGTAGTATATAAGCAACAGAACAGTAATGGTCTGTAGTGAGATCTAGCTGCACAGGATACAGTTCTCAACATATACTGTAGCTAATTGAATAAACTGCCTGCCTGTGGTATATTGGGAAAAGAACAACAGGAACGTTCTGCAGCGAGATCTAGCAGCACAGGATACAGTACAGAATATACTGCAGCTAACTGAATGAACTGCCAGCCTAAAGTATATCATCAAGTATAGATCTAGCTTAGCTGGATACAGTATACTGAATATACTGCAGCTAACTGAATGAACTGCCTTGCTTGTAGTATATTAGGAAGAGAACAAGAGGAACAGCCTGCAGCAAGATCTAGCTGCACAGGATACAGTCCTGAATATACTGCAGCTAACTGAATGAAGTGTCTGCCTGTAGTATATTAGGAACAGAACAATAGGAATGGTCTGCAGCAAGATCTAGCTAAACTGGATACAGTATACTAAATATACTGGAGCTAACTGCCTACCTGTAGTATATTGAGAAAAGAAAAACAGGAACAGTCTGCAGCGAGATCTAGCTGCACTGGATACAGTACTGAATATACTGCCTGCCTGTAGTATATTAGGAACAGAATAACTGGAACGGTCTGCAGTGAGATCTAGCTGCACAGGATACAGTTCTCAACATATACATATATACTGCAGCTAACTAAATCAACTGCCTGCCTGAAGTATATTAGGAGGAGAACCACAGGAACGGTCTGCAGTGAGATCTAGCTGCACAGGATACAGTACTGAATATACTGCAGCTAACTGAATCAGCTGCCAGCCTGTAGTATATTTGGAACAGAACAACAGGAACGGTCTGCAGCAAGATCTAGCTGCAGAGGATGCAGTACTGAATATACTGTAGCTAACTGAATCAACTACCTGCCTGTAGTATATTAGGAACAGAACAACAGGAATGGTCTGCAGCGAAATCAAGTTAAACTGGATACAGTATACTGAATATACTGCAGCTAACTGAATGAACTGCCTGCCTATAGTATATTAGGAACAGAACAGGAACAGTCTGCAGTGAGATCTAGCTGCACAAGATACAGTTCTCAACATATAGTGTAGCTAATTGAATAAACTGCCTGCCTGGGGTATATTAGGAATAGAACAACATGAACGGTCTACAGTGAGATCTATCTGCACAGGATACAGTACTGAATATACTGCAGCTAACTGAATCAACTGCCTGCCTATAGTATATTGGGAACAGAACAACAGGAATGTCTGCAGCAAGATCTAGCTGCAAAGGATACAGTACTAAAAATATGAGAGCTAACTGAATTAACTGCCTGCCTGTAGTACATAAGGAAGGGAACCACAGGAATGGTCTGAAGCAAGATCTAGCTAAACAGGATACAGTATATTGAATATACTGCAGGTAACCGAATGAACTGCCTGTCTGTAGTATATTAGGAACAGAACAACAGGAATGGTCTACAGCGAGATCTAGATAAACTGGATATATTATACTGAATATACTGCAGTTAACTGAATAAACTGCCTGCCTGTAGTATATTTGGAACAGAACGACAGGAATGGTCTGCAGCAAGATCTAGCTGTAGAGGACACATTACTGAATATACTGTAGCTAACTGAATCAACTACCTGCCTGTAGTATATTAGGAACAGAACAACAGGAATGGTCTGCAGCGAGATCTAGCTAAACTGGATACAGTATACTGAATACACTGCAGCTAACTGAGTGAACTGCCTGCCTGTAGTATATTAGGAACAGAACAGCAGGAATGGACTGCAGTGAGATCTAGCTGCACAGGATACAGTTCTCAACATATACAGCAACTAATTGAATAAACTGCCTGCCTGTAGTATATTAGGAAGAGAACAACAGGAATGGTCTACAGTGAGATCTATCTGTAGAGGATACAGTACTGAATATACTGCAGCTAACTGAATCAACTGCCTGCCTGTAGTATATTAGGAACAGAACAACAGGGACGGTCTTGTCAGGACTGGCTTAGCCCTTCCTTCTCTGGGCTGGCTGCTCAGCTATCAGCTAATTGCCAGCTCTCTTCTCTCTCCACAGTTACCAGCTGTTCCTGATGATGCTCGTCTGACCTGCCTACTTAAAGCCTTCCAGCTCAGTTCACCTCTGCCTTCGCCTTGGTCACATCACTAGAAACCATCTCCTGCAGTTTGTTTAAAGACTGGCTTGCTGACATCCCTTCTGTTTCCTTATCCTGCTTGCTGTTGCTATACTTGGATCCTTGACTTCTGGCCTGCCTGACTACCCGATCTGGTTACTGGACTCTGGCTATGCTTGACTACGCTTTTTCTATTTACCTTTTTATTTTTATTAATAAACAAGCGTGATTTAATTGTACTTCTGTCTCAGTCTGATTCATGGTTTCTGACAGGTCTGCAGCGAGATCTAGCTAAACTGGGTACAGTATACCGAATATACTGCAGCTAACTGAATGAACTGCCTGCCTGTAGTATATTGGGAAAAGAACAACAGGAACGATCTGTAGTGAGATCTAGCGGCACAGGATAGAGTTCTGAATATACTGCAGATAACTGAATAAACTGACTAGTACAGCGGGAACAGTGTGCAGTGAGATTTAACTAACTGAATAAACTGCCACACTACACAGGCCCGACGTGAAGGCGGCCTTATATAGTGTGGGGCGTGTACTTAACCCCTGAGCCATATTTGGCACCCTGCCTTTGGCCAATTATGGCTCTGTTTGCTTACGGCACTGTGATTGGCCAAAGCATGCGGGCTATAGTGCATGCTTGGCCAATCGTCAGCCAGCAAACCCCTGCCATGACGCAGTGCATTATGGACCGTGACGGGCCGATCGAATTTGGCGCGAATGGCCCATAATGTTCCATCTTTGACGAATGATCGAACAGCTGATGTTCGAGTCAAACATACGTTCAACTCGAACTCGAAGCTCATCCCTATTTTAGAGAGAACCAAGGCTGCAATTTAGTTTTAACAAAAAAATTGTCAAAAATATCAATCTGGCCCAAAGTGTATGTAAACCCAAAAAACTAAAATGTAATATACTGCAATTTACTAATCCTTAGATCTGCTAGTTGAATTATTTTCTTTTTCTAGGCATTTATACATTTATTTTCACCTGGTGTTCACCCAGTAAAACACTTCACGCCTCAGGCTGCATTCACATTTCAGCGTTTTGAATTGCGGGCAGATTTGCCATGATTCTGCCTACAAATTTGAAAGTGCCGATGTGTGAATGGCAAATGGAAGGACTCGCATTTGAGATTGCGGTGCCGGTCTGCCGTGATTTTCGCACGATAAATCACGGCAACCCAATTCGTGGGAAGCATGTCACCAAAAAGTAGCTCCTGAATTATTTTTGGACAACGTGCTTCCTACGATGATGGTTGCCACGATTGCAGTGTGACAATCGCGGACCCGCACCAGCATCAAATGAATGAAATCTCAAATGCAAGTCTCGTGATTTGTCAATCACACATCGGCGCTTTCAAATATCGGGCAGAATCATGGTAAATCTGCCCGTGATTCAAAATGCTGAAGTGTGAATGTACTCACTCCTCCACTCTATATATGAAGGAGAAAGGGGGGCACCCTTAAAAAAGCAGCATTGTCAACCTGTGGAAAGGGTAGTGTAAGATTGACTGGTAGATTTAGATGGGATTTATGTAAGTGACTAATAAATTAAATCCAGACTCCAGCAAATTTTTTCAGCAACTGTTTTTTTTGGGGGGGGTAATTTTTTTTTTACGTCAATGAATGAAAGTTGATCATTGTAAAGCCACGTACACACGTAGCGGTATGTCCAACGTACTTAGTCTGGCGGACTTCCCGCCAGACTGTCCGTCGGACTTTCCGAACGGGCTACTTGCCCACACACGGCACTTTTTGAGCGGACTAATACGGCGTACTAAGTCCGCTGTACTATCCGCCCTACTTTTGAAATGAACGGACTCGCCCACACACGCAGAGGAAAGGCCGCTCATTTCGAGCGTGTCTCCAGGTAGGCGGGGCCCGCGAATGAGACGTCGCTGGCCCCGCCGCCTGGTATGGACTTAAAAGGGAACCCCAACGCCGAAAGAAATCGGCGTGGGGCTCCCCCCCAAGTCCACAACAGACCCTTGTCCGAGCACGCTACCCGGCCGGCCAGGAAAGGGGGGGCAAGCGAGCGCCCCCCCTCCTGAGCCGTACCAGGCCGCGTGCCCTCAACATGGGGGGTGCCTTGGGGAAGGGGGGGCCGCGCGGCCCCCCACCCCAAAGCGCCTCTTCCCGACAACCCTGGCCGTTGGTTGTCGGGGTCTGCGGGCGGGGGGCTTATCGGAATCCGGGAGCCCCCTTTAATAAGGGGGCCCCCGGATACCGGCCCCCCACCCTATGTGAATGAGTATGGGGTACAATGTACCCCTACCCATTCACCTGTAAAATAAAAGTACAAAAAAAACACAACACACGAGATAAAATACTTTATTGCACAGCTCCGGGGGTCTTGCGTCTTCGGGGGTCTTCTCGCCGGACTCCTCCGCTATCTTCTTGTAGCTCTTGTACTAGCGGAGGAGCCCGGCTTTCTTCCTCGCCGCCGGCCTCTTCTTCCGACTTCGGGGGTCTTGTCCCCCTCTTCGGTTCTTCTGCCAGGCCACCGCGTCTTCTTATAGCTCTTTTACAGGCGGTGGCCCGGTCTTCTGTCGCCGCCGCCGCCGCCTTCCATTCTTCTTCTTCTCCAGGAGATGTTGACTCGACGATCTCTCCGGCCGCAATGCCAGGGACGCGCTGCGCTGCCACTTATATAGGGACAAGGGGCAGTGTCACATGGGTTTATGTCACATGGGTTGGTGTCACATGGTGACCCCGCCCCCTTACGATGTCACAGTCCCGGAGGATGCTGGGACTGTCGCCATGTGACATCAACCCATGTGACCAACCCATGTGACATAAACCCATGTGACACCGCCCCTTGTCCCTATATAAGTGGCAGCGCAGCGTGTCCCTGGCATTGCGGCCGGAGAGATTGTCGAGTCAACATCTCCTGGAGAAGAAGAAGAAGAAGAAGAACGGAAGGCGGCGGCGGCGGCGACAGAAGACCGGGCCACCGCCTGTAAAAGAGCTATAAGAAGGCGCGGTGGCCCGGCAGAAGAATCGAAGAGAGGGACAAGACCCCCGAAGTCGGAAGAAGAGGCCGGCGGCGAGGAAGAAAGCTGGACTCCTCCGCTAGCAAAAGAGCTACAAGAAGATAGCGGAGGAGTCCGGCGAGAAGACCCCCGAAGACGGAAGACCCCCGGAGCTGTGCAATAAAGTATTTTATCTCATGTGTTGTGTTTTTTTTGTACTTTTATTTTACAGGTGAATGGGTAGGGGTACATTGTACCCCATACTCATTCACATAGGGTGGGGGGCCGGTATCCGGGGGCCCCCTTATTAAAGGGGGCTCCCGGATTCCGATAAGCCCCCCGCCCGCAGACCCCGACAACCAATGGCCAGGGTTGTCGGGAAGAGGCCCTTGTCCTCATCAACATGGGGACAAGGTGCTTTGGGGTGGGGGGCCGCGCGGCCCCCCTTCCCCAAGGCACCCCCCATGTTGAGGGCACGCGGCCTGGTACGGCTCAGGAGGGGGGGGCGCTCGCTCGCCCCCCCCCCCTTTCCTGGCCGGCTGGGTAGCGTGCTCGGACAAGGGTCTGTTGTGGACTTTGGGGGGACCCCCACGCTGATTTTTTTCGGCGTTGGGGTTCCCCTTTAAGTTCATACCAGGCCCGCGACGTCTCCTTCGCGGGCCCCGCCTACCTGGAGACCCGCTCGAAATGAGCGTACTTTTCTCCGGGCGGGAAAAGTCCGCTCATTTCAAAAGTACGGCGGACTGGCATACACACGGCCGGATTGTCCGCCGAAATGCGAGTCCGGCGGGAAGATTGGAGTGCAACACGGCATTCTAAGCCCGCCATACTTTCGGGTCAAAAAAGTATGCCGGAGGCTACACACGGGGGGATTGTTTGGCGGACTTGAGTTTGACTTTTCCACCGGATTGTTTGATCGTGTGTATGCGGCATAAGAATCCCTGTCATTGTTAAATGGTTTGCCCCAACCCTCTAACTGCAATTTTTGCTGGACAGCTTGGTCTGTTAAAGGTAGTTGAAAAAAAACAGGCATATTGGAAAAATCTTTAGGTAAAAAGAAAGTAAAAATGCCTACAAAAATGAAAACTATTGCAACCAGCACATCTAAGGATTGGTGAGCTGCAGTATATTCACTTTTGTTTTTGGATTTAGATAAGCTATACCGGAGTAAGTGAAGCAGACAGGTTTGCTGGGATGTATAGCCTTCATTACATCACATCCCACTACATTGATACAGTATGTTATGGATTATGTCACAATAGGTTTTTATTCATTGATTATCTTGGTGGAAATGACCTTGAAAGAAATGTTATTTAATTTTTAATAAATGTTTAATTTTCAAAGCCAACTCACCCATCCATGTCTCCCTACTCTATATTGCTAAGAAAACACTTTGAAAAACACCCCTAGCATTTCCGGCTGTGACCATCATGAGTAAGGGCAGATGATTCATGTGGTATTTACTTCCTGGAATCCATCTGCCCTTAGCTCATGCATGCAGGCAGGAGGATGTGCTTAGCTGAGAAAAAACCTCCTCCCCTTCTGAGGACTTTTGGGATGTATGACATTGTTTGCCTAGGCCTGAAAACCAGAAAGTAACTGAAGAAATGTAAAAAAAGTTTAAAACAAGTAAATATGATATACTTTCTATTTACAAATGCTAGCAGGATAAGGAATAAAAATAGTCAAAGTTGATTGAGAGAGTGAAGTTCCACTTTAAGCTGGGAATACACAAGTACATTTTCCAACCAATAATTGTACATATATCATACTTGCCAACAGTCCCAATTTTCCCGGGACTATCCCAATTTGGGGATCGAAGCTCGTCCAGATTAAAATACCGGGATTTTGCTTTTGTCCTGGGAAAATTTGTAATGTTTTTTTACAAAAAAGATGGCCCCCACCGCAAGTACTGTTTCCCCCGTGTGTTCAGTGAGGAGGGGAGGGGCAGCCCATCGGCTTCGCTTGTCAGCGTACAAGTAGACAATTCTCTTGTACACTGAAGCCTATTGGCTGCATGGATTGGAGACACCTCCCCTCTCCACTGAACACAAGGAAAAGATCAGCCACCGTCAACCCTCCTCCCCCGTGTGTCCGACAAGCGGGACTCTGAGGACCAGGTTCTGCTGAGGACACTGATGTAAGGACCGGGCTCTGCTGGGGACACTGAGGTATGGACCGGCTCTGCTGGCGACACTGAGGACCGGGCTCTGCTGGGGACACTGAGGTATGGACCGGCTCTGCTGGAGACACTGAGGTTTGGTCCGGGCTCTGCTAAGGATATTAAGGACTGGGCTCTGCTGCGGACACTGATGACCGGGCTCTGCTGGGGACACTGAGGTATGGACCAGGCTCTGCTGGGGACACTGATGACCGGGCTCTGCTGGGGACACTGAGGTATGGACTGGGCTCTGCTGGGGACTAGGGATGAGCTTGGTGTTAGAGTCGAACCCACGTTTGACTCGAACACCGGCTGTTCGCCCGTTTGGCGAAGCCAGAACTCTTGGGCCATTCACGCCAAATTGAAGTGGCACTCACGGCCCACAATGCACTGCGCCATCGCAGTGCATTGCTGGCTCATGATTGGCCAAGCATGCACTGTGACCCAGCATGCTTGGCCAATCACAGTGCCGGCAGCGAGGAGAGCCATGATTGGCCACAGGCAGGATGCCTGTGGCCAATTATAGCTCAGGCTGTGTAGTACACGCCCCACACTATATAAGGCTGCCAGCGCGCCAGCCTTGTTTAGTGTTCCGGCGTCTGCAGGAGATAGTGGATGTTGTCTGTGTGCCTTCACCGCACAATACATCTGTATCTACCCTTCATTGCTGTTCTGAGTGTTCTCTAATTGAGCCACCTGCCATCTGCAGGAGTTAGTGGGTGACTGGGTGTTGTTTGTGTGCCTGCACCGCAGAATACACCTGTATCTACCCTTTGTTGCTGTTCTCTAATTGAGCCATCTGCCATCTGCAGGCGTTAGTGGGTGACTGGGTGTTGTCTGTGTGCCTGCACTGTAGAATACACCTGTATCCACCCTTTGTTGCTGTTCTCTAATTGAGCCACCTGCCATCTGCAGGAGTTAGTGGGTGACTGGGTGTTGTCTGTGTGCCTGCACCGCAGAATACACCTGTATCTACCCTTCCTTGCTGTTCTCTAATTGAGCCATCTGCCATCTGCAGGCGTTAGGGGGGTGACTGGGTGTTGTCTGTGTGCCTGCACCGCAGAATACACCTGTATCTACCCTTCGTTGCTGTTCTCTTTTTTTTTTTTGTTTAAAACAGCACAAGTTTATTGAACAACTCAGTTATAACAAGGCATTACAGTATGTACAGACATTAGCCTCTTCATAGGTGATGGACAGTAATACATCTTACATTAAGGAAAGTTCCTGACAATGATAATATAGACTCCAACACAGCTCACTCCACACATGTATGTAAATTTTCCACCCACCTATCCCATATTTTGTGGTATTTGGCTGGACACCCACGATGTCTATATACCAGTTTAATCAAGGGTAGCTTACTATTAATGTCCATTACCCATTCCCGCATGGTAGGCATGGTTGGACGCATCCAGTATTTAGCCACTAGCTTTCGTGCAGTAAACAGCGTAGAGTGCAAAAATGTAGCCAAGTATTTATCAACAGAGGTATCAGGAAATATGCTAAGTAGGAAACTCTTAGGGTCAAGTTGAAGGGGTGAACCCATGTGGTCATGTAGAAACTTGACAATCTGCCCCCAATACTCCTGGACCAATGGGCATTGCCAGAGAAGATGGTAGAAAGTACCAGTCGTACAAGAGCATCTGGGACACTTCGGGTCATAGTCAGGATGATACTTAGCTATCCGGATAGGGGTGAGATAGGACTTGTGCATCACATAGTACTGCGTTAGTCGGTCAGGTAGGTTAAGCGAAGCCTGTTTAATGTTCTCAAGGGCATCCTCCCATTCCTCCCCATCAAAGGGACCTATATCCTCTTCCCATCTCAACCTAGCCCGCTCAGTGATTTGCGCCACCAAGCGGGCCCAGAGTAGGCTGTATAGAGTCGAGATCAATTTAGAGTCGAGATCAATTTAGCCGGTTCTCCCATAATTACATCTGTCAAAGCCAACGACTGTACATTCGGGAAGTCCTGAGCAAATTGCGCACGGAGCGCATGTCGCAATTGCAAGTAGCGAAAGTGCATATGAGGGGGTATGTTAAATTCCACTTGTAGGGAGAGAAAATCCCTTACGCCCATAGGATTCACCACCTGGTGCAGATAAAGTATCCCCCTAGAAGCCCACAAGTCTACATCTGGTAAGCCAAACAACTCACGAAGTAGGGGGTTGCGCCATAACGGTGTATGTGAGTGGTGATAGTCAGCTCCCAGTAATCTAAGGGCTAGCTTCCAAATACTCCGGTGGTGTGGCAGGATCCGGGACCGGGCATCCCTAATCCCACCACCCCGAAAAATCATCTGAAGGGGAGTATCAGCAAGGGATTCAGCCCTCCCGCCCACCAAGGCCTGGTATCTGTGACTATCCGCTCTATGGAGGTGATAAAAATGGAAAATCTGGGCTGCTATGTAGTATGTGTGGAAATCAGGGAGAGCCAATCCCCCCATAGAGGTCGAGTTTTTAAGTGTGTTCCATGCCAACTTATGTCTAGATGGGCCCCAGATAAAGGTGTTTAAGACATCGTCTAATGTTTTAAAGAACGCCACAGGGACCATGACAGGGGAATGCCAAAGTACATAAAGGAGTTTCGGCAGGAGGATCATTTTAGTAATATTGATCCGTCCCATAACCCCAATGGGGAGACGGGACCATGCCTTAGTCTTCTCCCGCACATACAGAAGCAGTGGTTCAAGATTGAGATGAATATACTCCCTAGGCTCCCTCGTAACCTGCACTCCCAGATACTGGATGGAGGATACCCTGGAGAGCGGGAGAGAAGCTGCACCCCGGTCCGGGGGGAACAAGTCAATGGGTAGAACCTGTGACTTGGTCCAATAATACGCAGACCGGAATGACCACCAAACTCCTCTATGACCCCCAGGGCAGCTCCCAACGACTGACCCGAGTCCTCTAAATACAGTAAAGTATCATCCGCATACATACTCACCGATTCCACCAGAGAGCCGCGTCGGAGGCCTACTACAGCCGGGTGTGCCCGAAGTGCAGCAGCCAACGGTTCTGCCGCCAAAGCATATAGCATAGGAGAGAGCGGACAACCCTGACGTGTGCCACGGCCCAACTGAAAGGGGTCCGACACCCATCCATTAACCGCTACTCTAGCCATTGGGCGATAGTATAGGAGAGTAATCCATTTAACAAAATTGGGGCCAAACCCAAATTTACCCAAGCATTCCCAAAGATAATTCCACTCAATGGAATCAAACGCCTTAGCGGCATCCAGTGACACCACCACCCTCGAGCCTACTCTGTCATGCTCAGCCTGGATATTCATATACAACCGACGGATATTAATGGCCGTGTTTTTCCCGGGCATAAATCCCGTTTGATCAGGGTGAATAAGTGATAGGATGACGCCACTCAAACGGGTGGCAAGTACTTTAGCCAAAATTTTAATATCTGCTTGGAGCAGTGAGATGGGGCGGTAGGAATCCGGGGAGTGGGGATCCTTTCCTGGCTTGGGTATCACTATAATAACTGCCTGCCTTAGAGTAGCAGGTAGGGACTCGGAGTCAAATATGTGTGTATATAATCTCAACAATTCTGGCACTAGTATCTCAGAGTAGTGGGCATAGAAATCCAGAGGAATACCATCCAGTCCAGGGGCCCTAGCCGCTGCAAGGGATGCCACCGCTAGCCTAATCTCATCTGCCGATATCGGGGCCTCAAGAGACTCAACCTGAGCCTTGGACAGGTGGGGAAGAGAGACATCTCGGAGGTATACCCCCGTCTCAGTCCTCGGCCTATGTTCGTTGCTGTTCTCTAATTGAGCCATCTGCCATCTGCAGGAGTTAGTAGGTGACTGGGTGTTGTCTGTGTGCCTGCACTGCAGAATACACCTGTATCTACCCTTCGTTGCTGTTCTCTAATTGAGCCATCTGCCATCTGCAGGAGTTAGTAGGTGACTGGGTGTTGTCTGTGTGCCTGCACCGCAGAATACACCTATATCTACCCTTCATTGCTGTTCTCTAATTGAGCCATCTGCCATCTGCAGGAGTTAGTGGGTGACTGGGTGTTGTCTGTGTGCCTGCACCGCAGAATACACCTGTATCTACCCTTCATTGCTGTTCTCTAATTGAGCCATCTGCCATCTGCAGGAGTTAGTGGGTGTTGTGTGCCTCCAGCACAGCACAGTATACACCTATATCTACCCTTTATTGCTGGTGTTCTATAATAAAGGCATCTGCAGAAGTTAGTGGGTGTTGTGTGCCTCCAGCGCAGCAGAGTATACACCTATATCTATCATGTAAATGTACTCACTGAGGCCAAGATGCCGAGAGCGGTCGCTGTTGCGACTCGGCGTAGACCACCCCTGAAGGTGGCACAGAGGGTGGTTGCACCAAGAGGCCCAAGCTACCAGTAGGACAGTCACTTGCTAGTAGATCAGCAGGTAGCTTGAGCAGAGCTGAAAGGTGATGTCCCGTGGGAAGGTCCAGAAGCAATGGTAGCAAGTCCGTAAGGCAAAGGAAGAATCCAGGAGGCAGGCCAGGGTTCAAACACACTCCAGATCAGAAGACAACAAGTACCAGGGATGCTGAGACAGAAGGATAATCCAAGACAAGCCAGGGGTCGAACTCAGGAGATAGCAGGTAAGTCCAGATGCAGGCTGAGGGTCAAACACGTTCAGTCCAAGGTCAAGCCAGAGGTTGGGTCAGGAGAAGATCAGCGAGGTCGATGAGGCAATCCGGGTCACAAAGGGTAATACAGATCACAGGAACAGACGTGGCAATCATAGGAAGCTGAAGACAAACCAGCAGTGTGTTTGGATGACCTCACTTCCTTTATAGGTCAGCGAGGGGTCACACCCTGTGTGTGCTTGTGTGCTTTAGCTTATTTCTATTGCACACAGCTGTGCGCCAGAGCGCTTTACCTGTGCGCATCTTATGACAGTGCCCCCCCCGAGGGGCAGCCTCCGGATGTCCAAGCTAGCCATCAATTCGGGATGTTGCTGATGGAATGTCTTCATTAATTTGGAAGCATGAAGGTTCTTGGATGGTTCCCAGGAGTTATCTTCTGAAGGATACCCCTTCCATTTTACCAGGTATTGTATTTGTCTACCGACTTTCCTGCATCCTAGTAAAGCTTTCACTTCGAATTCATCTTCTCCATCAATCTTGATGGGTGGAGGAGGAGGCACTTCTCTTCCAGGAAAAGCACTAGGGACCAATGGCTTCAAAAGGGAGGCATGGAAAACAGGGTGTATCCTGTACGATCCAGGGAGAGCTAGTTCAAAGGCTACAGGATTTATTACCCTTTAGATTTTGAATGGACCTATGAATCTGGGACCCAGCTTGTGTGTGGGACAAGGAAGTTTAAGATTAGTGACAGATAGCCAGACTTCCTCGCCAATTTTAAAGGTAGGGTTCTCCTTCCTTCCCCTATCATGGTATTTCTTGTAATCATCCTGGGCCTTCTGTATGGTCTCCTGGATCCTTTGGAAATTAGATTGGATGGCGGTTATCCGGTCTTGGACGGCAGGAACAGTAGATTCCGGGATGGAGTTGGGGAGGAAAGAAGGGTGAAACCCACAGTTGATCCAAAAGGGAGTCTGGTTGGTAGTTGTATGAATTGAATTATTGTAGGCGAATTCTGCATATGGCAACAGGGCCGACCAATCATTTTGCGATCCTGAACAAAAGCAAAAAAGATACTGCTCTAGGGTTTTGTTTGTCCGTTCAGTTTGCCCGTTACTTTGGGGGTGATATGTCGATGACAAACAGATCTTAATTTCCAGTATCTTGCAGAGTTCTCTCCAGAATCTAGAGGTTAACTGTGGACCTCTATCTGACATGATACTGCTGAGAACCCAATGGAGCCTGACAACCTCCTTAATAAAGAGATTGGCAGTTTCCAGAACAGAGGGGGTACCGACCATAGGTAGGAAATGGGCCATCTTTGAAAGACAGTCGACTACTACCAGAACTGTGGTGAATCCTTCCGAGTACGGTAGCTCCACAATAAAATCCATTGACACGTCTGCCCAAGGCCGGTCAGGAATGGGCAAGGGCCTTAACAGGCCCCAGGGCTTGGTCTTGGGACCCTTGTTACGCTGGTACGGTACACAAGAGGCAATGTAAGTCTGGCAGTCATGTCTGCAACCTGGCCACCAGAAGGAACGAGAAATCAGTTCCGCTGTTTTCTGTGTCCCAAAGTGGCCAGCCAATTTGTGATCATGACAAGTCCTTAGAACTTGAGTCCTAATCTCAAGGGGAACGAAGACCTTGTTTCGGGCCCAAAACAGATTGTCACGTTTTTCCAAGGTAGATAGGACTGGGTCATTGCAATGGACTGAAGCTGTTTTGATGGCCGTAATTAAGTCAGGCTGTGGGAGTAGAAGGAAGTTTTGAGGCGACAAGATCGTACTAGGCTTCCGTTACCTGGGAGGACTCAGGGAACATGCGCGAGAGCGCATCCGCTTTGTTGTTCTTGGATCCGGGCCGGTACGAGATATGGAACTGAAATCTTGAAAAGGATAGCGCCCAACGGGCTTGACTGGGTCTTAAGCGTTTGGCAGTCTGCAGATATTCAAGATTCTTGTGATCTGTGAATATTGTGAGGGGATGAGTGGCTCCTTCCAAGAGGTATCTCCACTCCTCCAGAGCGAACTTGATGGCTAATAGTTCTCGGTCGCCTACGTCATAATTCCTCTCCGGTGGGCTCAGCTTCCGAGATGCGAAAGCCACCGGGTGTAATAAAGCTTTAGGCCCTTGCCGTTGTGAGAGGATAGCTCCTGTGGCTGTCTCGGAGGCATCTACTTCCAGTACAAATGGTAGTACTGGATCGGGATGCCGTAAAATAGGAGCTGAGGTGAACAAGGTCTTCAGTTTGGTACAGGCTTCTTGGGCTTCATGAGAGTGTTGGCGGGTTAGCTGAGTAATGGGGGCGACTATTGAAGAGAATCCGGAGATGAATCTGCGATAGAAATTAGCGAAGCCTATAAACCTTTGAACGGCTTTCTTATCCCTTGGAGCAGGCCATTCCAAAATTGCCTTGATCTTTTGGGGGTCCATGGAGATGCCCTCAGTAGAAATGACGAATCCTAAGAATTGAACGGTAGTTATCACAAATTCACATTTCTCCGCCTTAAGGTACAGTCGATGTTGTCGGAGGATGGTGAGGACTTTCCGCATGTGGACCCTGTGGAGTTCAAGAGAAGCAGAGAAAGTAAGGATATCATCTAAATATACCACTATAAAATCATCAAGATAGTCTCTGAAGATATCATTTACTAAATGCTGAAATGTGGCCGGGGCATTACACAGGCCAAAGGGCATAACAAGATATTCATAGTGGCCAAATCTCGATCTGAAGGCTGTCTTCCATTCATCCCCAGCACGGATTCTAATGAGATTGTAGGCCCCCCACAAGTCCAGTTTGGAAAATATTTTGGCAGATCCTAAGCACTGAAATAAGTCAGGGATGAGTGGAAGTGGATAGCGATTTTTGATTGTGACTTTATTAAGTTCCCTGTAGTGAACACATGGCCTAAGGGATCCGTCCTTTTTTCCCACGAAGAAAATACCTGCCCCTGCTGGCGAAGAAGATGGGTGAATGAACCCCATTTCAAGATTTTCATCAATGTAGGCTTTGAGAGCCTTTAGTTCAGTCTCGGATAAGGGAAATATTCGTCCAAAAGGGATCTCAGAGCCGGGTAACAGTTCAATGGGGCAGTCATATGGTCTGTGTGGTGGTAAACGGTCAGCCTTCTTTTTATCGAAGACGTCCTTAAACTCGGAATACGCCTGAGGAATGTGCTGAAGGTGATTAGTGGTGGGGGCCACAGTCATACAAGGCGCTGGAATGGAATCAAAACAATGCTGCATACAGTAGGCGGATGTAAAGGACACTTCCTTCTTGTTCCAACTGATCTGGGGATCATGAGCCTGCTACCAAGGAAGTCCCAGGATGATAGGGAACATGGGAGATGATATTAGATCAAAGCGTAAGAGTTCTCTATGGCCAGAGTCTGTAATAGTAAGCAAAGGTAGTGTCTCCTGTGTTACTGGACCTGAGTGTGGCAGAGATCCATCTGCTAAATGGACTAGAAGGTGTGTTGCTTTATTCTGGCTTGGAATTTGTAGTTGCTGTGCAAGGGAGATGTCCAAAAAGCAACTACATGCCCCCAAGTCAATCATGGCTGGGAGTGGGATCTTCTCTTCTGCCAGCTGTAGGGAAACAGAGAGAGTCACATAAGTTTGAGCAGGACCAACACTCTGGTAGTTCATTATACACCGTGGGGGCAACTTACGAGGTCTCACAGGACAGCTGTGAATGAAATGTCCAAGCCCCCCACAGTATAAACACAGATTGGCTTAGCATCTTCGTTGTCGCTCTTCTGGGGTGAGACGAGGACGGACCAAACCCAGCTGCATGGGCTCCCCTTCCGAAGCCGAGGGACCCGAAGGAACCGGGATGGGCGGATACGGGACAGTGGCCTTAGGAAGCATCCAACTAGGGCGGGGGGTCTGGAGGCGTTCGGACCACCGCTCGCGCATCCGTCTGTCCAGTTTTGTGGCCAGCTGGATTAATTCCTCCAGGGAGGCAGGAGTCTCTACTCGGGCCAACTCGTCCTTTAGGCTCTCAGAGAGCCCTAACCGGTATTGATAACGCAGGGCCGCCTCGTTCCAGCCGGTGTCAGCTGACCACTTGCGAAACTCAACGGTGTAATCCTCCACCGGTCTCCTCCCCTGTGAGAGTGCATGCAGGGTAGCCTCAGCCATGGCAGTACGCTGAGGGTCCTCATATAATTGTCCCATGGCCTCAAAAAAGGTGTCCATGGAGTTTAACAAGGGGCTTCTCTGTTCCATAAGGCTATGGGCCCAGGCCTGGGGTTCCTCAGCCAGAAGAGAGATAATAAACCCGACCTTGACGATCTCCGAAGAAAAGGTCTTGGGTTGCAAAGCCAAGTACAAGGAACATGCATTTTTAAAGGCTCTGAATTTCTTTCAGTCGCCTGAAAATCGCTCAGGCGTGGGTACTCGTGGTTCGGGTACTGCCATCATCATAGTGAGTGGAGGCTGGACATGAGGTGTGGAGGCACCGCTGACTGAGGCCTGCGTAGGATTTGTGGGTGCCGGAGCTGTGGCTAGTTGCTGAAGCCTGCTGTCGATCTGTGCTAGGCCATCCTGTAGTTTCTGTACTGCTTCTGTGAGTGCAGAGACTTGCTGGCACAGGACTTCTAATGGAGAACCCGCGCTGTTGGCCTCTGTCATGGCTGGTTCGTACTATCATGTAAATGTACTCACTGAGGCCAAGATGCCTAGAGCGGTCGCTGTTGCGACTCGGCGCAGACCACCCCTGAAGGTGGCACAGAGGGTGGTTGCACCAAGAGGCACAAGCTACCAGTAGGACAGTCACTTGCTAGTAGATCAGCAGGTAGCTTGAGCAGAGCTGAAAGGTGATGTCCCGTGGGAAAGTCCAGAAGCAATGGTAGCAAGTCCGTAAGGCAAAGGAAGAATCCAGGAGGCAGGCCAGGGGTCAAACACAGTCCAGATCAGAAGACAACAAGTACCAGGGACGCTGAGACAGAAGGATAATCCAAGACAAGCCAGGGGTCGAACACAGGAGATAGCAGGTAAGTCCAGATGCAGGCTGAGGGTCAAACACGTTCCGAAAGCAGGAGTCCAAGGTCAAGCCAGAGGTCGGGTCAGGAGAAGATCAGCGAGGTCGATGAGGCAATCCGGGTCACAACGGGTAATACAGATCACAGGAACAGACGTGGGAATCACAGGAAGCTGAAGACGAACTAGCAGTGTATTTGGATGACCTCACTTCCTTTATAGGTCAGCGAGGGGTCACACCCTGTGTGTGTGTGTGCTTCTGTGCTTTAGCTTATTTCTATTGCACACAGCTGAACGCCAGAGCACTTTACCTGTGTGCATCTTATGACAATATCTACCCTTTATTGCTGGTGTTCTATAATAAAAGCATCTGCAGGAGTTAGTGGGTGTTGTGTGCCTCCAGCACAGCACAATATACACCTGTATCTGCCTTTTATTGCTGGTGTTCTATAATAAAGGCATCTGCAGGAGTTAGTGGGTGTTTTGTTCCTCCAGCACAATATACACTACCCAATTGCTGGTTTTTCCATCTCCCTGCATGCCATTACCATGTTTGGAAGGCCAACAAGAAGAGGCAGACAGGCACGAGACAATAAAAGAGGGCAAGCAGGCTCTGTGTCTAGAGACAACAGTGCTGGTCATGGACGCGGGGCATCGTCATCAGCACGTGGCCATGGGACACGCTTGTCCTTATTTTTCGGCAGCTGGACGTGTTGAGCCGCATCATGCCGAAGACTTGGTAGAGTGGATGACCAAGCCCTCTTCATCCTCCTCATCCTCTGTCACCCAGGCTCAGGATACTAGCAAAGCAGCTGCCAACGCATTCTCTTCCCTCGTCTCAATGTCATCATCAGTGACTCCTTCCCTAGACCCACCACGTCCTCCTGAGGAGTCCCCCAAACTGTTTGAGCACAGTGTTGGGTACATGCTCCAGGAGGATGCCCAGTGTTTTGTAGGCTCTGATGATGATACTCAGCTAGAGGAGGGCAGTAGCATGAGCGCAGAGAGAGGGGATGCTTAAGAAGGACAGCAATCTAGCAGTCATGTTCCACAAGCTGCAGCATACTGCCAGGTTTTTTCCAGTGATGAAGAGGTAGGGGATGATGAGGGCACTGACTCCACGTGGGTGCCTGGTAGGAGAGAGGAGGAGGAGGCACATCTCCAATGAGGCAGGATGCCCTCCGGGGGCCAGCTTAGGGGCAGCACACCGACTGATTTACACCGCAGAGCTCTGCCTGTGCAGGGCGCTGCCTCTGCGCCTTATTCTAAAAGTTCTTTTGTGTGGGCCTTTTTTGAGACGAGTGCATCAGATTGCACCGCTGCTATTTGCAACATATGTCTCAAGCGTATCCCGCGTGGCCAAAACATCAGTCGCTTGGGCACCACATGCTTGACCAGACATATGTTGACCTGCCATGCAGCTCGTTGGCAAGCTTGCCTCAAAGACCCACACCAAAGAACAAAGCAGACCTCTCCTTGCTCCTCATCAGCTGGGATCTCCAACCCCAGTAGACCTTTAGTCCTCTCTGAAACCTGCACTGAGAGGAATGAAGGTGTAGAATTAGGTGTGTCACAGCCAAGTGCTTGCAGGCACTCTGCTAGCAGTGAACCCACGTCCGATTGTAGCAGACAGCAGCTGGAAAGGATGCAGGACAAGGTGCAGTAGTGTTGGAGGTTGTTCCGCCACCACGCCTCCAAAATGCTACTATTGGTTGTGACACACCTCTCTCCTCCACCCCCTCCAGTTCTTCTTCCTCCATGGCCTCTTCCAGTGCTCTGTCCTCGGAACAAGCAGTGCTCCATAGGCGTTCAAGGGGCTACACAAGTACGCAGGCAAAACGAGAGGTGGTTGACGCCACGCCAGCTTAAGCCAGGATTGGTGGTTTGCAACAATGGCACCAACCTCCTCTCCGCCCTCCGACAGGGACAACAGACCCATGTGCCCTGTGTGGCTCACGTCCTTAACCTGGTGGTGCAGCGGTTCTTGGGCAGGTACCCGGGCTTACAGGATGTCCTGAAGCAGGCCAGGAAAGCCTGTGTGTATTTCATCATTTAATGCCAGTGCTTGGCTGGCTGAGCTACAAAAGGAGTTGAACCTGCCCAAGAACCGTCTTATATGTGACATGCACACCAGGTGGAACTCAACGTTGGCCATGCTGCAGTGGCTGCACACACAGCAGAGGGCCATCAATGAGTACCTGTGCGACTACGGCATCAGGACAGGGTCAGGGGAGCTCGTTTTTTTCTCACCACGCCAGTGGCGCATGATCAGGGATGCATGCACTGTCCTGTCACTGTTTGAGGAGGCCACAAGGATGGTGAGCAGTGACAGTACATGCATCAGTGACACTATACATCTTGTCCACCTCTTGGAGCATACGCTGCGTGGAATAATGGACAGGGCACTTGAGGCAGAACAGAGGCAGGAAGAGGAGGACTTCCTTGCCTCTCAAGGCCCCCTTTATCTAGACAGTGTTCCTGCTGTCCCACCCATCACACAGGAAGAAGAGGAGGAGGAGGAGGATGATTGTGTCAGCATAGAGGTGGAGCCTGGCACTCAGAATCAGCAGCAGCAGTCTTGTAGGGATGATTTACAGCCCCAAAAAACCTGTGGACTTCTACATGGCTGGGAGGAGGTGGCTGCGGATCATGTTGTCCTTAGTGACCCAGAGGACTCCGGACCAAATGCCTCAGCTAACCTACGCTGCATGGCCTCCCTGATCCTGCAAAGCCTGCGGAAGGATCCTCGTATTCTTAGGATCAAGGAGAGGGACCATTACTGGCTTGCCACTCTCCTTGATCCACGGTACAAGGGTAAGGTTGCGGACCTTATCTTGCCATCGCAGAGGGAGTAGAGGATGAGACATCTCCGGGAGGCCTTGCAGAAAGGTCTGTGCAATGCGTTCCCAGAGACTGGGGGGTTACAAACTCCTGGTCCTGGACAACGTGTTGCGGAGGCTTCGGTCAGAAGGAGCGGTGGAGAAGGTGGCCGTCTGACCGCAGCCCCAAGGTATGATCGGTTCCAGCAACCATCGCCAGTGTCTGATTTACATGGTCAAGGAATAACTAGGGGCAAGGTCAGACTTGGACAGCTTTCCCACCGAAAATCCTCTGGCTTACTGGGTCTTGAGGATGGATCACTGGCCAGAGCTTGCACACTATGCAATTGAGCTACTGGCCTGTCCTGCATCCAGCGTTCTTTCGGAACGCACCTTCAGTGCTGCTGGTAGCTTTGTAACCGATCACAGGGTGTGCCTGTCCACCAACTCGATTGATCGACTGACCTTCATAAAGATGAATTAGTCTTGGATCACCACCAGCTACCAAGCACCTGAAGCCGATGTAACCGAATAATTTTTTTTGAAATATCACATCCCTTCAAGACTGCCTATGCTGATGCTGGGTGACTGTCCTGTTATGTTGATTGCCTATCCTCTTCCTCCTCTGCTGATATGTTGGAAGAACATTTTTGATTCTGGGTGATGCCACCAGCCCAATTTTTCAGCCCCTGTTTAACAGGGGCGTGTAATTACAATTTTTGATTCAATGCTTTCCAGCAGGGCTCATTCCTGTACTCCAACTAGAGTATATGAGAGAGGTTGCAGTGTCGTGGCACCAGTGCCTAAGGCCCAAACTGAAAAGCCCTGTTTAACAGGGGCGTGTAATTAAAATGTTTGATGCAATGTTTTGCAGCAGGGCACATTCCTGCAATCCAACTAGAGTATATGGTAGAGGTTGCAGTATATAGGCCCAATTTTTCAGCCCCTGTTTAACAGGGGCATGTAATACAATTCTTGATGCAATGCTTTGCAGCAGGGCTCATTCCAGGCGCGCACAGACAGGTGACGGACCATTGTCCCCAGCCAGCCTTTCCTGACATTGCCCCCTCCCAAGGGGCAGCCTCCGGATGCCCAACCGGGCCATTTTCTCAGGATGGGATCTCTTGAAGGCTTGTATCATATGCTTGGCATGTATGTTACTTTCAGGCTCCCATGAGTTTTCCTCGGAACCGTACCCCTTCCATTTAATGAGAAATAGGACACAGTTATTTCTCTTCCTGCAATCCATTATTGCCTCTACTTCGAACTCCTCTTCACCATTAACCAAAATAGGAGCAGGGGGATCTGTGACTCGTCCTGGGAAAGGATTAGAGATGGCGGGTTTCAGGAGAGAAACATGAAAAACGGGGTGTACCCAAAGTGAGTCTGGCAGTTCCAGTTCGTAGGCCACCTCATTGATTCTCCTCTTGAATGTGAAGGGACCCAGAAACTTAGGGCCCAATTTCTTTGAAGGGCAAGCGAGTCGGAGATTAACTGTAGACAGCCAAACCTGGTCTCCAGGTTTCAGAATCAGTTCCCCCCGTCTGTTTTTATCAAAAGTCTCTTTGTTTAGCGCTTGTGCTCTGGTCATGGTTTCCTGCAACAGTTTATTGTTGGTACTGAAAAAATCCACAGTCTTGAGAATGGCTGGCACAGAACATTCAGGAACAGAGTTAGGTAGAAATGATGGGTGGTAACCATAATTGGCAAAAAACGGGGTCTGCTTGATGGTAGAATGGATGGAATTATTATAAGCAAACTCGGCCAGTGGCAACAGAGAGAACCAGTTGTCCTGAGAAAAGGAGGAAAAGCAGCGAAGATACTGCTCAAGAGTCTGGTTAGTTCTCTCTGTCTGCCCATTTGTCTGAGGGTGGTATGCAGAAGAAAAAGATAGCTCGATGCCAAGGGAACTGCATAGTGCTTTCCAGAAACGAGAGGTAAACTGCACCCCCCTATCTGATATGATGTTGGCTGGAACTCCATGAAGTCTGATGACTTCCCTGATAAAAACTTGTGCATTTTCCGGTGCCGATGGTGTTTCTTTCAAGGGGATGAAGTGTGCCATCTTGGACAGCCGATCCACTACCACAAAGATGGCCGTATGGCCTTCTGAAGGGGGGAGTTCAACAATAAAGTCCATGGAGATTAATTTCCAGGGTCTCTCTGGAGCAGGTAGAGGTTTGAGCAGGCCCCAAGCCCTGGCCTTATTACCCTTGTTGCGATTACAGATGGTACAAGACTCCACGTATCTTTTGCAGTCCTTTGCAACTTGCGGCCACCAGAACGTGCGTTACACGAGGTCAGACATCTTGGAGACACCGAAGTGGCCGGCTAGTACATGGTCATGGCAGAGCTCGAGTATGGTGGCCCGAAGATTTTCTGGAATGAAGATTTTGTCCTCAAGCCAGAACAGACCGTCTTTTGCAAGCAGCCTTGCTTCTGCCGGAGGGGGGTCTTCACTGGAAGCTTGCTTAATCCGACTTAAAAGATCTTCCTGAAGAAGGAGAAAGTTTTCCGCCAACAGAATAGTATCCAGAGACATGTGGGACAATGCGTCCGGTTTGGTATTTTTTGAACCCGGTCTGTAGGTGACATGGAAGGCAAACCTGGAAAAGAACAGCGCCCACCTGGATTGACGCGGTTTTAACCTTCTAGCAGATTTTAGGTACTCCAGGTTTTTGTGATCTGTATAGATCAGGATCGGGTGAGCTGCTCCTTCCAGAAGGTACCGCCACTCCTCCAAAGCCGCTTTTATTGCTAATAGTTCTCTGTCTCCCACATCATAGTTTCTTTCAGGAGCAGAAAGCTTGCGTGAAAAGAAGCCAACAGGGAACAGAAGAGACTTGGGACCTTGCCGTTGTGAGAGTACTGCCCCAACGGCGACTTCGGATGCATCAACCTCCAGAACAAATGGGAGAGCCGGGTCAGGGTGTTTCAGTACAGAAGCGAAGGTAAAAAGTCTCTTAAGGGTGTCAAAAGCAGTTTGGGCTTCGGGAGTCCAATGAAATCGAACTCCCTGCTTGGTCAGCTTGGTAATAGGTGAGATGATGGCTGAGAATCCTTTAATAAATTTACGATAAAAGTTCGAAAAGTCCACAAACCGCTGAACACCCTTTTTATCCACAGGAGCAGGCCACTCAAGGATAGCAGAAATTTTTTGAGGGTCCATTTTAATGCCCTCAACAGAAATGATTAGTCCCAGAAACTGTATGCTCTGTTGTTCAAATTCACATTTCTCAGGTTTTGCATAAAGGCCATGCTGACGGAGTCGCTCTAACACACACTTGACATGTTGACGATGGCTACTGATGGAGGCAGAAAAGATCAAAATGTCATCCAGGTAGATGATGACGAATAGGTCCAGGAAGTCTCTGAAGATGTCATTTATAAAATGCTGGAAGGTGGCAGGGGCGTTGCAGAGCCCAAAAGGTATAACTAGGTATTCGAAATGTCCGAATCGGGTGCGAAAAGCTGTCTTCCATTCGTCACCCTCCCTTATGCGGACCAGATTATAGCCCCCCGTATGTCTAATTTAGTAAAAATGACTGCTGCCCCCAGTCTCTGGAAAAGTTCTGGCACCAAAGGGAGAGGATATCGGTTTTTAATGGTCACCTTGTTTAGTTCCCGATAATCGACACACGGCCGAAGGGTATGGTCCTTCTTTTACCACAAAGAAAATGCCAGCTCCTGCAGGGGATGTGGAAGAGCGGATGAATCCTTTCTTAAGATTTTCGTCAATATAGTCCTTAAGTGCTGCCAGTTCCAGTTCAGTTAAAGGAAAAATTCTTCCAAATGGTACTTCGGCCCCAGGGAGGAGCTCGATAAGACAGTCATAGACCCGGTGAGGGGGAAGAGTCTCTGCACCTTTCTTGCTGAAGACATCCATGAAGTCGTGGTATGCCTCTGGAACTAATTGGCGAGCTTCCGTATCCAGGCACATCAGAGCTGTGGACTGGTTGGAAGTCCTTGGTAGACAATGTTGGAAGCAATAAGGTGAAGGAAAGGTAACATCTCTGGTAGTCCAGTCAATGGAAGGGTTGTGGGCCTGGAGCCAGGGCATTCCCAGGATAACTGGAAACAAGGGTGAAGTGATGATGTCAAGACATAAAAGTTCATGGTGAAGATTGGATATGCTGGCAGAGATGGGGATGGTTTCCTGGGTGACAGGACCAGAACGGATGGCAGATCCATCGGCAAGATGTATCAGTAGTCCTTGGGTCTTGGAGCGTAGTGGTATGTGGTGTTTGGCTGCAAAAGCAGAGTCCATAAAGCAGCTGCATGCTCCTGAGTCAACGATAGCGGGAACCTGGATGTTCTTTCCGGGGAGCTGCAACAAAACGGAAAGAGCAAGATGAGGGGAAGCATTGGTGATTGCAAGGACTTGATCAGCAGAAGGAGGAAGCCACTTACGGATCTTGGTTGGGCAGGACCTCACGTAGTGCCCAGGCTCCCCACAATACATGCACAGATCATTCATGCGGCGACGCTGACGTTCTTCAGGTGTGAGCGTTGGTCGTAGCAAATCCAGCTGCATAGGCTCCGGCACATCAGTAGTAGAAGTAGGAGTAGACTGAGCTGGTGCCATAGTACTTGAGTAACTGGGCACTCTCGGCAACATCCAGGTGGGCCTTGACGGACCTGCGGCTCTCTCTGACCTGCGTTCACGTAAGCGCCTGTCAATCTGTATGGATAGATTGATTAATTCATCCAGAGTCTGAGGAACCCCTACACGGGCGAGTTCATCTTTAAGGGGATCAGACAGACCCAACCGGAACTGGTAGCGGAGAGCAGCATCGTTCCAATTGGTGTCTGCACTCCAACGCCTGAACTCTGCAACGTAGTCCTCAGCGGCCCTGCGACCCTGCTGTAATGCATGGAGAGCGGCTTCGGCTGTTGCTGAGAGCTGAGGGTCCTCATAGATTCGGGCCATCGCGTCAAAAAAGGTGGTCAGGTTGGAAAGTTCGTCAGCCTTTTGTTCAAGAAGGCGATGTGCCCACATCTGGGGTTCGTTCTGGAGCAAGGAGATCACAAAGCCCACTTTGGTGGCTTCCAAAGAAAATGTCCGTGGCTAAAGAGCAAAGTATAGCTCGCAGGAGTTGCGAAAGGCCCTGAATTTGCTGCGTTCACCAGAAAATCTTTCAGGCGTGGGCACTCGAGGTTCAGGGGGTAACATCACCACTGCTGGAGGGAGCAGGCATGGTGGCAGAGGCAGATAGTGACCCCTGGGTAATAGCTGGCGGAGAGAGGGCTTGGACACGTTCCTCCAAACGGGAATGGCTTTCTTGAAGACCTTTAACTGCCTGGGTCAAACCCGCCAAATGCAAACACAGTTTATCCAAAGGAGAGGCTCCCTGCCCGGGCTCAGTCATGGCTGCTTGATACTGTCACGTACCTAATGGTGAGCCCGGAATGCAGAAGGAGACCTCTCTTGCGTCCCCGACTCACGGCCCCTGATGATGGTGACAGGAGGCACGGGAGTCAAAGGTAGCACGAGTGCCTGGCAGGATCAACAGCCGGTGGATGGATCAGGCTGACTTCAGGAACTGTAGCTGGATAAGCAGGCCCCAGTGGCAGCGGACAGGAACCAGACAGTCAGTACAGGAACAGATGCAGCAGGCAGAGGCAGGAACGTGGAACAGGCCGGGTCGGTAACGGATGAGCACGGATGGACCAGAGGATGAGACAGGTGCAGAGTCGTAGACAAACCGGAGGTCAGAGGCAGGCAGAAGGCAGGGAAGGTCACAGGTCAGGCCAGGTCAATACACAAACAGACCAGATTCAGGTAATAGTCTCAGGAACGCTGTAGATCAAGCAGCAAGATCTGTAGGGAGAACTGGGTTTAAATAGCCCGCACCCGCGTTCGCGCACAACCGCGCGACCGCGAACACGCGCACCAGGCACCCGCAGCCACGCACAGACAGGTCACGGACCACTGTTCCCAGCCAGCCTTTCCTGACACCCTCAGACTTCAATGGGGTTCTAAAGTTCGGTCCATTTGAAAGTTCTGGTGCGAACCGAACCAGGGGGGTGTTCAGCTCATCCCTACTGGGGACACTGAAGTATGGACTTGGCTCTGCTGGGGACACTGAGGTATGGAACGGGCTCTGCTGGGGACACTGAGGTAAGAAGAGGCTCTGCTGGGGGCACCTGATGTAAGGAGGGGCTCTGCTGTGGGGACCTGATGAGTTGAGAGTTGAGTTGCATCTTGAGATCCTTTACCCAGCAGGGTCCCAACATGCTTACAAACACATACACACATACTAGAGCCAATTTACAGACAGGATCTGATTAACCTACCAGCATGTCTTTGGAGTGTGGAAGGAAACCGGAGTACTCGGAGGAAACCCACGCAGGCACAGGGAGAACATGCAAACTCCAGGGAGATGGTGCATATTGCTGCTAGGTGAGAGTGTTAACCACTACACCACTGTGCTGCCCTACTGATGTAAGGAGGGGCTCTGCTGGGGGGCACCTAATGTAAGAAGGGGCTCTGCTGGGGTCACCTGATGTAAGGAGGGGCTCTGTTGGGGGCACCTGATGTAAGGAGGGGCTCTGCTGTGGGCACCTGATGTAAGGAGGGGCTCTGCTGGGGGCACCTGATGTAAGGAGGGGCTCTGCTGGGGGCATCTGATGTAAGGAGGGGCTCTGCTGTGGGCAACTGATGTAAGGAGGGACTCTTTCTGAGGGCACCTGATGTAAGGAGGAGCTCTGCTGGGGGCACCTGATGTAAGGAGAGGCTCTGCTGGGGGAACCTGATGTAATGGGAGACTCTGCTGCACCTAATGTAAGGAGGGGCTCTGCTGGGGGCACCTGATGTAAGAAGGGGCACTGTTAGGGGGCACCTGTTGTAAGGAGGGGCTCTGCTGGGGGCATTTGATGTAAGAAGGGGCTCTGCTGAGGGCACCTGATGTAAGGAAGGGCTCTGCTGGGGGCATCTTATGTAAAGAGGGGCTCGGCTGGGGGCACCTGATGTAAGGCGGTGCTTGGCTAGGGCACCTGATGTAAAGAGGGGCATGGATGGGGGCACCTGATGTAAGGAATGGGGATCTGCTGGGGGCACCTGATGTAAGGAGGGACTCTGCTGGGGCACCTGATGTAAGGAGGGACTTCGCTGGGGGCACCTGATGGCATTTGGGGGCAGGCAGGTGAGTGACATGCTCAGGGGTCCCACTGATTCTGTATTATGGTGAGTTTAATTATTTCATATTATATTACAATGTAATAATAGAAATAAGGCTGACACCATAACAACCATGGTGTCAGGATGATTAAAGCACTAACACCAAATGTTTGGAGTATCTTTACCTGCTAACTGTTAAACTCTGGAATACACATATTTCTATTGTGGTGTAGGATCTAGGCTTGCTGTCCCTTCATCCCTCTTTCCTTCCCCATTCTCACCTTCCCTCCCTATCTCTTTATTTCTCTCTCCCTCCCTCGTTCTCCCTTTCTTTCTCCCTCCATCCCTCGTTCATCTCAGACTTCATCCATTTAAGCCACTATTCACTTAAAACCACACAATTTTTCTTTGTCTGCTATGTCACGCCTACAAACGAATGCCCTGCCCCTTAATTATAATAAGATAACGCAAACACGTGTTCCTATAATTTTTTGTGCAATGTTAGCAATGATGGTATATTCGTACACTTGTATGGAAATTCTCTGTACATTCGATAGCTTGAGGCTGGATTACCACTAGTGCAAATTGGATGTGGGTTTCCCCCATCTAATTGGCACAGCAGGAGATTGTAACCGCCTCTCTATGTAGCCAGTTCACATATCTATGCAGCAGCTCCTGTGTTCCTGTGCATCTTTTGGTCCATTTCACATCCAAATTCAGCCAAAAAAAAAAGGCTGCTGCATGCTCATATGTGAACCCAACCTGATGCATGTCATTCCAAAGAAGTTCAAAATGTTGTTTGCCTTTACGTTCACTTTTGGATACTGCTTCTTCGAATTTTCTCATCACTGTGGTCAAAAACAAATGTCTACTT
This sequence comes from Lithobates pipiens, assembly GCF_037356315.1. Lineage (NCBI taxonomy): Eukaryota > Metazoa > Chordata > Amphibia > Anura > Ranidae > Lithobates > Lithobates pipiens. The sequence goes on from NW_027507764.1 coordinate 286,982,641, forward strand.
GACCCCACTAATTAAAAAAATATACAAATGTTCTTATAACTAAACATTTTCCACAAAAATCAACTACTGTATCCCATGCTTTAGATCTGAAATTTCACAAATAACTATGTGATTTAGCACAGTATCACACCAACGTTTTCCCTGACAGTCACTTTTAATAGGCAATCACAGCATGCAAATTAACCTCGGACTTAATGATGGGTGCATTATCTCAGCGCGGTAATTGGAGGAAGTTGCACTGATACTTGCAGCATTTAGAAGAAGATCCTTTAGTCTGACGGGATCTCAGGGATGAGATCATAGACATTAAAAGAGAACTCCAGGAATTAATATATAAAATGTTACAAATGGTTAATGAGGTCTTAATACTGGTGGGCATGCAGATTGCCTGCCTTCCATGACCACTAAAACTAGTACATTTTTTTGCGCAGTAGAGATCCTTTTTTTTTTTCAAATAGTTTCTATTAGAGCACAGGCAGTACATGAAAAATTAAGTTGGTCATAACATTGTGATGAAGACTTATGCCCTGTACACATGACCGTTTTTTCCATCAGACTAAACTCTGACTGTCTTTCCAATGGATTTCCGATGGACCAAAGTCCATTCGTTTAGAACGTGGTGACGTACAGCACGTACAACGGGACTAGAAAAAGGAAGTTCAAGACCCAGTGAACCACCCTTTGGGCTCCTTCTGCTGATCTTGTCTTTACCTTGTGTTAGTAGAAGTTTTCTTAGAGATGACTCGTGCTTTTCAGACTCCAGCTTATTTTCCGATCATTTTACTGCTGTTCAGTTTGTGCTTGTGGGTTTGTATCTGGTTTTCAGTGCGTGTTGGTCAGTTCGTATCTGTATTCCAGTGCCTTCTGGTCCGCTCGTTTACTGTACTTCAGCTTGCTCCTCACAGGCCTTGCTGTTCTTCAGTGCATTTGTTTAAGTTCGTTCTGAACAGCCAACCGTTTCGAAACCATGGTGTGTGTACGTACTCATTCTCGAGTTCGTGCTGTGTGGGGGCTTGGTGTTGGGGTTCATACTTTGACCCAAGCCCCGTCCATGAACAGGGCGAGCAGGAGTTCATGGGCCAAGAATTGGTTACTCCAGCATGACCAATTCTCGCACATGCCTTTTCTTTGTGAGATCCAGGAGAATAATCCTGAGGATTTCAGGAATTATCTCAGGGTGACGGACCCCGTTTTTCACTGTCTGTTGGCTTTGCTGACCCCTTATATCAGCAGGCAGGATACCTGCATGCAGCAAGCCATCACTCCGGAGCAGAGAATAGTCACCACCATACTGTACTTGACGACTGGGAGAAGTCTACAGGACCTCAAGTTCTCAACAGGCATTTCCCCCCAGGCTGTGGGGATCATTATTCCAGAGACCTGTTCTGCCATCATTCAGGTCCTGCAGAAGGACTATATTAGGGTAAGTTTTATCCTTTAACATCACATTATATGTATTTAATGTTTGCTAATGTATTGTATTTATTTCATCATTCCCTAATTGCCATGATTGGAATATACTGTGAATGTCCCCTTTATCTTCATGCATGCTGGTAGCCTTTTTAATACTCCTTTTTTGGCCTACATGCATATTTGCCTTAGCTAACCTCCCCAGCATGCTATGCTGGGCCTATATACACCTATATAGTCTAGTCCCCTTAACAATGTATATTGTCAGCTCAATTGTACTACTTTCCATGAAACACCCCCTAAAATATGTCCAAATGTAATGTGTGTCCTTAAATTAATTTAGAACCCTCCCCACCCCCTAAAACCTGTCCAAATGTAATGTGTGTCCTTAAATTAATTTAGAACCCTCCCCACCCCCTAAAATCTGTCCAAATGTAATGTGTGTCCTTAACCACTTCAGCCCTGGACCAATTGTCAGCCTAAGGACCAGAGGTCTTTTTACAATTTCGCACTGCACTGCTTTAACTGGTAATTGCGCGGTCATGCAATGTTGTATCCAAACGAAATTTGCGTCCTTTTCTTCCCACAAATAGAGATTTCTTTTGATGGTATTTGATTGCCTCTGCAATTTTTACTTTTTGCGATATAAATGGAAAAAGTCCCTTGACTTTAAACATAAAGAAGCCATGGAGAGGATGGGGGGGAGCGGGTCGAAGTCAGGGGCTAGATTGGCAGCTATTGCCCCCCCCGACTCGTCTGGTTCATCCCTCTCCTCTTCCCCATCTACTCTCGCCTTTGAATCATACAAACACCCCCGCTATAAATCCAATTCTTAAGTGCGAAAGATCTCCTCCCTTACCCCACTCCTCCCCCTTTTTTTTTTACCCGGCTCCCCCCCCTTACTCATTCAACGGATATAACCAATTAAACCAGCTGGACTGGTTACTTAAATGCTTCTACAAAGCATGAGACACGTGCGACACACATAACCCTGGACCGAATCCTAGACGGATGTCTATCCATGATTCCTTACCACAAACAATCTAAAGACATATGCAACACATTCCTCAGAAGCTAAATCGAGAATCCGACAACCTACGAACAAATACATATAGTCACAGAATGCGAAAGACTTTACTGCATTGTTCACTCAATTGTTACCTCTGGTCGTACAGGATAACTCTCTCTCAGGTCCACACGAACACATGTTGTATGATCTTTATAGTTGATACTGTTATGGTTACTCTGGAACATGTATAACATGTTTGCATTTTTAATACGATGTCATTGTGCATATACTGTTATATCCTGACAATTTGTAAAACTATCTCTACTTATTTTCAATAAAAACTTTAATGGGAAAAATAAATAAATGGAAAAAGACCGAAAATTTCGAGAAAAAAAGATATTTTCTACTTTTTGTTATAAGAAAAATGGAATAAACTCAATTTTAGTCATACATTTAGGGCAAAATTTATTCAGCCACATGTCTTTAGTAAAAAAATGTCAATAAGCGTATATTTATTGGTTTGCCCAAAAGTTATAGTGTCTACAAACTAGAGTACATTTTCTGGAATTTACACAGCTTTTAATTTATGACTGCCTATCTCATTTCTTGAGGTGCTAAAATGGCAGGGCAGCACAAAACCCCCCAAATGACCCCATTTTGGAAAGTAGACACCCCAAGCTATTTACTGAGAGGCATGTTGAGTACATGAAATATTTTATATTTTGCCACAAGTTGCAGAAATATTACAATTTTTTTTTTTTGCACAAAGTTGTCACTAAATGATATATTGCTCACACATGCTATGGGCATGAGTGAAATTACACCCCAAAATAAATTTTGCTGCTTCTCCCGAGTACAGGGGGTACCACATGTGGGGGACTTTTTGGGAGTCTAGCCATGTATGGGACCCGAAAACCAAGCACCGCCTTCAGGATTTAAATATAAGACGCTACCAAAAAAAACTGTTAGCGATCGCAGGGATCAGGCCTGACTCTGCGAATGCTGCAGTTATGCGTTTAGTGTTTTGTAAGTGACAGTGATCGATCGATACTGCACTTGGGTAGGCTGGGCAGAGGGGCAAAACGCAGGTTCTAGCAGGTATCTGGGCTGATCCCGCTAACAATGCGTTTTTTTGGAACCCTAAACTGCTGGGGACGCTAGTATAGATCTGATCAGATCAGATATTGATCTGTTCAGATTCTATACCACTACGGGAGGTGTATGCTTTGCGCGTGGGTGTTAGCGGTACTGGCACTAACCTAGCGCTGCCTGGGGCAACACAGACCCTGACCCTAAAACCTAATTGATATCACCCACCGGGTTATCAGGGGGTTAAACCTTTATTGGGTAATAAATGGTGGGTGCCCTGATGCTATAAAAAGCAAACTAACTAACCAGAGTCACCCGTAACACTTATACAGTGATCACTGGTAAAAGGGTTAACTAGGGGCAATCAGGGGGTTAAAATATTTATTAGGTAGTATATGGGGGTCCCTGGCGCTATATAAAAATCTGACGGGGAACCTAAATAAGGAACTGGCTAACCAGCGTCACCAGTGGCACTTATACGGTGATCGCTGGTGAAAGGGTTAACCTAAAAAAATAAATTGCTACTTAGCGGCACCAGTGACACTAATGCAGCGATCAGAAAAATGATCGCTTAGTGACACTGGCAAAAGGGGGTGAAAGGGTTAACTAGGGGCAATCAGGGGGTTAAAACCATTATTGGGTAGTATATCGGGGTACCTAGCGCTATAAAAACCTGGCGGTGAACCTAAAAAAATAACTAGCTACTTAGCGGCACCAGTGACACTAATGCAGCGATCAGAAAAATGATCGCTTAGTGACACTGGCAAAAGGGGGTGAAAGGGTTAACTAGGGGCAATCAGGGGGTTAAAACCGTTATTGGGTAGTATATCAGGGTACCTAGCGCAATAAAAACCTGGCGGTGAACCTAAAAAAATAAATTGCTACTTAGCGGCACCAGTGACACTAATGCAGCGATCAGAAAAATGATCGTTTAGTGACACTGGCAAAAGGGGGTGAAAGGGTTAACTCTAGGGGCAATCAGGTGGTTAAACCTTTATTGGGGGGTGGTAGGGGGCTACCCTGGACCTAACACTAACTTCCCTGACAGTTTTTACTTTTACAACTGACACTAAATGCAGTGATCAGAAAATAAATGATCACTGCAATCAGTGAGACTGTGACTGGGGGGGGATCGGGGGACGATCGGGGGGTGATCGGGGGGGGGGGTTGTGTGTCTATGTGTGCCTACATGTCAGTGTAGTGTTGGTGCACACTTACTTTCTCTCTTCTCCTCGCAGTCCGGTCAAAAAGACTGCCTCGAGGAGAATGACATCATCACTTCCTCCCTGCCTGTGTTTACTATACACAGCGGGGGAAGCTTCTCATTCGCCAGGAGCGATCGAGAGGGGATGGCCAGAAACCAATGCCCATCCCCTCATCCCGGATCGCTCCTGAAGGGAAAGGGACCACCGCATCCGGTGGGAGGGGGTCCGATCGGACCCCCCACCCGCTGGAAGGCAAGCACGTACATGTACGTGCTTGTGCCTGTACATGCCATTCTGTTGACGTACATTGGCATGCGGCGGTCCTTAAGTGGTTAAACCCCCACTTAACCCCACCCCCCATACAATTTTATCAATGGGCCATCAGAGGGGGTGAAAAATCTGATAAGCAGACCTGATATGTTTGTCTTTTTAAATACTCCTTCAAAAAAATGTAATACTGATGTTGTGCAAGAATGTTTTTGTGTAACCTGCTTGCAATGTTATATGCAAAAGTACTTATTTTTTTCTTGTTTGACTCCACAGTTTCCTTCTACTCCACAGGAATGGCAGACTGTGGCCTCCCATTTTGCGGGACTTTCCCAACTGTTGAGGGGCGATAGATGGGAAGCATGTCTACATTGTGCCACCACCCCATTCAGGGTCTTATTATTATAACTATAAAGGGGTTTAATAGTGTAGTATTAATGGCGGTGGGGTCGGCACACTATGAGTTCCTCTATGTGGACGTGGGGAAGAATGGCCGGATGTCGGATGGAGGAGTCTTCACCCAGATGTAGTTTTACCAACATCTCCAGACTGGTGGCCTGGCATTGCCATCTGATGTGGACAACGTGGAAGGACTCCCCTTCGTCTTCATAGCTGATGAAGCATTTGGTCTGGGCAAGCACCTGATGAGGTCCTTCCCCCAAAGGACCCTCATCCGGTTTTTAACTACCGGCTGGCCAGAGCGAAAAGAGTCCTTGAGAATATCTTCGGGATGATGGCCAGCCGGTTCAGCCTGTTTCTGACAGCAATCCATAATCATCCTGTGCTGTTGCATCCTGCATAATTATTTAAGGAAACAGTCTCATAATTATCTAGCCTCAATTGGGTCTGAGGCCGGACATATTCCTGAAAATTCACTGACAGGCCTGGGTACTGGCCGTACTGGCTTGGCACCCCAAAGCGCCCGTCAAGTTTGGGAAAGATATGTGAATTATTTTATGGGTGGGGGGCCATTACAATGCCAGACAATGTCTAAAATGTATATTAATTAAAAAAAAAAATCTGATAAAATCTTGAATTTTCTTTATTGCTTACTTTTCTTTTTGGCTGTCTCCTAGGTTCTCCTGGTGCACTTGTAGTGCCAAGTGTATTTTCCATTAGTAAATAAGCCCCATTGTCACTGCAACCACAAAATGACTTACAAAACTGGTATTGAAAGAAAAAGCCACACATTGTTGTATGTCAAAAGGTTTACTATGTGCACATTCACCCATGTGCATTTATAAAACGTGTTAAACCATTTTTTGGGTTTTTCTCTATATTTTTTGTGGTATTATTATATTATATTTTTTCATCCAGATAAATTTTTTTTTTGTTTTCACTATTTTTTTTTTTTTTCTTAATCAATATCTTTTTTTTTTAAACAGGCATGTTTTAAAACATAACATACACAACTCTGGAACTCACAAAGTTCAATATATAAAACTTGAAGGCAATATCGGACATTATAGTGTCAAAAATGTCTTGATATTGCCTTCATCAGATGAGATGATGTCACCCCTTTGAAAGCCAAATTTTGAAGATGCACACAAATTGGGAGTCCAAATGTCAACATGTGCTATCTCCCATCATGGGGGATCAATGGATGTGTTTTGTGGGTGAAATCCCTCCCTCTCACCTACTAGCGTTATGAGGAAAGGGTTGCACCCACAAAACACGTACATTGAGATCCCCTAATGGCAGATAGCACATGTTGATACACTGTGTGCATCTTTAAAATTTGGCTTTTAAAATCTAAAAAACTTAAAATCAATGTGGTCATCTAAAAAGGATATGAAGAACATGATCAATTTCATTTTAGGGAAAAAGGGATTAGATTCTCCCCAAAACATCAGTCATGTTCTTCATTTCCTGCTGCATGATGTCCATTGCACATTGCATCAATCTCCCCATTCCAGGCCATGATCTTGGGAATGAGCGTTTGGGCGCTGGCGCTTGTAAATGGTTCCGCCGCTTCCCTTTCCACAACCAGAACATCACCTAAAATTTATGACAAAAATATGTATTTAGAAATATGCAGTCATACATATATTACCTGAAGCTGGGGTGTCAGACACTCACCTGGTGGGGTGCCCATGTTGGTCACTTTGTCCACCTCTCCTTCCTCCACATCCTCGGGGGCCTGGGGCTAACTTCCCATTCAGGCTGGCAAGGTCGGGGGTCCCTGGGATCCTGTTGCCTGAGTCTTTTCTCCCCTATGAGAATGAAACAAAAGTTATACTTAGCACACAGATATTTGAGTCCAGAAATAGGAATATGAAACATTGCTTAGAAATGGTGTACAATTGTCTGTTTGGGAAGAGATCCAAGTTGAAGACATGATTAAAATTCCCTTTTAACCAAACTGCAATACTTGCCTTTTTTGGCCAAGTTTCACAGGTTGAGACACCCCAAGTATCCCCTGGAGCCCCTATGTGGGTTATCCTAAAAAATCTTCTCTGGTGTCCCACACTAGTGATCATGAGTCCAGATGTGTAAACAGCTGCCGAGTGTCCTCTCCTTACATTCCACTGAATGAAGTTTGCTATTCATTCTAGTTTCAAAGACTTCTACACAACAAAATCCTAAGCTTCTTTTAATAAGAAAAATTATCATGACCAAAATGTAGGTATAACCCTGTACCAGCTAAATGCATCATATTTATTGGCAAACGAACAATGTTTCCTACAAACGATTACCGTATATACTCGAGTATAAGCCGAGATTTTCAGCCTCTTTTTTGAGGCTGAAAGTGCCCCCCTCGGCTTATACTTGAGTCATCGCCGTCTGCCTGCCCGATCAGCGTGTCGAGCAAACAGACGGCGGCCATTCTACTATTCAAAAGCCGCGCCTCCGTCTGTGATAGGTGGAACACTCAATTTCCCAGCAGTCAGTGGTCCGCCTATCACGGACATCCGCTCATCCTCATACTACGGACGAGGATGAGAGGATGTCCGTGATAGGCGGAACACAGACTGCTGGGAAATTGAGTGTTCCGCCTATCACAGACGGAGGCGCGGCTTTTGAACAGTGGAATGGCCGCCGAGGCGCCGACGAAGAGCGGCGATCCTGGCATGGCAGAAGGACGGAGGCTCGGGACGGGACGGAGGCTCGGCTCGGCTCGGGATGGGACGGAGGCTCGGGACACAGGTAGGCTGGACACACAAGGCTGCACGGACACACACACAGGGATGGATGGACACACACACAGGCATGGATGGACACACACACAGGCATGGATGGACACACACACAGGCATGGATGGACACACACACACAGGCATGGATGGACACACACACAGGGATGGATGGACACACACACAGGGATGGATGGACACACACACAGGGATGGATGGACACACACACAGGGATGGATGGACACACACACAGGGATGGACGGAGACACAGGGATGGACGGACACACAGGGATGGACGGACACACAGGGATGGACAGGCATGTCTCACCCTCGGCTTATACACGAGTCAATAAGTTTCCCAGTTTTTTTGGGGTAAATTGGGGGCCTCGGCTTATATTCGGGTCGGCCTATACTCGAGTATATACGGTACTGTGGCCACGAACATGAAAGTTGCCATTTCAAACTGTACCACAGTAAATAAAAGCACATGGAGCAGCATGCAAGTTAAATATCATAATTATCATCAGTGCAATTTTAAGTGCACTTTGCACTTGTAATTTGCACTTTCGTAAATAACCCCCTATGTCAAATTAACAAAGGACACCAACCTCCTTAAGGTTAACAAAAAATACAAGATAATAATGTTATTGTGGTAACTTGAAACTCAAAAAATAAAATTTTATGGAGATCACTAGAAAATTATTTTAAAGTAATCGTAGAATAAATCTTGATGAAATAAAAAATTATAAAAGATGAGTATAAAAAATAATTGTAAACATTATTTATGGAGATCTGTCTTTTAAAAAATAGAATATTATTCATGAGATGAGGATAGATAATGAACAAAGAAGTTTGTGAGAACTCTGTGGGAATATGAGCAGCAAAACAACTTCATTCTTCTAGTATTCTAAAGAAGAAAAGAATGCGCTGTATTAAAAGATCACAAAATTAGCAGCGTGAGGAATGTGCTAGCTCCAATACGAACGGCAGTTTTACCACACCGAACGCTTCCGTCTCATACTTGCTTCAGAGCATGCGTCCTTTTTGGTCCGTCGGACCAGCACACAGACGAACGTTTTTCCCGATAGAAATTGATTCCATTGGAAAGATTTAAAACATGTTCTATTTCTAGGTCCATCAGAATTTTTGAAAAAAAAGGTTCGCTGAAGCATACACATGATCGTAATATCCGACGGAATCATTCCATTGGACCCTTTCTGGCCAGAAAGTCTGGTCGTGTGTATACGGCATTATACAAAATTTTGAGACGTAAGTCCATTCAGCAGAGAGAAAAAAAATGCGGTACAGTCAGGTCTCGACAATAGATTACATATATATAAAACTTAGGCTGACTTTAACCCTTTATGACATCAATCCTCCAAAATGCCTTAGTGAATTTAGTAGATCCACCATATTAACAGTAGAAAAACATATAGCATCATGAAAGCCGATGAGTAATAAACCTATCTAATAAATAAACATGAGAAAACAAACAACGAATTAGGCACCAACATTCCCAAGAACTAATCTGGGAAATCCTGTATTTTCATAAACTGTGACCGACTGGAGAGGATACCCGAAGACAACTACTCAATTTTTTCCCAAACGCAATCAAGGTTTGGCCATTATATGCAAAAAAACTTTTCACACTGATATGCTGAGTTAACCCTGGATTTAACATCTTATATATTGGGGGCTCCGATTGTCTTCCAATAGGATGTTATCGTGCGGCGCCGGCAAGCAGTTGTAAATATGTGGGCCACTACATTGCAAAACTGCACCAGTACTTTATCTATAGCTAAGTTCAGGAGTGCTAAACCAGGGGACAGGGCTATAAATATACCTGTCACCAATGAAATCAGTGAGAATACTGTCCTCCAGAAACTCTGCAGACCTTTGCAGCTTAATAATATATGTATTAGAGTCCCTACTTCTTCACACTGATGCCAACATAGAGGAGAGGAGTCTTTAAAAATGGGAAGGGTTGAAAACCAACTGCATAGCCTGTTTCCATTTGAAATACGAGTAGGTTTTGCCCATCTCTTTTTCCCAGGTACCATTATGGGCAGTTTTGATAAAATGGCCACTATGCTGCAAGTAATAGAATGTGGATATCCCACCTTTCTTTAAGGTATACCTGAGAATGACCTTGGGATATCTTGGTCAATGTGGCTTACCCTAAGGGAATGTTTACTAAGTAAATGCATTATTTGCATAGATTGAAATGGTCTCATGGGGTCTATACAGAAGTCCTTTACATATAAGATTCCTCTCTGAGTCCAAGGTGTTATTTGGAGGGATGGTATGAAGAACTGCAATGCCATGAGAGGATTGATTGTGAAGTGTTTTTTATGGGCCATTGTTACAGGGATCTTAGACAGTATGTCCCATGCCTCAATAAACACTTGTATAGAAGGTATATTAGAGTAGATCACCAGTAAACCTGAGAATTTAACAAGTAGCAAGGAGGGGAGGTCTCTGTTCTTTAGTAGGCAGTTCTCTACAGAAACCCACTCTGATGGATCATCAAACCATGTATGCAGTTGGTCTAAGCCCACGTACACACGGTCGGAGATTTTGCCAACCAAATCTGTCGGATTTTGCCTGTCGGATTTAGTCTGACGGATTGTGTCCGAAACTGTTGCATACACACGGCCGGGCGAAGTTGGCGAAAAATCCGATCTTTCAGAACGTGATGACGTAATTTCGTTACGATGGGACTACATTCAGGCTAGTAGCCAATAGCTTTGATGTAGGAATTTGATCTGAGCATGCGTGGCACTTGGTCCGATCAAAATGCTCTACACATGATCGGATTAGGTCCGTCCGGCCCAGTTGGTCGGGAAATATTTCCAACATGTTGGAAAATTGGGTCGGACGGAGATTCGGACGGAATCAGTCCAATGCATACCACACACAGTCGGATTATCTGAAGACACGGTCCGATAATGCCGCGTACACACGATCAAACAAGCAGGTGGAAAAGTCCGGCAAACTCAAGTCCGCCGGACAATCCCCCCGTGTGTAGCCTCCGGCATACTTTTTTGACCTGAAAGTACGGCGGACTTAGAATGTAGTTTCACACTCCAATCTTCCCACCGGACTCGCATTTCGGCGGACAATCCGGCCGTGTGTATGCCAGTCCGCCGTACTTTTGAAATGAACGGACTTTTCCCGCCTGGAGAAAAGTCCGCTCAATTCGAGCGGATCTCCAGGTAGGCGGGGCCCGCAAAGGAGACGTCGCTGGCCCCACCGCCTGGTATGGACTTAAAGGGGAACCCCAACGCCGAAAAAAATCGGCGTGGGGGTCCCCCCAAAGTCCACAACAGACCCTTGTCCGAGCACGCTACCTGGCCGGCCAGGAAAGAAGGGGCAAGCGAGCGCCCCCCCCCCTCCTGAGCCGTACCAGGCCGCGTGCCCTCAACATGGGGGGTGCCTTGGGGAAGGGGGGCCGCGCGGCCCCCCACCCCAAAGCACCTTGTCCCCATGTTGATGAGGACAAGGGCCTCTTCCCGACAACCCTGGCCGTTGGTTGCCGGGGTCTGCGGGCGGGGGGCTTATCAGAATCCGGGAGCCCCCTTTAATAAGGGGGCCCCCGGATACCGGCCCCCCACCCTATGTGAATGAGTATGGGGTACAATGTACCCCTACCCATTCACCTGTAAAATAAAGTACAAAAAAAACCACAACACACAAGATAAAATAATTTATTGCACAGCTTTGGGGGTCTTCCGTCTTCGGGGGTCTTCTCGCTGGACTCCTCCGCTATCTTCTTGTAGCTCTTTTACTAGTGGAGGAGCCCGGCATTCTTCTTCGTCGCCGCGGCCTCTTTTTCCGACTTCGGGGGTCTTGTCCCCCTCTTCGGTTCTTCTACCGGGCCACCGCGCCTTCTTATAGCTCTTTTACAGGCGGTGGCCCGGTCTTCTGTCGCCGCCGCCGCCTTCCGTTCTTCTCTTCTTCTTCTTCTCCTTTTTCTCCTGGAGATGTTGACTCGACATTCTCTCCGGCCGCAATGCCAGGGACGCGCTGCGCTGCGACTTATATAGGGACAAGGGGCGGTGTCACATGGGTTGATGTCACATGGGTTGGTGTCACATGGTGACCCCGCCCCCTTACGATGTCACAGTCCCGGAGGGTGCTGGGACTGTCGCCATGTGACATCAACCCATGTGACCAACCCATGTGACATAAACCCATGTGACACCGCCCCTTGTCCCTATATAAGTCGCAGCGCAGCGAGTCCCTGGCATTGCGGCCGGAGAGAACGTCGAGTCAACATCTCCAGGAGAAGAAGGAGAAGAAGAAGAAGAACGGAAGGCGGCGGCGACAGAAGACCGGGCCACTGCCTGTAAAAGAGCTATAAGAAGGTGCGGTGGCCCGGCAGAAGAACCGAAGAGGGGGACAAGACCCCCGAAGTCGGAAGAAGAGGCCGCGGCGACGAAGAAGAATGCCGGGCTCCTCCGCTAGTAAAAGAGCTACAAGAAGATAGAGGAGGAGTCCGGCAAGAAGACCCCCTGAAGACAGAAGATCCCCGAAGCGGGCCACCCTTCCCCAAGGCACCCCCCATGTTGAGGGCACGCGGCCTGGTACGGCTCAGGAGGGGGGGGGCGCTCGCTCGCCCCTCCTTTCCTGGCCGGCCGGGTAGCGTGCTCGGACAAGAGTCTGTTGTGGACTTGGGTGGGGACCCCCACGCCGTTTTTTTTTAGGCGTTGGGGTTCCCCTTTAAGTCCATACCAGGCAGCGGGGCCAGCGACGTATCCTTCGCGGGCCCGCCTGCCTGGAGACGCGCTCAAAATGAGCGGACTTTCCTCCGCGTGTGTGGGCGAGTCCATTCATTTCAAAAGTAGGGCAGATAGTACGGCGGACTTAGTACGCCGTATTAGTCCGCTGAAAAAGTGCCGTGTGTGGGCAAGTAGCCCGTTCGGAAAGTCAGACGGACAGTCTGGCGGGAAGTCCGCCAGACTAAGTACGTCAGACAGACCGCTACGTGTGTACGCGGCTTAAGACTCATTCCGACAGATTCTCCGACCGTGTGTACAAGGGCTAAAAGTACTGCAGTTTGATAGTGATGGGTAGACCCACACCACCTCTACTTTTATGTTTAGTTTATGTTCATGTTTATGTTTAGTTCTGTTTGAAAATTGTATTTTTGCTAATTTAGCTTGTCTTATAAAACTCTTCAGCTCATGGACCAAGAATTGGAAAAATTTGTTTGGAAGTGGGATAGGTATTGTTCTAAAATATTATAAAATTTTTGGAAGTATTAAAGTGGTTGTATCCTCCTCTTGCACATTTTTACTTACAGGTAAACCTATATAAAATTTTACCTGAGGGTAAAATGAATTTCTCCTAAACCTGGACGGTAATAAAAAGCCTTAAAGCGGTGTTTCAGCTGAAATTTTTTTTTTTAAAGTCAGCAGCTAAAAAAAATGTAGCTGCTGACTTTTAATAAGGAGACTTACCTTTCCAGGGCGCCTGAGATGTCGGCTGCGGAGGGCGACATATCCCTCGGCTCTCGGGTCCCAACGACACCATCCTCACTAAGGGAAACAGGCAGTGAAGCCTTGTGGCTTCACTGCCCGTTTCCTACTGCGCATGCGTGAGTCGCGCGGCGCTTTGTCAATGGGACGCGCTGTGTTAGGGAACACACAGTTCCCAGAACACAGTGCGCCCCATTACCCAGAAGACAACGCGACGAGGAGAGAAGACGAAGATCACGAGGAGCAGGAAGAAGGCAGATTAGGAAGACTGCCTAGCAACAGGGATTTCTGACAAGGTAAAAAATAATTTTTTTTCCAATGTTTTTTTTTACATTTTTTTAAGAATATTAATGATCTTTTTTTTTTTAGGATGGCCCTCCACTTTAAGTCGCCTCAGGGACTCGTAATCAGAAAGGAGAAGATCCCTTAAAGGGGTTTTAAATCCTTGGAGGTTTTTCCCCTTAATGCATACTATGCGTTAAGGTGAAAAACCTCCTGTGATACTTACCTGAACTCGGTCTTTCCAGCGACAGGGACAAGCACACCAGCTCCAGCCAGTGTCTCGGGTCCTGATTGGACAGATTGATAGCAGTGCAGCCATTGGCTCCCACTGCTGTCAATCAAATCCAATGAGGGGGGAGCCAGGGGCAGGGCCAAGTCCTGCTATCTGTGTCAATGGGCACAGCAGCAGGACACAGGAGCAAGCCAACACGGGTGCCCAGAGTGAGAGCGGGTCTCTAACGGGACATTCGAGAAGAGAAGGAGCCAGGAGCACCGCTGAGGGACCCCAGAAGAGGAGGATCGGGGCCACTCTGTGCAAAACTAACTGCACAGAGGAGGTAAGTATGACATGCAGGATTGTAGTTCAGCTAACTGAGTAGCTAATAGTGTCTTTTTATGTAGTGACTCAAGGGATTTGAGATTACTCATAAGGGAAGACATCACTTGTATTTCATGCCTTTTTTCTCGTGAAGCCATTTGCAGCAGTAATTCCCTACAAAAGACATTATGGGCACACCAGAAAGCAATGGTAACTTCAGCTGAAGAGTTGGCTTGAAGAATTCTTCAAGCTGTCTTTTTAAAGTGTCTCGAAATGGCATCTTATTAAGAAAAGAAACATTATTGCACCACTTATACTGTTGGTCGGTGTTGTGGAAAGTCCCTCTTCCAGGACTATAGAAATGGGCACATGATCCGACCAAGTGATGGAGTGGATCTTGGAGTCAGATATTATTGAGAGTGTTGGATCCGAAACAAAGAGGTGAATTCTTGTGTAGACTCTATGGGGCGCTGATTGGAACCCATAGTCTCTCTCTCGTTTGGGTTGAGACATCGCCAGACATCATGCAGATCTTCTTTGTGCAGGAAAGCTTGAAGGTTGCCTCTTGAGGAGGTTGAGCTGGCTGTGGAATCTCTCAGTGTGGGTAATTCTGCTAGGACATAGAAGGGGATCACTCAGTGGAGTAAAAAAGATTGCTTAGTCCAAGTCAGCACCTATATTCTCAATCAGGAGCCTTTTCCCAAAGGGGTTTGAATGTAGATGGGGCAGGAGCAAGCTGGAGATAAGCAGTTATCTATCGAGGATCGGGCCCCATTGCTTGGCACGTTGGATTCCTTCTGCCACTTGTGGCACAGCATAAGAGCAATGTTCCTATATAACCAGCAGTTTAGCCAGAATATCCTATCAATAGGGGATATTATTGTTGTGGTATAATTTGGTAAGTGATGCTAACTGCTTGCGGGCCCACATGGTATGACGAGATAAAGCGTAATAATTACTTGGTACGGTTTCAGCAAGGGCAATGTCTTCCTGGCAAATTGCATCAAGGTTTCTTTACCGTAGTAAAACTGGATCCGTGCAATAACATCACAAGGTATGTTTTCAGGTAAGTGAGACAGCTTGGGGAGCCTATGCACACAATCCACTATTATTTTCCAATCAAGTACATCAGGCAGTAAGGTGGAAATCAGCTGTTGGACACACGCACGCAGTTCGGATGGGTAAACTGTTTCCACAACCCCTCTAAATTTGACATTATTTATGTGTAAGCGATCTTCAAGATCTGCAATTTTCATTTTCAGCACTTTCATTTCCTCATCCACCTTGTTGTGTGCATTTACTGTATTGATGGGGTTTGCCAACATCCCTCAACTAAATACACAAACTGAGGAAAAATATCCCCCATGGGACTTTTTAGGCAATGACATAAAAAGTATTTTTAAAACATTAACATGTATTTGATCAACATGTATAAACCCATTAAAGATAAAAACGAGAAAAAAATGTATACATAAATGCAAAAAATTTTGAACAAAATATAGTTGATATATATGAATTATGCGATGGAACATCCAACACTTTTCAATTCCTTTTTTCTTCAGGGGTGTATCCAATGGACAAATATTACACTATATCTATAATAAAATACATCAATCAATATTGTATTTGCACAATTTTTTGAAAGGCATGGTAGATCACACCAATATCTTCATAGTTAAAGCGCTTACAATCAAAATAAATGCCTGTATATACATTACCAAAAGCTGCACAGAAATAAAATTGTTTTCAGGAATTGTTTCCCATCATGGATCCATCCATCTACTGGTACTAGGGTCGAAAAGTATTGCCACAGCCATCGGCTAATGATAGAGAGGTCTAAGGGGTAATAAATATGTTATATATTGTAAGGACATATACTGGCAATTTCAATGTGTTTATGTTCATCTAGTCAGTGGATAAGCTGTATAGTTCCACTGCCATAAGGGAAAAATAGTTAACCAGCCACTTTCTTACCTGTGAGATATATGTTTTAAAGTACACCATTACTCCAAAGAGTTCCAATAAGACTGGACAGCTGTTCTCCCACAGAGGCCACCATTTGAATCGCACTGCAGTGTTGTGTGCCCCGAATATTCCCGCAGCAGGAGTGCATTAACCGACTGTGCGGGCCTCTATAAGCCTCTCAGCATTAATGGCGCAGGTCGCGGGGCGGTGCCCTGCCCCTACCTGCGGAACGACTTCACACATTGGGTTCCCACTGACGGAGACACCGGAAGTGGAAACGCCCTGGTGGGAACAAGGTTTCGGTATCCGTGGAAGAATGAAATGTCCCCAATTGGCATATGCGCCACAAAGAATGCCGCCCGATGAATCGGGTGGCCCATGTGCACCGGTCAGCAGCCTGCGGCTACTGGGCTACACAAGCAGCAACACCCACCAATCATAACGGGGAAACACACACCATAACATCAAAGTATTGCATACATTAAATATATATAACATATATTGGCAAATACATAAATATATGGCAGTACAGGGTATATTTATTGGGCAAACACCCATAATTCCCCCATAGTTCCTTCACATAATTAATATATATCAACTATATTTTATTCAAAATTCTTTGCATTGATGTATAAATAATGCCAATATGTAATTTCTATACGCCAGTTTTTTTGCATGTTGGTCAAATAAATTTTATTGTTTTAAACATACTTCTTATGAGGTTGCCTAAAAAGTCTCATGGGGGGGGATATTTTTCCTTGGTGTGTTTACCAGTTTATTGTGCGCTTCCGCAAAACTGCCCCATCTTGTCCTCCACATGGTTAACACTCATAGCATCCACATCAGCTCTAATTTGGTTTACCATGGCCATCATATCTCGATGCAGGGAGCCCCTCAGTGGCACTAACATGTCCTTAAGGGTCGTATCTGAGATGCGCTGGCCTGCTGTAGGGTAGTCATCAATATGTTCTATAAATTCTCTATTAGAATCGCTGTCTCCTTCTCCTTTAAACTGCTCACCTGCATAATGATGGGAAGAAGATATCCTGGCGTTCACCTTGACAGGGCTACTGATAGGGTTACCCCTTTTGCAAGAATCATTAGCACTCAGTGGGGAGCTGTTTCCTGCGAAGACGCTAAATATCTGCCGCTGGCGGTGCCATCTTGGGAGAATGAGGAGCTGGCTGAACCAAATAACTTGGTCAGTTTCCAGGGTCCCGAGGAGGTCTAGCATTGCCCCATGGTTTCCCCATGTTTCTGGGGACCCTCGGGATGTGGTACATGAAAAGGTACCGCCACCTGAGTTGCTATGGGCCACAGTTGAGTATCATGGGCTCAGGGAGTTCCTCCTTTAAACGACCATTTCACCCATGGATTACAGGAAGGATATCATTACTATGATGATGCTCATTCATAGTATAACTAATGTGAAGGTGGCATTGAGCGTTCAGGGAAAATCTGACAGGCTGGTTGTACAGAAGTCCTGGATTAGTGACACTGAAGCTGCTGACCTATAATTGGACATAGTGGTGATCCATCCTGGCCATGCTGTGTGACAGGGTATACCACACAAGTGTGGCTGATGCAAACTAAAATACTTTTAGTCATAAAGCCATTCACATACTATATATCTATTTTATTTTTTATTTTTTATGGTTGACTTTTTAAGATGTGCTATAAGAACACATAAAGAAATCATCTGGAAAATGAGACTGACTGATGTAAAATATTTATTTGTAGAGTAAGACTCCAAGAGACCTGCTGTCTAGGAGAGATTTACTACGGCAATGTGAATATTATGTTTTTTCCTTATTTCACCTCCGAAGTACAATGGAAAAGAGAACCCTGTGCGGCAGTCACTGTTTTAAGATAAAGGTATCAGCCATGCAATTTTATTTCCTGCAGGCTAGAGAGTCCAGGTTGGGGAAACCTTCTGAATCTTTTTTACTCTAGAGGAATCTGCTGAATGGATACATTGTTGAGGTGACATCTTTCCTTTCATTACATTTTTTCCATAGAATCATAGAATATTTTTTTTTTGCCTGAAGGAAAACTATTTTTACTGAATAGTTTTCATTTAACAGCTTGTTTTCAACTTAAACACTTATAGAAAGTTATTAGCTTGCCCTTTAAATGTCATGTGGAGACTGCTAATTTCTTTTTATATGGTTTAAATTCACAATTCTTAAAAGATTAGTTTATTTTATAAAAATAGGATTTTTATAACAGCCTACCTGTAAAATCCTTTTCTTGGAGTACATCACGGGGCACAGAGCCATAGTAGTTAAAATGTGGGTTATATAGACCACCTTTAGGTAATGGACACTGGCACACCCTAAGACAGGAAGTTCACTCTCTATATAACCCCTCCCATTACTGCAAGTACCTCAGTTTTTATAGCAAAGCAATATACGTGTATCAAAAGAGGGGAGGGACCTCTGTGTCCCATGATTTACTCCAAGAAAAGGATTTTACAGGTAAGCTGTTATAAAAATCCTATTTTATTTATCATACATCACGGGACACAGAGCCATAGTCGTTACTATGTGGGATGTCCCAGAGCAATGCTATCTGAGGGTAGGGTGCAATCAGACCTGGGGACCTATACTGCTGCCTCCAGCATACTATACCCAAAGGCGATATCCTCATGCCTTCTCTCATCCACCTGATAGAATCAATAGCATGGGAGTGAATGTATGGACCGAAGACCGTGTTGCAGCCTTGCAGATTTGAGCCATGGAGGCCTGGTGATGCACTGCCCATGAAGCATTAACAGCCCTGGTGGAGTGCGCTTTGATTTGAAAAGGTGGAACTATTCTCTTCAAACCATAAGCTTGAATAATTACTTGCCAAATCCACTTAGCAGATTTCAACGCTGCCTGTCCTTTTCTAGGACCTTCAGGCAGCAGAAAACATCCGTTTTCCGAACCTGAGAAGTCATTTCCAAATAGATTTAGACCACTCTCACTACATCCAGAGAATGTAGTGAATTTTCTTCTGTAGAACAGGGTTCTGGAAAAAATGAAGGCAGAACAATATCCTGGCTTAGATAAAAACCTGAAACCACCTTAAAAAATGTATTTAATTTAATTTCTTAATTTTCCAAAAAAATGTTACAGAAATTACAGCTTCATAAAACTCACCAGGCCTCTTCCTAACTACCCTGGGGTAGCTACTTTCCAAAAAGGGGTTATTTTGGGGGTATTTGTACAGAGATAGGCTGTCAGTACATTAGGACTGACAGAAGCAACTGGGCTTCTATTGAGCATCTCAAATTTGCTAATTCTGTTACTTCTTCCCTATTCTGCATCTCCTCTACTTACATCCTTGTTGACAAAATAGATGTCCTTAATCAGGCTCTTTCATTTCCCCTTGATACCTTTGCACCATTAAAAACTCCAACCATCTCATTCTCCTATCTGGCTCTGTGGTATAGTTCTCACCTACGATCAATGAAAGCAGTCTCACGGAGACTTGAGCGCAATTTCCGGCCTGACTGTCCATTAGTAGGCATGGAAAGACAATTTGTGTGTCTATAAGGATAAAATTGAGACTGCTAGATCAAACTTTTCCTCCCATGCTATTGAAAAGAATTCTAGCAACCCTAGATAACGCTTCCGCACCATTAACAGTTTATTAAAACCTCACAATCCCTCCACATTACCATTTGTTCCTCAAAAAATGTACAAAATAAAACATAAAATTCTTACCACACCACATGTTTTATCCACATCAGTTTCTGACCCACCTAGTTTTACTGGCTCTCCTCTCTTCCACTTCTCTCTAATTGGCTCTGCATCTCCAAACAGATTGGTCTCTAATATGAAATCCTCCATCTGCATACTTGATCTTATTCCCACCCATGTCTTTAAATCCTGTTACAGTTCTCTATGCCCCATTATTCTCAATATCATAAATGACTCCATTAGCACTGGTTTTGTACCAACAATCCTCAAAACTGCAGCCATCACCCGGTACCAAAAAAAACGAACATGGCTCTGGACAATTTAAACAACTTTTGCCTACTATCTAACTTACCCTTCCTTACCAAGATCCTTGAGTGGGCTGTGATATCTCAGTTACATAATAACCTGACTTTAAATAATCTATTTGAACCCCTCCAATCTGTTTTTTGGCAACTGCACAGCAAAGAAACTGCCTTGGTCCAAGTCACTAACGACCTTCTGTTAGCTTCTGATTCCGGGTCACTAACTTTTCTCATTCTACTGGATCTTAGTTCTGCCTTTGATACTGTAGATCACAATCTTTTACTCTTTTGCCTTGAAACCATATTTGGAGCCTCAGAGTTGGCTTTGAAATGTTTTAAGTTGTATTTCACAGATCGCTGTCACTTTGTTTCTTTTGGCGGATTCTAGTCTGAAGTTGGTCCAGTCAAGTATGTTGTTCCTCAGGGCTCAATCTTAGGTCCCTTACTAGTGAGTGTACAGCTTGTATAACAGTGTAAATTTTCTGTCTCCTTAAAATAACTCAACACACAGCCATTAATGTCTAAACCGCTGGCAGCAAAAGTGAGTACAACCCTAAATGAAAATGTCCAAATTGGGCCCAAAGTATCAATATTTTGTGTGGCCACCATTATTTTCCAGCACTGCCTTAACGCTCTTGGGCATGGAGCTCACCAAAGTTTCACAGGTTGCTACTGGAGTTCTCTTCCACTCCTCCATGATGACATCACAGAGCTGGTGGATGTTAGATACCTTGTGCTCCTCCGCTTTCTGTTTGAAGATGCCCCACAGATGCTCAAAAGGGTTTAGCTCTGAAGACATGCTTGGCCAGTCCATCATCTTTACCCTCAGCCTCTTTAGCAAGGCAGTGGTCAACTTGGAGGTGTGTTTGGGGTCCTTATCGTATTGGAATACTGCCCTGCAGCCTAGTCTCCGAAGGGAGGGGGACCATGCTCTGCTTCAGTATGTCACAGTACATGTTGGCATTCATGGTTCCCTCAATGAACTATAGCTCCCCAGTACCGGCAGGACTCATTCAGGACTCTGCTTGTCTTTAGCAAACTGTTTGCGGGCTTTCTTGTGCATCATTTTTAGAAGAAGCTTCCTTCTCGGTTAACAGCCATGCAGAACAATTTGATGCAGTTTGCAGCTTATGGTCTGAGCACTGACAGGCTGACCTGAAGCCTGTTCTGAGTGGAACCTGTCCTGTTAAATCACTGTATGGTCTTGGCCACCATGCTGCAGCTCAGTTTCAGGGTCTTGGCAATCTTTTTATAGCCTAGGCCATCTTTATATAAGGCAACAGTTATTTTTTTTTAGATCCTCAGAGAGTTGAGCTTCCAGTGACCAGTATGAGAGAGTGAGAGTGATAATACCAAATTTAACACACCTGAGACCTTGTAACACTAATGAGTCACATGACACTAGGGAGGGAAAATAGCTAATTGGTCACAATTTGGACATTTTCACTTAGGGGTGTACTTGCTTTTTTTGCCAGCGGTTTAGACATTAATGGCTGTGTGTTGAGTTATTTTGAGGGGACAGCAAATTTACACTGTTATATAATCTGTACACTCACTAGTTTATAAATATATATAATAAAAAATGCACAAAAATATGAGGGAGTACTCACTTTTGTGAGGTACTGTATATAAGGCACTGTACTTGAGCTTTAGTCTAAATTAAAAAATCTAGGGGTGAATTTTGATGCTAATTTAACCTTTGATCAACATGTACAAAATGTTGTCAGAACATCTTTTTTTTCACTTGAGAAACATTGCTCGGCTGTGTCCTATGCTATCATACACTGTAGCTGAAAAGCCGATCCATTCATTTGTGTTCTCCCAACTTGACTACTACAATGCTCTACTCGCTGGTGTACCTAAATCCACTATTAATCAACTTCAATACGTTCAAAGTTCTGTGGCCAGAATCCTGACTAGGTCTGGTACAAGTGATCATATCACAACTATCTGGAGTCCTTGCACTGGCTACCCAGGAGGTTTTGCATTGACTTGAAGATCCTCTTGCTCACCTATAAGGCTCTTCATGGCTTGGCACACCATTATCTCTCTGAACGTTTATCAACTTACTCCCTCCCCCCCCCCTCGAAACCACTGCTCCTCAAATTCTGGTTTGCTGTGTGTCCCCCGACTCACATCCGCTCAATGGGAGACAGAGCCTTCTCCTGCTAGGCTCCAAAACTCTGGAATTCACTTCCTAAGAACATCAGAGAGTCATATTCTCTAAACTCATTCATAATGTTTTTCTTTAGACAAGATTTCATTTAACCAGTTGCCGACCGCCGCACGACGATGTACGTCGACAGCATGGCACGGGCAGGCATATGGGCGTACCTGTACGTCCCTGCCTTCCCGCGGGTCGGGGGCCCGATCGGGCCCCCGCCCGGTGCCTGCGGCGGTCGGTTTTCGTCCGGGAGCGATCCGGGACGAGGGGGTGGCCATTCATTCATGGCCACCCCCTCGCGATCGCTCCCGACGAATAGAAATCCCCCGTGACATCACTTCCTCTCCTGTAATGTAAACACAGGAGAGGAAGTGATGTATTCTCTCCTCCGTGTCGGTATTTTTCGTTCCGACACGGAGGAGAGCGGATCGGTGAGTTGCACCAACACTCTACACACACAGTAGAACATGCCAGGCACACTCACACCCCCCCGATCACCCCCCCAATTACCCCTGCCCCCCAGTCACAGTGACACCAATGTCATTTTTTTTTTTGCATTGGTGTCATTTGTGACTGTAATAACTGTTAGGGCAGTTAGGGTTAGCCCCCTTTAGTTCTAATGTACCCCCTAACCCCCCCAATAAAGGTTTAACCCCGTGATCACCCCCCGTCGCCAGTGTCACTAAGGCTGGGTTCACATTGCAGCGGTTTATGAGAACGAATGTGATTCGCACCGCACTGCAGTGCAAATCACATCCGATCTCTGTGCGATTCGAGTTCAGCCATTCGCCGCACCCGCCGCACCCGCCGCAAATTCGCACGGGACCCTTTTTTTGGCCCGCAGCAGAATCGGATCGCATGGGTGTTCACACCATGCGATCCGAGTTTGCAGATCGCACTGCGATATGCAAACTGATCTGGGGGTGTCAGTAACATTTCACTGACACTCCCAGCAGTTCGCATAGGGCAGTGTGAACTGCCGCCGGGAGGCATGCGATGCGGGAACCCGCCGCGGATTCGTGGCGTTTCCGCATTGCTCCAGTGTGAACCCAGCCTAATAAGCGATCATTTTTCTGATCGCCGTATTAGTGTCACAGGTGACGCTAGTTAGGCAGGTAGGTATTTAGGTTCGCCGCAGCTTTTTATAGCGCCAGGGACCCCCATATACTACCGCATAAAGCCCCCTGTTTGCCCCCTGGTTAACCCTTTCACCAGTGATCACCATATAACTGTTACAGGTGACGCTGGTTGGTTAGTTATTTTTATTTATAGTTTCAGGGCACCCGCCATTTATTACCTAATAAAGGTTTAACCCCCTGATCACCCGGCGGGTGTCATTTGTGACTAATAACTGTTAGGGCAGTTAGGGTTAGCCCCCTTTAGTTCTAAGGTACCCCCTAACCCCCCCAATAAAGGTTTAACCCCGTGATCACCCCCCGTCGCCAGTGTCACTAAGGCTGGGTTCACATTGCAGCGGTTTATGAGAACGGATGTGATTCGCACCGCACTGCAGTGCAAATCACATCCGATCTCTGTGCGATTCGAGTTCAGCTATACAGATAGTATGGCTGAATTCGTGTCGCACCCGCCGCACCCGCCGCAAACTCGCACGGGACCCTTTTTTTGGTCCGCAGCAGAATTGGATCGCATGGGTGTTCACACCATGCGATCCAAGTTTGCAGATCGCACTGCGATATGCGAACTGATCTGGGGGTGTCATTAACATTTCACTGACACTCCCAGCAGTTCGCATAGGGCAGTGTGAACTGCCGCCGGGAGGCATGCGATGCGGGAACCCGCCGCGCATTCGTGGCGTTCCCGCATCGCTCCAGTGTGAACCCAGCCTAATAAGCGATCGTTTTTCTGATCGCTGTATTAGTGTCACAGGTGACGCTAGTTAGGCAGGTAGGTATTTAGGTTCGCCGCAGCTTTTTATAGCGCCAGGGACCCCCATATACTACCGCATAAAGTCCCCTGATTGCCCCCTAGTTAACCCTTTCACCAGTGATCACCATATAACTGTTACAGGTGACGCTGGCTGGTTAGTTATTTTTTTATAGTTTCAGGGCACCCGCCATTTATTACCTAGTCTCACTAGTGTACCCCTAAATTTAGGGGTGTCTACTTTCCAAAATGGGGTCATTTGGGGGGGGTTTGTGCCATCTTGGCATTTTATGGCCTTCAAAACTGTAATAGGTAGTGAGAAGTGAACTCAAAAATTTACGCCCTTAGAAAGCCTGAAGGCGGTGCTTGGTTTTCGGGGCCCCGTACGCGGCTAGGCTCCCAAAAAGTCCCACATATGTGGTATCCCCGTACTCAGGAGAAGCAGCAGAATTTATTTTGGGGTGTCATTTCACATATGCCCATGGCATGCATGAGCAATATATCATTTAGTGACAACTTTGTGAAAAAAAAAAAAAAAAAAAAAAGTTTGTAATTTTCCCGCAACTTGTGGCAAAATATAAAATATTCCATGAACTCAACATGCCTCTCAGCAAATAGCTTGGGGTGTCTACTTTCTAAAATGGGGTGATTTGTGGGGGTTTTGTGCCATCTTGGCATTTTATGGCCTTCAAAACTGTAATAGGTAGTGAGAAGTGAACTCAAAAATTTACGCCCTTAGAAAGCCTGAAGGCGGTGCTTGGTTTTCGGGGCCCCGTACGCGGCTAGGCTCCCAAAAAGTCCCACATATGTGGTATCCCCGTACTCAGGAGAAGCAGCAGAATTTATTTTGGGGTGTCATTTCACATATGCCCATAGCATGTGTGAGCAATATATCATTTAGTGACAACTTTGTGTCATTATTCAATCGCTTGAGGCAAAAAAATAAAATATTCAATGGGCTCAACATGCCTCTTATCAATTTCCTTAGGGGGTCTACTTTCCAAAATGGGGTCATTTGGGGGGGGTTTTGTACTGCCCTGCCAATTTAGCACCTCAAGAAATGAGATAGGCAGTCGTAAACTAAAAGCTGCGTAAATTCCAGAAAACGTACCTTAGTTTGTAGATGTGACAACTTTTGCGCAAACCAATAAATATACAATTATTGACTTTTTTTTTACCAAAGACATGTGGCTGAATACATTTTGGCCTAAATGTATGACTAAAATTGAGTTTATTGGATTTTTCTAATAACAAAAAGTAGAAAATATCATTTTTTTTCAAAATTTGCGGTCTTTTTACGTTTATATCGCAAAAAATAAAAATCGCAGAGGCAATCAAATACCATCAAAAGAAAGCTCTATTTGTGGGAAGAAAAGGACGCAAATTTTGTTTGGGTACAACATTGCATGACCGCGCAATTACCAGTTAAAGCAGCGCAGTGCCAAAGTGTAAAAAGACCTCTGGTCATTTACCAGCAAAATGGTCCGGTCTGAAAGTGGTTAATTGTCCCTTTCCGTCTATGGTATCCTGTGTATTTCTTGTGTTTTCCTTGTAAAGTGCTTTGATAAGCCACCTTTAACAACTTGCTGACGGGCGTATGCATATATACGGTGACATATTGGCACCACTGCGCAAATGTGCATACCCATAGGCAACCCGTGGGCGGGGGGCATGCTGCGATTGGATTTGTTACAGAACCGATCAGTCTTCAGGTATAGGCCAATTATTTCTGGCCTGAACCTGCTGATCAGTTGTGGTGAATGAAAAGCCTTCTCTGCCTGTGTAATGTAAAAACAGGCAGAGGAAGTGATGTCATCTCCTCTCGTGGAATCCTTTTCGGTTCCAGAGCCAAACCCCCTTAATAAAGGTTTAATCTCTTGATCACCACCCAGTAAACCTTTTCACCCTCTGTCACCAGTGACAGTGACACTAATATATATTTTCTAATTGCCGTATTAGTGTCACAAGTGACGTTAGTCAGTTAGTTGGTTAGTTTCAAAGTCAGTCTTTTATAGCATCAGGGTACCCCCATATATTACCTAATAACGGTTTTAACCCCCTGATTGCCCCCTAGTTAACCCTTTCACCCTGTTTCACCAGTGATCACAGTATTAGTGTCACTAGAGATTCTAGTTCGTTTTTTATAGCAACAGGGTACCCGCTGTATATTACCTAATAAAGGTTTAACCCACTGATCACCCGGTGAGTGAAATACGTTTTAGGTTTTAGCATCAATTAGGGTCAGCGTCAATCCCAGGCAGCGTCAGATTAGTGTCAGTAGCGCTAACACCCACGCACACACCATACATCTCACTTACTAGTATAGTGTCTGCATGGATCAAAATCTTTAATCTGATCAGATCTATCTTAGCGTACCCAGTAGTTTATTTATTTATTTATTCTTTATTTAATTTTATAATTTTCCAAAATACAAAAAACATAAAACAATTAAGATTACATATAATCTTTAATCAAAACCCCTCTTTTCCCTACTCCCCCCCCCCCCCAGGTGCACCAGTACCTCTATCCTATAAGACAGTCAATCCATTCTCTTCCCTACCTTTTCTTATTATCTCCCAGGTCCACTCTTCCCCTCCCCTCGGCGTACCCAGTATTTTATAGTTCCCAAAAATGCGGTGTTAGCAGGATCAGCCCAGATACCTACTAGCCCCTCCACCCAGCCCAGCCCACACAAGTGCAGTATCAATCAATCTCTGTCACTTAGAAAACATAACACACATAGCTGCAGCATGTGAATGCTAACAGTTTTTTTTGGTAGCGATTGAAGCAGGCTCTGACAATCAGGTACACTAGTGAAGAGGCCTACATGTTGCTGAGCATGACAGAGGAGAACAAAGGGGAAGCCGCCTCACTAGCAGATTCAGGCTCAGTATACAAACCAGTAGACAGCAGCGGCACCCTGACAGATAGCTCTAATGACAAAGTAGTGGCCCCTGACAAGGTCAGGCATACACGACCCCGTTATTCTGTTGTTGAGGTACAAGAACCGCAGGGCTCCCGTACGGAGCAGAGAACCAGTATTAGTGCTCCTCATCCTTCTGGTGAACTGGCAAGCACCAGTGGCCTAGTACATCCTGGTCGTAGACAAACCAGCACTGCAGTAACACGTGGTGATGTGGTGAGTCCCATAAGTGAAGTTCAAGCTGGTGCGGTGGCTAGCACAAGTAGTGTTCTGCAGCCAACAATAAGACCAAGATAGGCCCATAGTCCTTCCGTTGCATTTGCCAGTCCTGATTGGGAGCCCACCACTTCTGCAGCACCCGTACTTCCCCCATTCACTGGCCAATCCGGAATTCAGATGAAACCAGTTGATTTTATGTCACCTGTTTTTATTAGCTGTTTTTCACGTAAGATTATAGATCTTTTGTGGACCAAAGCAATTTGTATGCTGGTCGAATCATTGTCTCTAATCCGCATTTGACCATTGCCAGAGAATGGAAACCTATTACGGTTTCCAATTTTAAGACCTTTCTGGGCCTATCCCTCCTCGTGGGCATAACTAAAAAAGTGAATTGCAGTCATATTGGTCCACTGACCCAATTTACCATATGCCTATGTTTTCTGCTTCCATGACCAGGATGCAATACAAGCATATGTTGAAGTTCATGCATTTTAATGATAATTAATGATAATGAACTCTTTCATCCTCGGTGTGACCCTGAATACGATTGGCTCCACAAAATTTTGCCCCCTCGTAAACCACTTCAACCAACAGTTCACAGCCTTGTTTACACCCGATCAAGTTGTCTGCGTTGATGAGTCCCTGATTACGTTTTCTAGCCTATTTTCTTTCAAACAGTATCTCCCCAGCAAGCGTGCCAGATATGGGGTCAAGATGCATAAGGCTATACATATAGGTTATGGTTTACGAGGGAAAAGACAGTCATATGGAGCCTCCCAACTGCCCAGACTATACTATAGGGAGCGCTAGCAAGATTATTTGGGACTTGGTGTTATCCTTATTCAGAAAGGGGTACCACTTGTACATGGACAATTATTACATGATCGTGCCACTTTTTAATCACCTATTTGATTGTGGAATTGGAGCTATTAGCACCGTGCATTCTAAGTGCCAGGGCTTCTCCCAACGGCTTGTAGAATCTCGACTTAGACAGGAGGAGAAAGCCTGCTTATAGTGCAATAATTAGCTTTCAGTGAAGTGGAGGGATACGCGGAATGTTTTCATTCTGTCCACCTTTCACGCAGATACGACTGTCCAAAATCCAATGGCGACTGGTGTTGTTGAGAAACAACTCTGTTTCCACAAATACAACCTTAATATGGGAGGGCTGGACTTCAATGACCAGTTGTTGGCGCTGTCCTTAATTACCCATAAGGACAGGCGCTGTTAGAATAATGTGTCTGTATGCCTATTTATATTGGCTCTGCTGAACTGGATCATTCCTTTAATTCCAGAAAGAGATCATCACAGCCCTTCTGTTTCCAGACAGTGCTGTGCCCCAACTTTCCAATGTAAATGCAGTGAGCTGGCTGCGAGAGACATTTTCCGTATGTCCTCCATGGTACCTCTACCCAACGAACACCCCAAATAAAATGATGTGTCTGTAGTAAACATCATGCTCTGCTGGGTTTTTTTGCCTTCCTCTGGATCAACTGTGGGTATAGAATTGGGTATATGGGCTGGTATGATATATATATATATATATATATATATATATATATATATATTTTTTTTTTTTTAATTTTTTTTTTGTGGTTGAACTGGGTGGACTTGTGTCTTTTTTCAACCTGACTAACTATGTAACTATGAAACACGGATATAGGCATGACACCCGCTATTATTGTCCTTCCTGTCCTAGCCAACCTGGTGCTCTGCATCAGTAAATGTTTCCAACGCAACCACACACTAGTGGAGTATTAGCGTAGGGTACATGGCACAGTCTAAAGCACACTTTCAAAGGGTCTCCAAAGATGCCATCGAGAGACCCAAACCTGTAACCTTTACAGTTATAGTTACAAATAAAAGTGCAAATATATATATATATATATATATATATATATATATATATATATATATATATATATATATATATATAAAAAAGCCAAAAACTGTTGGCATTTTATGGTTCTTCTCTCTCTATTCTCTCTATTATACTCTCTCTATTTTTCTGCTCTGTTTTATTGCAGTTTGTGTTTAACTGCAATGTTTTATTGTTACTATGTTTTATCGTGTTTGCTTTTCAAGTATGTAATTCTTTTATACTTTTACTGTATACTGTGTTTTATTGTTAACCATTATTTTCTTTTCAGGTACGCCATTCAGCTGCAGCACTGATTTATTTATTAATTTATTTTTCAACAAAAATGTTATTAAAAGTTTTTGTAGGCATATAGCATAAGCAGTAGGTACAGTTCTTATGGTACAAATTAAACAAAGGATGGTATTATTGTACCTAAAAACATAGACAGAAGCGGAATCATTACATGGAAAACATAAGGTAATGAGTCAAATTAAGTAATCCATAGGTCTAAACATATAAACAAGGTACCACAATCAATATGGCGGAAAATAGCCTCGGTTGTGAAGGGTAATGAATTTACAAGGTACAAACGATGAGTTAGTGATTTGTCCAATAAAGGATCCATTGGCAATCCCATACCTCCGGTCACCCAATGGGGAGCAAACTGTGACCGGGGAACGGGGCTCGATGATAGTACAGGAGACTATGGGGGGTCTATAAAGTTCTTCTGATGTATGTATTCTGAGTCTAAGACATTATATGGAGCAAATGGACCATTTTGGGTTGTAGATATCTAGGATAGGGTAAGTGAAAAGGCTCCTTTGTGATACAAGACAAGAGTGTCATGTATAGCCACGGGATAAGGAAGGTAAGGGATATTTGACCATGTCATAGGGCATTTGGGAATAGTGTAATAGAAGGTGTATGTAATTAGATAAGGTCATACCGAGCCTCTGTCTATAAAGGATTCTCTGAAAAGTTTCCAGCACGACCAAATTTTCCCATGTTTGGTGGGGTCATCTTTAGCCTGAGCTATGAGGCATTCCATGTCAGCTATACGGTCAACTCTTGCCACCCATTCGATATCGTGGGTGACGAGGGGCTTCTCCAGTGTACATGAATACATTGATTGGCAGCATTAATTAGATGCATAGTGAGATATTTAGCATATTTTCTTTCAGGGGTGGGGGAGTAATGTAGTAGGAACTGGGCAGGGGTAAAGACTGGGGTGTATGTCGTACTTCTGGAGATGTGCTGGTGAATATTCCTCCAGAACGGTTGCAGAAGGGGGCATTCCCACCAAATGTGGAGTAGAGTTCCCAATGCTTTATTGCAGCGCCAACAAAAAGGAGGGACACTAGGGGAGAATTTATGAATTTTTTCAGGGGTCCTATACCAGCCTAAGAATATTTTGAATCTACTTTCCTGAGTGGAAACATTCATAGACCCTTTGTGTATAATGTGAAATATGTGTAACCAATCTTCAGTGGATAAAGTAACCTTGATGTCGGCTTCCCAGCGTTGGGTCAGTTTATCACAGTGAATGTCATGTGTTGAGATGAGGAGTACGTAAGTTAGTGATATAACATGTCTTTGGGGGTCATTATTGTTGCATATGGATTCTAAAGGAGTATATTCTCTATACCAGTTAGAATTACGTGTGGGAGCTTGAAAGAAATGTTGTTGTAAGTATTTGTAGAATGAAATGTGATAGTCAGGGAAAGAGGAGATCATGGCTTGATGCGACATTAACTTTCCATTTTGAAAGAAGCTGTGGGCTCGGGGTATAGGGCTGCGTGATCTTATTTGCGGGTTACGCAGTTGGAGGCCTGGTGGGAATTCAGGGTTATTGTCTAGCGGTGTCATGGGACCAGAGGTTGGATTCAATTTTAGAAAAGTGCACGCCTCTCTGAATCGTTGCAAAGTAGTTAATATAAATGGGTTTGTTTTTACGGTGTTTGGAAAGTGTGATTTGTGTATCCAAGGTAGATGTGTGGATACTGTGTAAGAGCCTGTTCAAGTTTGACCCAATCTTTATTGGGTTTGTGAGAATGCCAATCCACTAGTCTGGTCAAATGACATGCTAAGTGATATTTTTGGATATCTGGTACTCCCAATCCCCCTAATGGTTTAGGAAGTGTCAATCGTTCCCAGCTGATTCTGGGTGATTTGGATAGCCAGATAAAATTTCTGCACATGCACTTGTACGATAAGAAAAATGTCGGTGGAAGATTGATAGGGATAGCTTGAAGTAAGTATAGAAGTCTGGGTAATATGTTCATTTTCAAAATAGCTAGTCTGCCGAACAAGGAGAAAGTGCCTTTAATCCATTTAAGTAGGTCAGTTTGGATCGTATGAAGGAGAGGTTGAAAGTTTTTTGCATATAGGTCTTTGAGATTGGGGGGGATTAAAATGCCGAGGTATTTGATTGCAGTGCGTTCCTAGCCGAATGGAAAATTCTGTTTACATTGTGACACTAATGAGCATGGTAGGGAAATGTTTAAGGCGGATGATTTGGAAAAATTTATTTTCAGATTGGATAAATCTTGAAACAACGAAAAATCTGTAAGGAGATTAGGAATAGTGGTAATGGGATCTGAAAGAAATAGCAATATATTGTCAGCGTAGGCTGCAATTTTATAGGTTTTGTCTTTTATGGTAATACCCTTGATGTCCGGGTTATCTCTCAACTTACAGAGAAGGGGCTTCCATGGTAAGAAGGAAGATTAAAGGGGAAAGGGGGCATCCCCGACGGGTTCCGTTGGAAATAGAGAAGGCGTTCGACAGGTGGCCATTGACTCTAATTTTGGCTGTGGGAGCTGAATAAAGGAGCATTATCATCTGTAACAAGTGTGGGGGTATGCCCACAGCTTGTAGTACTGCCTCCATATAGTCCCAGGCCACCCTATCGATCGCCTTCTCTGCGTCGAGGGATAGGAAAAATCCAGGGGTAGATGTTTTAGAAAGCCAATGGTGAATATGAAGTGCTTTGATGGTATTGTCCCTGGCTTCCATGCCAGGGACAAACCCAACTTGGTCCAGACTAATCAAGGAAGGTAAAAGGGGTGCAATACGGTTCGCAAGTACTTTGGCATATATTTTTATGTCAACATTGAGGAGTGATATTGGATGATAATTATTGACAAGCATGGGATCTTTACCTGGCTTAGGTATAAGGATGATGTGCGCCTCCAGGAGTTCTTTATGAGTCGCATTGGAGGGTGTAATTGCATTAAAGGCATCAACCATATGCGGGATTAGAATGTCCGAAAAAGATTTATAGTAGCTGACTGTAAGGCCGTCAGGGCCTGGGCTTTTTCCTGGTTTCATCGATTTCAGGGCATTTAGTGTTTCCTCTACTGATAATGGGGAATTTAGATCTGGGAAGTCATTGGTGTCAATAGGGTTAGGTGAGTATTGTTGTAGGAATGTACGAATAGCAGTCTTACGATCTGTCAGTGTGGAGGTCGGGTGTGAGGTAGGGGTGTTATATAGGTTTGAAAAATATTGTACAAATTGGTTCGCAATGTCATCCGTTGCAGAGAGTGTAGTGCCAGAGGTATCTTCTCTGGTTAATGTTAGCCCTTGTACACACGGTCGGAGATTCCGACAACCAAATCCATCGGATTTTGGCCGACGGATTTTGTCCGAAACTGTTGTATACACACGGTCGGACGAAGTTGTCGGAAAATCCGATTGTTCGGAACGTGATGAAGTTATTTCGTTACGACGGGACTATGTTCAGGCTAGTAGCCAATAGCTTTGATGTAGGAATTTGATCTGAGCATGCGTGACACTTTGTCTGATCGGAATTCTCTACACATGATCGGAGTATTTGGAAAACTTGGTCCGTCGGATACTTTGACGGAAACAGTCCGATGGAGACCACACACAGTCAGAATATCCGACAAAACGGTCCGATCGGACACATTCCATTGGAATCTCCAACCGTGTGTACAAGGGCTTAGTTCTGTTAGTGTCTCTACGGCTTGGGAGGCTTTGTGCTTCTTTTCCAGGGATTGTATGCATTTGGTCAGGTCGTCAATATGTGCTTTTCTGAGTTTGTGACGTTTAGCCGCTAGGGATATAAAATCTCCCCTGAGTACACATTTATGGGCAGCCTACAGCAGGTCTGGTGTTGAGTCAGCTTGAGAGTTTTTAGAAAAATAATCGGATAGGCATTTGGATATTTTTTGAACATTGTCTAAGTCGGTCAGAAGTGAGTTGTCAAGTCTCCAAATACGTGAATGTGGTACTGTCGCGGGGAAAGAGAGTGTCAAAGAGATTGGGTTATGGTCAGACAGGATCATTGGGTCGATAGTGGCTTTAGACAGATAAGGTAGTTCAGATTGGGATATGAAGAGATAGTCAAGCTGTGAATATTTGATATGAGGTGGGGAAATAGAAAGTAAAGTCTTTTGTGTTTGGATGTAGGGTATGCCACGAGTCGTGTAATAAGAGATCGTGAAATTGTGTTTTAATTGCTCGGAGGGCTCGATACGTTAAAGTGGAGAAGCCATTGGAGGTGTCTAAAGAAGGGTTCAGGACAACGTTGAAGTCTCCGCCTACAATAAGGAAGCCAGCTTTGAACATTGTCAGTTGTTGAAGGGTTTTGCGGAAAAATATAACGTGATGTGTCTATTGTAAAGCATGCCTTTCAAAAAGAGAAATCTGCCTTGCGTGTCTATCTGAGATTCAGTAATTTGGATTGGGCAGTTGCGGGAGATCAAGATGGATACCCCTTTGGATTTAGCATCGGTATTGGGTGCATGGTAGACCGTCTGAAAATGTTTGTCATGCAATTTTGGAACAGTATCAGTTCTAAAGTGCATTTCTTGTATGAGAGCAATATGGGCTTTGGAATGTCGCAGTGAAGAAAGCAATTTTGTTCTTTTTTCGGGCATGTTGAGACCATGCATATTAATGGAGCATCAAATAATTATATTAGGAGGGGCCAGGCGCTACCTATAGTGACTAAGAAGGGATGTGTGCAAATAAGTGTAGAAACATAGAGATATAACCCCACATACAGCACCGCCAGCTAAAAATTACCGGTAAGTTGGTGGTGGTGGGACCCCTCACCATCCACTGAATAAATGCAGGAGAGGAGTAGACAGAGCAGATAATAGACAAGGCCTTATAACTTTGCCCCAATGATGTATAACAAAGTTCAATATATAATAAGGGAGTATTACTGTCTATGGTATATTATAAATGGCCCAAAAATGGGTAGATATACCAAGCACGTGGGTGCATGTATAACACTATTATCAACTTATATAACCATGTGCCTAATAAACAGGTTAATCACAACACCAAATATATAAACCTACATAATATAGTGCAAACTTATAAAGTGCTAAAATATATATATATATATATATATATATATATATATATATATATATATATATATGTAAGTAGATATATACTTAGCAGGAGATGCTTATGATATACAAAAAATGTGTGGTGAAGGCCACTAAGTGCAAATAAAGACAAAAATGTGCAAAAATGCAAAAATATACAAAAATATGTGCAAAAAATTGCAAGGTAAAAACAAAAATGTGCAAAAATATGTGCAAAAATTACAAAATATTGTGCAAGCAACCAAATATTGTAATAACAAGTGAAAAAACAACAAGACCAAAAAAGAGGAAAAAATAAATAAAAATAACTTAATACATAGAGTCCATGGGTAAAATCATATGTACTCCAAATAAAGTCCTATAAATTACAGTCCACAGCAGGTGAAAGATGTGTATCCTCAAATTCTTCAGGTAAGTGCAAATTAAAGTGACTGGTGCTCAGATATAATTCAGGTGACTTCCGTGCTCACCCCCTCAGCTCCCCACTCACCAGAACTTTAAGCCCACACAGGGCAGTCAGGCCTGTAGATCTCAAACAGCAGGAACTGGTCCACAGAGGGAAGGTCCAAGAGGAAGCAGTTATCCACTCTCTTCTCCTTTCTTGGTGTATAAGGAGGGCTAATGTTGGTAGATTGAAGTGTCCTCAGAAAGAAAAAAGGGGGGCCTCATAGTGTAGTAATTCCAGGTCTCAAAAGGTAATTTTTTTTAAAAACCATAAGCTGTATTGGTTAGCATACCAAACGAAAAAAAAATATTAAAAATCAAATGACATAACCCCTAGGGGGATATACATAAATGATACAGTCCCAGGCCAAATAAATAATCAAAGTCTTTTTACAGGGTGATACAAAATACTTTTTTGACACCGTAAAATTTAGACCTTAAAAAATATATATATAAAAAAATAATAAAAAGAAAAAGAAAAAAGAAAGAGAAAAAAATGAGAAGGGGGATTGTGTTTGCACACCTTCTCTGCAATATCAACGTATATGAGCAAAGGTACTTCTGGATGAAGCAGATATAGGCAGGGGGAGAAGCTCCTAAATGCAATTATCTCGGCACTGCGTCGCTTTAACTGACAATTGCGCGGTCGTGCGACGTGGCTCCCAAACAAAATTAACGTCCTTTTTTTCCCACAAATAGAGCTTTCTTTTGGTGGTATTTGATCACCCCTGCGGTTTTTATTTTTTGCGCTATAAACAAAAATAGAGCGATAATTTTGAAAAAAACGCATTATTTTTTACTTTTTGTAATAATAAATATCCCCCAAAAATATATATAAAAAAATTTTTTCCCTCAGTTTAGGCCGATACGTATTCTTCTACATATTTTTGGTAAAAAAAAATCGCAATAAGCGATTATTGATTGGTTTGCGCAAAAGTTATAGCGTTTACAAAATAGGGATAGTTTTATAGCATTTTTATTAATAATTTTTTATTATTTATTTTTTTACTAGTAATGGCGGCGATCTGCGATTTTTATTGTGACTGCGACATTGTGGGGGACCCATCGGACATTTTTGACACATTTTTGGGACCATTGTCATTTATACAGTAATCACTGCTATATAAATGCAGTGATTCCTGTGTAAATGACACTGGCAGTGAAAGGGTTAACCAGTGGGTGGCAGTGTAGGGGTTAAGTGTTCCTAGGTGTGTGTTACTAACTGTGGGGGGGTTGGGCTTTCATTTAGTGTACACTGATCTCTGCTCCAATCACATGGAGCAGAGATCAGCGTCACTAGTTGCTAGGCAGAATGGAAAAATGTTGTTTATACAGCATTTCCTCCATTCGGCCGCTCCGTGAGAGGATCGCGGGGATGCCCGCGGCGATCGAGTCCGCGGGTCCCGCGACCGGACTCACGGGGGTCCCAACCAGCGTGGGAGCGCGCCGCCGGCGGCGCGCTCCCGATGGCACGGCGGCAACGAATATTGGACGTACATGTATGCCAATATGCCTGCCCGTGCCATTCTGTCGACGTACATCGTCGTGCGCTGGTCGGGAAGTGGTTATTATATATTGAACTTTGTTATACATCATTGGGGCAAAGTTATAAGGCCTTGTCTATTATCTGCTCTGTCTACTCCTCTCCTGCATTTATTCAGTGGATGGTGAGGGGTCCCACCACCAACTTACCGGTAATTTTTAGCTGGCGGTGCTGTATGTGGGGTTATATCTCTATGTTTCTACACTTATTTGCACACATCCCTTCTTAGTCACTATAGGTAGCGCCTGGCCCCTCCTAATATAATTATTTGATACTTGCCATTACTTGCGATCCTTTTTAGGACTGCAAGATATAGGGGTGGCGACACCGTTCTCAGTGTTTTGTTAGTTTATACTGTGGTCTGCCAGTACCTCCATAGCGCAGTCTGGTCTCGCGAGACCTGTGCTTATTATTATTAATGGAGCATATTTAAGGATGTGTGTGAGGCTGAGCTGAACAGGGTGTGGTCGTAGACATGGTTCCAATTGACGCTCGTATGTTAGACGTGGAATATAAAAAGGGATGTGTGGATATATGGACGCTTAAGGCAGTATCACCAGTTGAAGGCAAAGATATGTGGGGAAGAGTGTATCTAAGGACCAATGAGGCAGTGAGGAAGAAATTCCCCACTAGCTCGGGGGTGTGGAAATCAGTATAGGTACAGTGTGGTAACGGTGAGTCCACTCAATACTGAGGGATGTCACCAGTCGCCACTGCTGTGTGGGGGTTGGCTGTAGCCAGACCAAGGAAGATGTGTATAAACTACAATGAGTCGGCTAACTCCCGACTCTAGTGATAGTGAATGATGGAGGGGTGTCACCCAAAGAGGTGGTAGGCATTTTGCGAGGGTGCTTCAGTTATAGTAATCAACGGTCCATTAAGCTATCTAGATGTAGAGAGTATTGTGCTAGTTATTCGTACACAAAAGTAAATGACCAAGTATAGGTTAAGCCAAAAGCAGTTTACAGATAAACATTATACATTACCGGTAGGTGGGGAAAAAAAAGGGTGAGTTGTGGAGCTGTGGCGTTCGGAACAAAGTCATATGAATAAGCCAAGATGGGTATCGTAAGTACACAGTTATGCAGCCTCGGTGTGCGGGGTAGTAGATGGCGTTGCAATTCGTGAGGATGCTCCATGAGGAGGGGATCTAGAGCCATACATTGAAAAGTGTGTTTGGTAAGTATAATAAAATACCAGAGCGGAATATAGGAGTCGGCACTAAGGTCATGCATCATGGCACTTCCGGATCACGATGGTGACGCTGGAGTCATCTTGTAGGTGGGCGGAGTCAGCCGCAGAGCGTTATGGGAGTTGTAGTAAAAGGCAGGGAGGTCCCACAGCGGTAAGAAGCTTGTCAGAAAACAAAGGCAGTATAAAATTTAAGCAGAACAAAAATAAAAATACAAATACGAACTGTTGAAAAACAGTGGCTGAAAAACTGAGCACAAAGACAAGCGGAGCAATCATAAAATCGTTCCTTTGGTAAGACAGCTGAGGATGTGATTACACCGTCAATGTCGTGTCACATCTTAGAACAAACCAGATAGTAGACTCTCAGTCCTGAACTGATAGAAACCTTAACTTTCAGGCAGGACATCAAAAACACTTCACTGTCTCCAGAAGTGTGGTGTAAAAATTAGCGATCCCTTCTCGCCCTCCGGGAGCTGGGCGGATGAAACGGGCTGCGAGTACGGTAGTAGCTCTTGGGGGCCCCATGGTTATCAGCAGTGGATGGAGATCTGCATCTTCTCAGACTGTGGTCTTGTGCCTCCATAGGTTCGGTGGCTGGAAGGTCCTTGTGCACAGCTGAGCAACGAAAATCAGCAAACCAGTTAGGCACTTCCACTAAGGGGATATTCAATGAGCGACAAAAGTGAGGTAAATCTTCAGGGACCTTTAGAAGTGCGGTGCGGCCCATTGCTGAAGCTGAGAGGCAAAATGGGAATTTCCATTTGTAGGTAATGCCATGGGAACGGAGGACATCCAGTAACGGTCTGATATCTCTGCGGTGTTGCAGCGTAATACTGGAGAGGTCTTGATAGATCTGAATTGTAGTCCCAGCATGAGTGATTTGTGGTAGGCCTCTAGCTTGTTTGAGGATTTCTTCTTTAAGTTTGAAATCATTCAGAAAGCACACTATATCACGCGGGGGGTCTGTATCTCTCCCTTTGGGCTTGAGAGCTCGGTGAATCCTGGCCATATCAATGTGAGTCTGAGGGGACCTATTGAGTAAGTTATTAAAAATGGTCGTCACGGATTGTGATAACTGCTCTCTTTCAATCGTTTCAGGAAGACCTCTGACTCTTAAGTTATTCCTTCTCCCCCTGTTGTCGAGGTCTTCCAGATGAACATGAATAGCCCGTAAATGGAGGGTATGCGTGTCAACATGGTGAGTCGTCTGCCGCAACTGCGATTCTTGTTTGTGAATGGTGTCTTCCATCTCGACCACTCTGTCAGTCAGGGAGAGGATATCTAATCGGAGCTCAGAGATGGCAGCCGACAGAGTGTCCTTTATGTCGGCTGCTATTTTTTTAAGATCCTGAATGCTGAGCTGTGGTTGCGATTGCGGTGTAGCTCTATCCAGGTGTTCCTCACTGGCAGACATTGTGGAAACTGGATCTCTTGGATTCCCACTCAGCGAGGGTGCCTCAGCCTGGTGATGTCTATTGTGTGCGGTCGCCATATTCCCTCTATTAGCCAGGAATAATTTGGGGATTGTATTGTTAGAACTCCCCGAATTCCCTGGGGGGAACAGGATCTGGATGTGGAGGATGTCTGCGAGGCAGTCCCCATTAAGGAGCGAGGCAGAGTGAGTTAAAACCTCCGATAGACAGATAAAAAGTCGTGAGGTAGCTGGAGCTCAGGATCTAAGCATCCATCTTCTAGTCCGGCTAGGCCACGCCCCCCTGATTTATTTATCTTAAAAGCAACAGCTTTTGCTCTCATGATACGTAAATCAGCGACTCCAGCACAGTTAAAAAAAAAGCATATATGCAGAAGCATGGGGTCAGGGGGGAACAGGCGATTTGCCCCTGACATTAGGGGTGGATTGCCCTATGCTTCCGCATATATCTTTTACTCTTTTTTTTGCACAGATTGTTGTTGTTTTATTGAGTTAATATTTTATTGATACCATTGTTTGCTTTTCAGGTACACCATTCAGCTGCAGCACTGATATATTTATCTTGACAGCAACAGCGTTTGCTCTCACGATGCGTAAATCAGTAACTCCAGCACTGTAGGAGGTGATTTCACCACCGCAGTTAAAAAAAACAATGCATGTATGCCCATATGTCAGGTCACCTGAGACCAGGTGACAGATGCACTCTGTAGGAATCATAAGTGCACTGCTAAGATAGTGGACCCTAGGACTGACTGCTGCGAATTGTACCCAGGGAGCTTCAGGAAGCAGGTCTACTGGAT
This sequence comes from Lithobates pipiens, assembly GCF_037356315.1. NCBI lineage: Eukaryota > Metazoa > Chordata > Amphibia > Anura > Ranidae > Lithobates > Lithobates pipiens. Next base: position 287,022,837 of record NW_027507764.1, read on the forward strand.
CGTTAACAGAGACCCCAGTTGGAGCTAGAGCATAGATTCCCCAGGGTGCAGAGTCTAAGAGCCAGCAGGTGTTCACCAGAGCCTCTAGTGGTGAGGATGGACTGCACTTCAGTCTGGCTCCAGGTCTTGTAATAAATAAGCCTGGAGGCCGGCTTTCTGGCATTGACCAGAGTAGAAAGGACTGGCCCCGAAAGGCCACGATCTCTCAGAATGTGGGTCTCAGCAGCCAAACCGTCAAATTCAGACTGTAGACAAGCAGGATGGGGAAATTGGACCCTGTGAGAGGAGATCTGGCCGGAGAGGGAGGATCCATGGCCTGCCTACTGCAAACTTCATGATCTCTGTGTACCACGGTCGCCTGAGCAAAGCCGGGGCCACCAAAAGGACCGATTTTGTCTCCCTCTTGACTCTTCCCAGGAACCGAGTCAGAAGCGGGCTAGGGGGGAAGGCATAGATCAGATTGTACTGATCCCAGGGAACTGTCAGAGCATCTGACCCCTGAGCAAGTGTATCTTTTGTTCTTGACACAAAATTGTCCAGTTTCCTGTTGAACCTGGATGCAAACAGATCTACGTCTGGAGTACCCCACCTGAGACATATGTTCCGAAACACGTTGGGGTGCAGATCCCATTCTCCTGGGCACAACTGCTGGCGGCTCAGAAAATCCGCCTGCCAATTTTCCACTCCTGGAATGAAGACTGCAGAAAGACACGGAACATGCTTTTCTGCCAGACAAGTATGCAATTCACCTCTTTTTGCGCAACCAGACTCCTGGTACCGCTCTGGTGATTGATATAAGCCACTGCTGTGGCATTGTCAGACTGAACCCAAACAGGGAGACCTCGTAGTCTGTAAGACCACTTTATTAGAGCCATATAAACTGCCCGGATCTCCAAGTCATTTATGGGCAATAGCTTCTCGATCGCAGACCATTTCCCCTGCGAGCACGTCTCCTCCAACACTGCTCTCCAGCCTGTCAGGCTGGCATCTGTCGTGATAATCTTCCATGGAAGAGGAAGAAAAGTTTTGCCCTTCAGCAAATTCTTGGTTTGTAGCCACCAGACGAGACTCTTGCGTGTCCCTGGGGACAGACACATAGGAAGATCCAAGGATTGGGGCTTCCTGTTCCAAGCCGCAAGGATGCATCTTTACAGAGGCCTTGAGAGGAACTGGGCGAATGGGACGGCCTCGAAGGAGGCGACCATTTTCCCTAACAGTCTCATGCACAATCAAATGGGGGAAGATCTCCTGCCCAGAATTAGGCGCACCAGATCCCCAATGGCCAAGGCTTTTGGCCTTGGAAGAAACACCTTGCCCTGAGCGGTGTCGATGATCATACCCAGGTATTCCAACCTGGTGGCAGGCTGTAGGGACGACTTTTCTAGGTTTATAATCCAACCTAGGCGTTCCAGGTATTCTAGCTTTCTGGTAACGGTGTGGTTCAGGAACGCTACTCTTTTCTCCATGAGAAGCAAATCGCCTAGATAAGCCATGACGGCTATACCCTGAGCTCTTAGGTTTGCCAAGAGAGGGTCCAGAATCTTTGTGAAGACTCGAGGGGCCGTGGCAAGCCCGAGCGGCAAGGCCACAAATTGAAAATGGAGCCGCTCTACCGCAAACCAAAGAAACTTTTGGTGTGCGGGAAAAATTGCCACATGGAGATATGCATCCTTGATGTCTATTGATGCCATAAACTCTCCCCCTTGCAGGGAGGAGACCACAGTGTGGATTGACTGCATTCGGAAGGACCGGATGCGTAAAAACCGGTTCAGATCCTTCAGATCTAGGATAGGTCTGACACTTCCATTTGGCTTCGGAACGGTGAAGAGATTTGAGTAAAACCCTGAACCCTGTTCTTTTGCGTCCACTTCTACTATCACCCCCTGGGATAGTAAGTGATCTAAGGCCAGAAATAGCGGTTTTTGCTTTACTGGATCCCTGGGGATCCTTAACCTTAGAAAGCGAGAAGGTGGAATCTCCTGAAACTCTAGCCTGTAGCCCAGAGATACCGAAGAGATCACCCACTTGTCCCGGATCTCTTCCCGCCAGGCTCCTGCAAACTGCAGGAGCCTTCCCCCCACTCGGCCAAGCGGGGGCGCCCCTTCACAAGGAAGCTTTTGGGCTCTGCTTGGCAGGCTTTCGCCCCCAAGTCTTTTTTTGCCCCTGGGCCCGGCCCTGAGCCTTTCCTGTAGAGGAGGGTTGAGAAGGCTGTCGCCACTGCTTAGAGCTTGATGCTCCGGGAGAGAGAGCATGCCTAAATGAAGGACGTTTGCTCCATTTGACTGGAAGGAGAGTAGATTTACCCCCTGAAATTTTTTGGACGAATTTGTCTAATTCTTCTCCAAACAAACGTTCCCCTTTAAACGGGGAACCCAATCAAATGCTTCTTGCATGACAGCTCAGCTGCCCAATTCTTTAGCCATAGGGCCCTTCGCATGTGTACCAACAAGAGAGACAAACGTGATGCTTGTTGGACAGAATCCAAAATCGCATCAATCATGAAACACAGAATATGAGGTATTTCTGCAGAATTCTCTACTTCCTCACTGGGAAGGAGCCCAAGCATCTGCTTAACCTGTTCCTTGAGAAACTGACACAACCCCACGGCTGCGACTGTAGGTTGCACTACAGCGCCAGTCATGGAAAAGGAGGCTTTTAATAAGGTTTCCAGCTTCTTATCAGTTGGATCTTTAAATACCTGCGCATTATCCAAACCAGTGCTCTTGTTACCTCCCCCTGAGACCCTCTTACGAGGAGACATAGTCCTAAGCTACAAGCAGAGGTACTAGTACAAAGTGCAATCACTGTTGTGCTTAAAGTCTCACAATAAATATATATGCTTAAACTGCACAACCTGATGCTGAGTAGGTGTCTAAGGTTTGCCTGGATCCAATCCCCTGGGATGCTTACTGCCCACAGCTCCTGTGTCTCCACTTACAGCCCCCTGACGCTCTGGGCTTTTTAAAACTGCCGCCTGGCGCCTGTGCAGTACAGCGCCGTGCACACTGACGTGCACGGCTCACAACCACGCTCCCCCCTCCTCCATTAGGCCGGGAGCGCGCCCGGCATGCGTGTACGAGGACCGCGGAGTCCAGGGGGGGAAAGGGAAACTCCATCGGAGCTGCGTGGGACCCCCAGACTACGTAGGACCCCTGTATTACCTCTATTGTGGCAGGGACTGCAGTGGAGACGTGAGACATCTGGAGAACCAGGCTTCACTGAGCGTGTGTACTGAAAGGCATGTAAGTATGCATCAGGCTGCTCTTACTCCCTCTAGTGGTGGAAACCAGGTAAGACATACAACTACTCAAAATGAAGAAATCTATCATATAATTATATATATATTATTAACTTCCCTTACCTGTCCTCACCGCAGGAATTGCTGAAACAAATTCCAGCCTTCACCCATCACGGCGGGCAGTGTTAGCCAACCTTCCAGTTTATCTGGGGCTCTTTCTCAGAAGAGCCTCCTACCTGGACCATGTAAAAGACTCTGCCAGAAACTTTTGTGCGCTCTGTGTAAACAGTACACCACGTCTGGTTTTCCCAGAGCCCAGTCTTCCAATAGGAGAGGACTTACAGGCCAAACCTCGTTTCTTCGGCTGACGGGGCCCGGGTACCATATCATCTTGGGAGTCAAATATCGGCCCGAGATATGGATCCGGTTTGTTGTAGCCCTTAGGCCCCCGCAGGGACCTGCACAGAGCTTTCTTCATAGCACATGTTTTACGTGACCAACCACCATAGACACTGGCGAAAAAACTGAGGTGCCTCCCATATGGGAGGGGTTATATAGGGGAGGAATTCGCCTTAATTGGGGTTAACCAGTGTCCAATCACCAGAGGTGCCTATATAACCCACTATGTAATGAAGCTCCTGTGTCCCGTGATGTATGATCAAGAAAGAAGATTTCTCAAGTAAGCTTATATTGGATTGTCAAAAATAGCTAACATTGTATGTTGATGTTATAAAATGAAAGCGTATGCTGTAACTATAGAACTCCTTTAAGACAGCTGATCAAATCCATGTTATAAGTGAAAGACAAACAAATGCATACAGCGCCTACATAACATAACCATACAAAATATAATATAATAAAAATAAAAATTAATAGAATATAGATGTAGCGGTGACACTTTGGACAAAGTGTCATTCATGTGTAAATTTCGTTTTTTGCCTCAGAACGGTAATGGGGTTCTGAGGGTTAATTATGTACGTTAACTTTGACATCAGTTTGGCTGGGCTGTGTTAGCCCTTGTACACAAAGTCGGAGATTCCGTCGGAATGTGTCCGATCGGGGGGCGGCGCATGCGCGGAGCTCACCATGGCGGACGTACTCCACTAGAGCTCCGTACTCACCGCCGCGATACCGGACCCTAAACAGCAATTGCTAGCCAACAACCGGTTCTGTCCCCAGCGGAAATCCTCGGGCAACAGCCCGCCCTCCTCCCGGGATGGTTTTAATGGGCCAACGAGGAAAGAATAAGTCGAAACCCATCAAAGAAGCCCTAGCGCGTGCTTCCACCAAGATGGCGGCGAAGACGAAGATGAGATGGACCCCCAACAATGCAGACCTCAGGTATGTCACAGGCTGACTTCCTCGCACACATGGAACTAATGCTTAAAAAAGCCCTTAAAGCTACGTCAGATCAGATCACAGATAGACTGACTCGGGAGATACGCGATCTAGGCCAGCGTACAGCTGACCTGGAAACAAGGGCAGATGATACAGAGCTTAACCTGCGAGAACTAGCTCAAGAACAAACGGCCCTCAGGGAGGAGAATGCCACTCTGCTCTCCCGCCTCGAAGACGCTGAGAAACGCTCACGTAGATCGAATCTGCGCCTGAGGGGGATCCCTGAAACAATAGACGACCTCCAATCCTTTTCGACGGCCCTTTTTCAGGAGTTATCCCCCTCCACACCAATCGAAAGGCTAGAATTCGACCGGATTCACAGGGCGCTTACACGTCGCCAGGCAGATGGTCCCCCACGGGACATAATCATTAAGCTACATTTCATCTGAACAAAAGAACAGCTAATAGCCGCAGCCCACAACAAAAATAATCTTCAATTTCAAGGCCACACATATCAGCTATTTACAGACCTGGCTCCACTGACCATAGCGAAGCGGCGCGCTATGAAGCCTCAGCTACAAATCCTTCAGCAGCATCAGATTAAATATGCTTGGCGATTCCCGTTCGCACTCCACTTCTCATACCAGGGACAACAACATACCTGTTCTTCACCTGAGGCCCTCCAGAGCCTCCTGGAAAACCTTCAGCTGGTCCCGCCAGCCCCGCCTATCCAAGCTGAAACTACGTTACCTTGAACCCCAGCCCGGGCTGCACCTCATCCCTATGTGGCCACCCCGAGGAGAAATCAGCATGACCTCTCGGGCCCATCCTCGATCCGGCGGGGCGCGCCTAAACGTCCATCAGGTTTGGGCTTTCCTAGCCCCAAGGTATTTGTACCCCGCTGAACCTCTTCGCCCCCTCACCTTTTTTACCATACCCTGGTTGACCCCAGGAACTGGGCCGTCTACCAGCATGAACCCACCTGATCACCTGTCCCTGTTGGACATTGAACACAAAATATCCTGAATGTTCCAATATACCTTAGGGAGCCCTGGCCTGCTATAAAGAGCCGGCTTTCTGATTTTTTGAAACAAACTTTTCTCTTTTTAAGACCATTGGTGTTTATTTTTTCTTTTTGTTTGAGGTTTATTTTTCTTCTTTTTTTAGCGTTTTTCACGCCATTTTCTCACCCATCTCCCCAAGCTACTTCCACTCATTGAACTATCCTATGCCACTCACTGCTTGGGAGTTTTTGATTTTTGCAAAATATGGCTAGCCCTCATGCTAGCAAATGAATAGCCTCCACTAACACCTTTATGCTATAGAGACGTTATGGTTATCATCTCATGTTATGGCTATCTGACCCAAGCGTGCACGTTTGCTACCTGGTGCCAGATATCCCCTTAAGAGGCAATTAACTATAGTTTAACTGTTAACTATGCTGTTTATATTATATGTACCCCTGTATGCACCCCTGACCACCCTATTCCCCTCTCCCCCTCAACCCCCCCCCCCCCTTTTCTTTTTTCCCTTTCTCTATAGCTGACCCTCGAGCGAGCAAATGACCAGCCTTCACTAACGTATCCACGATATAGAGTCCTCCTGGCTGTCATTGCATGGTCTGACTGTCTGACCCGAGCTTGCACGTTAGCAGCCTGGTGGCAGATATCAACCTAAGAGGCAACTAATTACAGTTTAACAATAGATTGTACTGTTTATATTATATGTACCTCTATATGTACCCCTGACCTCTCTATTTCCCTTTCCCCCATCCCCCCTCCCTCTCCCCCCCCATTCCCACCCTTATCCCTACCCTTACCCTTAACTCTTACTCCCCCCCGCCATCATAATTTGTTATACCCCTCCAACTCCATTTACCCTCTGCGGGGTCAATATACCCTCCACTAACTGGTACCCCCAGTGCCCCACTAACCTTTACTTATGATTTACTCATATAGGTTTTTCTCAGAACTGTGTTGTATTTTAGATGTTATTTTCCAACAGCAAATGTTTGTGTTTATATGTCTGGTTCGCGGCGGTGAGCTGTCACTGCTCCCCCCTTTGATGGTGCAACCACCTGTTGACTGGCTAGTTGACGGGTTGCACCCACTGATTGGGCGGTCCGGAATCATCCGTTCCGCGCAATACTTTCTACCCTTTATCTCCACTACTCTTTACCTTTACCTCTCCTTCTAGTCTCCTCATTTACCTCCCCCTTTTCCCCTTCCTTTCTTTTCTACCTTGGTCGGTCGGGGGGGTCGCTACCTCTTGATCTCTCCTATCGGTCCCTATGGCCCCCTTGAACATTTTGTCCCTAAATGTGAAAGGGCTCAATTCCCCCAATAAACGTGTTAAAGCTTTCTGAACCTTTATCTCACTGAAAGCTAATGTAGTGGCGTTGCAAGAAACTCACTTTGCCGCCAATTCCACTCTCAAATTTTTTCATGCCAAATCTCCCCAGGTCTATACCGCTTCCTCCGCTTCAAAACATAGGGGAGTGCTTTTGGCTTTTCACCACTCCCTTTTGTTCTCCTTAACGTCTGAAATTAGAGACCCAGAGGGCCGCTATTTAATAGTCACTGGCCATATACAAGATATAGAGGCCACTTTCGTGTCCTATTATGCCCCTAACACGAACCCCAACCCTTTTTTCTCACATTTATTACAGATAATCAAGACACATAATAAAGGAGTGCTGTTCATATGTGGCGATACTAACCTGGTTTTACATCCGCACCTAGACAAGACCCCATATACATCAGAACATTTTTCTCCGTCACAGCACCTTTGCACACAACTCAGGCATGCAGCCCTCATTGGCACATGGTTTGAATGCAATCCCCTCAAAAGAAATTATACCTTCTACTCAAACCCCCATAAATCCTTTTCAAGAATTGATCACATCTTTATTCCGATAACCTCTGCACCCACTCTCTTACACTCTCATATCCATCCAATTACATGGTCAGATCACTGTGCAGTGGTCACTACTATATCCTCAATAATTCCACGAAATTCAGACGGAACCTGGTGCATGAATGAGACCCTCCTGTCCAACCAATCCTACTGCCTAGATATCCAAACAGCACTCACCGATTATGTATCCAATAACAACACGCCGGGTATATCCCCTACCCTTCTTTGGGAAGCCCACAAACCAGTTATACGGGGTACCTGCATCTCGGTATCTTCCCACCTCAAAAGAGATAGGTGAGCCCAATTACGCCAATTAGAAGAAGAATTTCAGCATCACTTTCTCCTATTCCAGTCCACCCCTTCAGAGGCCAATAGGCTAGTCCTGCAAAAACTAGGCTTGCTTTAGATCTACTACTGGCTGAGGATGCAGAGAAAACAATACGCAGATCGGCCCACACGGTTTACATCAACAAGCAAATAAACCTGACACCTTTTTAGCTATGCGCCTACGACAACCCGAGAGATCTTTTAAACCCATTAGACTACGACTAGTAACCCTATAAAAATTTTATCTGAGTTCAGCACACAATTGGCCAAGCTATATGAACCCGAAACCCCCTTCTGTAGCACCCGAGCTGACTCTCTGCTCCATACGCTATCTCTCCCTCAACTATCAACCACAAACCGCAAATCAATAGATGCTCCCATTTCCAATACAGACGTTCTTGCGGCTATCAAGTCCCTAAAGCCCCATAAAAGGCCCGGCCCTGATGGGCTACCTGCAACTTATTACAAGAAATTTGCAAATACGCTCTCCCCCCTTCTTACTAGCTCATTTAACTCTCTTCTTCAACAACATTCCCTTGGCAGAGATGCTTTAATGGCCATTATTTCGATGATCCCTAAACCAAACACAGACAATACCATATGGTCCAATTTTAGGCCGATATCATTACTTAACATTGACGTTAAGATCTTAGCCAAAGTCCTGGCACTTCGTCTGAATCCTCTAATAGGGAAGTTGATACATAGAGATCAGGTAGGGTTCATCCCCCAGAGACAAGCCAGTGACAATGTTAGAAGGGTCATTCTTCTACAACATATTGCTAGAACCCGGAAAATCCCCATGCATTTGCTCTCGCTAGACATACGAAAAGCGTTCGATATGGTATCTTGGCCTTACCTGCAGAATATCTTGCGTCGCTGGGGATTTGGTCCCCACTTCCTTAGCTGGATATATAGCCTTATATACCCAACCTCGAGCTTATGTACAGTATACAGGTTTTCAGTCTGAATATTTCCCCATCCAATGGGGGACGAGGCAGGGCTGCCCCCTCTCCCCCTATTGTTTGCATTAGCAATCGAGCCCTTGGCAGCGTTAATCAGAGCAGATCCAAACATTAGGGGATTGGAAATAGCGACAACAACCCATAAAATCTGCCTGTTTGCGGATGACGCTCTCCTGTTCATCACTGCCCCCCGTATCACCCTTCCCAACTTATGCAAATTGCTGGACAGATTCGCTGAGATATCGGGTTTGAAAGTCAATCAAGCCAAATCTAGGCCCCTTGACGTGTCTCTGCCTGGGGATGAACTTAATCGTCTGCGTGACAACTTCCCATTCCAATGGTCCACAACTTCTATTCCCTACCTGGGTGTTCATCTGACAAGCAACCCTTCGCTCCTGTTCCAGCACAACTATCTCCCCTTGTTACGAAAATTGACGAACCTTTTGGCCGCCTGGCAACCGCTCTATGTTTCGTGGCTGGGTCGAATTGTGGCAGTCAAAATGACGATGCTACCCAAACTGCTCTATTTATACCGGGTGCTTCCGATCCCAATTCCGCCTTATTACCATCGCCTTGTGCAGAGCAAAGCATTCAAGTACATTTGGGGGTCTACAAGACCTAGGATTTCCAAGTCTACGATTTATCGCCACAAAGCGCGGGGCGGCCTAGGTGTACAAAACTTTCGTTACTACTATTATGCAGCCCAGCTAGCCCAAATCACCCTCTATCACGCAAAACCTGAAATACCAATATGGGTTAGTCTTGAGGCCATAGACACTCACCCTATTACTGTATCCAATCTCCTATGGCTATTCCCCTCACAGAGAGGCAAACTTGCTAACCCGGTCACTCAGCACTCCCTTAAAATTTGGGACACGATCCACAAGCCTTTCCGCCTTAAATCTCTACACATACCTTTAATTTCCATTCTTGGGCATCCACTCTTCGACCCGGCCTTCTCCGAGCCAGGCCTGTTTGCGGCTTGGTCTCGGGCAGGCCTGGACCGAATTTGTGACCTAACGAAAAATGGACTGATCAAACCTTTCCCTGTCCTACAAGCCCAGTCTCGAATTCCTAATAGGGAATTCTTCCGCTACCTACAAATCTCCCACTTTGTAAATTCACTACCTAAACCCAATAATGAACACGAATACATGTCAATCTATGAAAAAATATGTGACTCTGACCCGCATGCTCCTGGCATTATCTCCCAACTATATTCTCAATTCACCTCCCCCCCCCCCTTTCCGCCCTATGCCACTAGATGGTCCACTGACCTCAATATAGAACACAACACTGATACATGGGCGACGATCTGGACCAACACTAGTAGGGTTTCCCAAAATGTCGTTGCCTCAGAGGCGAACTTTAAAGTCCTCATGCGGTGGTATCTAGTCCCCGCCAGAATAGCTAAGTTTGTCCCCGGCTACCCTACTTCATGTTTCAGAGGCTTTGCCGAAGCAGGCACCCATTCCCATATTTGGTGGACATGCCCGATTGCCCAACGTTTTTGTGCAACGGTATTAAGGATGGCATCGTTACTCTTCGGAGACTCCCTATCACCTGATCCATCTTTAGCATTGCTTAACCTAACACCCTGTAATTGCACTCGGAGTCAGTTGTCCCTATTCCTCCAACTAACCACGGCGGCAAAGTAAACAATAGCTAGAGCCTGGAAGACACCAATACTCCCCATAGCTGAACTTAAAAATAGGGTCACGCTCTTTCCGTCAGCTCATCAGGTCCCATCGGCTCTTCGACTCATGGAGGATCAAGCATCCCACAGCTCAGCAATTCACCTTTTATTCTCCAGCCCATAAAATGTACTCGCGGCTCGATCACTTTCTTATTTCCGCCCCTCTCATCACACACGTGGTCGACTCTGAGGTGCTACCGATTACCTGGTCCGACCATGCCCCCATTACCCTAAACCTCTTGCTCACTCAGGCTTATCCTAGATCCTGTCACTGGAGGCTTAACAGCCACCTCCTACATTCTGAAAGCTCCCGCGCGGTCCTTGCGAAGAGTCTCACGGAATTTTTCCAATTGAACACTGGGTCGGTCCCGGATTTTTCCACCCTGTGGGAGGCCCATAAGGCCGTCTTCAGAGGCGCTTGTATTGCAGAGAGCTCTAGATTGAAGAGGGATAGGTCCGCACTTATCCGATCACTAACCTCTGCTCTTCTCACGGCTGAACGGAAGCTCCTGGCCGCCCCCACGGTGGAAAGACTCCGGAGGGTCACTCTCCTTAGGGAACAGATTAAAACAGCACAACTCAACCGGGCAGCCAAATCGCTGCTTTGGATGAGGCAGAAATTCTACGAATTTTCCAATAAACCTCATACAATGCTAGTCAACAAATTGCGCCCACGTGCATTCAATTCTTTTCCTGAGTTTCTTTCCCGACCTGACGGATCTAGGACCTATTGCCCTCGTGAAATTTCAAACATTTTCGGTAAATTTTACCATAAACTCTACAACTGTCTTTCCCCGGAAAACCATTTTCACTTTACTCAAGAGAAATTTAGAGCCTTCTTCTCCAATCTTAAACTCCCCAAACTCTCGTCGAGCGATCTGGAGACCCTTAATAAGGCGGTATCGGCGGAGGAGCTTTCTGACGTAGTGCGGGATCTTCCATCGCATAAGTCACCTGGCCCTGATGGACTCCCCTATTTCTACTATAAAACCTATCTAGACATTTTAGGACCTCACATGCTCACTCTATTTGATACTTTACTACAGGGGACCCATCCCCATCCACATTTCTTACATTCCTTCATCTCAGTGATCCCCAAACCGGGTAAGGATCCCTCCATCCCAGATAATTATAGGCCCATAGCCCTTCTGAATTCTGACTACAAAATATTTACTAAAATTCTTGCCTCCCGGCTATCGGTTCTTGCCCCCAAACTTATTCACAGAGATCAGGTGGGGTTTGTTCCTGGCAGACACGCAGGTGACAACACCCGCCGCACGATCAACCTGGTCGATCTTTTGGATAGGACCAACACACCAGCACTCCTACTTAGCTTAGACGCCCAAAAGGCCTTTGATAGGCTCAGCTGACCTTATATGTTCGCCACGCTCAGGGTTTATGGGTTTCGGGGCCCTTTTTTGAGGGCATTGGAAGCTTTATACTCAACGGTCACTGCCCAGGTACAGATGTCGTCCTTTCTGTCGCCTCGCTTCCCCCTGTTGAATGGTACTCGGCAGGGGTGTCCTCTATCTCCGCTAATATTTATTTTATGTCTGGAACCCCTGGCCGAGGCTGTACGCTCTCATCCAGATATTCGTGGGGTGGTGATGCGACAGGGGGAGTACAAATTGTCACTTTTTGCTGACGACGTCCTGCTAACTATTACCAACCCCCAGATATCCCTCCCCTCATTGCACAAGCTACTAACATCCTTTGGGGGTATTTCTGGGTACAAGGTTAACACCTCTAAGACTGAGGCCCTCCCCATACACATCCCTGCCACACAACTTTCTAGACTAAAAGAATCTTACCCCTACAGATGGTGCAGTGATTCACTCAAGTACCTGGGGGTTTTTCTGACCCCTTCTTATTCCCACCTGTTCCGTGCGAACTTTCCTGCCCTGTTTCAGGATATAAATAATTCACTACTGACCTGGTCTAAATACCCTATATCCCTGCTAGGCAGGGTCAACGTCCTTAAAATGTCAGTCTTGCCCAGACTGCTCTATCACTTTGAGACACTGCCAGTTGCCGTTCCGTCCCCTCAGCTTAAACTTCTCCGACGACGTTTCCTTAAATTTATTTGGGCTGATAGGTCTCATCGCTTTGCCAGCTCTGTGGTGTTTGCGCCCGCGGGTCGGGGGGGGGTTGGGTGCTCCGGATATTGTGAAATATTATCAAGCTACCCATTTACGAATTATTGCTACCTGGTCCTCTCTTAATGCCACGAGTCGGTGGGCTACTATTGAAAAGGGGGTCCTGTATCCGGCTCACCCATGCTCCTTGATCTGGGGCGCACCATCCCCACTACCCTCCACCCTCAGACGTCAATGTACGGCCCCGATGTCATTTACCTTGGACTTGTGGCAGAGGTGTAACAAAAAGTACTCCCTCTCTTCGGCCTGCCCCCCCCCCCCCTCACGAATGTCTTATTTAATCCTAATATCCCTGATGGACTGTCCATGGGTAGGATTTCCCCGTGGCTAGACCCCCCTCTTTTCCAACTTAGAAACCTGGTACACCCTGTCTCCCGTAGACTCCACACCTTTGAGACCTTGCGAGAAAAATATGACATTCCCAAACATTCGTTTTACTTCTACCTACAGGTGAGACACTTCTTTAACTCTAAATCTCCGACCTTAACCCTTGACACTCCCACAGCTTTTGAGCACCTCTGCGCTCAAGGCCCACATCAACCTAATTTAATTTCCTCTATTCACCGCATCCTCCATGAGTCGACCCCTCTAACTGAATTTACGCATCTGTATATGAGTAGATGGTCTCAGTTGTTGGACAAGCCTATCTCCCTGCAGACGTGGGATAGGATTTGGTCCTCTACTTTCAAATCCTCTAAGTGTGTTACGCAAAGGGAAACAGCAATAAAAATCCTTATGTTTTGGTATAAGACCCCCGATGTCATCCACAAATACGATTTTTCAGTCTCGCCATCTTGTTGGCGATGTGGCCTTGACATTGGGTCATTGTTCCATATCTTCTGGACATGCCCTTTGATACGGCCTTTCTGGATAGCGGTGGGGTCTTTGGTGGTGGAGTTGACGGGGGTATCCCTCCCGATTGATCCCCTATATTGCTTGCTGGGTCTCCCTATACCAGGTATACCTAAAAACACCAATCGACTGGTTTCCTACATTTTGCTTGCTGCTAAGAGGCTTGTCCCATTGTGTTGGTTGTCCAATGCAACTCCCCCCTGGCCTAGGTTACTCCAACTGGTGTCTGAGATTTGGAGAATGGAGTATTTGACAGCCTCGGTACATGATTTGGTTCCCCAGTTCGATAAAGTGTGGGAACCCTGGGATCGATCAGCATATGGGGCCCCCCCTGCCGGTACGTCCATCTGACTGCAGCTACCGATCGGGGCCCTTTGTTGATGGCTTCCGTCCCCCCCCCCTTCCCTACCCGGTCTTGTCCCCCTCCCCTCCCGGGGACATACTATGCTGACCATGTGAATATTCGTTTTTTTTAGTTTTTTTTCTCTTTTTGCCTCTTTTTGGCCTCCGGCCTCTTGATGCTCAGAATGGTTTGTTTGATTTACACTGACTGTTTGTTATTTATAGTACGAGATATGGATACGCAGTTCACCCTTGTGCCTGCGTTTGTGGACATTTTTCTCTGTCTGTTGTAACTTATGCCTTACATCTTGATCTATATCTTTCTATATTTACTGATTTTTCTAATGCTCTAGTGTATTGTTTTTGTTTTTGCTTTAAAAATTAATAAAAATTACAATTATAAAAAAAAATAAAAAATAGGGTCACGCAGGCAATGATCCATTGCAGGATTGAAGCAAAAATTCTGGACCGCATGCCCCGGTTTCACAAAATATGTCAGCCCTGGATAACACACTTCTTACCCCCTGACCTAGATCCCAATCTATTAGAGCCCTGAATTACCCCTCATGATGGGATCCTTCCACGGCATGACTGCCTGGGTCCGTGCGGACTGGCCGACCAATCCCCCCCCTCTCTTCCTAATTTCTTTCTTCTCTCGTTTCCCCCTCTGCTCTTTTCCTAGTTTCTAATCTAGCTGCTATCTCTATTTTATTTCTCTATATCCGAAAAACACTGCCCTCGCAGTACCTGTACTCCCATGTAAACTACAAACCTTAATCCTGGAAGTAACCTATTTCTCCATATCCGGGGACTCCGGGCTCTTCGGTTCTTGATTGTTTTAGTAGGCAATTACTCTCCTCCAAGATCAGAACCTTATGATCTCGTTTTGCACTTGACTTTACTGCTTAAGGACTATGTCCCAGTACTACTGTTCTCGTGTTGTTTACTAAATGTTTTGTTTATCTTATGACTACTTCGTACTGTGTAATCACTCTGTTTATTAAAAATAAAAATATTGAAACAGGAATGTGTCCGATCGGAGCGTTTTGTCGGATTTTTGACTGTGTGTGGTCTGCATCGGACTGTTTCCGTCTGAATATCCGTCAGACCAACTTTTCCAACTTGCCGGAAATATTTTCCGACAAAATGCTCCGATCGGACATACTCCGATCATGTGTAGCCTACTCCGACGGACAAGGTGCCACGCATGCTCACATTCAAATTCCGACACGGAAGCGCTCGCTCAGGTAAAACTACTGCTCGTAATGGATATAGCACATTCGTCACGCTGCAATGTTAAAAATTCTTTCATGAAGCGCATTCTCTTGTTCTTTACAATGCTGCAAGAAGAAACTTCTTTTGATGCTCATAGTCACACACACTTCTCCTGAACGTATTTCCTGAGTCTTTTTTACTCATTTCGGCAATACAATTTTTGAATTCGTCACATCTACACAATTTTATTTTTTGTTTATTCTTTTTTGGCTGCATTTTTTTTTTTTCATAAACATCTCCTTTTTTGACAGTTTGCTCATCTTTCCATTTTTTGGGGTGTGTTTTGTGTGTAAACTTACCACAACAACATATTTTTTATATTTTCTTTTTTAACCACTTGCTTACTGGGCACTTAAACACCCTTCCTGCCCAGACCAATTTTCAGCTTTCGGTGCTCTCACACTTTGAATGACAATTACTCAGTCATGCAACACTGTATCCAAATTTTTTGTCCTTTTTTTCCCCACAAATAGAGCTTTCTTTTGGTGTGGTATTTGATCACCTCTGGGGTTTTTATTTTTTGCGCTATAAATGAAAAAAGACCGAAAATTTTGAAAAAAAAACGCATATTTCTTTGTTTCTGTGACAAAATTATGCAAATTATACATTTTTCTTCATAAATTTTGGCCACAATTTATACTGCTACATATATTTGGTAAAAATAACCCAAATTAGTGGATATTATTTGGTCTTTGTGAAAGTTAGAGAGTCTACAAGCTGTGGTGCGAATCGCACAAAATTGATCACATCTGGCCTATCTCGCTTCTTGTGACCCAAACAAGCCAGGGAAGTACAAATACCCCCCAAATGACCCCTTTTTGGAAAGAAGACATTCCAAGGTATTTAGTAAGAGGCATGGTGAGCTTTTTGATGTTGTCATTGTTTTCCCACAATTCTTTGCAAAATTAGGATTTTTCATTTTTTTTTTTCCACAAAATTGTCATTGTAATAGGTTATTTCTCTCACATGGCATGTGTATACCACAAATGACACCAATACAATTCTGCTACTCCTCCTGAGTATTACGATACCACATGTGTGGGACTTTTTTACAGCCTGGCCACATAGAGAGGCCCAACATGCAGGGAGCACCATCAGGTGTTCTAGAAGCATAAATTACACATCTAACTTGTTGACTACCTATTACACTTTTGAAGGCCCTGGAGCACCAGGACAATGACACGTGACACTGATAACAGATGGCACTGATATGTGGCAATAATGACACTTATACATGGCACTGATGACACGTGGCACTGATGACAGATGGCACTAATATGTGGCACTGATGACAGATGGCACTAATACGTGGCACTGATACATGGCACCGATGACAGATGGCACTAATACTTGGCACCGATGACACGTGACACTGATGACAGATGGCACTGATAAGTGGCATTGATGACACGTGACACCTACAACAGATGGCACGTGACACTGACAGGTGGCACTGATGACAAATGGCAC
Organism: Lithobates pipiens; assembly: GCF_037356315.1. Taxonomy (NCBI): domain Eukaryota; kingdom Metazoa; phylum Chordata; class Amphibia; order Anura; family Ranidae; genus Lithobates; species Lithobates pipiens. The sequence continues at coordinate 287,039,409 of NW_027507764.1, forward strand.
TGATACGTGGCACTGATAACAGATGGCACTAATATGTGGCACTGATGACAGATGGCACTATGTGGCACTGATGACATGTGGCACTGATGACAGATGGCACTTATACGTGGCACTGACAACAGGTGGCACTGGGGACAGATAGCACTAAGAGGTGGCACTGGGGACAGATAGCACTAACAGGTGGCACTGGGGGCAGGTAGCACTGGGGTGGATGGCACTGGGGTGGATGGCACTGGGGCAGGATGGCACTGGGGCAGGATGGCACTGAGGGAGGAGGGAGGATGGCACTGAGGGAGGATGGCACTGGGGCGGATGGCACTTTTTTTTATTTATTTTTTATTTTCCCAATTATGGCCGCAGCAGCTGTTCATCTCTCCCCTCTTACACGCTGTCTGTGTGAGGAGGGAGAGCGGTGCTGAGAGATGATCTCATATGTTTACATATGAGATCATCTTACATTGGACACGCTGATCACGCTGTAAACGGCCGATGTGATTGGCCGTTTACAGCGATCTGTGTTTGCCTGTCTCTGGGGGACACGGCAAACACAAAACTTTCCCGATGCGCGCCCACGGTGGCACGCATTGCGGAAGTAAACACCAGGACGTCCAGGGATGGCCTCCTGGACGAAAGCACCTGCTCTATAGCCGTCATTCAGCTATAGGACGGACGGAAAGAGGTTAATCTACAGGAGGTTGTTTAGTGTTGGTACCCCTTGTTATTCATTTTACTTTTTTTTTTTTTAAATGTACCTGCCTGCTCACAAATAAACTGGCCTTTTGGAAGGAAAACACATACGCAAGTATTTCTTCAAACAAAAAAAACCTTTATTTAGGTGTCAGTAACAGATAAAGAGGGAGGCAGCGATGGAGAAACTGGGGAGATTAGCAAAGCCTTTGGCCCCCAGGGCACACATCAACGATTTCAACGCAAAACTTGGTGGCCTGAGGAGTACATATCTGAAGGAGAGAAGTCTAGTCCTGAAGTCCATGAAACCCGGAACAGCAGCAGATGACATCTATGTTCCCAGGCTGTGGTACTACAAGAGGCTGCATCTTCTGTCAGACTAGACTGAAATCAGGGCATCACTCTCTGGTCTTCCTTCCACGCTTCCTTCCAGGCTGTGGCTGTGGTGCTGGAGGTGTGGCAGAAGGAGGAGGAGGAGGGGCATGGGCCAAACCACACAAGTGTGTTTCTTGTGTCATTTGGCCCAACGGACCCTTTTTGAGGGTGTGTATAATAACCTCCTCACACAAGAGCTGTTGCCCCTCCTCCATTTTCTCAAGCTTGCATGCAACCAAGGCGGCAAAGGCCTCTTGATAGGTGGGTTTTGCTTGAAGGGCCGCTGATGCCTCACCAATTAGCCTCAGGGCTGACTCTTCAACATTCCCCCCCTTTCTCGCCCTTTTGCGTGGAAGGCGGAGGGGAGAGACCTGGCATTCTGTGAGGCTCCTTTGCCCACCCACCACCTGGCTGCCGCTTACCCCCGCCTCCTCCTGGCTGCCACTTTCCACAGCCACCTCCTGGCTGCTGCATTCCACACCCTCCTGTTCCTGGTTGAGTTCTTCCTGTGTATGAAAAAGGGACATAGTTTTAGTTTTCGGTTCATCAAACACAGACAATTTTCACATTAACACTGTTGCAAATTGTTAACCAATATAAAAGACTATAATTCTGAGCCCAGCATTTTTCTTTCTTGTCCCAAAGTTTTTGGCCACTACTGTCTATTGATATGTGAAACACTTTCTAAAATCAGCAATTAGTGAGAAAAAAGCAAGTTAACATCATTCATTTTTACTCCCAAAATATGTACCGTATATACTCGAGTATAGGCCGACCCGAATATAAGCCGAGGCCCCCAATTTACCCCCAAAAAACTGGAAAACGTATTGACTCGTGTATAAGCCGAGGGTGAGACATGGCTTTCCATCCCTGTGTGTCCGTCCATCCCTGTGTGTGTGTCCGTCCATCCATCCCTGTGTGTGTGTCCATCCATCCATCCATCCATCCATCCCTGTGTGTCCGTCCATCCATCCCTGTGTGTGTATCCATCCATCCCTGTGTGTGTGTGTGTGTGTGTGTGTGTATTCATCCATCCATCCATCCCTGTGTGTGTGTGTGTGTGTGTGTGTGTATCCATCCATCCATCCATCCATCCCTGTGTGTGTGTGTGTGTGTGTGTGTGTGTGCGTGTGTGTATCCATCCATCCATCCATCCATCCCTGTGTGTGTGTGTGTGTGTGTGTGTGTGTGTGTGTGTGTGTGTGTGTGTGTGTGTGTGTGTGTGTGTGTCCGTGCAGCCTTGTGTGTGTGTCCAGCCTACCTGTGTCCCAAGCCTCCGTCCCGAGCCGCCGTCGTCCCGAGCCTCCTCTGTCCCGTGCCTCCTCTGTCCCGTGCCTTCCGGTGTCCCGTGCCTTCCGGTGTCCCGTGCCTCCTCTGTCCCGTGCCTCCTCCGTCCCGTGTCGTGCCGATGGATCGCCGCTCTTCTCGGCGGCCATTCTACGATTCAAAAGCTGCGCCTCCGTCCTCCGCCTGTGATAGGCGGAACACTCAATTTCCCAGCAGCCTGTGTTCCGCCTATCACGGACATCCTCTCATACTCGTCCGTAGTATGAGAATGAACGGATGTCCGTGATAGGCGGAACACTGACTGCTGGGAAATTCAGTGTTCCGCCTATCACAGGCGGAGGCGGAGAAGGAGGCGCGGCTTTTGAATTTTAATGTCCGCCGTCTGTCTGCTCGATACGCTGATCGAGCAGTCAGACAGCGGTGACTCGAGTATAAGCCGAGGGGGCACTTTCAGCCTCAAAAAAGAGGCTGAAAATCTCGGCTTATACTCGAGTATATACGGTACAACAATACTATACCTGGCTCAAGCTGGGCTCCCCTAGTTCTTCCTGAGTGGAAGGCCCAGGTTGGGCGTCGGAAAACTCATCGGGTGTGGAATGTAGCATAGGACTCGTGGAAGGAAGAGTAGAGAGTGATTCTCTGACCTCAGCCTGGTCTGACAGAAACTGCATCCTGTCATAATACCACAGCCTGGGGACATACATGTCATCTGCTGAAGCTCCAGATTGCATGGACTTCAGCACCTTTGTCCTCTCCTTCAGATATGTACTCCTCAGGCCACCGATTTTCTTTTTTAAATAGTTGATGTCTGCCCTGGGGACCACCGGCTTCACAAACTCAACCCGTTTATCCATTGCTGCCTGCCTCTTTTGTCTGTTACTATATTGAGGGTGTGTTGGTTGCCACATGCAGGGCATGTCTCTGTATTTATCGATGAACAGAGGGAGGAAGCTATGATCATTGAAGCCGTCCATAATGTCTGCAAGACACAACACAAGACAAACCCTAATGTCAGGCTAAACTCCACTAATGCAGGCCTCAATCTAGAAGCAGTATAGCCTAGTGATGTACCAAGTTAAAAATGTTACCTTTGTTTGCACGTTTGTCGCCTCAGCTTCTCCCTCTGTTCACAGATCGTACAGACGACACACGCGTGTTGCGTTTTATATACAGTGCGCATGCGTGAAACTCCACCCGCCCCTGACGTTCTTTCTAGACTATTCCGTGCCCCTTCGCTTTCGGCGCAGTGGGGAGAGCACATGGCGGAGAGAACGCAGGTGCGCAATCACAGTTCCACTAACGAGGAGGAGGGGGAGGAAAGCCCGGAGCCTGAAACGTCCCAATACAGGAAGAGAAGATTTAAGGCCTCAAATATGTCTTTTGGAAAAATGTTGGAGATGGTGGACATATTGAACAGGACCGACTATGATGGGAAGTATGGACCTTACCCAAACTCAAATATCAGAAAGGCCAAGATCATGAATAAAGTTGTGAAGAGTCTTCATAAGAATTTTGTGGTACGCCGATCCATGGATCAACTGAGAAAACGCTGGTCAGACCTTAAACTGAGGGAGCATGAGCAGTACATAAGGATCAAGCGTGTTCTTGAAAAAAGTAAGTAGTTGTCGTGTGTTCATATGATTATTCTTGCTTGCATACTGCTCCATGTGCTTTGATTTCATGTTGTGCATTTTAAAATGGCCACTTTCAAGTTCATGGTTTCATTCGTTTGTAAGAAACATCGTTCTGCAGGTAAATATTCCACCTTAACAAAGTGTCCACAATAATGTTCTCACCTTGGAACTCGGCCAAAAAACACAATTGTACAACACTTCCAAGCAATGTTTAATATTCCTTGTTCTGCCCTCTGTGTGCTAATTATTCTTTTTTTACATTCTCATAGGGGAGAGAAGACTCGGCAAGTATGAGGACACCAGGGACCACACCCCTCCCAAAGAAGGTGAAATTCCAAAACCAGAAGCAGAGGAGCAGGAGGAGGAGGAGGAGGAAGGAGAGATCGTTGAAGTTGGACAAATTGTCACCACAACAGATGAGTGTCGGAGAACACAGCTTCCGGTAAGCTCATCAAGGTATATCACCATATTTTGATTACATGGTGTGTTTTTTTTATTTGTTTTGTAGGTGATGTGGAAGAAGAATCCCATTTTACCAGTGAAAGTGCCCAGATCCTGATTGGGGAGATAATGGGGTGCAATCGGGATTTAGAAAATACACAGCAAAACATCAATGATGTTAAAAATAAAACGAAGAACATCATTGATGTTTTGGGGAGAGTGTGAAACAGCCCAAACTAGCTAGGGTTTTATTTTTTGTATTTTAAACCACAACTTTTGTATTTTTAGAAAATCCAAATTTGGAAGATGCACAGAGTGTGTAAACATGCACTCCCATCATGGGGGATGAATGTACGTGTTTTGTGGAGAGTGGCTGAGATGAAGGGGTTACAGCCCCAAAACATGTACATTGATCCCCCATGATGGGAGATAGCACATGTTGACACACTGTGTGCATCTCTCAAATTTGAATTTTCCAGGGGTGACACCCCATGTGATGAAGGCAATATCAGCCCAGTTTGTACATACTCATGTCTCATATTGTCTTCACTTTTCAAAGTTGAACTTTGTAAGTTCCTGTGTTCTGTATGTGACGCAATGATACATGCCTGTTTACACAAAAACACAAAGTGTAAAAAAAATTACCCGAAAGACTGTTTTTGATACACACAACTTGTTGGTTTGTTGTAAAAACCCTTTTCTAAACGCACATGTGAATGTGCTTGGATTAAAAAGTTAAATTATCAACAATGTGTGGCTTCCTTTTTCATTGCGCTAAAGATGTATTTGGAGTAAAATTTTTGTTTGCGGTGAGAATGGGTGTTATTTACTAAAGGTAACTCCACTTTGCACTCCAAGTGCAGTTTAAGGTGTACTTTTGCAGTGCACTTGTAGTGCATAGTGGATGTGCCTTTAGTAAAAAACACCCACGGTGATGTGTTCATTTGGACAATTATGCCATTTTCCTGCCATGGCGCTGAAAATGAGCACGATTTTGGTCAGTAATGCACTACATACATTAGTTACCAAAAACAAGGTGTGTGTGTAGCAGACACACAACATAATAAGCTTATCTGAAGAAGAGACTGTCCCCTCATCTCACTAAGAACTCACTAATTAGCACCAATATTAGGAGGGTTTTCCTAAATTTACAAATACCCAGAGATAATGAAGGCCCGGGTGCCATACTGGCTTTGGATGCCACTAAAGCCTTTGACAGCTTGGAGTGGGGTTACCTCTGGGGGGTTTTGGAGCGCTTTGGCTTCGGCCCCATATTTATTCAATGGGTAAAGTTACTTTATGGGGGACCAAGGGCAAAGATTAAAATGGGGACCTTACTCTCCGATACATTTCATTTAGAAAGAGGAACGAGACAGGGGTGTCCGTTGTCCCCCCTCCTGTTCATATTGGCTATGGAACCCCTGGCTGTGCTGGCGAGATCACGCCTGGACATCCAGGGATTCCGGCGCGGACCGGAGGAGGAAAAAATGGCCCTATTTGCAGATGACGTTCTGTTTTTTATTGGGGACACGGGCTCTACCCTGAATAATGTAGTGCAGTTTATGGAGGAATTTGGACAACAATCAGGCTTGGTTATCAACTGGAGCAAATCAGCCCTTATGCCATTGTCGGGGTCTGGAGGTCCAACATTATCCACGGTTTCGGGATTGGAAGTGGTGCCTAAGTTAAAATACCTGGGTATTTGGATCTCTAGAGATATTAATCAGTATGTTGAGGAGAATCTAGTACCATTACTGGCAAAGTTGAAGCAAAAGATTGATAACTGGCGTCGCCTCCCCCTGTCTGTGGCTGGCCGCTGTAATCTAGTAAAAATGATTTGGCAGCCACAGATTCTATATATTCTTCATAATTCCCCAATCTGGATTAACCAGAAGTGGTTTACCAGACTGGAGGCGCTGATCCGTGAGCTAATATGGAGGAGGAGACAGCCTCGCATTAGACTACAGACGCTGCAGCTTTCTGCAGAAAAGGGAGGAGCAGCGATACCACACTTAAGAACATACTTTTTGTCAGCCCAGCTCCAGCATTTTACTGGGGCTGGGCTTGAAGGAGGTGGCTGCCCAAATCATAAATTGATGATCGCCAAAGCATACCACAAAACATTAGCTGAAGTTTTGGAGGCCAATTCATTTGCTTGTAGGTGCCCTACTAATGTATTGGCGAGGAAAGTATGGCAGACAACCAAGCAACTTTTGGACTATGAGGGAGTGACTGAGTATACACCCTTATGGAACAATGGAGACCTGGCCGAATTAAATAGTATAGGTAGGCCATTGGAGTGGGAGAGAAGGGGGATCACTAGATTAGTGCACCTTTACCAGGGAAGCCTTATGAAATCTTTTGAAGTTCTTCGGCAGGAATTTGGTATCTCCAATAGAACGTTCTATACATACCTACAAGTGAAACATGGGATACAAGCACAGCATCGTACACTTACCATTGAGAGGACAAAGACCCCCCTACTTCAAGAACTTCTCGATCGAAGGCAAACAAAGGGCCAGATCTCTAGGTTATATACAAAACTTAAGGATAAAGTGTTGAAAGGAGAGGGCCCTGACAAGAGTAGAAGGGGATGGGAGGCAGATTTGGGACCACTCAAGGGTGAACAATGGGATGAGATCCTAGCACAGGGGAACTTGGTATCTATCTCCCCATCACAGCGCATGTCCCATAAGCTTTTTATATATAGGGCATACTATACCCCTAAAAAAATGTGGAAAATAAGTAGAAACTCTAATGGTAATTGCCCCAGATGTGGGGCATCAGGGGATCTTCTCCATATGGTATGGAAGTGCCCAAAACTGTATCAGTATTGGCTAGAAATTGTACACAGTATTAATAGGATTTTCAACACCACCTTGAAACCGGAAGCTAGGACTTGTCTATTAGGTATTACGGAAGGGGGTAAAATACCCGCTGCAACAGAGACAGCTATACTGAGGTGCCTATATCAGGCCAGACGCCTAATTGCGTTAAACTGGCAGGCAGCGAGCCCCCCAGTACTACAAGCTTGGGTAAATGCCATAAACTCTACAATTTGGTGTGAACGAGCAATGTTTATTAGACAAAATAATATTATGGTTATCCATGGCTGAGAGATATGGGTTACCCCCTGGATGAGATAGTGGATGATAGGACCTAGCGAGTATCCACCCGGTCTGGGCTTGGTGTGGTTGGAAATCCGTTGCTGTCCCCCGTCCCGGTCCCCGTAGGGATTTGCCATCTCCCTAGCCGGCCAGCCTGAATTGGTCTGGCCGGAGTCAGTAGCATGTGTTCGAAGAAGAGGGGTTTGGGGGGGGGAGGGAAGCCGGGTAGGCGGGTTAGGGGAATTAGCATGGGTTATATGACTACGTCTGTGTTTTTTGATAAATTCTATGACGTAAGAATTTGTATCTCTTGTTGTTTTATACGATAATTTTTTTATAATCATGCTGTATGTAAAAGAAAAATCTTTTTCAATAAAGAGTATTTAAGTTAAAAAAAAAAAAAAAAAAGAACTTGGGTTTGCACTGTTGGTGATAAAGGCACAACAAGAAAATACATAAATTTACATAGGAGACACCTAAAAGCAAGCCAAGCAGTTAAATGAAGGAGTTTCAAAGAAAAATGTATTCTGAAAATGCCGCTCAAACATTGACTGGCATATCAATGGCCCCCCTACCCACGAAGTAGTCCATGTATTGGGTTCTAACCTCACGGGCGCTTTGGGGGGGCAAGCCAGGATGAGCAGGTTCAAGGCCCATGAGGTTATCATTTTCCAGCAAGTCTGCTTCTTGTTGGACAACTGAGACCGCATAGTTCGCAGAAAGTCTTTTTAGAAAATTGTGAAGAACACAGCAGGCCAGCACTATGTGATTGAGTTTGTATTCCGCCACGTGGATAGGAGTTAAAAAAAAGGCGGAACCGGCTGGCCAGCATTCCAAAGGTATTCTCCACCACTCTTTGGGCTCTGGACAGGCGGAAATTAAAAATCCTCTGGTCTGGGGTGAGGGTCCTCATCGGGAAAGGCCGCATCAGATGGTTCGCCAGGGCAAACGCCTCATCCGTGATGACGACGAACGGGAGTCCTTCCTGATTCTCTTCTGGAGGTGGCAAGCCCAGACTGCCACTCTGGAGACGCCAGTAGAACTCCGTCCTGGAGAACACTCCACCATCCGACATCCGTCCATTTTGCCCCACGTCCACATACAAAAACTCATATGTCACAGACAACACCGCCAACATCACGATACTATGAAACCCCTTATAGTTATAATAGTACGACCCCGAGTTGGGTGGTGGGACGATGCGGACGTGCTTCCCATCAATTGCTCCTCCATAATTGGGAAAGTCCCAACGACTGGCAAAGTGGGAGGCCACAGTCTGCCATTCCTGTGGCGTTGAAGGACACTGTGGAGTGAAACAAGACCAAAAATTTGTAATTTGAAAAATCAACATTGCAAGCAGATTAGACACAAACATTTTTGGCCAAGATTAGTATAACATTTTGGGAACTGAGTATTTAAAGCCTAAAGTATAAGGTCCCCTTATCAGAGTCATCACCCCCCCATCCCTCCCCCACCCCCCATGAGGGGGGGATGTTTTGGACAGGTAACCCTCTTCACTTGATTGAGAGCTGAATGCCTAAATAATGTGTGATACTTTGGGAAGCCCCTCCTTACTTACACTATTGGCAGCCCACCGGACAGGTAAGAAGTGTCATAATACCAAAAAGAAACCAAAATGGAAGCACATTTTGACATTCTGATATTACATATCAAGATAATAGGGAAATAAAAAAAATATAGCATTTGAAAGTATTGAGGCAGGCCCTTTCACTATATGCTTTGGTGAATTCATCCATAAATGTGAGCATCAAAAAGGTAGATATAGTGTGTATTGGGTTTGGTAAAGTCAGCAGATAGAGGATTGCTATCAGCTGAGCTAGCAGTTGGGGGGAGGGGGGTTCCTAATGAGTTTGGCACAACCAAAAAAAATAAAAATGTCACTCTGCATGAATTGAAGCACACACATAACATCTGTAGACATTTTAGGGGGTGTTTAGGGGAAAGCAATACTATGGAGCTGACAAAAGACATTGGTAAGTGACTAGACTATAGTTTTATGGGCCAAGAAGAGCATGGTGAGGAAGTTAGTGAGGCAAATATGCATGAGGACAAAGGGGCAGAGTATATGAATTAGAGCATATTGCAATGATGGTAATTAGGGAATGAGGAAAGAAATGCAAGACATTAGCAATCATGAAATACATAGAATGTGATGTTAAAGAAGAAAACTTACCTTCATATAGTCCTTCTGCAGGACCTGAATGATGGCAGAACAGGTCTCTGGAATAATGATCCCCAGAGCCTGGGGGGAGATGCCTGTAGAGAACTTGAGGTCCTGAAGGCTTCTCCCTGTCGCCAAGTAGCGCAACGTGGCGATAAGACTCTGCTCCAGAGTGATGGCTTGCCGCATGCAGGTATCCTGCCTGGTGATATAAGGGGTCAGCAAAGCCAGCAGACGGTGAAAAACGGGGTCCGTCATCCGGAGATAATTCCTGAAATCATCAGGATTATTCTCCCGGATCTCACGGAGCAAAGGCATGTGCGAGAACTGGTCACGCGGGCGCAACCAGTTCTTGGTCCACAAACGCCTCCCCTCCCTGTTCATGGACCGGGCTGGTGTCAAAGTAAGAACCCCAACACGAAGCCCCTGCACAGCACAAACTGTACGACGAGTATGTAGACGAAACATGTTTGGAAAACGGTCGGCTGGTCAGAACGGACAACAGAAAGCACCGATAAACAGCAATGCCTGAAAGAACGAACTGAATAGTAGAAGCAAGCAGACAATAAGAAAGGCAAATCAAAGCGTACTATACCAAGATATAGTCCACAATGAGAAACAAATACTTACTGACTGCACGCACTGATTATCAGATACGCAAAGACAAGCAGAAACTGAAGAGCAGTACTGTTTTTGTGACGCAGTGGAGGAGAGAGAGAGAGAGAGAGAGAGAGAGAGGGTGCAGGCCAGCACCTTGAATCTTTAGTCAACTGGATTGTGAGAAAATCCCTGCAGGAGAGGGAGTCTCATCAGCCTTGCGACCTGAAGCCACTACGCTCTCCAATGGGAGAAGGGCAGGCCCACGACACATGGGAATCTTCCCAGCCAAGCCGCCCATCCGCTCCTCCCTCAGATAGTGAATCAGAAGTAGAGGATTCTGGAATGGGCTTTGAGTATGCCCTGGTTCCCTCTTTGGTGAAAGCAGTGAGGGAAGCCTTGAATTGGGAAGATCCTGTAACGTCTACTCTGAAGCAGAGACAATTCTTCAAACAGCTTAATAAGGAGCGCCAGTATTTCCCCTTTCTCACTGAAGTGGGCGACCTCATCTCTGATGAGTGGGACAAAATAGACAAAAAGAGTTCCATACTATCTAAAATCCTTAAACTATACCCCTTCAGGGAGGAAAGGTTAAGCATCTCAAATCGGCCCCTTTTGTGGATGCAGCTCTGTCTCCTTTAAAGATCCCTTGGAAAGGAGGATTAATTCCGGTCTGAAGCTGATCTACTTAATGGCAGGCATTGCTTGCAAGCCGGTCCTAGCCTTAGCTGCAGTAGTACAGGGATCTGCCATCTCGGGATTTATAGGAGTTTCATGGACTAATCACTCCCTTGTTGGCCAGTTCCTTAAAGGTGCTATCAGCCTTTGGCCTCAGAGGAAGCCAAGGTTCCCCAAGTGGGATTTCCCTCTTGTTCTGGATTTCCTTTCTAAGATTGGATCAGAACCTGACAAACTTCTCTCAGTGAAAGATCTTACACGCAAGACCACCTCCCTGGTGGCTGTTACTTCAGCTAAAAGAGTGTCTGAAATCAGAAATCTGGGTTCAAAGGAGCCTTTTCTAACTTTTTTTCCAGACAGAGCAGTGTTAATTCCCATGCTGGGGTCAAACCCTAAAGTGACCACATTTTTTTCATAAAAATAAAGAAATTGTGCTTCTCACATTTAGGTTAATGGAAATTCAAGATGTCCACCTCCTTGATGAAGGGTACACTCTTAAACAATATCTGGATGTCACTGCTTCCTTTAGACAATCGTATTTTCTTTTTTTTATCTATCTCCATGGGAAAAACAAACAAATGATGACTTTGGTTAGATCCATTGCTGCATGGTTCTTACAGACCATTCAAAGGGGTTATAAAGCGAAGGGCCTGGCTCCTCCAGAAGTAGTGACAGCACACTCAACTTGGAGTATCTCAACCTCTTGGGCAGCTTCTCGACATGTCGCACCTGAAATAATCTGTAGAGCTGTTTCCCGGTCTTCTATCGACACATGTATGTCTCACTACAGTGTTGAACCAGCTGCCTTATCCTCTGTTAATTTTGGTTTGCAAGTACTGTCGGTTGACGGTGTTAAATACATTTTGGTTTCTTTGCTTAGCATTTGCCCACCTAGGTGTGTATGGTGAGTTATTTCCCACACATATGCTGCCATGGAGACGGTAAGGAAAACTGAAAATTTCCCATTAAATACTTACTTTTCCTTTTCCGATAGGCTCCATGGCAGCAGGAGTACCCTCCCAATGCTTGGAGTAGGCTAGTTACGGAACACAGATGGTAGCCCAGAGCAAGGATTTATGGGAGAAGTGTCCTATAGGTAACCCACACGTATGCTGCCATGGAGCCTATCAGGAAAGGAAAATTATGGTAAGTATTTTATAGGAAATCTTCAGTTATACTCTTATTAAACATGCTGGTGGCCTTGAATAATGCTGATCCAAATGCTTTCATGTTTTTTTTTGTTTTTTTTTGGTAATGACCTGGAAAAATATATGCACATCAGAAGTTCTGAAATAGCTTTGACTTCACCTTCTGTAGGTTTGTTTTGAGTCATTAATTCATGGGTAAAACCAGAGAGACAGCCAGGTAACTATCATTTTCAGAAAGCACTAAGCAATAGCAGCCTAAGTGTTTCTCTCAGTGCTTGAGTACTAGACATTAAACATCTATAGTACAGGGAGTAGTACTATACATCTATAGTACAGGGGGTAGTGGGAAGAGAGATTATATATATATATATATATATTTATTCTTTATTTTTCCGTTTTAATTACAGTTTACAAAATACAGTTTATACACTTCGTTTACTAACAAGGCATATTCATTCATTTATATTAATCATCCATTAAACAATCCCTTCCCAACCCACCCCCCACCCAAACACAAACAGAAAAACCCCCTCCTCTTCTTTTCTCACTCCCCTCCCTCTCTAACCCCATTCCCCTCCAACATTATAAGTTAATCCTTTTTCAGAAATGTTATCCATTGTTGCCATTTCCCTTGGTATTTTCGCCCCGGTTCCTCCAGTTTCTGTATAGACTCCTCTATTACCCTTATCTGATCTACTTTCCGCACCCATTCTATTATTGTCGGAACCTGCAGGGTTTTCCAATAGCATGGAATCAGGGCTTTAGCTGCATTCAACAGGACAGGGGTTATTGTACCCTTGTATTGTGTTACCCCTTTCTCTGTATCGTGAAACAAACACACCCAAGGGTATTTTCCAATCCTTTCCCCGGTTACTAAGAATATAATTTCTATTATTTTCTCCCAGTACGGTACTATATTTGGGCAGTCCCACCATATGTGCTTAAAAGACCCTGGTGCATTACATTCCCTCCAGCAGGTTGCCAAAGCCTCTCCTCCGATCCTCTGTACTCTCTGAGGGGTCAGGTACCACCTCGCTAGTAGTTTGTAGGACATTTCAATCGTCTGGACATCTCTTGGGAGTGAGTGGGTCATTTTGATATTTTTTTCCCTATGCTCATCGTTTCTTAATTGGCCAAGCTCCCTTTCCCATTTCCCTAAATAAGTCGGAAACTCGTCTGCCTCCCACCTTAATATTTTATATATTTTGGAAACCCTTTTCTCTAGACATTGTGCTACTTTAAATAATTTCTCCAATGGTCTGAGGCCGCGTACACAAGGGCGGATTGTCTGGCCAACTAAGTTCGTCAGACAATCCGACAGACAGTCCGTCCAAATTTTGAATGAACGGACTTGACCACACACGATGAGCAGACAGTCCGCTGAAAGCGTGCGCGATGACGTGTACAGCACGTACGACGGGACTAGAAAAACGACGTCCTATACACTGCAATGCAACCTTCGGCCGTGTAAATCCTTTCTGAGCATGCGCCATACTTAGTCCGTCCAACTTGCCTACACACGAGCGGACTGTCCGCTGAAACCAAGTTTGGACGGACAAAACCAAGTTTGAACGGACAAAATTACAGAAATTCCGTAAGACTTTGTTCGTCAGACAGTCCGCTGAAAAAGTCCGCTGAAGCCCACACACGAGCGGATTGTCCGCTGAAACACGGTTCAGCGGACTAAGTTGGACAGACAATCCGCCCGTGTGTACGTGGCCTGAGAAGTGTCATTCCTCTAAGTGGCTGTGGCAACCCTTGAATAAAGTGTGAGATTTGGTTGTATCTCTATCTATCTAATGGCTTATGTCCCCATTCTTGTGTGATTTCCCTGTAAGTGCTTATCCTATTTCCTTTCATCACTTCTGATAGTGTTATTTCCTCTCTATTTGCCCACCTACTAAAATATAAACGCTCCTCTTTCCCTGGTAAAAAAATAATTTGTATCGAAAAGTGACATTAGTGGGGAATTATAATTCTAATTGTGCCTCTTATTAATTTATCCCAAGTTTTTAAAGTGTGCCCTGTTAAAGTGCTAGTGCTGACCCTTAAATCCCTAAAGTGAGGTGGTATCCATATCATCTTTGCTATATCCGTCCTACTTAGTGTGGCTTCCAATTCTACCCAACTCTTCTCTTGCTTATTATGGGCCCAATCAGCTACCCTTGAGATCACTATCGCTTCGTAATATTTTTTGAAATCTGGCATTGCTACTCCTCCTCTGTCTTTCTCCTTCACCAAGACTTTATAGGCGATACGGGAGCTTTTACATGCCCATATATACGACACGACCATAGATTTTAACTTCCTGAAATAACTCGGGGGCATAGGAACTGGAATCATTTGAAAAGTATAAATTACCATTGGCAAAATGAACATTTTGATTGCATTTATCTTCCCCATCCATGTTAAGGCTTTGTACCGCATTTTGTTTATGTTATCTTTAATTTTGTTCAACAGGGGTAGGTAATTTGCTGCGTATAAATTAGATGCTTGTGCCGTCAACTTTATACCCAGGTAAGTCAATTCTCCTTTACACCACTTGAATGGGAGATAGGTGGCCATTGCTCTCTGTTCTTCTAATAAGTTCAGATTTAAAATCTCTGACTTGGCCATGTTTATTTTAAAATTTGATAGTTGCCCATACTGCTCTAGTTCTTTAAGGAGGGACGGGATCATTGTTCTTGGGTTGGTTATATATAACAATACGTCATCTGCAAATGCAGATACCTTATATTCCCTCTCTCCAACCCGTATACCCCGAACATCCTGATTCCTCCGGATTGCTACCAAAAGCGGCTCCAGGGTAATCACAAACAGGATTGGTGAGAGGGGGCATCCCTGCCTCGTCCCGTTGAACAATTCCAGGGGGCGCGACAGGGATCCGTTCACCCGAATTCTAGCTGTAGGATGTGAATAGAGGGATTTAAGCCATTTCATCATCCTCTCTCCCAATCCCATATATTCTAACGTCTCGTATATAAACTCCCAGTCGACTCTATCGAAGGCCTTTTCGGCGTCTACCGATAGAAGTACTGTGGGGGTCTCCCTCCTAATAGCCTCCTGGATCAGGAATATGGACTTCAGGGAGTTGTCTCTCCCCTCGCGCCTCTAAACAAACCCTACCTAATCAGGATGCACCCATTTCGGGAGAAGCATTTTCAGTCTATCGGCTATTATTTTTGCGAATATCTTTATATCCGTATTTAGTACAGATATCGGCCGATAGCTCTCCTGAGCTACCGGGTCCTTACCCTCTTTCAAAATCAGTGCTGTATGGGCGAGGAGGGCTTCATCCCGGAACTTCTCCCCTACTCCCACTGCGTTAAAGAATTCACAGAGCTTCGGTGCTAAATACTTCTGAAATTTTTTGTAATACAGGATGGAGTATCCATCGGGGACTGGACTACCCCCGAGAGCTATGTTTTTAATTACTCTCTCAACTTCCTCTATTGTTATGGGGGCCTCCAAAGCCTCCATCTCCCCCTTCTGCCCTCTTGGGAAGTCCAGGCTCCGTAGATACTCCCCTATTGCTCCTTTCCTTTATGCCTTCTCGCCCCCTTTCCCCCCCTATATTATACAACTCACTAGAGTAGGCATGGAAATTCTCTGCAATTTCTGGGGTATAAAACTGCATCTCTCCCCTTCTGTCCCTAATCCTTGGGATATGGGTCCTATTTTTGTAATCCTTTACTCTATTCGTCATCCATTTGCCTGACCTGTTTCCCCATTGATATCTTTCCTTATTGATGTTATGGAATGCTGACTTCCTTTCTTGTTTTAAATATTCTTGCAGTTCTCTTTTTTTCTCTGTTAACTCCTGCCTTTCCCGCAGCCCATTTGGTCTGTTTTTTTGCTCTAATTCATTTATCTCCCTATATAATTGGCCCTTCTGTTTCTCCCTCTCCTTCTTTTTCCCTGATCCAATCCCAATCAGGATCCCTCTTATAACTCTTATAACTACCTTGTGTGTTTCCCAGAGAATAGCTCTGGAGGTATCTGCCGTGTCATTTAGCTAAAAAAAGGCCGTCAACTCCTGTTCAATCTCACTACTGACTTCCTGATCCTGGATGAGTGAATCATTTAATTTCCAAGTTCTCCCTATTCCAGTGTCTCCCTGTACCTCAAGCTGCGCTACCACTGGGGCATGATCTGACAGGGTAATAGGCTTTATTTCTGCTTTTTTGAGGTTTGTCACTAGCTGGTGCTCTATCAGTATGTAATCCATTCTTGAGAAGGAGTTATGGGCTGCAGAGAAGTAAGTATAATCCCTCTCTTTTAGATGACAGATTCTCCATGAATCTTGTAGCTGGGCATTAACCAGTGCTTTCTTTACTGCTCTTTGCCTCTGCTTTGACACCCGGGTACCTCCCCCTGAAGTATCTAGTTTAGAATCGAGGATCCAGTTCAAGTCCCCCGCTATAATCAATTTCCCTACTCTAAAACCCTCCAGTTTCTTTAATACTTTCTTTAGAAATTTATCCGGGTTTCTATTTGGTGCATATACATTCACTATCGTACATTTCATGTCAAACAATTTGCCCTTTATAAATAAATACCTTCCCTCCGGGTCAGCCAGACGCTCCTCTACTTCAAATCTGGTCGTTCTATCGAAGCCAATGGCCACTCCCCTTGAGTGAGCTGATGGTGTATCCCTGTAAAACCAGAATGGAAATTGGAATGATACCAGTTTTATCCCTGATTTTATACCTTTTTTTCTTCGTATTTAATCCCCTCACATTATACGATATTACATTAATTCCAACCATCGGTTACTGTTTCGGAGAATCACAGATCCCCGTGGGCTGACCCGGATGGCCTCTTACTGTGGAGTAGAGAGGGAGTGTGAGAGGACCCAAATCCCCCCCCTACTATAATCAACAAAACCAATTCCCCCCTTCCCCTACCCACCCTTCTCCGCAACATTACCCCTAAAAAAGTTGGTCGGAGCCCCCCCCTTTCTTTGTTGTTCATATGGGCTGGACACTTGTCTCGTTGGTGTCTTCTCCTCCCCATATTTACCCAGGGGGCTCACACCGGTAACCCTCTGAAGACCCCCTCCCATTGATAGGATATTCCTGATGCAGCCATCTGTTGAGTTAAGGGTTTTAATAATCTCCTTCTCGTTAACGTTTCTGGTGCTAAGTCAGAGAACACCTGCAGTTCTGCACCCTCGAAGGACACCCCTGGTAGTGTCCTCAACTTCCCCATTATTTGCCCTTTCTCTTCTGCGTAGTGGAACCTCGCTATCACATCTCTTGGGGACTCCTCCCTTGCTGTCATCCGCCTAGTAATCCTGTGCACTCTATCTATCTTTAGGGTTTCAGTGGGCTCTCTTTCTAGTAACGGGTTAAATAACTGCTGCACTATGCTACCTAGCTCCCCACTGCTGTATTTCTCTGGAAGCCCTTTAATACAGACATTCTGGAGGTTTCTATTCGTTCTCTGCAGGGTTATAACTTGTTCTGTTATCTCATCCAGCCTTAAATCCTGTTTGTCTAATCTTTCCTCTATCTCCTCTACCCTCTCTAGGACCAAGCCTATATCTGCCCTTACTCCTGCTATTTCAGCTTTTAAGGACTCCTCCATTTTGGTGAACTTCTCCGCCAGCATCTCCTTTATTGCAAGGGCTTCTACTTCCTGGGTTATAGGTTGCAAACTGCCTTCCCCTCTAATGTCCTCTTCTACTGCTCTTGCATATTCCCTTTCCTGGTGAGCTCTAGCACTACTCTGCGGGAGACTGCTACCATCTTTCGGTCCCCCCGTCTTTACCCCATTTACTTTCCCACCTTTACTTTCTTCTAATATCTTATAAGCTTATTTACCCCTGATCTTCGTGCAGTTCCCAATTTGGGACTACTTTGACCCTCTTCTATTATGCTGGTGTTACTTGCCATATACCGCTGGATACCTCCTGGGCTGGGCACCGGCTGTATATTTTTACCTATTTTTGCTTTCCCTCTCATTTTTCTGTTTAATTCCTCCCAATTCTTATCTACTCCTCTCCCTCTCGCCTCACCCCCCGACCCCTCTTCTCCCTACTTAGGGGAAGTGGGAGAGGAGACGGGAGAGAGAAGGGGAACGACAAGTAGGATGCAAAGCCGTTATACCATAATTATATGCCCACAGGGCAAGAATACTGTTCACACAACAAGTTATAAAGATTGTCCTGATATGTCTTTATCTATATCGCCAGCTCCTTTCGAATGTGCTTGAGTACTAGACATTAGACATCTATAGTACAGGGAGTAGTACTATACATCTATAGTACATGGGGTATATATATATATATATATATATATATATATATATATCTATAGTAATATATATATATAGTAATATAAAAATTAAAAATATTACTATATATATATATATATATATATATATATATATATATATATATATATAGTAATATTTTTAATGAATGTAGCATTTATGAACACAAACATTTGCTAAATTGTGTGTTTTTTTAAATTAACATTTAACTAAGCTTGAAGGGTTTTTTTTTGTTTGTTTTTTCTTTTATAATTGCCACTTTAATTTATTTCCTTTTTAGCCTTTTAGCCTCCTATAGTAATTTTCTCTTCTACACATTTTTATTTCTACATTCATCTGTCCTTGACATGGCTACTGTATTGCTTTCTGACCTCACTTGATCATAGTAGCAGCATGGGGTCCATTGCCACAATTCAAACAATGCGAGTGCAGCCATTGCTGATGATTTGTTAACTGACGCCTGTAAAGTGGGGGGAGGTGAAGTCACAGAGACAGATATGTAATTGAGACAGCGAGAGGTCAAATGGAATTTCTGTACTGGGGAAATCTATGATTTCCTGTTTTTACAGGGCACATAAATCTATTCACCCTACATAACATATAAACAGCTATACCTATGTCGCCTAAAAATAAATGGTTGATGCATGTTTTTATTAAAAAGGTGCCAGGATAAATCTTTTAAATCTTAAACAATCATATATTTCTATTTTATTGCTACATAATTTCTTAGAAGCCAAGAGAAGTATGTGAATATCTACATTTCAGCCTGTAGATGTATACATTTGGAATGTTCAACATAGTCGATAGATATTATGTAGCATGAAGCAAATTATGGTGAAAGCTTATAAAAAATGTTTGATATATAGCTGCCTTTCATGTCTTCTCTGTGCTACCGTTCAGTTGCCGCCGCAATGGATCATGTGTAAATATTGATTTATTTGATCATATAACATTATGTAATGTTCATCAAAGCTTCAAAGCTCTAAAGATGAAATCATTAACAACAATCTTTGCCTTAACGTAGTTTACAATCTAAAGCTGCTAGAATCATATGGATACATGCAGGACCCATTTTGTTGAAAGTCATTTAATCTGCCATTGTAATTAACCACCTCAATACAGTGCAGTTACACCCCCTTCCTGACCAGACCAATTTTCAGCTTTCAGCGCTCTCACAGTTTGAATGACAATTACTCAGTCATCCTACACTGTATCCATATGAAACTTGCGTCCTTTTTTCCACACAAATAGAGCTTTCTTTTAGTGGTATTTAATCACTAGTGGGTTTTTTATTTTTTGTGCTATAAATAAAATAAAACGTAAATTTTGTGAAAAAAATGCCTTTCTTTCTGTCATAAATTTTTGCTAATTAGTAATTTTTCTTCATAAATTTTGGCCAAAATTTATACTGCTACATATCTTTGGTAAAAATAACCCACATTAGTATATATTATTTGGTCTTTGTGAAAGTTATAGAGTCTACAAACTATGGTGCCAATCACTGAAAATTGATCACTTCTGATCAGGCCTTCAGTACATCAGGTGTACCTCATTTCTTGAGACACTAACAAGTCAGGAAAGTACAAATACCCCCCAAATGACCCCTTTTTACAAAGTAGACATCCCAAGGTATTAAGTAAGTAGCATGGTGAGTTTTTTTAAGTTGTCATTTTTTCCCACAATTCTTAGCAAAATGAAGATTTTTTATTTTTTTTTATTTTTTTTTACTAAATTGTCATATTATCAGGTTATTTCTCACACACAGCATATGCATACAATAAATTACACCCCAAAATACATTCTGCTACTCTTCCCGAGTACGGCGATACCACATGTGTAGCACTTTTACACAGCCTGGCCACATACAGAGCACTAACATTGATGTAGTACCTTCAGACGTTCTACGAGCAAAAATTACGCATCTCATTTTTCAACCACCTATTACACTTTTGAAGGCCCTGGAGTACCAGGACAATGGAATTTCCCATAAAATGACCCCATTTTGGAAAGCAAACACCCCAACGTACAATCTGTGAGGCATAATGAGTCTTTTGAACGGTTCATTTTTTTCCATACGTTTTTGGAATATGTGGAAAAAAATTAAAACGCATTTTTTTTTACACAAAATTGTCAATTTATAAGATATTTCTAACACATAGCATGTATATAGCAAAAATTACACCCCAAAATACATTCTGCTACTCCTCCCGAGTATGGCGATACCACATGTGTAGGACTTTTACACAGCCTGGCCACATAGAGAGGCCGAACATTGAAGTAGTACGTTCAGGCGTTCTAGGAGCATAAATGACACATCTCATTTCATTCCTACCCATCACACTTTTGAAGGTCCTGGACCACCAGGACAGTGAAATTACCCACAAAATGACCCCATTTTGGAAAGCAAACACCCCAACGTATATTCTATGAGACATGGGCTGCAAATAGGTACTCGGGTACTCTCATGGCCTGGTGACAGGTACTCGGGTACTTTGATGGCCTGGTGACAGGTACTCGGGTACTCTGATGGTCTGGTGACAGGTACTCGGGTACTCTGATGGTCTGGTGACAGGTACTCGGGTACTCTGATGGTCTGGTGACAGGTACTCGGGTACTCTGATGGTCTGGTGACAGGTACTCGGGTACTCTGGTGGCAGGTACTCGGGTACTCTGATGGCCTGGTGGCAGGTACTCGGGTACTCTGATGGCCTGGTGACAGGTACTCGGGTACTCTGATGGCCTGGTGACAGGTACTTGGGTACTCTGATGGCCTGGTGACAGGTACTCGGGTACTCTGATGGCCTGGTGACAGGTACTCGGGTACTCTGATGGCCTGGTGACAGGTACTCTGATGGTTTGGTGACTGGTATTTGGGTACTCTGAAGGGCGGTGACAGGTACTCATATGGACTGTGACAGGTACTCGGGTACTCAGATGGACTGTGACAGGTACTCTGGTACACAGATGGACTGGAACAGGTACTCGGGTACTCAGATGGGCTGTGACAGGTACTCGGGTACCCTGATGGACTGTGACAGGTACTCGGTACTCTAATGGACAGTGACAGGTACTCGGTACTCTAATGGACTGTGACAGGTACTCGGGTACTCTAATGGACTGTGACAGGTACTCTGTACTCTAATGGACTGTGACAGGTACTCTGGTACCCTGATGGACTGTGACAGGTACTCGGTACTCTAATGGACTGTGACAGGTACTCGGGTACCCTGATGGGCCGTGACAGGTACTCGGGTACCCTGATGGGCCGTGACAGGTACTCGGGTACCCTGATGGGCCGTGACAGGTACTCGGGTACCCTGATGGGCCGTGACAGGTACTCGGGTACCCTGATGGGCCGTGACAGGTACTCGGGTACCCTGATGGGCCGTGACAGGTACTCGGGTACCCTGATGGGCCGTGACAGGTACTCCGGTACCCTGATGTGCCGTGACAGGTACTCGGGTACTCTGATGTGCCGTGACAGGTACTCGGGTATTCTGATGTGCCGTGACAGGTACTCGGGTACTCTGATGGGCTGTGACAGGTACTCGGGTACTCTGATGGGCTGTGACAGGTACTCGGGTACTCTGATGGGCTGACAGGTACTCTGATGGGCTGTGACAGGTACTCGGGTACTCTGATGGACTGTGACAGGTACTCTGATGGACTGTGATTGACAGGTACTATAAGGGGTGGTGACAGGTCCTCTTTATTGGGGGGGGCAATCAGTATGATTGGTGTACACTGTATGCGGTAACGAGATGTTACCCCAATCTCCTCCTCACACACGATCGGTGTGTGAGGAGAAGAACCCGGTAACATCCCGTTACCGCAGTTTGTTTACATTTTTGTGATCGGCTGTGAAAGGATCACAGCCGATCACGTGGGTAAACAGCCGGCCAATGGCTGTTTACCAGCGTCGGTGACGAGCAGTGTTCCCGGGGAACACGCCGCCACCGACGTGCACGCGCAGCGTGCTCGCGCGCATGCGCCGTGCACGTTCGGGGTGTGACCATCTGTGATCGGCCGTGACTTCATCACGGCCGATCACGTGGTAAACAGCCATAACGAATGGCTGTTCACCCCCTTCGGTGGCGAGTGGTGTCTCCGTGACACGCCGCCACCGAAGAAACAGGGATGCGCGCGCTCGATCGCGCGCATTCCCTGTTTAAACGGGAGGCCGTCATATGACGGCCTCCCGCCACAATAGGTGCGCCGCCTGGCCGTCATTTGACGGCCGGCGGTCAGCAACTAGTTAAGGAAATTATGACGATGACAGTGCCTGGCAGCACTTTAGTCTCTCACCCACGACACTACCTGCCCGAAGGTTGCATGCTCTCCCTGTGCCTGCGTGGGTTTCCTCCAGGTTCTCCGATTACCTGCCACACTCCAAAGACATGTTGGTAGGGTAATTGGATCACTGTATAAATTGGCACTAGTATGTGTATGGATGAATGTGAGTTAAGGACCTTAGATTGTAAGCCCCTTGAGGACAGTGACTGATGTGAATGTATAATAAATATGTAAAGTGCTGTGTAAATTGACGGAAATTTACATATTTTTAGGGATGTTATTTACCTGTAAAAGCCACTCTTGTGTAGACATTCAAACACCCTGAGACTGCTGATGGGTGCCACTGTCTTGGAAGTGATGTCAGCAGCCATAGCAGATTTAGAGCTGTTACTTAATGTAGTTCTAAAGGCAGAAGGTTTTTTACTCCCCAGCCCTCCTGATACTTACCTGAGCTCCATTTTGATCTAGTGATGCGCATGATAGCAGCAGCTCTCCTGAGTCTCACTCTTCTCATGTGAGTATATATCAAAAGTGGTAGTAACGGCGCACACCTGCTATTAATTGTACTTATTGCGAGTATTTGCTAATCAATATGCTATATATATGCCCGATTTTGTGTGAATGTGTGGGAGAATAAAAATGTGACATAAAGATGTCTGCGTGATAAAGTCTTGCGTGAAATTGTGAAAATATTCTAATGACCAATAAAAGCCAATAGATATCAAGTAACCTATGCTATGTGAAACAAAATGCTCTGCAAGTATAAGTCGCTATCAATATGCGCAAGGGTATTGAAATTTTAATGTGCTTGGTGCAAAGCATTCATGGTAAAGTGCACAATGCTCCTGAAAAATGCTGGGATGAAGGAGTGTTTAGTGAAAAACATTCATTATAAAGTGCACGGTGCTCCTGAAAAAATGCTAAAATGACAAAAAGTGCTGCTTGCTATTTAAAGTGCCAAGATATAATTACAGTCTTTATGCATTTATGAGATCGCTAGGTAGAGACATGCAGTAAAAAAGTTGATGTAAAATTGATATAAAAAATTGATATAAAAAGTCCAACGCCAGAAAACCATAAACAATAAAGCTCCAATGAAACTCCAATAAAACTCCAATAAAAAGTTCTTCTTAAACAAAGGTGACAAAGTGCTTCAGGATTCCTGGATAGCAACCGGTGCGATTTTGGTGTAAAAAAGACAATAATCCGCACTCACTAGTTCCCCATCCCCTTAAGGGGTTAATGCGCCTTCACAGTGTGAGCCCCTGTGTCGCTATGCTGAGCTGGTCCGGTTAGATATCCAGTGATAATCCAGGGATTTCCTCATGGAAAGTAAGATGAGGCAAACATAGTGTAATCCAGTATTTAAATTTTATTTAATAAGTTATTAGAAAGCTACTCACACAGTGTAAGATAAAACAGGCATTCAGATAATCCAGTATGAGTCACAATATGTTTGAATTCACCGCCGCCGCCGCCGCCGCCGCCGCCGCCGCCGCCGCTATACGAGAGTGTATACACCTTAGGCCACGCCCTACGCGTTTCGTCATCGGACGTCGTCTGGAGCGGCCATCTTGGTGCTCCACTCTCTTTATATAGGGTGTACTATCATTACAGAGCATGCGCGAGCGCGTAAGCGCCATTTTGCTTACTGGAATATGGGAAATTAATACGAGCCAATACAGTGCTGCCTCTGTGGCGCTTATGCAAGCCACCCCCTTTGCTTACCATACATAGAGAAAGATGAGGCATGCCACGGGGCACAAAACACCCGATATGTAATCACTACGGGGGCGGAAGCGGTACCTATTGCTGCGGTGGTGAATGCAAAATCAAAAAAATAATAAGCTAAATTTATGCACATGATACAATCCCAATTAAGATTTACAACTCAATCGAATAAAATGTAATTACAATGCAATAAAGAAATGTAATTACTATGCAATAAAAAAAAAAAATAATAGAATAGAGAATGCATAAAATTTATGAGAAAATAACATGATATTGAATAGATGAATTAAATGGAAATAAATTAAAATAAAAATGAAAATAAAAATATGCATAAAATAAAGGAAAAATTATTAGTAATAAATCAGTAAATAGATAATTGCTCACACCAAATAAATACCAGAAATAAAACAATCATGTAATTAAACAATATGTATATAATTAAAAATATGTTCTATATTTCAATTAACAGGAAAAAGACCATATTTAATTTGGAGATGGGAAAAAGTCTCCAATGTCACAAAATGGTAGTGCTACTATTTGTATATTAGCTACATTGTGATGTTAATTTTTTTAAAAACATATAAGAGATATTTATCTAACATTAAACACTGAAATCTTTACTAATTAACCTGGGCCTCTATTTGTTATTTATGCCCATTTGGGCTTATTGAAAATGAAAAATAAAATAAAATAAAGGTTACAAATAAAAATAGGGGACTGCTGACTAAAGTAAGAAGGAAGGGGGAAATATGTGAAAGGATACTACATTAGTATGTTAGTTAGAAAGTGAATGTGGTTACTATATATCCATTTGTTTAGTTGTTTGCTTGTTTAATATAATGTACTACGGTCGAGCTAGTTAAATGTACTACTTTCGATCTCAAACCAATATATACTACATTTGACCTAGTTGAATGTATTACCTTTGATCTTATAAAAATAGGTCTTATAGGAATGAAAATAGACCGAGGAAAAGGCTAAGGGGCAAAATAGGGAAAGGAGGTTAGGAAATGGACTAATAGTTAGTTAGAAAACAATTAAGGTCCAGTTCTATATTGAGGCTTGCTGGTTGTAAAGTGTCCAAGAGGAATATCCATTTGGTCTCATTTCTTGAGATTTTAATTCTTTTATCTTCTCTAAATCTCAAATCTTAAATCTCAAGAAATGAGACCAAATGGATATTCCTCTTGGACACTTGGACACTAAGACCTATTTTTATAAGATCGAAGGTAATACATTCAACTAGGTCAAATGTAGTATATATTGGTTTGAGATCGAAAGTAGTACATTTAACTAGCTCGACCGTAGTACATTATATTAAACAAGCAAACAACTAAACAAATGGATATATATAGTAACCACATTCACTTTCTAACTAACATACTAATGTAGTATCCTTTCACATATTTCCCCCTTCCTTCTTACTTTAGTCGGCAGTCCCCTATTTTTATTTGTAATCTTTATTTTATTTTATTTTATTTTTCATTTTCAATAAGCCCAAATGGGCATAAATAACAAATAGAGGCCCAGGTTAATTAGTAAAGATTTCAGCGTCTAATGTTAGATAAATATCTCTTATATGTTTTTAAAAAAATTAACGTCACAATGTAGCTAATATACAAATAGTAGCACTACCATTTTGTGACATTGGAGACTTTTTCCCATCTCCCAATTAAATGGTCTTTTTCCTGTTAATTGAAATATAGAACATATTTTTAATTATATACATATTGTTTAATTACATGATTGTTTTATTTCTGGTATTTATTTGGTGTGAGCAATTATCTATTTACTGATTTATTACTAATAATTTTTTCCTTTATTTTATGCATATTTTTATTTTCATTTTTATTTTAATTTATTTCCATTGAATTCATCTATTCAATATCATGTTATTTTCTCATTAATTTTATGCATTCTCTATTCTATTATTTTTTTTTTTTATTGCATAGTAATTACATTTCTTTATTGCATTGTAATTAAATTTTATTCGATTGAGTTGTAAATCTTAATTGGGATTGTATCATGTGCGTAAATTTAGCTTATTTATAATTTTTTTGATTTTGCATTCACCACCGCAGCAATAGGTACCGCTTCCGCCCCCGTAGTGATTACATATCGGGTGTTTTGTGCCCCGTGTCATGCCTCATCTTCCTCTATGTATGGTAAGCAAAGGGGGTGGCTTGCATAAGCGCCACAGAGGCAGCACTGTATTGGCTCGTATTAATTTCCCATATTCCAGTAAGCAAAATGGCGCTTACACGCTCGCGCATGCTCCGTAATGATAGTACACCCTATATAAAGAGAGTGGAGCACCAAGATGGCCGCTCCAGACGACGTCCGATGACGAAACGCGTAGGGCGTGGCCTAAGGTGTATGCACTCTCGTATAGCGGCGGCGGCGGCGGCGGCGGCGGCGGCGACGAATTCAAACATATTGTGACTCATACTGGATTATCTGAATGCCGGTTTTATCTTACACTGTGTGAGTAGCTTTCTAATAACGTATTAAATAAAATTAAAAATACTGGATTACACTATGTTTGCCTCATCTTACTTTCCATGAGGAAATCCCTGGATTATCACTGGATATCTAACCGGACCAGCTCAGCATAGCGACACAGGGGCTCACACTGTGAAGGCGCATTAACCCCTTAAGGGGATGGGGAGCTGGTGAGTGCAGATTATTGTATTTTTTACACCAAAATCGCACCGGTTGCTATCCAGGAATCCTGAAGCACTTTGTCACCTTTGTTTAAGAAGAACTTTTTATTGGAGTTTTATTGGAGTTTCATTGGAGCTTTATTGTTTATGGTTTTCTGGCGTTGGACTTTTTATATCAATTTTTTATATCAATTTTACATCAACTTTTTTACTGCATGTCTCTACCTAGCGATCTCATAAATGCATAAAGACTGTAATTATATCTTGGCACTTTAAATAGCAAGCAGCACTTTTTGTCATTTTAGCATTTTTTCAGGAGCACCGTGCACTTTATAATGAATGTTTTTCACTAAACACTCCTTCATCCCAGCATTTTTCAGGAGCATTGTGCACTTTACCATGAATGCTTTGCACCTAATAGCAGGTGTGCGCCGTTACTACCACTTTTGATTAGGGATGAGCTTCGTGTTCGAGTCGAACGCATGTTCGACTCGAACATCGGTCGTTCGTGCGTTCGCCGAATTCCGAACGTTTGGGCCATTCGCGGCAAAATTCGTGTGGCCCACAATGCATTGCGATGGCGCAATGCATTGCTGTCTCACGATTGGCCAAGCATGCACTGTGACCCCGCATGCTTGGCCAATCGCAGCGCCAGTAGCGAGGAGAGCAATGGTTGGCCACAGGCATCCTGCCTGTGGCCAATCATAGCTCAGGCTGTGTAGTGCACGCCCCACACTATATAAAGCTGCCTTTCAGGCGGCCTCGTGTAGTGTTTGTTAGCATCTGAAGCAGTGGGTGTTCTGTGTACCTTCAACACAGTTACACACCAATCGTTTTTGGCTGATTTACTATTTTGCTCTTGTGTAGTGGTTACTGTCTGTGCCCTGACCGCAGTATACACCACTATATTCACCTCACCTATATAGCTAGTGATCTAGCTTTAATAATAGAGCTTGCAGTCAGTAGTGTTAGTGCGTGCTGTCTGCGTGCTCTGTACCCAGTACATACCACTATATACACCTACATAGCTGTTCTCTATTTCTATCTCTCGATTGTCATTTGCTGGAGTTATTGGAAGTTGTGTGTGCCTCCAGCACAGCACAGTATACATCTGTATATACCCCTTTAACTCTGCTGTTTTCTGGTTATTGTCTGCGTGCCCTGACCGCAGTATACACCGTGATATTCACCTCACCTATATAGCTAGTGGTCCATCTTTAACAATAGAGCTTGCAGTTAGTAGTGTCACTCAGGAGATAGTGCGTGCTGTGTGCCTGCTCTGTACCCAGTACATACCGCTATTATCCACCTACATAGCTGTTCTCTATTTGGGCCCGATTGGCATCTGCGGGAGTTATTGGAAGTTGTGTGTGCCTCCAGCACAGCACAGTATACATCTGTATATACCCCTTTAACTCTGCTGTTTTCTTGTTATTGTCTGCGTGCCCTGACCGCAGTATACACCGTGATATTCACCTCACCTATATAGCTAGTGGTCCATCTTTAACAATAGAGCTTGCAGTCAGTAGTGTCACTCAGGAGATAGTGCGTGCTGTGTGCCTGCTCTGTACCCAGTACATACCGCTATTATCCACCTACATAGCTGTTCTCTATTTGGGCCCGATTGGCATCTGCGGGAGTTATTGGAAGTTGTGTGTGCCTCCAGCACAGCACAGTATACATCTGTATATACCCCTTTAACTCTGCTGTTTTCTTGTTATTGTCTGCGTGCCCTGACCGCAGTATACACCGTGATATTCACCTCACCTATATAGCTAGTGGTCCATCTTTAACAATAGAGCTTGCAGTCAGTAGTGTCACTCAGGAGATAGTGCGTGCTGTGTGCCTGCTCTGTACCCAGTACATACCGCTATTATCCACCTACATAGCTGTTCTCTATTTGGGCCCGATTGGCATCTGCGGGAGTTATTGGAAGTTGTGTGTGCTTCCAGCACAGCACAGTATACATCTGTATATACCCCTTTAACTCTGCTGTTTTCTTGTTATTGTCTGCGTGCCCTGACCGCAGTATACACCGTGATATTCACCTCACCTATATAGCTAGTGGTCCATCTTTAACAATAGAGCTTGCAGTCAGTAGTGTCACTCAGGAGATAGTGCGTGCTGTGTGCCTGCTCTGTACCCAGTACATACCGCTATTATCCACCTACATAGCTGTTCTCTATTTGGGCCCGATTGGCATCTGCGGGAGTTATTGGAAGTTGTGTGTGCCTCCAGCACAGCACAGTATACATCTGTATATACCCCTTTAACTCTGCTGTTCTATAAAAAAGGCATCTGCAGGAGTTAGTGGGTGTTGTGTGCCTCCAGCACAATATAAACTACCCAACTACTGTTTTACCCAACTCCCTTCAGGCCATTACCATGTCTGGAAGGCCAGCAAGGAGAGGCAGACAGGCGCGAGCCGATAAAAGAGGGCAAGCAGGCTCTGTGTCTAGAGACAACAGTGCTGGTCGTGGACGCGGTGCATTGTCATCAGCACGTGGCCATGGGACATGCTTGTCCTTCTTTTCTGCAGCTGGACATGTTGAACCGCAACATGCCAACGACTTGGTAGAGTGGATGACCAAGCCCTCTTCATCCTCCTCATCCTCTCTCACCCAGTCTCAGGGTAGTAGAAAAGCAGCTGCCAACACATCGTCGTCCCTCCTCTCAATGTCATCATCAGTGACTCCTTCCCTAGACCCACCACGTCCTCCTGAGGAGTCTCCTGAACTCTTTGAGCACAGTGTTGGGTACATGCTCCAGGAGGATGCCCAGTGTTTGGTGGGCTCTGATGATGACACTCAGCTAGAGGAAGGCAGTAGCGTGAGCACAGAGAGAGGGGATGCTCAAGAAGGACAGCAATCTGGCAGTCATGTTCCACAAGCTGCAGCATACTGCCAGGTTTGCTACAGCGATGAAGAGGGAGGGGATGATGAGGGCACTGACTCCACGTGGGTGCCTGGAAGGAGGGAGGAGGAGGAGGAGGAGGCACATGTCCAACGAGGCAGGATGCCCTCCGGGGGCCAGCTTAGGGGCAGCACACCGACTGAATCACACCGCAGAGCTCCGCCTGCGCAGAGCGCTTCCTCTGCGCAGAGCGCTTCCTCTGCGCGTTATTCTAAAAGTTCTTTGGTGTGGGCCTTTTTTGAGACGAGTGCATCAGATCGCACCGCTGCTATTTGCAACATATGTCTCAAGCGTATCTCACGTGGCCAAAACATCAGCCGCTTGGGCACCACATGCTTGACCAGACATATGTTGACCTGCCATGCAGCTCGTTGGCAAGCATACCTCAAAGACCCACACCAAAGAACAAAGCGGACCTCTCCTTGCTCCTCATCAGCTGGCATCTCCAACCCCACTAGACCTTCAGTCCTCTCTGAAACCTGCTCTGAGAGGAATGAAGGTGTAGAATTAGGTGTGTCACAGCCAAGTGCTTCCGGGAACTCTGCTAGTGGTACATCCACGTCCGATTATAGCAGACAAATGTCCCTGCCCCAGCTGCTGGACCGGCGGAAGAAATTTACTCCCAGCCATCCACATGCCCAGCGGTTGAATGCTAGCTTGGCTAAATTGCTAGCACTTCAACTGCTGCCTTTTCAGTTGGTAGACTCGGCCCCCTTCCGTGAGTTTGTACAATGTGCGGTTCCTCAGTGGCAGGTCCCCAAACGCCACTTTTTCTCACGGAAGGCGATTCCGGCTCTCTACCGGCATGTGGAAGGCAATGTCCTTGCCTCGCTGGACAGGGCGGTCAGCGGTAAGGTGCATATTACCGCTGACTCATGGTCCAGCAGGCATGGACAGGGACGTTACCTGTCTTTCACGGCCCATTGGGTCACTCTCCTGGCTGCTGGGAAGGATGCAGGACAAGGTGCAGTAGTGTTGGAGGTTGTTCCGCCACCACGCCTCCAAAATGCTACTATTGGTTGTGACACACCTCTCTCCTCCACCCCCTCCTCTTCTTCTTCCTCCATGGCCTCTTCCAGTGCTCTGTCCTCAGAACCAGCGGTGCTCCGTAGGCGTTGCAGGGGCTACGCAAGTACGCAGGCAAAACGATGCCATGCCGTGCTTGCGCTGGTTTGTTTGGGGGACAGGAGCCACACTGGGGCGGATGTTTTGTCAGCTCTGCAGGGGCAGGCCGAGAGGTGGTTGACACCACGCCAGCTTAAGCCAGGAATGGTGGTTTGCGACAATGGCACCAACCTCCTCTCCGCCCTCCGACAGGGACAACTGACCCATGTGCCCTGTGTAGCTCACGTCCTTAACCTGGTGGTGCAGCGGTTCTTGGGCAGGTACCCCGGCTTACAGGATGTCCTGAAACAGGCCAGGAGAGTCTGTGTGCATTTCCGCCGATCATTTAATGCCTGTGCTCGGCTGGCTGAGCTCCAAAAGGAGTTGAACCTGCCCAAGAACCGCCTTATATGTGACATGCCCACCAGATGGAACTCAACATTGGCCATGCTGCAGCGGCTGCACACGCAGCAGAGGGCCATCAATGAGTACCTGTGCGACTACGGCACCAGGACAGGGTCAGGGGAGCTTGGTTTTTTCTCACCACGCCAGTGGGGCATGATCAGGGATGCATGCACTGTCCTGTCACCGTTTGAGGAGGCCACAAGGATGGTGAGCAGTGACAGTGCATGCATCAGTGACACTATACCTCTTGTCCACCTCTTGGAGCATACGCTGCGTGGAATAATGGACAGGGCACTTGAGGCAGAACAGAGGCAGGAAGAGGAGGACTTCCTTGCCTCTCAAGGCCCCCTTTATCCAGACAGTGTTCCTGCTGTGCCACCCATCACACAGGAAGAGGGTGAGGAGGAGGAAGAGGAGGAGGAGGATGATTGTGTCAGCATGGAGGTGGAGGCTGGCACTCAGCATCAGCAGCAGCAGTCTTATAGGGATGATTTACAGTCCCAAGAAACACGTGGACTTGTACGTGGCTGGGAGGAGGTAGCTGCGGATCATGTTGTCCTTAGTGACCCAGAGGACTCCGGACCGAATGCCTCAGCTAACCTACGCTGCATGGCCTCCCTGATCCTGCAAAGCCTGCGGAAGGATCCTCGTATTCTTCGGATCAAGGAGAGGGACCATTACTGGCTGGCCACTCTCCTTGATCCACGGTACAAGGGTAAGGTTGCCGACCTTATCTTGCCATCGCAGAGGGAGCAGAGGATGAGACATCTCCGGGAGGCCTTGCAGAAAGCTCTGTGCAACGCGTTCCCAGAGACTGGGAGGTCACAAACTCCTGGTCCTGGACAACGTGTTGCTGAGGCATCAGTCAGAAGGAGCGGTGGAGAAGGTGGCCGTCTGACTGATGCTTTCAGACAATTTTTTAGTCCGCAGCCCCAAGGTATGATTGGTTCCAGCACCCATCGCCAGCGTCTAATTTACATGGTGCAGGAATACCTAGGGGCAAGGTCAGACTTGGACACCTTTCCCACTGAAAATCCTCTGGCTTACTGGGTCTTGAGGATGGATCACTGGCCAGAGCTTGCACAGTATGCAATTGAGCTACTGGCCTGTCCTGCATCCAGCGTTCTTTCGGAACGCACCTTCAGTGCTGCTGGTGGCTTCGTTACCGATCACAGGGTGCGCCTGTCCACTGAATCAGTTGATCGACTGACCTTCATCAAGATGAATCAGTCTTGGATCACCCACAGCTACCAAGCACCTGAAGCTGATGTAACCGAATAATTTTTTTTGAAATACCACATCCCTTCAAGACTGCCTATGCTGATGCTGAGTGACTGTCCTGTTATGTTGATTGTCTATCCTCTTCCTCCTCCGCTGATATGTTGGAAGAACATTTTTGGTTCTGGGTGATGCCAGCAGCCCAATTTTTCTGCCCCTGTTTAACAGGGGCGTTTAAGTACAATTTTTGATGCAATGCTTTGCAGCAGGGCTAATTCCTGCAATAAAACTAGAGTATATGGCAGAGGTTGCAGTGTGATGGCACCAGTGCCTAAGGCCCAATTTTTCTGCCCCTGTTTAACAGGGGCGTTTAAGTACAATTTTTGATGCAATGCTTTGCAGCAGGGCTAATTCCTGCAATAAAACTAGAGTGTATGGCAGAGGTTGCAGTGTGATGGCACCAGTGCCTAAGGCCCAATTTTTCAGCCCCTGTTTAACAGGGGCGTTTAAGTACAATTTTTGATGCAATGCTTTGCAGCAGGGCTAATTCCTGCAATAAAACTAGAGTATATGGCAGAGGTTGCAGTGTGATGGCACCAGTGCCTAAGGCCCAATTTTTCTGCCCCTGTTTAACAGGGGCGTTTAAGTACAATTTTTGATGCAATGCTTTGCAGCAGGGCTAATTCCTGCAATAAAACTAGAGTATATGGCAGAGGTTGCAGTGTGATGGCACCAGTGCCTAAGGCCCAATTTTTCTGCCCCGGTTTAACAGGGGCGTTTAAGTACAATTTTTGATGCAATGCTTTGCAGCAGGGCTAATTCCTGCAATAAAACTAGAGTATATGGCAGAGGTTGCAGTGTGATGGCACCAGTGCCTAAGGCCCAATTTTTCTGCCCCTGTTTAACAGGGGCGTTTAAGTACAATTTTTGATGCAATGCTTTGCAGCAGGGCTAATTCCTGCAATAAAACTAGAGTGTATGGCAGAGGTTGCAGTGTGATGGCACCAGTGCCTAAGGCCCAATTTTTCTGCCCCTGTTTAACAGGGACATGTAATTACAATTCTTGATATAATATTTCACAGGAGGGCCCCTTCCTGTGCCCACCCAGAGTAACTGTGAGGACTTATAGTGTTGTGGCACCAGCACCACAACCACCAAAGGTCAATTTTTCTACCACTGTTCAACAATGGCATGTAATTACAATTCTTGATATAATCGTTCACAGCAGGGCGCTCCAGCGCCCACCAAGAGTCACTTTGAGGGCTTACAATGTTGTTGCAAAACCAACACCTTGTTCTGCCATTTCTGCAGAGCATATAGGGCAGGCCCCTACTTTCAAACATCCAATTTACAAACATCTCCTACTTGCAAACGGAAGGAGACAACAGCAAGTGAGATGAAAAAAGATGGACGACAAAACAAATTATACAGGGGTGATAACCCTTCCCTATGTTTTCCAAAAAGCTTAAAAATATTTTTTTTGACTGGAGCTACACTTTAAAAATGTACCGGTTGAAAATGACAAACAGATTCAACTTAACACAACAAACCTACACAGTCCCTGTCTTGTTTGCACCGCCTGTATACTTCTGTTCTGAGTATATAGGGCCTGGGGGCCACACGCATTTCCTTTTTTTAATATGGGTACAGGGTTCCCCTTAATATGCGTACAAGACCCAAATAGGCTGGTAATGGGCAGGGAGGGCTACCCATGCCATTTTTCTGAATGATTTTCAACCATATTGCAGGAACCAGATATAACATTAAAACCGCAAGCAGTTTTAAATGGTGTTATTTCCGCTTAATGTCATTTTGTGCAGGGACTGTTCTAAACACGAGAAACACGTGGCACTTCACAGGCATACTACAGACACCCACCAGGCACCATATTTAAAGGAATATTTCACTTTTTTTTTTTTCACTTTAATCGTCATTAAAATCAGTGCTCCCGCCAAAACGGTAGTTTTTAAAACTTTTTTTTGCAGTGACCCATGTCCCCTGAGGCAGGAGGCAGGTCACCAAACCCTTTTTAGGACACTATCTTGCATATTAGCCATTAAAATTAGCACTTTCCAATTCGAACGTTCGAGTCCCATAGACTTCAATGGGGTTCTAACGTTCGTACCGAACGCGGGGGTCGTTCGCAAGTTCTGGTGCGAACCGAACCGGGGGGTGTTCGGCTCATCCCTACTTTTGATATATACTCACATTATTCACCTTTGGGTGAATTTAAAAGGTAGTGGCAGCCCCTTCCTTTCACCACTAGGGTTTTTGTTTCTTGTTATCTTTTATTTTATTTTTTCTCCATTTTTTGTAGATTGGGTTGTTCACCTATAGGTGTAGTTTTATTAATAAATTAGGGTCCATAGTGCACCTTTACCCCTTTTTCTTTTTTCACTCTTCTCATGGGCTCACAGCAGTGGGAGACATTGGTTCCTACTGCTGTCAATCCTAGCCAATGAGGAGAGAGTGGGCGGGGCCAGGCCACGCTCTGTGTGTGAGTGGTCAGTGTCCATTCACAGGAATGCAACTCGTGAGCGAGTCTGCTCGAGTGCCCCCATAGCAAGAGGCCAGAAAAGAAAGTAGCAAGACACTTTCAGAAGATTAGAGGATAGAGCTGTGATATGCAAGGAATTAGAGGCTTTGCTAGGTAAATGTGCTGGACGGAGAGATCACCCGTCGCTGGATCAGATCAGCCGTCGCTGGACCCCGGAGAGATGATCATCCGTCGCTGGATAGCAAGAGTGGATTACCACCGCTGGAATCTTTTTAATTTTTTTTTATTTTTAATAAAGGACTTTTTTAAAAGTGTGTTTGGCTTTTTTAACATTCCTTTACACTTTCTTTGTTAAATGGTAGGGGTACTTTTGTACCCCCTTACCATTTCAAATGGGGGGCTGGGATCTGGGGGTCCCCTTGTTAAAGGAGGCTTCCAGATTCTGATAAGCCCCCCGCCCGCAGACCCCCACAACCACCGGCCAAGGTTGTGGGGATGAGGCCATGAGGGCATGTGGTCTGGTATGGTTCATGGGGGGCGCTCTCTCAACCCCCCTCTTTTACTGCAGCCTGCCAGGTTGCGTGCTTGGATAAGGGTCTGGTATAGATTTTTTTTTTTAATTTGATGCGGGGTTCCCCTTAATATCCATACCAGACCTGAAGGGCCTGGTAATTGAATTTGGGGGAACCCCACGCTTTTTTTTTTTATCAATGACTTTCAATGAGTGTTCTCTGTATTACGGGAGCCGACAATTCATTATAGCCACGAGTGATTTTAAATTACTTTTTTTTCTACAGAAATGACACTTTGTGCAGGGACAGTTCTAAGCATGGGAAACATGCGCCCACTTCACAGGCATACTATACACACCCCCCAGGTACGAAATTTAAAGGAATATTACACTTTTATTGTTTCACTTTAATCATTATTAAAATCACTGCTCCCGAAAAACCGGCAGTTTTTAAAACTTTTTTTTGCATTGATACATGTCCCCTAGGGCATGACCCAGGTCCCCAAACACTTTTTAGGACAGTAACTTGCATATTAGCCTTTAAAATTAGCACTTTAGATTTTGAACCTTCGAGTCCCATAGATTTTAATAGGGTTCTAAAGTTCACACGAAGTTTAGGTCTGTTCGCAGGTTCTGGTGAGAACCAAACCGGGGGGGCGTTCGGCTCATCCTTAGTTGATATGCATCTATATGTGTATATGGTGTGTGCTGTGATATGATGTGATGTAGCTGTTCTTAACTAGACAACGTTGTCTCTTTTTTTTAACTTCTAGTCTAGGTGTTGGTGGTGGTTACCTAGATTTTGTATTCAATTTTTGTGCAATAAATTTCCCCAAACGAGCTGCATGGTCTGCCTGTACCTTTATTTCCAGAGGGCTTTACACCCCCTGTATTTTTTTCTTGAGCCAGTCTTTTTGAGTTTAGGAGCCTGCACCAACATTGGTGAGCAATATTAGGGATGCTGTACCTGTTAAGCACACATATTGGGTGGTACAGCGCTTACACTAGTGAGTGGATGGTATTTTTTCTTTTGCACAAAATAGAGGAGGGTGCCATCCACATAGAGAAAAATCCACTCCTTCAGGGGACCTACCCTGACACCCTGTATCGCAATCAAGGCCCTCACTAGGATAGCCAGGGGCTCAATAGCAAGCGTGAAGTGGCCCAATGACAGTAGACAAGCCTGCCACGTGCCATGGTGCAAGTTAAAAGCTGGAGACAACATTGCATTGGTGCATACCCTAGCAGTGGGCGCAGCATACAAAAGCTGTATTCTGGAGATAAACTTTACCAAACCTTCAAAGCAATGTCGACAAGTATGTCCACTCCACCTAGTCACAGGCTTTCTCAGCATCCAAAGAGGCAATTACCCCAGGAAGTTGTAGAGATTCGAAAAATGGCATCACCGTGAACAGGCATTTGAGATTAACATCAATGCGCTTCCCTAGCATTCTGAATTCCGAAGGATCTCTATGAATCAGTTTCAATATAACAGCATTAATGCAAGTAGCCAGGATCTTACTAAAGATCTTAGCGTCAACATTGAGAAGGAATATTGGCCTGTAGGACGAGCAATGTTCAGGGTCTGGTTACCCAGTTTGGGGATTACAATTATGACAACCTGTGACATAGAGTCGGGAAGACACTCAGTCTCCAGTGCAGCAAGGAGCATGTCATGCAATTTAGAAGCCAAAACATCAATATGCATCCTGTAAAATTCACCATAATAGAGTAGTCAGAAGACCATCTATTCCAAGCGTTTTTCCTGCTTGTAGAGAGGAAATCGCATGTAGGACTTCTTTCAAGGATATAGGGGGCATCCAATTTATGTTGCTGCTCGAGAGAAAGGGTATGGAAATCTTAGCCATCCAAATACGTGTGGAGGGCTACCTCAGAATATTGGGTCCAGGAAGAGTATGATGTGTGATAAAACCATGGAAAGTGAGCATTAATGGCCTCTGGAGAGGACAGAAGGGTGCCACCTTCCCATGCGAATATTAGCAATAGCAACCACCGCTGACAGCTCTTTTGATAACCAGGCCAGCAGATGCCATGTTTTGTCCCCTGCTAAAAGATGCACTGAGTTTGATGAAGCTGTTTCTGTTGGGAGCCTCCAGACACAGAAGAATGCGGTGCAGAGACAGTCATCCATCAGAAGTTGAATCAAGCAAGTCTAGAGATACCCTTTGAGAGGCATAGTGGATCAAAGCAGTAGGGCTGGTAGAGAAATGACAGGGCACATATCCATCCATTGATTACCTAGTAGAGGAGTCCACTCCTTATTGGCCCAAAGATGTATAGTACAAATGCAACCAGTAGAGACCTCCCTGTTAACATCACCTCCCCACAGCTCCCCCACCAGGCATAACAGCACATCTTATGGCAGAAAAACACTGTTGCTGGCTTCATTGGTCTGGTGACATTGGGACTGGGGTGGCTATCAATCAGAAACACTGTTTTTGGCATACACTAGTCTGGTGACACTGGGACTGGTGTGGCGGAGATCAGGAACACTGTGGCTGGCTGCACTGGTCTGGTAACACTAGGGCTAGAGTGAAAGCGATCAAGGACAATGTGCCTGGCTACATTGGTCTGGGGACACTGACCCTGGTGTGGTGGAGAACAGGATCACTGTTGCATGCTTGCACTGGTCTGGTGACACTGTACTGGTGTGCTGGAAATAGTTGCTGGATTGCACTGCTCTGCTGACATTGGAGCTAGCATTGCTCACTGTCAGGAACACTGTTGCAGGTTCACTCTGATCTGGTGACAGTTGGATTAGTGTGATAGCAGATAGAAACACTACTGCTACCTTCACTGGTGTGGCAACACTAGGACTGGTGTGGCTGCAATCAGGAACACTGTTGTGAAACTGGTGTGGGGGCAATCAAAAGCACTGTTTCTGGCTTACCCTGGTTTGGTAATGATGGAACCAGTGTGACTAGTGATCAGGAACACTTTTACTGGCTTACACTGGTCTGGTAATACTATCACTGGTGTGGCAGCAATCAGGAACACTGTTGCAGGCTACACTGTTCAGGTGACGCTGTTGGACAGCAAGCAGGAACACTGTTGCTGGCTGCACTAATCTGGTTACAGTAGCACTGATATGGTGAATCATGAACATTGCTGCTGGCTGCACTGGATCTGGTTGCAGTGACACTGTTACTGGTGTGGCAATCAGGAACATTGTTGCTGGTTTACATTGCTCTGTTGACACTGGAATTGGCGTGGCTAGCTGTCAGGAATACCGTTGCTGT
Source organism: Lithobates pipiens (assembly GCF_037356315.1). NCBI lineage: Eukaryota > Metazoa > Chordata > Amphibia > Anura > Ranidae > Lithobates > Lithobates pipiens. Next base: position 287,078,416 of record NW_027507764.1, read on the forward strand.
CTTACCATGATCTGGTGAGACTGGGGTTGTCGTGATGGCAGACAGGAGTGCTGTTGCTAGTGTAATTGCACTGGTCTGGCAACACTGGGACTGCTGAGTTGGTGATCAGGAACACTGTTGATGACTGCACTGTTCTGGCAACACTTGGATTGGTGTGGCAGCAATCAGGAATGCTATTGCTGGCTTACACTGGTTTAGTGACACTAGAACTGATGTGGGAGCAGTCAAGAACACTGTTGCTGACCTACCTTGGGCAGTTATTTTAGCAGTATTTTATGATATATATATATATATATATATATATATATATATATATATATAATTTTTTTTTTTTTTTTTTTTTTTCAGTTTTAGGTCACAACATGTAACACACAACAGTTATAAGGTACAAAGATGTGGCCTTCAATTTTATAATATATTTACTGATCTTTTAAATTGTGAGTTTGGAAATCATTTTCCTGCTTGTGTAACCTGTGTAACTGTGTTTACACAGTTTTACAATTTTACTTTATAGAGTCTATGCATACAAACATGATGAAATAGGTTTTCATTCTACATATAGTAGCTTAAAGTACCAGTTTAGCTTGATATGTTTATAGATAATTTGGCGTTATTCTTTCTGCAAAGTGCATTTATTTGCAGTAAGGGCATTACTCTAATCATATTTCAAGGATACAAGTGAGTCTGTAAAAATAATGGTATATGGAAACAGAGCTAAGAAGTGCTTTACCAAATTAAGGCAAGCTTTTTACAAATATACAGGAAGAATTGCTAGATTCCCTTTTCATAAAGACAGGTAGTTAAAAGAAGAGCTTTTTTTTCAGCAGGAACACAGGGGAATGCAGTACCAACACTGAATGTATGTAATGGCAAGGGGTAGTGGGGTGTGCTGGAGGGTCTATTGCTGCCTGCTGTGGAATCTATTGTCGCTGGGGAGATCTATTGTTGCTGGGGCATCTACTGTTGCTGGGGTGATCTGTTGTTGCTGGGGTGGTCTCTTGTTGCTTGCCGGGGATCTATTGCTTTTTGGGGTGGCGATGTCAGAATATATGTTGCTGGGAGGGATCTACAATTGTTGGCTGACATCAGAGAGCCACTCCAGGCTCTAGTAGGATCCCAACAATAATGTCGAGATCCATCCAGATGCCTGATCGGCAGCTGGGTCAGCCTTTCAGCATGCCGCAGAAAGCATGAGCCAGCCTCTCCCACCAGAAGGGAAGAGCAGACAGAGAAGTGAGCAATTATGGGTCATGTGACTGCTCAGATCTCGAGCTTAGAGTCATCAGAGGACAGCTACAGCATCACAGCAAAACTGCAGCCATAGAGGCGAGTATTTGTTTTTTTAAAATACCACACCTCTCCTTTAACACAAATGTATTGTTTTAAACAAGCAACAAGTATAATTGGTCAAAAGCAATCCTAGAGCATGAATGAAAAAAAATGTATGCAGAGTCCTTCCAAAAATGTGAAAGCTCAGGCATCTGTCCGAACAGCCAAATTTAAATTTGAACTTAGGTTCAGACTGAACCCTCAGGCATTAAAAAAGCTAAATCTCAAATCAATGGCTTGAGACAGCAGACATCATGGGATTACCTTTACACATTTTGTAACACAGTGCTTACTTAAAGGTGTTGAAAGGGGGGAAAAATTAAGGGAAATTGGGACTTTATTTGAAGTATTTCACCCTTGAATTTGTTATGCACGTCTATTGTTGGTGTTTGTGTTTTCTTTTCTTCTACATCACCCTCAGTCTCCCTTTTCCTGTACGGTGGGACCTAACCTGCACTGCTCCATCACTCTTATCACCCCTTATTCCACTCCCCCTCCCTATAAACCCTCATACTATATTTACCTGCATATTTTATATATTTACACAATATTTATGCATTACAGCATACTCCTTGGGGTTATATTCATCCCTATTACTTTGGAATGGGGGAGTCCACTTCTGCACTTTTCATTATTCCCAAGCCCTGTTTTGGTCTCGCCCTGCTGCCGCAGTGTCTGCCGCCTCAGCTCCCGGTGGGGATGTATTCTCATCCCCCGATGTCCTCTACTACATGTGTACTTACATTGTGTACCTCTATCAGATATCCATAGGTAAGAGTGTTAGGACCATCTGTTGGTGTTCCCTCTTTTCCTATGTTAATTTATGATTATTAATGAATTATATAATTACAATTTATTACAGGCACTGCCAGACTGTTTGCTCCTGATGAGTGCATACTACTCCACGAAACGCGTCAAGCTTATATATTTGTTGATATATCATGGTATCCATGTGTACACTATGGGTTTCATTCGGCTAAGTCATAAAGAATTTTTCTTGAATTTTTATTTTTTATTCTTATATCTGTGCCTATCCTTGGGTATACTGTTGATACGTATTGTTACGTGTGTTACATTGTCTACTATGCTATGAATTGTACATTGTTATGATGATATAATCATGTTTGAATATGTATTGTATCCAATTATTTATTTGATAAAAAAAATGTTTTTCTCAAGTCATCTTCCAGGACGGCACACCTGAGAGATGAGAGGCTCCTCCCTACAGGAAACACAATCAATCGACAGATGTTTTAAGTCCCCACCCTTCCCCTTGATCCTCAGTTTTTGATTGTGTTTCTCCCTACACAGCGAAACTGTTTGTTTTTTTTCCAAATGACCCGAAGCCTGGGGCTGGTGGTCTCCCCCTGGGAGCCGGACCACAAGCCTGGGAAGCCTCTGGGTCTGGTAGGATATTCTTGTCCTTCCTGGGGGGTTCCCCTATCTTTTTTCCTCAGGGCGGGCAGCAGAAATTGGAAGAGCCCCCCTGAGAGCTGAAGGACCCTGGGTACAGTGGTGTACCCAGAACTTCAGGGGCCATTATCCTGTCTCCCCCTCCTTACCTGTACAGGTGGCTGTTCAGACGGGGGTGCTGGCCATCGGTTCTTTCCAGGGGGATCTTGTCCCCGACTCCTGGGTCCCCGGTAGCTCGCGTGGGCTGCCGGAGAGGGCGTGGCAACAAGCACCCGCGTCATTTTCAAACTTCGGGAAAATGGCAGCGGCGTTCTTACCCAGGAGGGAAGGCTGAGAGTCAGTAGGAGCAGGCGCCCACATCCTCCTTTCTCTAGAGCGAGGAGGCACCAGTTTACTACGGTGGATGTCTGCCTTAACCACCTCAGATATGAAGATGGGAATGAGGAATGGAAGGCATTGCCCCCCCCCCCCCCCATGTATATAGACTGACTGGTACAGTGCAGGACACAGCCTAACCTGGCACCTCCCTATGGGGACAGCAGTTGGGGGGGGAGCACTTTGGCGGCTATCTTCCTTGCGTGTGGACCATAAGGATGGAAAAGCAAGCCCGCTGGCTGTGGCAAAAAGAGGAAGACGACAACAGTGAGTACTTTACTTTCCTTTTGCCGTGGGAATTTAGCTGCAAAATCCCCAATTCCAGCCAGAGGGTTCCTGGGCATTTGAGATCTCACCTGGGGTCTGGATTCAAATAGCCCTTAAGCTTCTGCTAAAAACACCAGCTGCAGCCCCTCTTACATAAGAGAAGCTGTATGGTGGAAAGGTGGTGCAGAGGAACGAGTGTGCCTAAACCACCTCAGATGAGAAAGAGGTAGGTAGGCCATTGCTCCCCCTTCCCTGTGTATATACTGACTGGTGCAGTGCAGAACTTGGGGTCGGGATACAAATAGCGCAGACGCCACTGTTAAAACCACCAGCCACAGCTCCCTCTTACAGCAGAGACACTGTGGTTATCGCAGCAGTAGGTTGCCAGCCTCTCCCTACATGCCCAGTTGTGGTACATTTAGTAGGGATGAATATAGCGTACAGAGGGGACCTGGTAGATACAAAGTTACTTACAGGCCAGGTATACCACTGAACAAGTTATTAATTGGGCAGTGGTTGGTGGATTCAGAAGCTCCCCTGGTCAGCAGGTGCACTAGGTTACCGGCCCTATTAGCCCAGCTGCTAGGAATCTGAAGTTGCTTCACAATGTTTAAAAGCTGACCTAACATTCAAGGATGGGCAGAGACCAAGCTACTGTGTGGCACAGTAGGGGTTCCCTTGTCACAAATCCTCCTTTTGGGGGTTGCCTGCTATAGTTAACTTTCATAAGCTCCAACCTCCCACTCCACCTTTACACTGTGTTTATATTATAGTGTAGGAGGTAAGAAGAAACTTTTTTTTTATTGGTTTGGGCTACAATCCACTCAGTGGCAGATCTAAAGGCGATTCACCATAGATCGCTCCCTACATCCTTTTAATTGAGGATTTTCTGTGCAAACCTATGCAAGAGCTACATAATTGATTGTTTGAAGCCTGCAAATAGCTATTTACCTCCCAGGCTAAACTGGTAACCACCTCTTCTAGAGAGGTCTTAAATTGGTCTCTAGGGCTGGGCTCATTGAGACTTTAGTTGCTAATCAGCACCACCTGGATATGTGCTAGCTAGCGTTTGCTCAGTCTATGGAGGTAAGGTAGGACAACAACTACTCCTAATAGTAGGGTGTCCAACCATTTTAGGATCTGTTCCTTCTCTGGTGGTGAAGGTTTAGTATCTACAGCCCAGGCTATGCCTATGAAATAAATTGCCTGTTGGTTATTTCATAAAGGGATAGACCATGACTCCTCATTGGCTGCACACCAGTAGACCTCAGTAGTGAAGGTTTGTCCTTGCTGGGATGTTTTTGTGGCACAGCAGAAATACACATTGAGATTTGTGACATCTCTGCTTAATAAGGACTATATTGCTGTACATCAGAAGTGCACTGCACTGAAGCTTGTTTGCTGTCCTTTATATACTAAAGGTACTGCTTTGTTTGGCTACAGATCAGAAAAATACAACAGTGAAGGTGGTCTGTACTTTCTGGTTTTGTGTTGCACAGCAGAAATGCACATCATTGAGTCTGGTGACATCTCTGCTCATAATGGTTATATTGCTGCACATCAGACATACACAAGATTGAGGTCTGTCTGTGGGGCTTTGTGTCCTGTTTTACTGCCTTGTTGGTTACTTATCAGAAAGGCAGCAGTGAAGTCTGATGGTCCTGATTTGCGTGGCGCTGTGCTGATTCAGACAGTGCTATTAACAGCAATGGCTGCCGAGTTTAAACATGCGATTTGACATGTTGAGTCGCATGACAAATCATTTCAATATGGATGTGCTATCTCTATTCATAGTGTTTTATTGTTGCACATCAGATTTATACAGCATTAAGGTCTGTGAGGTTTTTGTGTCCTGTATTACTGCCTTATCAGAAAGGCAGCAGTGAAAATTGATGGTTCGAATTTGTTGGGCTACATAGTAGAAATACAAATTGAACCCCTGCCAGGTGTAGTACATATACTGCCTTTGGTAATCCATGTAGCACCACAAAGTGGTGTTGTGCTGATTTTAGCCATGCGATTTTGACATGTTGAGTCGCAAGGCCAAATCGCTTCAATATGGATGTGCTATCTCTATTCAGAATTGTTATATTGTTGCACATCAGACATATACAAGATTGAAGGTTGTCTGTCCTTTTATGTCTTGCATATACTGCCCTATTGGCTGCATATCAGAAAGGACACAGCAGTGAAGGTTGCTTGTCTTTTTCTGATTTTGTTTTTGCTGCTCAGCTGAGAGACACATTGAGGATGGTGGCCTCTCTGCTCAGTATTGGTATATTACTACACATCAGACATACACAAAGATTGAATGTTTGTGTCCTGTATGTCCTATATTTACTGCCTTATCGTTTGTATATCAGGCTAAGCAGTGTTTCTCATGGATCTACCTTTCTGCATCTTAGGGATACACAGCAGGGGTTTGTTGGCTGCAATCCTCCAGGGAGTCACAGCATTGGGGACCCCTTACTTGTTCGACCTGAAAATTGCTATTTGTTTTTTTCCCTGCGACCAGTGTAATCTTGAGGTCTGTGGATCCAGGAATCAGGGACTGCTGGTGTCGCACAGACACACATGGTACCCATTGGAAGCCATAGTATATGACTTCTCATGCGTCTTGCAGTCCCAAGTCGCAGGTTGGGTCGCACGGGTGTGGGAACCCTAAACTTATCTGTCCCTTCTGATTGAGGTTTTGCTACACAGCAGGAATACTCATCATGGCGTTATTGTTTTATTTTGCAGCAGACCAGAAAGATTGCAGCTGTAAAGGCTGTCTGTCTTTTTCCTCAGTGTCTGCTTTTATGTTGTTGCAGAGCAGAAATACTCAAGATTGAAGCTTGTTGGTGCTTTCTGTTTCAGAAAAACACAATGCTGCAGGTTGCTTGTGTCCTTTCTCAGTGTTGGTTCTATCTGAACTACACTACAGAAGTGCATGACAGAAAGGATTGTCTTGTGTTCCATATTTTTCCCTGTGGCATACCAGAAATGCACAACACGGGGGTTGGTGTTCATATTAATCTTATAACTGTGGTGGTTTGTCAGAAATACACAACATAGAAGTTTGGGTCTTTCTGTCTTTATAGCCTTGTTTTGCTGTACATAGGTAAAGCACAACAGTAAAGGGGGTTCCTGTCCTTTCCGTATTTATATATCAGTTATGACCTAGCTAGCTGCACTAAAGGAATACGCAGCATTTAGGGTTTGCTTGAGTCTTAATGTTTTTACGTCTTGGCAGCACATCAGAAAACCAGACTATGAGGACTGTTTGTCTACGTTGAGGTTCAGATTTGGGTCTCTTCCCATATTTGATATATTGGTTTAGCTAGTCGCACTCAGGCACACAACATTGTTGTCTATGCTTGTGTCCTTTCTGTCTAAATCTATTGTGCCGTGCCCACAATCTATGATCATTTTATTTGTGATATTAATAATGCATGTATCACCTTTTTGTATTTCAGCCTTCTTTTCCATGGAGGGGCCAGGAGTTCGGGCTGCAGCTGCCACATGTCAGAAAACCTTGACCACTTGCATTCAGGGATGCCAGAACCATTTCCTAGGGTTGAAGCCCTGTAGGGTTATGGGACACTGGAGGAAGGGGATAATGAATCGCCCTGTTTAGTAAGAACTTGGAGAGTTCTGTTCAGAGGAGTATTAGGGCCTGAGGATGAAGTATAAAGATGTATACCCGATCGAATAGGTTTCGGCTCGGTGCATGGCCTTCATTTTGCCTTTTTAGCAAAACTAGACATAGCAATATGGGTAGTCTACTCCTGCTAGGGACTTTAATCTCCTGAAGAAGGCTCTCAGGCGTAAGTAAGGACATAGATTGGGCGTGCCTTAAACCCAGGGTTCAAGCTTCTGTTAATCTATTTCCCTTAAGTAGGCTTCCCTTTAGTCTTTTGCTGACATAAAGATAAAAGGGAAGCAGTTTTATTTCCCTCAACAGGATAGTGTTAAGACAGGCCCTCTTATTGATTAATGTAGTGTCCTTGTCTTACACAGGTCTCTTATTTATCTTTTTAGTGGTTCTAAGTAGCACCTACAGGCATAATAGGCCATGGTTGTTAGATGTGTGAGATGGGCAACATTGCTAACCTACAAGTTTAACATGTTTTCTGATTCCATTTTTAAGAGCCCATTTCACCTAGATACTGCATCTGAAGCGGAAAAGGCAGGAACATCTGTGGAGCAGACCTGCAGATCAGCCGCATGATCCAGCTAACATGCCTTCATCAAGCATATGAGCGTATGGAGTGGAGGTAAAGCTCACTGCAGAGCCAAGGTTCGCCAAGAGGGTTTTGCAGTGGCCCCACCCTAAGGTAGGCCTGAGGTACTTGTTTATCCTCTCAGGTGTGCCGTCCTGGAAGATGACTTGAGAAAAGTACCAGTTACTTACCGGTAACTGTCTTTCTGGGAAATCTTCCAGGACGGCAGGCCTACTTCCCGCCCGTTGGAGGAGGGAAAATTCTAGAACACTAGAAGGTGAGTACCTATGAGGAATGATTTCCCTTGTGAACCTGGTTCAGGAGTTACTTCTCTACAAACTGAGGATCAAGGGGAAGGGTGGGGACTTAAAACAGCTGTCGATTGATTGTGTTTCCTGTAGGGAGGAGCCTCTCATCTCTCAGGTGTGCCGTCCTGGAAGATTTCCCAGAAAGACAGTTACCGGTAAGTAACTGGTACTTTTATCATTATTATTATATGCCCATGATGGCCACTTATTTAACAACATATACTATATCTACCGTATGTCTCATCCGACCTGAGTGGTGTGCTTCATATAAAGTCCCAATTTCCCTTAATTTTTCCCCCCTTTTCCCCTTTATGTTTTCATATGGATAGGGATGGAGACCTGTGTACTGGATGGTCATGGTCTCATACAAAGTCCCAACTTTTTCTTCTTTTATGCATTACTTAACCACTTGCCGACCAGCGCACAACAATGTACGTCGACAAAATGGCACGGGCAGGCAAATGGGCGTACATGTACGTCCCTTTAAATTTGCCGCCCTGCCATCGGGAGCGCGCCGCCGGCGGTGCGCTCCCTCGCAGGTCGGGACCCCTGTGAGTCCAGTCGCGGGACCCGTGGACTCGATCGCCGCAGGCATCCCCGCGATCGTCTCACGGAGCGGCCGAATGGAGAAGTGCCGTTGTAAACAACATTTCTCCATTCTGCCTAGCAACTAGTGACGCTGATCTCTGCTCCATGTGATTGGAGCAGAGATCAGTGTTCACTAAATGAAAGCCCAATCCCCCACAGTTAGTAACACGCCCCTAGAAACACTTAACCCCTACACTGCCACCCACTGGTTAACCCCTTCACTGCCAGTGTCATTTACACAGGAATCACTGCATTTATATAGCAGTGATTACTGTATAAATGACAATGGTCCCAAAAATGTGTCAAAAATGTCCGATGGGTCCCCCACAATGTCGCAGTCACAATAAAAATCGCTGATCGCCGCCATTACTAGTAAAAAAACTAATAAAAAACTATTAATAAAAATGCTATAAAACTATCCCTATTTTGTAAACGCTATAACTTTTGCGCAAACCAATCAATAATCGCTTATTGCGATTTTTTTTTTTTACCAAAAATATGTAGAAGAATACGTATCGGCCTAAACTGAGGGAAAAAAATGTTTTTTTATATATTTTTGGGGGATATTTATTATAACAAAAAGTAAAAAATAATGCGTTTTTTTCAAAATTGTCGCTCTATTTTTGTTTATAGCGCAAAAAATAAAAACCGCAGGGGTGATCAAATACCACCAAAAGAAAGCTCTATTTGTAGGAAAAAAAGCCACGTCGCACGACCACGCAATTGTCAGTTAAAGCGACGCAGTGCCGAATCGCAAAAAGTGGTCTGGTCTTTGACCAGCAAATTGGTCCGGTCTGAAAGTGGTTAAAGGTGTTTTTATTAGATCTAAATATCAGCACATCAGTTCATATTGGCTGTCTAGGCTATTTACAACATAGCAGTACATACCTTAGCATAAATGGTGGATAGCAGCCTTACGTACACTAGCTTTTGACTGCAAGTGATAACATTTTAAATGCATTTTTTTAGCCATGATTATAATATATAAAAACAGTGTGCCCCCTTACTCCTGGAGATACCATGCACACCAGACTGATAGTTTTTTGTATGCAGTGTTAGTTATTTTTGTTATCCATTAGCCTATAATCTAAGAAAATGTTCTTCTATAAATGGGGGGGGGGGGGGGGGGGTACTGAATGGATGGGACCCAGGACTTGGGGCTTCCAGTGCTTTGGGGGTATGTGCTCCTTTTTTGGGGATGCTTTAAATTTATTCCCCAGTGCTAAAAATACACAGGTTGGTCATATACTTCTAGTGTCTCCTTATCTGCATGCTGTTCACAAGAAAAAATGGCAAAAATGTATATGAAATAAAAGTGTTTGATAGAAATGGGCTAAAATATCACCTTTCAATGTGTGAGGCTGACTAACAACTACAGAAAAAAAAACATTGATCGTGTGACCATGTCCATAGATATACAATATACAGTATCTCACAAAAGTGAGTACACTCATCAAATTTTTGTAAATATCTAGTTCTATTTTTTCATGTGACAACACTGAAGAAATTATACATTGCTACAATGTAAAGTAGTGAGTGTACAGCTTGCAAAACAGTGTAAATTTGCTGTCCCCTCAAAATAACTCAATACTGAAATTGAACAAAACTGAAATTATCCCAATTAGCCACTTTCCCTCCCCCGGTGTCATGTGACTCGTTAGTTTTACAAGGTCTCAGGTGTGAATGGGGAGCAGGTGTGTTTAAATTTGGTGTTTTCGCTCTCACTCTCTCATACTGGTCACTGGCAGTTCAACATGGCACCTCAATGGCAAAGAACGCTCTGAGGATCTAAAAAAAAGATATGTTGCTCTACATAAAGATGGCCTAGGCTAAAAGAAAATTGCCAAGACCCTGAAACTTAGCTGTAGCATGGTGGCCAGGACCATACAGCGGTTTAACAGGACAGGTTCCACCCAGAACAGGCTTTGCCATGGTCGACCAAAGAAGTTGCGTGCCCATGCTCAGCGTCATATCCAGAGGTTGACTTTGGGAAATAAACATACGAGTGCTGCCAACATTGCTGCAGTGGTTGAAGGGTGGGTGGTCAGCCTGTCAGTGCTCAGACCATACACCGCACACTGGATCAAATTGGTCTGCATGCTGTCATCTCAGAAGGAAGCCTCTTCTAAAAATGTTGCACAAGAAAGCCTGCAAACAGTTTGCTGAAGCCAAGCAGACTAAGCACATGGATTACTGGAACCATGTCCTGTGGTCTGATGAGACCAAGATACACTTATGTGGTTCAGATGGTGTCAGGCATTTGTGCGGCAACCAGGTGAGGAGTGCAAAGACAGGTGTGTCTTGCTTACAGTCAATCATGGTGGTGGGAGTGTCATGGTCTGGGGCTGCATGAGTTCTGCCGGCACTGGGGAGCTTCAGCTCATTGAGGGATCCATGGATGCCAGCATGTACTGTGACATACTGAAGCAGACCATGATCCCCTCAATTCGGAGACTGGGCCGCAGGGCAGTATTCAAACATGATAATGAACCCCAAACACACCTCCAAGACAACCACTGCCTTGCTAATAAAGCTAAGGGTAAAAATGATGGACTGGCCAAGCATGTCTCCAGACCTAAACCCTATTGAGCATCTGTGGGGCATTCTCAAATGGAAGGTGGAGGAGCGCAAGATCTCTACCATTCACCAGCTCTGTGATGTCATCATGGAGGAGTGGAAGAGGACTCCAGTGGCAACCTGTTAAGCTCTGGTGAACTCCATGCCCAAGAGGGTTAAGGCAGTGCAGGAAAATAATGGTGACCACACAAAATATTGCCACTTTGGGCCCAATTTGCACTTTTTCACTTAGGGGTGTACTAACTTTTGTTGCCAGAGGTTTAGATATTAATGGCTGTGTGTTTAGTTCTTTTGCAGGGACAGCAAATTGACACTGTTGTACAAGCTGTACACTCACTACTAGCAAAGTGTAATTTCTTCAGTGTTGTCACATGAAAAGATATAATAATATATTTACAAAAATGTGAAGGGTGTACTTACTTTTGTGAGATACTGTATATGTTCATCTGCATTCTAACCTCTATCAAACGTTCTGTTTATGTCTTCATTGAAAGATTTTTCTTTTCTTTTTTTTTGCATAGTCCATTATTTAAATTGGCATTTTTTGTTAAATTATTTTATATTGTACGTTTTAAAATTAGTCTCTGAAAAGCCAACTTAACGTGAACACATTATTTAATTTTTGCATATCTGCTTGTGAAACGAATAGCATGGTACCTAAAGCCTTGAAACAGGGTAACTACTGCAGGGGAATTTCGCTGTTAGATGCTCAAAGAAATATAAGAAGCCAGCTGGTTATTCAAATCAGTAGTATAGACTTACTCTAAACAGAAAATATTAGCATAGCTAGAGTCAGCATTTATTAATCCTTTGTGCCTGTCTGATGCCTAATTAAGAGCTCCTAAAAGTGGTCAGTCAGTACATCTGGTCTGGAAGGAGAAGCTGCTAATCTAGGAGTCTACCACCCTGGTATTAAAATGATCTAAATACAGCTTCCCAGGCTTTTTCCCCAAATATACTATTCTTAACCTAAGCTGGTGACATCTCATTCAAGAGGCATTTTTTTTCATTTTATTTTGTTTTTTAAAGGAAGATACAATTAAATAATAACTACCACTTAATGGTTGCAATAGTATTTGCATTCAGTTTACACTGTTACCTTTTTTTTAGTACTCTCTAGTGGCTTGTAATCACAGATTCCATTCTTGCTAAGGTCAGCTCATATTTCACAATGAACTAAATAATTTAACGGAAATCTATAAAGGCTTTTGGTCAGTTTTTATTTGATTTGATTTGAAATATTAGATATATGTAAACTGGTATACAGTGCCTTGAAAAGGTAATACCACTTGAAATTTTCCACATTTTGTCATGTTACAAACAAAAACGTAAATATATTTTATTGGGATTTTATGTGATAGACCAAAACATTTATGCTCTGTACACACGGTTGGACTTTCCGACAGAAAATGTGCGATCGAATCACGTTGTTGGAAAATCCAACCGTGTGTGGGATCCATAGGACTTTTTCCACCGGATTTTCCGACGCACAAAGTTTGAAAGGAAGATCTAAAATTTTCCGTCAACAAAATTCCAATCGTGTGTAGACAATTCCAACGAACAAAGTGCCACGCTTGCTCATAATAAACTAAGAGACGAAAGCTATTGGCTACTGACCCATTTATAGTCCCGACGTACATGTTTGACATCACGTACGTAATACATGCAGCCGAGAACCAGCGCAATAGGATCCCACTGGAAACATTCTTGCGGGCAGGTGCTGTAGCTGCCCTTGCATCGTATTTGGTCCGCCGGACCAGTATACAGATGAACGGGCTTCCCGATAGGAACTGGGTCTGGTGGAGTTTCGGCGGGAAGATTTAAAACATATTCTATTTCTAGGTCCGTCTGATTTTTTGAAAAAATGTCCGATGTAGCCCACACGATCGGAATGTCCGATGGCACCGTTCCGTCGGACCTATTCCGCCGGAAAGTCCGGTCGTACGTATGTGGCATAACACATTTGCAATGTTTTTTTTTTTTTCTTTTGAGGAGCTTGTACCTTTCTTTCTTCTTTTTACTGTTCTACCCTGCACCCTTTTGTGTGGAGATCAGTGTGGGCACTTGCAAAAAAGTGTGCACGCTCGGATGCACCTCCTGGTTTGAATGAGCCCTGATGTGCCCTGGATTTGTGCGTGATTCTAAAGGGTGCCTTGACTGAAAAAAGGTTGAAAAACACTGCTCTATCCCTTCTTCTGGCCAGCTCATTGGGGCCAAACTTTATATCTTAGGGACACCACAAATCTTTACAATCACACTTCTATCAATTGGTTCACCCAGAGACATTGTCTAAGCCCACGTACACACGGTCAGAGATTCTGCCAACCAAATCCGTCGGATTTTGTCCGTCAGATTTAGTCTGACGGATTCTGTCCGAAACTGTTGCATACACACGGTCGGACTAAGTTGTCGAAAAATCCGATCTTTCAGAACGTGATGACGTAATTTCGTTACGATGGGACTACATTTAGGCTAGTAGCCAATAGCTTTGATGTAGGAATTTGATCTGAGCAATGCGTGGCACTTGGTCCGATCAAAATTCTCTACACATGATCGGATTACGTCCGACCAGCCCAGTTGGTTGGGAAATATTTCCAACATGTTGGAAAATTGGGTCCGACGGAGATTCAGACGGAATCAGTCCGATGCATACTACACACAGTCGGATTATCTGACGACACGGTCCGATAAGACGCATTCCAACAGATTCTCCGACCGTGTGTACAAGGGCTAACACTTCTTTTTTTTGTATTCAAATATTCCACATGAAAAGGAAATAGAAACTGTCAGATCTTTCTTATGTACAGCTGCCTAATGCCAATTAAACTAATTGCCTTTTGACTCAACTACATCAGATTCATATTCTGTCATAACTATTTCAAATTTTTAGGCAATTTTTATTTTAAAATACATGGAAGAGAGAGGGGTTTGGATTTCATGCCACAAAATGTCATGCCATGGTCATAGTTTAAAAAGCTCCAACCTTAAAAAATAGTTGCCCTCAAGGCATGTTCCAACCCAAACAATATCTAGTTTTATTTATAGGTGCAGGTTCAGGAATTATCAGCAGTTAAGGCATTTCCTCATTAGTGTGTACTGGTCTGGTTAGTGGAGTAAGAGTTAGATGTTTTCCCTATTAGCCCCATTTATATTTCTCTTGTAATGCAGTTATACTGTAGATACAGGGATGATGCCTTCCATAGTACAGTTTGAATGCATTTCTTCAAAACTCAACCCATATTGCTCTGTAATATTGCTATATACTAAATGTTTTGATGAAGTTGTAATAAGCCTGGCATACCTGTTTACATTTGGCAGCTCTGCCCTCTGTATTTAACTTGTGGTTAATGAGGTGCTATCCTCTCATATTTAATTTGTAAAAACCAATATGCCAGACCTTCTGCCTTGTTAGTTAAAAACAGTGTGGCCATTTATCATTGAGAGAATACAAAAATCCTAGCTCCCATATAAATACATAAGGTAGCTCAGTGGTATTCTCCCACTCTTTCTGTAACTAGTAATAAAACATTTTGTTTCAGAATGAACAGTATTGTTGCAGGTACATGTTGATCGTGTAAGAAGCCTTTGACAACTTAGATCAGTATTTGATCTTCCCTTGGCTATGATTGACAGGTCCTAAGACTGACAATTACAAAGTCTGGTCCACCCACTACTCTGTTGTGGGTAAAAGCCGTCAGTTACTGGGGGTGTTACTGCACTACACTGAGATAGCCCTCCTGCCCTAACAGGTTCATATCCCTACAAGGAGTGCAAGTTCCTGTTATGCAGTCACTCAAGGTAATTCTAATGCATTCATTCTATTATTGTAAACAGCATCTGGCCCTCTAAATGTAATCCAGCAAAATAAAGTTATGAACTGAACGAGCCTACTCCTGCATAAACAGATGTCACTGCTACCGAGCGACCGAGTTATAGATGGTAAATCTTAATGGGCTCTTTGGAAAAAGCAGGTTTTGAATTGTTTCCATGGCAGTCATTTATTCCAAAAGCCACTGCTCCAGCTCAAGAAGTACATGTTGGTTTCCTTTGAAAATTTAACATGTTGATGTGAACTTTTAAGAACATTTGTAATGCAAGTAAATACAATCTACAAAATAAGATACTAGTTATTTGATAGAAAACAATTTATTGGTTCCAAAACATTTCAACACTCACAGAACACAGGTTTTCTACTTAACAGCTGAGGATGCTGCCGTGCTGCACCCAGGAAGCCTACCCACCCACCAGCCAGCCAGTCAGCACCTTAATTCATTAAAAAGTAATTAGGGAAAAAAATATTTATTTTTAAACTGTTTATGAGTTTTAAACTGGTAATGCAGGGGTCTCCAAACTATGCCCCCCCAGTTGTTCAGAAACTACAATTCCCATAATGCCTAGTCTTAGCTTTGTATGTCCAAGTTTTACAATGCTTCATGGGAAGAGTAGTTCCGCAACAGATGGAGGGCCATAGTTTGGAGATCCCTGCTGGTAATGTATGGTTCATTTAGTCATTCTACCTCCTGCATTCCCTGATCTACTTTAAAATTGCATACCTGTAACCCTTCCTTTTGTAGGACTTTCCAGGGATTTGAATGATCCATGTTTTGGTGCTGGGTGCTGAAATGTTCTAGCACGTGATGCCGGTATCTGATCAGTGCAAGCGGGGTTTGCTGAGAGACTTTAGCCATCCATTCTAGCCTCCTATTTTTCTGCTAACAAAATTGTAGATGGCAGATTATTATATTATATTCACAATATATCTTACGGTTAAGCAAGACAAACAAGATGAATAAAGTGATTTCATGGTATTGGAATTTTGCTGAATATACCAGAACCAGGCATGGCCTGAAAGCTGTAATCCTTGTAGTGTGGAGTATGTAAAGCCAGACCCTTGTTTCATTTATCTTTTAGCCCTGATAACTAGAGCTCTCTGATATATATTTAATTAAAGCATGGTATCATGCCTCTTGTAGAACCACACCCATTTTAAGTGAATACCGCACCCCTAATTACAGTACATTCTCCGCCAACAATGGATTACTAGATGTGCAACAAAAAAGGTATCTGTGGAAATTTCTTTGAAGTGTTGGCTATGCATGCATTGTTGCTGATCTGGGCTCTGAAGTACATTTGTGTATTGGGGCTGATCTGACATTTGAGGGGCATACATTATTGGGGCTGATCTAAAGTTTGAAACTACATGCACTGGTATTGATCTAAGGTTTCATGTGCATACATTGAGGCTGATCTGAGGTCTGAAGGCGCATGCATTGGGGCTGATCTAAGGATTGAAATGCATGTATTGGGGCTGAACTGAGGTCTGAAGGTGCATGCATTGGGGCTGATCTAAGGATTGAAATGTATGTATTGGGGCTGATCTGAGGTCTAAAGGTGCATGCATTTGAGCTGAGCTAAGGATTAAAGTGCATGCATTGGGCCTGATCTGAGCTCTGAAGGTGCATGCATCGGGGCTGTTCTAAGGTTTGCTGTGTATGCATTGGGGCTAATTTAAGGTTTGAAGGTGCATGCAATAGAGCTGATATAAGATTTGAATTGCATGCATTTGGCTGATCTGAGGTATTAAGGGGCACGCAGTGAGACTGTTCAACGTTTTAAATGCATTGCATACATTACAATAATCTGAGTTCTTAAGGTGTATGCCCAGGGCTGATCTAAGATTTGAAGTGCATGCATTGGGGCTGATCAATCCTAAGACATGCAGGTAAGTTAATTTAATTTATGTCCAAAATTTGCCCTAGTATATGAATGAGGACCTTGGATTGTGGGCTCTTTGAGGGTAGGGACCGATGTGAGTGTGCAATGTACAGGGGCAATTGTAGACACTCACTCAGGTTGAACTGGATGGACTGGTGTCTTTATTCAACCTTACTAACTATGAAACTATGAAACTATGATCTGAGGTCTAAAGGCACTGAAATTCAGGGCTGATGAGCAGTGATGGCCTGTTCTTATGGGACACAGGGGCGCCGCCCCCCTGGTCCATGCATCTGGCCCCTAATCTACATGAAGGGCGCTGGATGCAAAGATTCCAATGTTTTCTTTTTTATTGAAGCACGTCATTAGAGTACGGGTTTCTAATTGGTTTAAACAAGAGTGGGCACGGGGTGCAAACAACTGCGCCCTGATCCCCCCCACAGTTGTGAGACAATAGCAAACTAATATTCGCTATTGTGTTCCTGATTCTCCTCTCAGCCAATCAGGAAGGGGGTCCTGAGATGAGATGCAGGGGAAGCCTCCATAAATCCGCTGAGGAGACTCAGGAAGGATTCAAAGCTACGACCTAGATGGGTCAAGTGCAGGGCTGGTGGGTGGACAGAAAGGCAAGCAATGGAGGGGTGTGGTTATGTGGCTTGTTTGCTGCCCCCCCTTGAAATGGACCACTAGCCGCCACTTCTGAAGAGAGATCTTTAAGTAATACTGTGGGGGGGGGGGGGCTGTGTACAGTAATCAATAAACTTAACTTCTCATTAACAGTCGAACTAACATTTGAAAGATAAGACATTGGTTTGCTTTTTTCACTGGCACACCTGTTTTCCTATGTGGAAAAGCTTGCTGAACCCTGTTCTATAGTTTTTTGCATTGTTAGTTATCTAAAGTTTGCTTTCTAGACTTGTACTTGTTTGAATGCATTGTTTTTCAAGATAAATATAACCAGTTGACATTTAAGTGCAGTTGAAACCGTTTTTTAAGATATGGAAGCTTTTAAATGTATATCACTGTGACATTAACTTCTGTTTTACCATAGTTTCTATTTAGAAGCAAGTGTCATTTGCATAGAAATGTGAGGATATCTGTGCCATGCAATATGTACACATTTGTGCTTCTGTTCAAAAAACAGGTGCAGGGCTGAATGTCAAACCACAGAAAACGTGTATATAGTAGATTCAAGAAAAAGGAGATGAACAATGTAATGCTGACATCAAAAATATTACTGTGCTGTTCTGAAACCTTGTCTCCTATTTTATAAGCACATACTGCTTTCTTAACTAAACACATAAGTAATTTACCAGCATATATCAGCATTGTGTTAAATTTTGATGCCAACCAGTGTATTTATTTATAAAAGGCATAAATATTTTCAATCCTAATTTTAAAGTTGGACCTGAACTCAAAAAGCTAATATTTGCTTTGTCATGGGAGACATATATAAATGTTATTGTTCCACTGCAGTACCCTAAAAATTTACATTTTGCCTGGAATTCCATCTGAAAAATAGCAAACCAATTTCTGTGTCTAGGCATTCCCGTGCTTTCTGTCTGAACGTTGTATGCCTGCTGCACTAGATATAAGGCAATGAGCCTCTGAAATGAGTCTGAAAATAGTCTTATGCGATTTGGAGTGAGATTTTGTGATGTCCATATGGTGCTGCTCACTGTTCTCTTTGCTGGAGAGAAAGTTACCTGCAAACGAGTATCTCCCTGCTTCTGCTTTATCCATTCTCTAGATCTGTGTTTTCTGAACCTCTTCTATTGCTGCCATTTTATTTCTCCATCAGTCTTTAGATCACTAGCCCTCAGAGGGGCAGCTCTAACATGAGTAAGGAAAGACTTGCAACTGTACCAAGATGGCCTCTTCCACACTGAGACAAAGTGCAGAACAAGGTATGGTAAATCAATAGTGGAGAAAAGATCAGCTGTAGGGATACTCACAGATACTGGTCACTAATCTTTTGCCATTTTTGGGCACAGCTTCCATAGTTTAGTGCCTATTTAACTTAGAAGTTACATATATTTAGTAATATGTCCTGCTATCTTATTGTTTCATACCACATCCCAACCACAGAAGCTATTTTCAAAGGTATGACACTATTTACTTTAGCGGGAAAAAAGTATACCATTTTTTTGCATTTAGCTTAATTCTTTGTTTAGCAAATGGGCATATTTCTGCTGGTATGATAAAATGAATGAAGAATATACAGTATAGCAAGCACGTGACAGAGAAAATATTCCAACACAATCCAACTTCCAATGTGTTTTCCATTTGCCATGCAGTATATAGCGCCACCCCCGTAGAAGACGCTTGGTGATTTTTGGGTTCTCTGTTCTACATCTCAACTCAAAGAATTGCCTCGACCTCTCTGGCACACCTGGTTAGTTTTAAAATTTCTGCAAGTGCTTTCAGGAATGCAAGTGAAGAAAGTACCAATATCCTGGCTGTGAATTGATTTTAGAAACAGACAGACACAACTAGTAGTGATAAATGAGCTGAATATATTATTACGGTTTAAATCATATAGAAAATTGACAACACTTTTAAACCTTGCTGCAAAAAATGAATATATTAGAAAAGATAATCTTCAATGCTTAGCAACTGTAAGTATAGAAGAGGCAGTAATCTATATGCCCTTAACACAGGTGCTGAGAGTGAGGAGAGAAGACTGGTCAACTTCTCAAATCCTTCTGGGCTGCAAACACCCTTGAGAGGCACACATACAAAGAAAAGAATGGGTTACATAAGTACAGTAAGCACAGTTCTGTAACGTTACAGGTCCTGAGTTGAAGAATTGTAGTGTCTTCTACTAGAAAAAGGTGGGGCCCTTGTTTTAAGAGTATGATTAAACAAGTTTGCGTGAAACAGTAATCATCTAGAATGTTCCGTTGGGTAGAAGTTTAAAAGAACATACTGCTAGAGATGGCAAATTCAAACAAGCATCCCATGACACTAAAAAGGGAAATTGATGTCTGCATGCAGTGTCAGTATTGTGTCAAAAGGGATGTTGGGTTTACACCCACTCACCAGTCCTCTGTACGATGACACAATGATAATCCCAGGTGCTGGTTCAGGCTCCTAATGCTTCTAGCGATGTTGTAAGGCACTGGATCCCTTGCTGATGGCTGATCGAGGTGACTGGTAGTGAAATTCGCAAGATGAACAGGCAGCGGCCAACCCGTTACCCGCATGGGTATCTCGATCCCTGAAAGGCATAGGTCGTCTTTGCTGAGCTGAGTGGTGCTGGGCTGCGGAGTATGTTCCCTGGATTAAATAGTAGTAGACCACATGGCTGTCTCTGCTCCTGGCTTACCCCAGGCATCCTCAATCTTCAGTCTCCAGGCAACACTCTCCTGGCAGTGTCTGGAAAAGATTGGCCTTCTCCCCCTCTGATGCTACCAGAGTCTCTTTCTCTCAGTTTTCCTTACATCCATCAAGAATTTTTTCTGCCCAAACTAAACGCCCTCGACTCTAAATGTCTACGTGTGCATGGACAAATAAGCGAACATAAATGGCCATTTATAGGCAAAATAGAAAAGTTACCCAATCCTAAAAGTGGTGTTTTTAATAGTAATGGCTCAAGCTTTTCAGATACAATGTAGCTTTCCTCTCCATTTACAGTGAGAGAAGCACAGGAGTGGGTGTCACAGTGACTGATCGTTAGTACGGGACCCGAAGCTTCTAGTTAAACCCCGGTCTCTGTGTTGGGAGTGTGCTCAGAAGGAAAAAACCCAAAGAAATTAAAACCAATGCAGCAACCATATCTATTGATTGATAAGCTATATTATATTACCGGTATACATTTTTGGTTATGGGTTTAATGCCGCTTTCATTTCCATGGTCTTGTACCTTTATACCCATGTCGATTCAATTCTGCTTTTTAAATGAAGAAGACTGCATCCTTTGAGATTTAAATGGTTCTGAACAGATGAAAACAGATGTTGTCCATTAAAATGGATGTCATCTATTTGCATCCATTTCTTTTATGCGGATCTTTAGGCCACATGCACACTGTATTCTCTATGACGCCTCTACTGCAGGAGTTTAGCAGCAGAAAAACACAGTAAAAAAATGTGTTAACGTGTCTACGAGTCTGGTGTTAATGCCTTGTATTGGCCAGAATGTTAATTTATTCTGGCCATTAGAATATGTTAACTCACAAATGCTCAGAAACGTGGCGTTTATGTACATTCAGGTGCTTTTGAGCATTTTTTTTGTTCAAAAGCTCCTCTCCTGAACACAGCTTTGGTAGGTTTATTTTTCTGCCTCTAAACTCCTGTAAATGCCTACAATGTGCATGGACACATTGGCTAACATGGAGGGGCGTTTAAAGGCGCGTTTAGAGTCAAAGGAGAAAAAAATCCCAAACACCTGTAAAAGCAGCGTTTTTGAGCTCAAGTGTGCACCAGCCCTTAGGTAAGATACATACGGTATATTTTGTTTATACCTTTGTCATCTATGAGTAGTTTCTTCAACAACTGAATGGATGTAAGCTGATGTAAACTGAACTGAGCTGAACTGCAGACAGACGTACAAACAAATGTAAACTTAACTGAACTGGTCTGAAAACGATGTGCAAACTGGATGGAAAAGCAATTTATGCGTTCCAGTGTGTTTCATCACCTCTTTTTTTTCTTCATCTCAATTGAGGATGTGTGGTCTGAGGAATTTTGATGTTCTTTTCCACAATCCAACTTCATTCCATATAGACAAGGCAGATTATTTTTTTTCACAAAAAATGCTCCCCATTCTGGATGCCTCTCTGACAGCAATGCTCTGGCCAGTGGTCAAGCCTAGTCAGCCAAAAGTATAGGGGGTTCTAAATTTGAAAGTTGTTCACATCCAGCCTGGATCTGTAATCCAAAATCATAATGGTTTTGGTGCTGTCTGTGACTACTGACAACAATTGGGCCTGGCCAATGCATTCTAAAAAAACTATTTTACAGCTTTCTTGAGAAAACCCGTACTATTACTTTCACAGCCCTAAGGATCCAAGGCATGATCCTTACACTCTCTGCAAAGGCAGCCAAAAGGTTCTTCCACAGCATCTCTTTCAATTGGTGAATTTTCCCTTGCATCCAGGATCCAAAAGCGTTGTCAACCAGCAATGGTCTTTTTTTTTTTTTTTTCATTTTTCAAATAACGTTTTCTTTATTTTCGGTAGTTGCATAGGGAAATAAGCATTACAGAAGCACAGTAGCAGCAGTGTAATTACCAAACATTGCAGGGTCAGGGATAAACACGCTATATGTGGTAACGGGTCTCGGGCACGTACAGCAAATTTCAACAGTTTGGTCGGCCAAGTGTGGGGGGTCAGGAGACACAGAGTCAACTGCCCGCTCCCAAACCCGAGAGGCCCGGTAAGTTCCGCTATAGGGCCTATGCAACACACTTAAAACATAGCAGCAAGAGTCCGCTGCGCAAATAAACACAGTTGGCAGAAGAGAGACAGAAAAGAGATAGGAAAAAGAAAGCCAGAGATCCACGTCCTCATACCTCCCTCGGTGCGCCCTTAGTCCTCCAGCAGCCGCCATCTCCCCCAAACCAAATCGAATTCCTCCAGCCTGTCCTGTATTCTGGCAGTCATTCTTTCCATGAGTTCTATGTCCTTTATCCTAGAGTAAAGGGCTTCCATAGTTGGGGCCGTTTGGCTTTTCCAATTAAGGGCTATCAGGCAACGGGCTGCCGTGAGAATGTGTCTTAGAAGTTTCCGGGACGGTTTAGCTATTTTAAGTCGGGACAGGCCGAATAGGAAGAACTTGGGTTCAAGCGGGACGGGCACCTCCAGCAAACGAACAAGGAGCTGTTGGGTCAATACCCAGAAAGGGGATATCAAAGGGCAAGTCCAATATATATGGAACAGGGTACCCCTGGCTTTCAGGCAGCGCCAGCAACGATCAGAAGTGGAAGGATATATTTTGTGGAGTACCTCTGGGGTCTGGTTGAAAGGGTTAATCCTGTGTCTAGGGTGGTCCCTTCAACCTCTCAGACCTTAGATCCAATGTATTGTATAAATTCAGAGCGCTCTGGAATCAATTCTCAAAGGACAAATAAAACCACACACACACCATGGCGTCCTTCGAGAACTAATTGTATTGAGTTATTACAAAGCGATTGATATAGTATATTTCACGTCATACAGAATAAGACATGCGCAGTAGACATCAAGACGATTACAGCTGGTCAAGACAAAAACGCTATTGTTCTTTGTTCTAAGCTAGCTGAATTAATATAAGAAAAGATACATAATTCCTTCTGTAGCTAAAGAATGCTGAGAAACAGTGTGAAGGTTATAGATAAGTGTGTGAGAACACATGAGTTAGAAGAATCTCATGTTGAGACAGTTATCTGAAAAGTTAAAGGGGTGTTCAAACTGTACATATTCTAAAATGGAAGTTTGTGGATATTAAGATGGCTGACAGAAACAAGATGGATGCTTAACATAACCTTTCAACCCCCTCTTAAGTCATGGAATGACTTCTACAGATCCGCAGCCTCCTGAAATCTACGGTTCTTGCTACGTTTGTTATATTCATTTACATAAAGCTGCAGATATTGTGTATATGCGTGAGAAGGTTGGTCTGGTGTAGTACACTTGTACTAATACAAAGTAGAATAAGCTTGAAAATCAGGTAGCCTATCAATCCTAACAATAGTACTATGATAATCATAATCACTATGTCCTTTAACCATGAAAACATTCCACCTAAACCCAAACTAGAAAAGGGGTTCCATCCATAATTACCTATGTCCCTTGCTTGTTTCATTAATTCATTTACCTGTGTTCGGTGTTGACTAATAACATCATAGTAGTCTGGGATTTCCAGGCTGGTATTGTGAAACCATGTACAACATTCATAATCTTGGGTCATTTCGCATAAACCTGTCAGAGCTGCACTCATGCTTTCAATAGCCAATTCGTGTAACTCTAGTTGTCTTCTAATTGCTTTGAGCTCGACATTGAGTAGTCCTATATCTTGGGAGTTTTTTTCCATAACATCATTTATTATACTAGTGTAGTTATTTAATTTGTCCATCATGGTTATGCCCCATCCTGTCCAGGATGGAAACCATGTCCATAAGTTATCTGAAGTAGAAAACATAGGTGGGGTTTCTCTCTTGTATTTATAAGTTAACCTACAGTGGTGTGAAAAAGTGTTTGCCCCCCTTCCTCATTTCCTGTTCCTTTGCATGTTTGTCACACTTAACCACTTGAGGACCGCCGTATTGCCATTGTACGTCAGCACAATGGCACAGGCAGGCATAATCACGTACATCTACGTGATTGCCTTCCAGCGGGTGGGGGGTCCCATCGGACCCCCTCCCGCTGGTTACGGCGGTCCGATTCGGTCCAGGAGCGCTCCGTGATGAGGGGATGGCCGTTCGTTTTCGGCCACCCCCTCTGGATCGCTCCTGGCCAATGAGAAGCTTCCTCCCCTGTGTATTGTTTACACAGGAAGGAGGAAGTGATGTCATTCTCCTCGGGGCGGTCTTTTTGACCGGACTACGAGGAGAAGAGTAAAAGTAAGTCTGCACGAACACTACACTGACATGTAGGTACACACAGGCACACAAATGTTTTTAACCCCCTGATTGCCGCTAGTTAACCCTTTCACCCCCTTTTGCCAGTGTCACTAAGCGATCGTTTTTCTGATCGCTGCATTAGTGTCGCTACAGTCGCTAGGTAGCTAGTTATTTTTTTAGGTTCACCGCCAGGTTTTTATAGCGCTAGGTACCCCGATATACTACCCAATAATGGTTTTAACCCCCTGATTTCCGCTAGTTAACCCTTTCACCCCCTTTTGCCAGTGTCACTAAGCGATAATTTTTCTGAACGCTGCATCAGTGTCGCTAGTGTCGCTAGGTAGCTAGTTAACTAGGCTCCCAAAAAGTCCCCCACATGTGGTATCCCCGTACTCGGGAGAAGCAGCAGAATTTATTTTGGGGTGTAATTTGACTTCTGCCCATAGCATGTGTGAGCAATATATCATTTAGTGACAACTTTGTGCAAAAAAAAAAAAGTTTGTAATATTCCCGCAACTTTTGGCAAAATATAAAATATTCCATGGACTCAACATGCCTCTCAGTAAATAGCTTGGGGTGTCTACTTTCCAAAATGGGGTCATTTGGGGGGGTTTTGTGCTATTTTGGCATTTTATGGCCTTCGAAACTGTGATAGGTAGTGAGGAGTTAAATCAAAAATTTGCACCCTTAGAAATCCTGAAGGTGGTGATTGGTTTTCGGGGTGCCGTGCACGACTAGACTCCCAAAAAGTCCCACACATGTGGTATCCCCGTACTCGGGAGAAGCAGCAGAATGTATTTTGGGGTGTCATTTCACATATAACCATGGCATGTGTGAGCAATATATCATTTAGTGACAACTTTTTGTAAAAAAAATTTTTTTTTTTTTTTTTGTCATTATTCAATCCCTTAGGACAAAAAAAATAAATATTCAATGGGCTCAACATACCCATCAGCAATTTCCTTGGGGTGTCTACTTTCCAAAATGGGGTCATTTGGGGGGGATTTGTACTGCCCTGCCATTTTAGCACCTCAAGAAATGAGATCGGCAGTCATAAATTAAAAGCTGTGTAAATTCCAGAAAATGTACTCTAGTTTGTAGACGCTATAACTTTTGCGCAAACCAAAAAATATACGCTTATTGACATTTTTTTTACTAAAGACATGTGGCTGAATAAATTTTGCCCTCAATGTATGACTAAAATTTAGTTTATTCGATTTTTCTTATAACAAAAAGAAGAAAATATCTTTTTTTTTCAAAATTTTCGCTCTTTTTTCATTTATATCGCAAAAAAAAAAAAATCGCAGAGGCAATCAAATACCATCAAAAGAAAGCTCTATTTGTGGGAAGAAAAGGACGCAAATTTCGTTTGGGTGCAATATTGCATGACCGCGCAATTACCAGTTAAAGCAGCGCAGTGCGAAATTGCAAAAAGACCTCTGGTCCTTAAGGTGTTTATTGGTCCGGAACTGAAGTGGTTAAGTGTTTCGGAACATCAAACCAATTTAAACAATAGTCAAGGACAACACAAGTAAACACAAAATGCAATTTGTAAATTAAGGTGTTTATTATTAAAGGTGAAAAAAAATCCAAACCATCATGGCCCTGTGTGAAAAAGTGATTGCCCCCTAAACCTAATAACTGGTTGGGCCACCCTTAGCAGCAACAACTGCAACCAAGCGTTTGCGATAACGTGCAATGAGGCTTTTACAGCGTCCTGGAGGAATTTTGGCCCACTCATCTTTGCAGAATTGTCCTCATTCAGTTACATTAGAGGGTTTTCGAGCATGAACGGCCTTTTTAAGGTCATACCACAGCATCTCAATAGGATTCAGGTCAGGACTTTGGCTAGGCCACTCCAAAGTCTTCATTTTGTTTTTCTTCAGCCATTCGGTGGTGGACTTGCTGGTGTGTTTAGGATCATTGTCCTGCTGCAGAACCCAAGTTCGTTTCAGCTTGAGTACACGAACAGATGGTCGGACAATTCTCCTTCAGGATCTCTTGGTAGACAGCAGAATTCATAGTTCCTTTTATCACGGCAAGTCTTCCAGGTCCTGAAGCAGCAAAACAGCCCCAGACCATCACACTACCACCACCATATTTTACTGTTGGTATAATGTTCTTTTTATGAAATGCAGTGTTCCTTCTACGCCAGATATACTTGGACACACACCTTCCAAAGAGTTCCACTTTTGTCTCATTGGTCCACAGAATGTTGTCCCAAAAGTCTTTGGGATCATCAAGATGTGTTGTGGAGAAATTGAGACAAGCTTTGATGTTCTTTTTGCTCAGCAGTGGTTTTCTCCTTGGAACTCTGCCATGCAGGCCATTTTTGCCCAGTCTTTTCCTGATGGTGGAGGCATGAACGCTGACCTTAACTGAGGCAAGTGAGGCCTGCAGTTCCTTGGACGTTGTTGTGGGGTCTTTTGTGACCTCTTGGATGAGTCGTCGCTGCGCTCTTGGGGTAATTTTGGGCGGCCGGCCACTCCTGGGAAGGTTCACCACTGTTCCATGTCTTCGCCATTTGTGGATAATGGCTCTCACTGTGGTTCGCTGGATTCCCAAAGCTTTGGAAATGGCTTTATAACCCTTTCCAGACTGATAGATCTCAATTACTTTCTTTCTCAATTGTTCCTGAATTTCTTTGGGTCTCGGCATGATGTGTAGCTTTTAAGGATCTTCTGGTGGACCTTACTGTGTCAAGCAGCTCCTATTTAAGTGATGCCTTGATTGTGAACAGGTGTGGCAATAATCAGGCCTGGGTGTGGCTAGAGAAATTGAACTCAGGTGTGGACAACCACAGTTATAGTATGTTTTAACAAGGGGGGCAATCACTTTTTCACACAGGGCCATGATGGTTTGGATTTTTTTTCACCTTTAATAATAAACACCTTAATTTACAAATTGCATTTTGTGTTTACTTGTGTTGTCCTTGACTATTGTTTAAATTGGTTTGATGTTCCAAAACACTTAAGTGTGACAAACATGCAAAGGAACAGGAAATGAGGAAGGGGGGCAAACACTTTTTCACACCACTGTATGTACTGGACTTGAAGTAACTTGTATGTGATGTTCCTGATTCTGGCCTAGGGCTGACATGACTGGTACCAACTGTGCTAAATAACACCATCCTTTCACTCCTGCGGGGATCCATGGGTAACAAATTTTAGCACAGCATACGTATGTATTGTTTCCCAATGAAAAACTTCTTAGAGAACTACGTTGAGGCTCAGTTCCAGCCTCAAATGCAGCACTTACAAGTTTACTCACAAGTATCCCAGATGTTGTGTTCCTGTATGTAGTAAGTTCACTAATGGTGTTGTTAAGGGATTGATTTTTGTAACTACACATATGACCTATGATAATGTTACTGGTGTGGAAGGGAATACCCTTTGAAATGTTAAATACAGACTTGGAACACATACCTATTCCGTTGGATGTATTGCCTAACTGAACACACCACTCAGGTTCATGTGTCTTTCCTAAAGTGTAAAACATAATACTCTGATTGCGGTACCCTTCCGAGACATTCTTAATACTTAAGACTAGAGTATTTTCCAATAATGACTTGAGGTTCAGAGGGACAGCTAAAAGTGGGATTTTAGCAGTTTCTGGGTGCAACTTACTACAAATCCAGCATTTTTCATATCCTGACTTTCTAGCATAAGCATATTTAAATTTTAACAGTAACATTTTTTCAGAAAAACTTGTTTCTTTGATCAATTCATTAGAGACATCTCTTTTTACTGCGATTTCTGAGGTGAAAGTCAGTATGGTTGGTGTGTATTTCGCTTTTACCACATATGAGTTTCAAGGCACCTAAGTCTTCAGGATGAAAGATACAGTTAGTTATTATCCACACTGGGACAAAGATCAGAAGTAGAAACATCACCAGAAGGCAAAAGGCCTTCCCAGAAGTCTGTGGTGAAATGAGTGACATCACTGTCCTTTATGTCTGTGCTTGTCTTTTGAGGACTTAAAACACCTGCTTCACCTCTTTTCAGCCTTTCTTAAATTCCTGGGCTTAGATCAACCTTCTTTACTCTGCTGGCATGGATCCAAGTAGGACTTTCCTCTGTAAGGATGGCGGTCCTGGTGACGGCTACCACTTTGGTCACTGGTCCGAATGGAACCTCTTGCGGCTTTCGACCTTTCTGAAGCCTCTAGACCACAACTTGATCACTGACCTGGAACGGGTGGGTTGGTACCTGTGAAGAAGGAGAGGTGCGAGCAACTTTTCTTTCGACAATATCAAGAGTTTCAATCAGTTTTTTTACATATTCCTCCTGTATTTGTTCCAAATCACCTTTCTCTACCATCAAGGGATGATTAGCCCACGGTGTGGGGAATGGCCTACCCATGAGTACCTCAAAGGGGGAATAACCCGTCACACTGTGAGGGGTCATTCTGATTTCAGCTAATACAGCTGGGAGAACTTTTTCCACTTGCCAAAATTCCCACCCGTAGCTTTCCTTATCCTGTCTTTAATTGTTCTATTCATTCTCTCTACAATTCCTGAACTCTGTGGATGGTAGGGGAGGTGAAATTTCCAGTCTATTTTTAGTACTTTTACAAGATCTTTCCAGATTTTAGCTGTGAAAGCTGGGCCATTGTCTGAATTTATTTGCAATGGACACCACCATCTAGGAATAATTTCCTGTGTGAGGATCTTCACTACAGTTTGTGCGTTTTCATTGTTGGTGACAAAAATTTCTGGCCACTGCGACATGTCCACTATAACCAAAAGATATTGTTGTTTCTTTCCTTCTTTGGGCATATGTGTAAAGTCTATCTGTAAATGGGTAAACGGTGTTGTTGGGTACTCAAGATGTTCATCCTTTGATTTCTTTAGGTTTGTTGGATTGTTTCTAATGCAAGTGACACATCCCCTTACAAAAGCTTTGACTAGATTAGGTAATCCTGCAATGAAAAAATCTGCATCTAGAAGTTCACATGTGGCCTGCCATCCCTTGTGACCCAGTCCATGGGATTGTGCAATGAACAGGGGGGCGCTAGCAACAGGAATACACGGCTTCCCCTCTTTGCAGATTAATCCTGTTTTAGGATCCTTTTGTACCATCCCATCACAGTTCTATTGCGCAATATCATCAGGGGTGGCAAAAGCCTGTAGTTCCGTGAGCCAATGTGTCTCTTTCAGGGAACATGGCTGAGGTGTTAGCATGGGCATTTGAATGTTTGCCTTTTGTGTAGATGCAGCTTCTTTAGCTATTCTGTCAGCTAGTGCATTACCTTTGGCTATATCAGTCATTTGGCCTGTATGTGCCTTACAGTGCATGATAGCTAGTTTTGAAGGCAACTGAATTGCTTCTAGTAATGCTGTGACTAGGTCAGAGTGTAAGATGCTCCTTCCATCTGCTGCCACATATCCTCTGCGAAGCCATATTACACCATGGTCCCAAACCACACCATGAGCATACCTGGAATCAGTGTAAATGTTTACCTCTTTTCCTGCAAACAGCTGGCATGCACGGGTTAATGCTATCAATTCAGCAGCTTGTGCAGACTGATAGGGTATTGGATTGGCCTCGAGGACAGTATCCGGCAGTTGGACAACAGCATATCCTGCATGATAGACATTATCACTTGGTCTGCTGCAAGAGCCATCAACAAAAACTGTTTGTGCAGTAGGAATTGGTACTGAAAGCATATCTGCTCTAGGTGAAGTGTCCTGATGTATTGATTGTGTACAGTGATGAGGTGGTGGTAAGTCATCCTGTTCTCCTTTAAGACCTAATAAGGCATTCAAAATTGGAGCTGGGCCAGAGTTTATGTTTGAACTTTTTATTTTCAGGTTTGGATTGGACAGGAGGATGACTTCATACCCACTCAATCTTTGTGCTGACATATGCTGAGTATGTAAAGTTTTGAGGAGTGTGGTAACGTTGTGTGAGGTGTGTAAAGTAGTGTTATGGCCCAAGGTAAATGGTGCTGCCAACTCTGCAACCATAGAACAAGAAGCCAACGCTTCAAGCTTCAACGAGACAAGCAGGCATGCCTTGCACCTGTACTGGAACCACCTTTTAGACAAAAGCTACAGGGCGCAGTCTCCCACCATGTTCCTGGGCCAGTACTCCTGCCATGGTTCTGCAATTTTCCCTAGCAAACAAGTGAAACATTTTGCTAAAATCAGGGAGGCCGAGGCTCGGGCTGGTAACCATTGCACTTTTCAACATGGTAAAAGCATTTAACATTTCATCAGACCATTTTACAATATCAGACATTTCAGAGAGTGTTGCTTGTCTCAATATATTGTCATAGAAAGAACAGTCAGGTATACATTGGCGGCAGTAACCAATCATTCCAAGAAAGGTTAGCAGGTCTTTCTTGGTAAGTGGGCGGGGCAGACCCACCATAGCAACAGTTCTTTTGTGACTGACTTTCCTAACTCCCGGAGACAGCACAAACCCTAGGTACTCAACCTCCTGTTTACACCATTGTAATTTTTTCTTAGACACTTTGTGACCACACATATGTAACCATTTCAATAAGGATAGGCTATCAGCTCGGCAGTCCTCCTCTGAAGAACTACAAATCAAAAGATGATCAACATATTGCAACAGTACAGAACCATGGGGGGCAGTCCAAGGCCTGAGGGTGGCTTGGAGTACTATAGAATAGACCACAGGTGAGTCTATATATCCCTGGGGCATTCTACACCAGGTAAACTGGCCATTGTGTTGGTCAATCGACACAGTAAAAGCAAAGAGTGGCCTTGTCTCCTTGTCTACAAGGACAGAGAAAAAAAGCATTCTTTAAATCAATTACAGTAAAACATTTGGCTGTTGCTGGAATGGAGGACAGTAGAGATGGAACATCAGGTACAATGGGTGCTATTGGGACTATGAGGTCATTTATGGCCCTCAAGTCCTGTACAAATCTGAAGGAGCCATCCGGCTTCTTTACAGGGTTAACAGGTGTGTTGTATGGAGAAATAATTTCCTCCAGGATTCCATCCTGCAGAAACTTTTTCACCATTGGCACTATGCCATCCATTTTTTCTTTAGAAAGTGGATACTGTTTGTAATAGATAGGAAATGCACCTTCTTTGAGAGTGGCCTTGTATGGTGTGCATGAAACAAGTCCTACATCCAGATCTGATGTAGACCAGACCTGGGGGTCTATATCCTCAAAATCTTCTTCACTATTTTGTTGTGACAGCATCAATAAACCTGGTTTGCATGCTACTATAGTGATTTTATCTGAGGAAATGTCTAGACCTCCTTCTGAGTTGGTTCTAATTGTGATTCCTAGTGGCCCAAACAAGTCTCTTCCCAACAAATTTACAGGACACCTTGGTATTATCCTGAAAGAATGTGTGCATATGGTGTACCCTTCATCATCTTCTATTGGTAGGGGTGGAGTCCTATATGTTTTTGTCAGTATCCCATTAATTCCCAAAGAGGGTTCCGCTGGTTCCCATTTGCCTCTGAAATGATCTTCACAACTAGTACTCCTAGTGGCCCCGCAATCAACGAGATAGGGGAGGAGTCTCCCATTTATTGAAATAGCAACCATTGGACTGTCAGTGAAATCATCTGAGACAAAAGGAAAAGCTGGGACACTACCCTCCGGGCCCCATCATTGTTGTTGATTTCCCCGTTTGATTGGAAATGTTGGACCTTGTTGGATGGATGCCTGTGGTTGTTGTGTCTGGTCAGGGACAGAGCTGGAATCGGGAGTCTGAGTAGTGGTGGGGTGAGGACACTGACTCACCCAGTGATCCTCAGCACCGCAATTGAAACATCCATTGTTTCTAGAGCGACTCATCCCTCTTCCATTTCTGCCTTTAAATCTGCCTCTAAAATTTCCTCTGCCTCTAAAGTTCCCCTTCGTATTCCCTTGGAAATGTTGTGCTGCATCTTTCTGTGAAAGAGCTTTGCCAAAGTCAGTTCTAGAAAGTGTTGACCATTTAGTAATCATTTGTTTGACTGGGACCACTAAATGGGGTTTGAGATTACTCAGGAAAGTCTGGATCAATAATGGATCCAAAATTGTCAGAACACCCAAACCGGCTTTCTGTCCATCCTGCCATATGATCCACCTAAGGGTTAACTAGGTATTGCTCCGCACATTTAATTTTCCTATGAAAACAAAACAATTTACCATGCTTGACTGCCACCTAACGGTGCAGACAATCAGACAACGGTGTGAATCAATCAGACAATAACTCAACTTAGATTCCTTTAACAAAAAGAAATCAGTACTGTCCGTGATACTTTTTTATACTAATACAGCTACAATCACTTCAAGACTGTAACAGAATAAATTTGGAACAAGTTCAAGAGTATTTCAGATACAATAAACACACAATTTTGCTCATGGAGCTGCTGTTTTGTTTCAGACAAATTTAAATCACCTATGAAATTAACTTTGCAATGTACATGAATCTGTTTACCTTTTCCAAAATAGCTTTTCCCAAATTGTAACTTTATAACCTCCGGGAATACTACTCACCAAGTATGCCTTTTGGTTCTGGAAACAAAATAGCAGTCCACATATACACACTCAGCGCAATTCTTTCAGCGTTATACTTCTAAAGCAAAAGCAGTTATACAATCATACACAAAGTTTACACAATACATTGATCATCAGTCACCAGTTCTGTCCCGAACAGAACTAAAACTCTAGAGTACTCTGTAAATTTTTCTAAGGTCTCCAAAACCTATTCTTCTAAGATCGCCAAGATCTTTACAAGTGTCCCCAAAACACTATATGACCCCCAAGGTCATGACCGGTCAACTTATCTATACTTATGAGAGGTTCTATAACCCAACAGCAATCTCTGTGGGATGGAAGCCAAGTCACACACCTGACACCCGGACCCCGGCAAGTCAATTTCACTCAATAAGAATAGAATTCACTTACCGAGCTTTCCACGTCCATTAAGGGTAAATAAACATCCATCCCGGGACAAGCCCCCAGTTCTGAAAGGGTTAATCCTGTGTCTAGGGTGGTCCCTTCAACCTCTCAGACCTTAGATCCAATGTATTGTATAAATTCAGAGCGCTCTGGAATCAATTCTCAAAGGACAAATAAAACCACACACACACCATGGCGTCCTTCGAGAACTAATTGTATTGAGTTATTACAAAGCGATTGATATAGTATATTTCACGTCATACAGAATAAGACATGCGCAGTAGACATCAAGACGATTACAGCTGGTCAAGACAAAAACGCTATTGTTCTTTGTTCTAAGCTAGCTGAATTAATATAAGAAAAGATACATAATTCCTTCTGTAGCTAAAGAATGCTGAGAAACAGTGTGAAGGTTATAGATAAGTGTGTGAGAACACATGAGTTAGAAGAATCTCATGTTGAGACAGTTATCTGAGAAGTTAAAGGGGTGTTCAAACTGTACATATTCTAAAATGGAAGTTTGTGGATATTAAGATGGCTGACAGAAACAAGATGGATGCTTAACATAACCTTTCACTGGTACCAATGGAAAAGTATTTTATAGGCATTTTCCTTATAAAGGGTGCATAGTGAAGATTTAGCCGCCTGTCGCCACACCCCCTGCCAATCCTCAGGTGAGAGTTCGTCACCTAGTTCCCTCTCCCATCTCAACATGTACTTGTGCTTGCCCCTCATCTGGGAATGGTGTGAGCTGAGAATGCGGTAGAGGTTCGAAATTAACCCCCTGCTATTCCGTCCATTCAATATAATCAGTTCAAATGGGGAAGGCGGGGAGAAATGGAGTCTCGGGGCTATGGATTGTGCAAAGTGTCTGTTTTGGAGATAACTGTAGAACGTCTGTCAGGGGAGGTCATGTTTGGCTTGGAGCTTCGAGAAAGAAAGCATTCTTCTCGATCTGGGGTCTACCAGGTGTCCCAGGTGAAATAGACCTCGGGATGCCCAGGGCCATGACATCTGGTGGATCAGGCTGTCCGGGAGCTTGGGGTTACAAAGGAACGAGGTCATCAAGGATGACTCCGAGTGTAGCTTGCATTGACGGGACAGCTTCTGCCAGAGCTGACGGAGTTGGGCCATCGGGCGCAGCAACCGTTTCGTTTCAATCGCTACATTCGCCCCCCAGAGCAGACTGTTCGGATATACCGGAGCTGGCCATATTTTTTCTATATATGACCACTTGTTAAACGATCGTTGTGGGAACCATGAGACTATAGCCCAGAGCTGTGCTGCCTGATAGTACCTAACCAAGTCAGGGAATGCCAAACCGCCGTCCGAATGCAAGGCAGTTAGGACCGAGCCGGGGACCCGATGTTTTTTGAAGTTCCATACAAATTTCAGCAGGTCTTTCTGGAGCATGCGAAGGTGAGCGTAGGCGATCGGGACAGGCAGTGTCTGAAATAGATAGAGGAGTTTGGGGAGAATTACCATTTTAATGGATGTGATCCGTCCCGTGAGAGATATATGGTGTGCCTTCCATTTATGGATAAGTCCCCTGATCTCCTTATAAAGGGGGGGGGAAGTTGGCCTGGTATAGGGTGTGGAAGGAGGGGGTAAGTTGAACCCCTAAGTATTTAAGAGAAGAATTCTCCCATCGGTAGGGTAACACCGAACGCAGATGGGCCCCTTCAGCTGGCAGTATATTAAGTGGGAGGGCTACTGACTTGGATGCATTGATTTTGTAACCCGAGATCGCCCCATATCGGCTAAGTTCTGCGTGTAAATTGGGCAGTGAGGTCCTAGGCTGGGTCAGGGTGAGGATGACGTCGTCTGCGAAAAATTATATTTTAAATTCCCTGCCCCGAACCGGAATATCCCTAATATATGAATTGCTTCTAATGGCCTCCGCCAGGGGCTCGACGCAGAGTGCAAACAGCAGAGGAGAAAGCGGACAGCCCTGGCGGGTGCCATTAGTGATAGAGAAAGTCGGGGATGTTGCATACGGGGTTTTAACTTGAGAAGTGGGGGTGGTGTAAAGGTGTTGTATGGCGTGTAGGAAGGGACCCCGAAAGCCCATGTGGCGTAGAGTTGCCGTCATGAAGGGCCAACTCAGGCGATCGAACGCCTTTTCCGCTTCTAGACTCAGGACCAGGACCAGGGAGGGGCGGCCAGTCTTGTTCGCTACGTCAATGAGGTCAATAATTTTCCTGGTGTTGTCATCCGCTTGTCTGAGCGGTACAAAGCCTACCTGGTCCTTATGGAACAGGGCGGGAAGGATCGTGTTAAGGCGGTTTGCCAGGATTTTTGTGAAAATCTTTAGGTCTGAGTTCAATAGGGCGATAGGCCTATAACTGGCGCAGGAGGTCGGGTCTTTATCCGGTTTTGGGATGAGGGATATGAAGGAAGCCAGCATCTCAGTTGGGACAGGGGTCTGTGCGAGGAAGGAGTTGAACAATTTGGTCATGTATGGGCTCAAAATGGGTAGGAATGTCTTATAGTACTCGTATGGGAGGCCATCTGGACCCAGAGATTTGTGAGCCGGGAGCGCCTTTACAGTTGCTACGATTTCTTCATCAGTGATAAGGGCGTTCAGGTCCTGAAGGTCCGCGTCCCTCACTCGGGGCAGTGTCATGTTAGCTAAGTATGTGGTGATGCGGTCAGCCAGGTTAGGGGTTGGTGGATTATGGGGTATGTCCCGCTTGTTTATACAGGTCAGTATAGAAGTCTGCAAATGTATCCGCGATATCCTCCGGGTGAGACAGAAGGTCTCCCCTACCGTTTTTAATTTGGGAGGGCGTGGAGGCTTGTATGCGATCGGCCAGCTTCCTGGCCAGTAGGGTCTGCGCTTTGTTGCCTTTATCATAGTAGAGCTGTTGTAGGCGGATGAGCGCTTTTTCAACCGAACCGAGTGCGAGATCACGTAAAAATTAATCTTAACCAGTGACAGAGAGGGAGACCCCTGAAGCCTAGCCTCAAGGGTCTTCAGCCGCCCCTCAGCCATCCGTCTAGCAGCCTGTGTATCTCTCTTCAGAGCCGAGGAGAGAGCAAGGCAGTGACCCCGGATAACCGCCTTATGGGCAGCCCAGAGGGTGGGACGGGTAACGTCTGGGGTGTCGTTTTCGGCAAAGTACAGTTGGAGCGAGGATTCCAGCTCCGTTTTGGCCGGGGGGTGCTGCAGGAGATAATTGTGCAATCGCCAGTTACATGGCTTGCGAGGTGGGGTTCCAATGTCTAGCGTCAGTTATCGGGGCGTGGTCGGACCATGAGATGGGTAGTATGTGTGCTGCTCGGACGGCCCTCAGTGTGTGGTTGTTCACAAAAAAGTGAT
The DNA here is from genome assembly GCF_037356315.1 of Lithobates pipiens. NCBI lineage: Eukaryota > Metazoa > Chordata > Amphibia > Anura > Ranidae > Lithobates > Lithobates pipiens. Next base: position 287,114,934 of record NW_027507764.1, read on the forward strand.
CGATACGTGAGTGTGTGCGGTGTGGGGCTGAGTAAAAGGTGTATTGGCGGTCCCGTGGGTGTAAAGTGCGCCATGCATCAAAGAGAGCCCTTCTTTTGGTGAGCTGGCAGAACAGCTTAGAGTCCCTCAGGACCCTGGTTTGAGATGCCTGTGGGTTCACCGCCAGGCGATCATGTGTAACAGATGGGATGAGATTGAAGTCCCCCCCTATCACCAGAAGCTCGGATGGCAACCTAAAGAGGCGAGAGAGCACGCCAGACAAAAATCGGTGCTGATGGACATTTGGGGCATAGAGGGCGCAGAAGGTCACAGCCTGCAAATTTAAAGGAGTCCCCTCGGTTAAAATGTGTTTCTTGGACCATCACTATATCCGCCCTGGATCGTCTAAATTCTTGGAGCGCAAGATGACGTTTTTTGTTGGAGTTTAGGCCATGTACATTAAGTGATAATATCTTAGCCATAATCAAGGGGGTGGTCGGAGTTAGTCATACTTAGCTTCATCCGTTGGAGGGATGCGTACCCTGGGGGGAGAGGCGACCGCCGGGGACGGGCTGGCAATCGACTGGACCACTGGCAGAGGCCCGCACAGGGGGCGGGGCGGAGACGGAATCTAGAAAAGAAAAAGAGAGTAGAAACACAAACAAGGTACAAAACCAATATTAGTTGCAACATGTGTCAGGTCCAGGAGTCCTATAGGGACACTGAGCCTGAGCGGTTCCTGTAGGTCTCCCGATCCGGGCGTCTCCAACCCCTCAACCTAAAAAAAAAGGGAACAGGTAGAGGGGAGAAAGCCAGGCCAGGTAGACACCAATAGTTCGTAAAGTTCGAAGGAACCAGTAGGTGGAAAACCACGGGGGGGGGGGGGGGGGTCTGTAACTCGGGAGTCGATCTGTCCTCGGACTCTACCTAAACCAGACCTGGGTGAAAAAACAATTCCAGGAAAAAAAAAAGGAAATCTTGTGGTGCTCAGGCCATCGGGGGGGGGGACAAACCCCAAGCGAAACAAAATGAGTGAGAACTCAAATAAATGGCAGGAAAGTCCGCTGATGGGGGAGTCCATGTCATTTGTGTTTGGGTGATCTGCGGTCCGGCTCTGGTCCTCTGTGCCGTTTAGCTGAGGGAACTTTCTGCCAGATCACCGGCGGGGGTGGTGGAGAAGCAATCAGATCCAATTCAGGGAGTTTGGGGACAGGTAGGCCCAGAGTGTCGCAGAAGGAGGCCAGGTCCTCAGGGTATCGAAGGGATGCTGACTTCCCCTGGTGTCTGACCGTGAGGAAAAAGGGGAATCCCCAGCGATAGAATATGTTCTTGTCCTGCAAGGCTCGTAGAAGGGGTAGCAGTAGCCTTCGTTTTTGGAGGGTTATCCAGGAAACATCCGGATAGACCTGGATCGGGGGTTGTCAAACATGAGGTTGCGAATAGAGCGGGATTTGCGCATGATGTCTTCCTTGAGGGGGAAAGAATGGATCCTACAGATAACATCTCTCGGTTTGGAGGCAGGACCTTTGGGTCGGAGGGCTCGGCGGGCTCTGTCCATCTCAATGGGCTTGGCTGGATCTTCTCCCAGCATTTCATTAAACAGTGCTTGTAAAGAGGTCTGCAGGTCCTCGGGTCCCTCGATCTCAGGGAGGCCGCGAACGCGGATATTGTTCCTCCGGCCTCTGTTATCGAGATCTTCCACATGGCACTGTATGTCTCGTAGGAGGAGTCAGTGGTCCGAGTTCGCTACCTGAGTGCGGTGTACAGCCAGCTTAGTCTCCTGGATCTCATCCTCCGCCATCTCGACTCGTTCGGCTAGGTGTTTCAGGCCGGCGTGCAGGGACTGGATTTTGGCACGACAGGTGGCTTTCACGTCCGCTACGAGTTGTTTGAAGTCACCCTTGGTGGGGATGGCTGTCAGATAGGAGTGCCAGGGAGGATATCCACCCTCGTAATGCCCCCCGGGGAAATGGGGCGGCAGTGAATGTGGGGGAGAGCCTCCCTGCTGTGACCTCGCTACAGGAGAGGGGGACCATGGCGGTGGGGGGTTCAGGTGGTCTGACCACGAGGTGGCATGGGGGGAGCCGGATGAGGGGTCCAGATGGGCATCCAGTGGGTGCGGGGAGTGGGGACGGGCCACCTGGACGTAGGTGGGATGGCTGGCCGCCTGGGCTCTGGGTGAGCTAGCGTCCCTGGATCGGGGCCTCCTCTGGGCCTTGGGTGAAGCAGGAGGCTGCCATGTGTGTAGGGCCCCTCCCTCAGTCAGGGGGGGTGCTGTGTCTTCTGCACAACCGGGGGGTCCTCCACGGTTTCCGGTGTAAAGGGGGAGAGAGACCCTGCCATGGCCGGGTCTGAGGTCGTCCGCAGTAGGCGGGGGAAGGCCTCAGAGCATTGAGTGAGGGACGGAGGGAGCTGCAGGATGGCGTTCTGGGCGGAGGGCAGAGTGTAAGAAAAAGAACTGTCACTCACCCCTGGTGTTGCTCCGGTGTATGGTGGCTCTTGCGGGGTCCGTCCCGGGGTTCCCCCCAGCTCTGAACGGGTGGCGCCATCTTGCCATCGCGGCCTACGCCGGGCCGCGGCCTATTCTCCAGCCCGGCCCGGTCGCACTGGGACTCGCGGGGGGAGTATGTGGAGGGGTGCGAGCATTCCGTGTCCCGGGGGAGGCCGCGGGGTGCGGAGGCAACAGCTCTGGGCGGGAGCCGCGCCCCCGCTGCAGCGGTGGCAAGGCTGGGTCGTCCGGCGCCATCTTGCGGCCTCTGCCCGGTGATCCTCCGGGCGGCTGGAAGAAGGATTTTAGGGAGGCCGGTTGAGACGACCCCCGGGTGGATGAGGACCTGGTAGCCCGTGATCTCCCCATCAGAGCAGGTTAAATATCCCAGATGTAGGCCAATGTAGCGCTGGGCTGGAGGAGAGCTCTCACTCGCAGTGTCCTTCCAGCTCGGCTTCCGGTCACGCCCCCGCAATGGTCTTTTTTTATGGCCTGAATACTGGGCTTGTTTTGCTGACACGGCAGCATAAATTCACCACAAAATTAAAATAGCAAAAGACAAAAGAAACCCAAGTCTGTGTGTCACTAAGGAGTCCTTATGGATCTCACACCGCCCACATACAACTTTGAGGGGGTTGGAAGCAGTTTAACATACTCCTATAAGTCTGCCCCATATCCACATCCTTCTCACTGCCAACTCCCAAAATATTATCCTCCTCTTCATGCTCCTGCTGTGCCTGCTGCAGTCTCACAGGGATAGAGTCAGTTGTGAAAGACCATGAGACAGCAGACATTCATTTTCTTTCTGCTGCTGTGCCTCCAGTGCTCAGTGTATTACACCACACAATGTATACTTCAGCAGGAAATTCAGAGGGATCATGTTGCTGATCTCCACCTTGTCAAGAGTTGCCATTCTAGGCACCTCTTTGAATGGTGACAGGATGGTACATGCATCCTAAATTAGACATGGTGAAAATAACCCCAGATGCCCAGAATGTGTCCTTATCCCTTATGTAACGAAATGTCCCTACACTCCGCTTGAGTGCTTTCATCATTTACTGCTTCCAGTCTGAATATAGATATCAGATATTCCAACCGCTCCCAAGCACAAAACAAGACAAGACTTGTTTCACTGCTTTTTATACACTTTTAACACAAGGCTCCTGGATACCCCCCCTCCCCTCTAGTAAACACTTAGCAGACAACTATATAATTAGCATGTTTGCTCGTTTGCATTATATAAGACAACAGATAGGTGGCTGGAGTTGATGATATTAGCATCTAACAATTTGTGTCCCAACAGTATGATTCAGTCACTATTGCTAATATGGCATATACATATCCCGAGTCTGTGTGTTTCGGGAGGGACATGGACATGAATCTAAAGTAACACCAACTCAGGGGTCCCCAGGCATACAGCTCACAAAGAGCACTGTTCCCCCAAATGCCAGGGCCCATAATCGCAAAGCAAGAGGCTGGCAGTCCCCTCCAAAATCCTCTATCCCAGGTGAGTCTGTCACATTTCTCCCCCATCAAAAGTTGACTAAGAAGGTCCCAGACCTCTACCTGGTCTGGACATGTGTTAGTTGGGCAAAATGAACTCACATAGTCAGTCTGCATGATCTCTATTCTTGGCTGCAAGGAATAGTTGACCTCAGTAGGTGTGGGGTAGAGGTCATTGACTCTCTGTCTGGCTGTCAGCGCTGGGTGGTGTTTACCATTCCATGGCTTGGCCTGTTGCTGGGCAGAGGGGCCCAGTTCCCTGAAGCTGAGAAGAAACTGTAGGTGCTAGGCAGAGGCCAGCGTTGCTCTGCCCTGTTGCCAGTGATTCAGCTGGGAGTAGCAGCTTCCCTACATCAGCTTGTCGCCAGAGAGAGGGGCCGACTGCTCCGGCTCCCTGGATCTCCACAGTTGTTTCCGGTGCTAGGCAGAGGTTGGTAGAACTCTGCCCTGTTACCAGCACTTCCGCTGGGGACTCCACATCCTCTGTTCTGGCTAATTATTGGGGCAGGAGGCTGGATTCCTCCACTCCCAAACTGGGTAGCTGCCATTGGGGAGATGAGCTGGCTGCTTCCTTTTCCATTCCCTCATCTGGCTGCTGGGACGACATGTCTCTGGTACTGTGTCCCAGGTGCACAAATCTTTGCTGGGGAGGAAAGACCGCTTCTTCTACCCTGGCCAACTGTTGGGGAGGGACGACAAACACCTCCCTTCTCCCCCTGTATCTGCTGCTGGGAAGTAATTGCCACCTTCTCACCCTGAGCCTGCGAAACTGCCACAGGTGTAGGGCAGAGGTCTTGGACTCTGTCCGTTGACCAGCGCTTCAGCTGGGGAAGTTCCTTGTAACTCCACAGATACTGCTGTTGGTGCTGGGCAGAGCACAGTGAAGTTTGGCCCTAATACCAGCTCTTTTGCTGGAGGCTCAACAGATTGTTTTTCCTCAGCAGAAAAGTCTATCAAATCCCCTATCTCTGTAACTGGTGTCTCAGGATAGAGGTTCACCATCTTCTGTCCATGGAACACAGAAGATGCTATCAGTGCTGGGCGGTGGTTAGCAGAGCTCTGCCCTATTGTCAGCACTTCAGCTTTGGGGATGGTAATCTCCAGATTTTCCACTGCCGATTCTCTGGCATGCTGCTGGACAGGCACATTCCTCCATCCAAGATCATCCCATGCAATAACAGGATCATCAATGTCAGTCAGCACTTGCTGCATCCGCCATAAGACCTCCACGTCCTGCGGGGGCAGGTTGGCAAAGTCCACTGTTACTCTGCCACATTGCTGACTCTTCAGCCAGGATTTCAGAGTTGTCAACTGGTATTTCCTGATAGTCCCAGGGAAAGGGAACCCAGCCCTGGCACTGAGCAGAGTCTAGCAGCCATCTGTAGGCGATCTCCAACTCCCATTCCTGAACGGCCAGAAACTCTATATCTTCCAGTACCCAGTGCACTTCCGAGACATTCAGTAGCCCTTCTCTAAAATCCATGATTTTGTCCAACCGCCATTCCAAATCACTCCCAAAGTTAGAGTCCCCTGTCAGCTTCACATACAACAGTCCCAGGCCTCCGTAGCTTAAGACTTGGGCTGTCATCCGGTATCCAGGGACATGCTTGGGATACATGCCACTGGAGGGCTCTTTAACTCTCATCCAGCTTCATCTCTGCCCAGGGCAGCCTGCTTAATTCAGCTGTCTGCTCCTTGTGCAGTTTTTCTCCAAAAAACAGTACCCACAATCCATACTGCGACCAGTACCTTTCCTGGTTGGAGGGGAGAACCTTTCCCTGGTGACGCTGCTCACAGGCTAGCGCTACCTTCCAGAGTTTGCAGCGGATAGAGTCAAACCATCCCAGCAGGACCTGCTCTGATACTGGTCCTCTGTGCTGTATCTGCATCTCTTGCAACCTCCTTCTGAATTCCTCTTCTATGGCGGTAGTATCTGTACCTCTCCCTTCCTTCTATCCAGACCTTGGATCCAGGTGGAGGGACCCAGACTGCAGGAAGCATCTCACTGTTTGCCACCAATGTGATGAAATGTCCCTACACTCTGCTTGAGTACTTTCATCATATATCGCTTCCTCCCAGTCTGAATATAGATATCAGATATTCCAACCGCTCCCAAGCACAAAACAAGACGAGACTTGTTTCATTGCTGACATGGACTCTTTATTAGAACCAGAATACAGTCTTTTTATACACTTTTAACACAAGGGGTTAGATAACGAGGTAGGGCTGGCTCCTGGATACTCCCCTCTCCCCTCTAGTAAACACTTAGGAGACAACTATATAATTAGCATGTTAATTAACACAAACAACAATAGGTGAAATACTCTGTGTCAAGGCAGACTAGACTCATTTGCATTATAGAAGACAACAGACAGGTGGCTAGAGTTATTATATTAGCATCTAACCGTTTGTGTCCCAACAGTATGATTCAGTCACTATTGCTAATATTGCATATACATATCCAGAGTCTGTGTGTCTTGGGAGGGACATGGAACTGAATCCAAAGTAATACCACCTCAGGGACCGTAATCGCAAGGCAGGAGACTGGCATTCAGTCCCCTCCAAAATCCTCTGTCTCGTGTGAGTCTGTCACACCGTACTTGCACAAGTACTCATTGACAGCCTGTTGCTGCAGGTTCAGTATGGTCAATGTGGAGTTTCAGAGCAAGGGTGTATTTCATATCAGGCAGCTGGTAAGTCGATTGAGTCACCACAGATTTTTGGCCAGGGGAACAATCACTGAAGTGACTACACACTTTCTGGCCTGCCACAGGACATCATGCATAGCTTCCAAATGTCCCTGATTTCGAGGGACCGTCCCTCATTTGGAACAAAGTCTCTCTGTCCCTCTTTCCTCCTCAATTGTCCTTTATTTTGGTCTGATCTATATAGTTGTATATAAAATGCACTACTTATCTATAAAAACTGTTTTACTGTGATAAACCTTTCATTCAATTTCTACATTTCGAAAATGTAATTTGTTATTTTGTGTGATCTTGAATTGAATTGCTATTGAGCTCTGACTCTGTCATCCACCTGTGAGGTGCCCAGCATTTGTTAAAGGCCTCTGAAGTAGCCCGTTGCAACAACATAGCTCCTCAGTGCCATTTTCTGTGTTCTTGTATGAATTGTATTCATAGGTCATCGGTCATAGTCGGAAGCAGTGCGTGTAGGTAGATTTGCCTAGCCGCCAGGCAGCCTGCACCATATGAACTCTCTATTAACTGTATATTGATTATTTTCTTATTTTAATTTATATGTAATTACATTTTTGACAGGTTTTACATGACTACTTTATTTTACAGTCTCAATTAAAGCATTTAACTGTTTTTTGACATTGTATGTTATGTTGTGTATAATGTATCCACTATTATGGCGTTAAAGCAAACAGAATGAATTTTTGTTCTTACAGGGTCATGTGTTAATGCATATGGAGACAATCTTACTTGATTAAAAAAAACATGTTTGCTTCTCTGTTCTGTAACTTCGTTTTGAGCTCTCACATTTTTCTTTCATACCGGTTACAGATAGTCTGGGTCCACTGAAGTGGACGTCAATTGTCTAGGGCTGTACCAAATTGTTACTGATCTAGAAATCTGCTCTGTGAATGTGAATGCTAACAGCCACAGTCTGAACTATGGTTTCAAAGTCAGAGGCTCACAGCTGGTAGTTGGGCCTTTGATTTATATAATAGCAGTCTTTTCACTCTGAGAAATTGTCAGTCTTGGTGTGACATTAAAAGGCATCATTTCAATGTAATGTGTAAGTTAAAGAGTACTTTCAAGAAAGACAATAATATGGATGTCATGAGCCTTCTATATCATCAGGAAGCCATTATAGTGTATATAAAAAAAATTCAAGTTCTAAGTAAATCCTTAGCAAAAATGAACATTTGGTTTTCTAAACTGCTGTGTTGCCAAAATGCTTCACCACTGTTTTCCTCCACTGTTGCATCTTAATGCTGGTGATCTCATACAGCCCCATTTCCATCACTTCTTATCTACATGCACTCCAGCGATGGTCATATGACATTGCTCTGGGTGATAGTGACAAAAGTGAGACATGGCTGCCCAATGTGTTTTGGCACAATTGTTTGTAGTCTTCATTGGGATTATTGATGAGCCAAATACACCTCGGTTCAGTTCAAGCAGGTTTCGGCAAACATTAGTAGAGTTCAGGTGCTGAATCAATATCCCATTGATATCATGGAGAAATGTTAAAAATCAGTTCTGCCATTTTTCAAGTTAATAGATAAGGTATTGACAAACAAATATTGTGGGGGTAGGGGGGGCTGTTCACTGCCATGGGGGACATGTACCAAATTAAAAAAATATAGTTTGGCAGGAGCAGCAATTTTAGTGAAGTAAAGTATTGCGCAAAAATGCAAAATTTCATTAACTTGCCTACTGGGCACTTTTACCCTCTATCTGCCCAGGCCAATGTTCAGCTTTCAACGCTGTTGCATTTTGAATGACAATCGAGCAGTCATGCAATGCTGTACCCAAACAAAATTTTTGTAATTTTTTTTACACAAATAGAGCTTTCTTTTGGTGGTATTTAATCACCACTGGGTTTTTAATTCTTTGCTAAATAAATGAAAAAAGACTGAACATTTTGAAAAAAACAACTTATAGTTACTCATAGTTTGTTATCAAATTTTGCAAACAGGTAATGGGACAGTAAGCAGCTAATTACATAATCTCCAGACAATAATTGAATAAATACACTAAGACAACATATCTGTTTTAATAAAATAACTTTATTTTATTTTATTGGCCGCGGCTTATTTATTGGTTTACCAAGTTCAAAATAACTCATATTAAACCACTCTATAATTAATTCATCCATCAGAATTCATCAATAACTTTTTGCATCATAAATACCAATATCAAACTGAACAACTCAGCTTTTATAGCTCGAGTTGTATAACAATCATAAATTTAATAACTTGTCCCCCTTTCATTAGAAAGGTGACCCAGACCACATAAATATTATAGCTGCAACAGTCCAGGGAGGGAGGGAGGGGAGCTCTGCCGCTGACGACCTCCTGAGGTGACTGGCAGTTATTCCCTGATAGGACCCCCTATATATAGGGTTCCTCAAGGCTTCCAGAAGCTTATATGGCCAGTTTACAGGTCTCAAGGATCCACCCTTCACCTGTTTCAAGGTACCCTGACCTACTTTTAAAAGGGGGGCCTGGAAACCTTTTTTAGCTGCCACTGTCCCATTAGAAAAGGGGCCGGGGGAACTTGAAACCCCTATCCCTTTTCTTTCAAATGGGACAGTAAGCAGCTAATTACATAATCTCCAGACAATAATTGAATAAATACACTAAGACAACATATTTGGGTTAATAAAATAATTTTATTTTATTGGCCACGACTTATTTGTTGGTTTACCAAATTCAAAGTAAATCATATTAAACCGCTCTATAATTAATTCATCCATCAGAATTCATCAATAACTTTTTTCATCATAAATACCAATATCAAACTGAAGAACTCAGCTTTTATAGCTGGAGTTGTATAACAATCAGATTTAATAATAACTTGTCCCCACAAAGGCAGGAGCCATAACAAGCCTCCTGCATATCCCCAACCTGTGCCCCATTCAATTATTGTCTGCAAATTCAAATTCAATATATCCAGGCCTATATCCGAAAGATGAATGCCATCCCTCCAATACAGCCTCGGAAAAACTCCTTCTAAATCCGTATGTCTAAAAGACATACCAAAACCTAATGACATAAACTTTCCTATTCTTCTATTAATACGATTCCTTACTTTTTCAAAAAACTGAAAACATATCATTGTGTAACCAAACCAATCGAGGAATAATTTCTGAGAAGGCAATGTCGGTCCTGGGAAAAGACAACTTTAGTTCTTGGATGGTTGATCTAATTTTAAACAATATATTCAGGGTTTTTAACCTGCTAATATCATTACCACCTAGATGTAAAATCAGAACATCTGGTAAAGGCCATCCATAAGTCAATCTTCCCAACCCGACATCAATTCTTCCCAAATCATGTCTCTTTTACCAAACCAATAAATCTGAAAAATGTTCGGATTCAAATCCAAATTTTCTCCGTAAACCCTGTTCAATGCTCTCTTATTGGCCCAGAACACAAAGGAGTGTCCGATGAGCCATACAATTTTTGGAGTACCTGCAATTCAAAACTAGACATTAGGTCTCACATATGAAGTATAAGCTTTTGATTTCCATCTGCCAATCCACTTCATTTTAGTCTTATCTAAACCAAGTTTTGGAGCTTCTGTTGCAGCTCCAATTCTAAATGAATGACAGGACAGATGCAGGTTGTCTAATTTTAAGAGCATGCAGACATTTATTTAAAACTCTACTGAATTGGAATCTGGTCAATGGAATACTGTCCTCATGAAAAAATAACCATTCATGACCAAGTGGTGAAATATTAAAATACTTATTCAATAGCTGTAGATTACCGGATTATTACAATTATAAAGTGTAATCCATGAGCCTTTTCCTAATTGATCAGTTTTTGATGGATGTAGAAAAATACGCATGCAATGTTCACTACTTTTCACAGCTGCAAACTGAAGACCACTTTTTTATTGTTTGTTATTAATTCAGAAATTCTCAATGCTGCAAAAAAAAAAAAAAAATAAATGGAATAAGCAGTTTTAAAGCGGGACTGTACTGGGGAAAAAAATATTAAAAGCCAGCAGCTATAAATACTACAGCTATAGGAATTAGCCGCGCTGTCTCTGGGACCCGTGTGTGTCCCAGCAGACAGCGCGGCAGGACAGGAAGAGGCATAGACTCCCATGGGAGTCTATGCCGGGAATTGGGTGTAAATACCTGTCTTTGACAGGTATCTGCACCCCCCTCCCCCCTGAAAGGTGCCAATTGTGACATCGGAGGGGGGAGGGTTCTGATCAGCGGAAGTTCCACTTTAGGGTGGAACCCCGCTTTAAATAAACAAGCTTCATATTTAGAAAAATAAATACTATCTTTAATGAAGCTTTTCCAATTAACTCAGATGAAATTGGACGTCTGTCAGCACTCAAAAGGTTTGATTTTTTTTATAACCTTTCAGTGCTTGACTTAAGGAAAAATATGTAAACAATGAAGGAAAACCATGTAATTTCTGAAAAATTTAGATAGCATATATTATTTTATTGATATGTGACCACGAAAATTTGTTTTCCTTTAATCCATTAAGGAAAGAAAGAGCCATATTTTCATCAAAGTTTGTCCAATGTACATTCAACAAATTAAAATAATATATCCATGAAAACCAAGGCAGATGAATACCCTAGCCAAGTCTTTGGTGCCAGTTATTATTATTATTATTTTTTATTGTCATAGTTTACACTATGTTCCAAAGATTGCATGGGCATACCATACCTATCTTGTCCGCCTCTTGGAGCAAGTTGAAAAATCGTGTCATCTGTAACCAAGAGAGAGCATCCGCTACCATGTTATCCTTACCTGGGATGTATTGTGCTTTCAACCAAATATTAAACAATAAGCATTTCGATCTTAGATACCTTAACAGTTTTATAACAGGAGGAGATTTGGATGATAAGCAGTTAATAGCAAATAACACCCCTTTATTATCTGTACTAATAAATAAATGATGGTTACTAAAATATTCTTCCCATATTTCAATAGCTACTACAATAGGGAATAGTTCTAATAACACACTATTCTTCAATAAACCCAGATTTTTACATTGTAAAGGCCATCTTTCTGCACACCAATGATTGTTCCATACAGCAGCAAAGCCTATCAAAACTGCTGCATCCATTGCTAGGCAAACATTTTTTAATCGGTAACAAATTCATGCTGCAAATGTTTTTTTTTTAAAAATTATTATTTATTTTTTTATTGAAGTTTGCTAATAATTGAATCCATACAATCATGTCTTCTTTCATGTCAGAAGACATGCGAACCTGAGAATATGGATTCTTTAAACCTGCTATAGCAAAATAAAGTCTTCTTGAAAAAATTCTACCAACTGGCAAAATTCTAGTGGCAAATGCCAGAAATCCTAACAATTTTAGTATGTCTTTCAATAATACTTTTTTTTTTTTTTTTTTTACGGATTAAGATTAGCAATTTGTGCATGGGAAGTCTAAATTTCATAAGGGATGTATCAATGGTTATTGCCAGAAATTCTATGCAATTGACGGGTAAAAACTGTCTTTTCAGAAATGAAAGGAATTCAAAAATCTCTGCATCCCTTAAAAAATAACTGAAGGAAGGGGGCGCATGCGCGAAGCTCACCATGACGGACGCATCCCGTTAGAGCTCCGCTCTCACCGCCGCAATCCCGAGCCATAGCACTGCATTCCCAGTCGGCAATCACCTCGATCTTTGAGGACCCACGTAGCGGACCGCCCTGTGCTTCTCCCGGAATGGTTCTGACCGGCCACCGGGGCAAAAATAAGCCGAAACCAATCAAAGAAGCACTGGCGCGTGCTTCCTCCAAAATGGCGGCGAAGGCCTCAGCGGCGGCCCAGCTCACTACCAGCCCGCAACATCATGGGAGCAGCGATGAGGAGGACACCTCCACGGAGTGTATGAACATAACGCAACCTACCTCACAGACAGGTATGTCCCAAGCAGACTTCTTGAAACACATGGAGACCATGCTCCACAAAGCCCTCAAAGCCACATCCGACCAAATAACCGACCAGATCCGTGACCTAGGCCAGCGCACAGCAGACCTCGAAACGAGGGCAGACGATACGGAACTCACAATACAAGAATTGGTCCGTGACCAAGCAAGCCTCCGAGATGACAACGCGGTCCTCCTAACCCGTTTAGAGGACGCAGAAAACCGCTCACGGAGATCAAATCTTCGCCTTCGTGGCATCCCCGAGACGGTAGACGACTTGCAGTCTTTTACGACCGCTCTCTTTCAGGAACTGTCCCCGTCGATCCCGATCGAACGTCTTGAATTCGATCGGATTCATAGAGCCTTAACGCGTCGTCAACCCGAAGGCCCTCCCCGAGATATCATAGTGAAACTTCACTACTTCCGAACGAAAGAGCAACTGATTTCGGCCGCACGAAACAAACAAGATCTGCTATTCCAAGGCCACGCATATCAGCTCTTCACCGATCTTGCACCCTCGACGATTGCAAAGAGACGTGCCATGAAACCGCAGCTCCAAATATTGATGCAACATCAGATAAAATATGCTTGGCGCTTCCCTTTTGCGCTCCACTTCTCCTTTCAAGGTCAACAACATACCTGTTCTTCATCCGAAGCCCTACAGAATTTATTGGAATCTCTCCACCTTGTGGCACCTGAACCTCGAGACACATCTCTCCCACGCACTCCAGCTCGTCCTGCTCCCTACTCCTATGCAGCCACACCAAGACGGAATCGTCAAGCTACTCCAAGCTCCTCTTCTGCTAAGCGGGACACCCCGAAACGTTCCTCCAGCATAGGCTTCCCTAGCCCGAAGGTCTTTATTCCCCGCTGAGAAACGCTCTTACCAGCTTTTTTGCCCTACTTTTTGCTTTGGCGTCCTCATTTTTTTGAGTCGTCAGTTCTTGGGACTTGCAAACCCTGATCTTCTCACAGTATTCTGTTTATCTCTTTTTCTTTTTGTTTTTTTGTTTTAGCATGGACATCTCTACCAAACATACGATTCTTATGATAGTTTCTCCACAGCTATATCGTAAAGCGAATCATATACTTCCCTTCCCCCCCCTCCCCCCCCCCCTTTTATTTTTATTTTTTATTTATTTATTTTTTTATATATTTTTTATATATATATAATTTTTGATCTATTTTTACCCCCCATACTGTTACTTCACGGTTCACTTTTTACTGTGATTGAAACCCCTTTACACCTCTTTTATGTATACTTGAACTGCCACATTCATCTGGTAGAGTTTGTTATTAAGTTTTGTTTTTTAACTATACTGTTAAATGTTACTTCAACGGGTACGCGGCGGTGAGCAGTCACTGCTCCCCCCATTTGTTGATGCACACTCCGCCTGCCCGCCCTCTGGTTGGGCGGACCGCAACACCAATTTGTTGGGCGGTGTGCCTTTGCTCGCACCGCCTCACACCTCTTCCCCCCTCCCTGCACAAACTTTTCCTGCTCTTACTTTTTCTTTTCCTCTGCTATACCTCTCCCCTCCCTTTCTTCTTGGCTGGTCGGCCCACTCGGGCCCTAACGGGTCCCCCGAACATACTCTTTCCCTCACGCAATGGCCCCCCTGAACATTTTGTCCTTAAATGTTAAAGGACTTAACTCACCACAAAAACGGGTCAAGGCATTTCGCACGTTTCTTACCCTGAAGGCCGGCATAGTGGCCCTTCAGGAAACCCATTTCTCTAAGCACGCTACCCCCAAATTCTTTCACTCCAAATATCCTCAGGTCTTTACAGCCTCCGCAGACACGAAACACAGAGGGGTCCTTCTTGCCTTTTACCATACCCTTCTATTCACCCCCGGAACCGAAATTAAAGACCCTGAGGGTCGATACCTTATACTCACAGGTCTACTCCAGGTCACAATAGTCTCCTACTACGCTCCTAATACGAATCCCAACCCGTTCTTCTCCCACCTCCTTCAGGTCATCCGAACACACCACGTCGGTGCCCTATTTATGTGCGGTGATTCCAATCAAGTTCTTTACCCACACCTCGATAGGTCACCCTACTCCCCGGAACAACTGGCCCCCTCCATGAAACTCCGCAAACAATTTCAAAAGGCGGCACTGGTAGACACCTGGAGGGAATGTAATCCCCTTAAGAAAAACTATACCTTCTATTCTAATCCCCATAAGGCTTTCTCTAGAATAGACCATATCTTTATACCCGTAGCATCTGCTCCCACTCTCCTTCACTCACGCATTTACCCCATTACTTGGTCAGACCACTGCGCTACAATCACGACTGTTTCTTCCATTATCCCTCCTCCCGTTAGCAGAGAATGGAGCATGAATGAAACTCTCCTTTCCAACCAATCATATTGTCTAGATATCCAAGTAGCCCTCACGGAATACCTCACCCACAACACCACCCCAGGTATCTCCCCCACTCTCCTCTGGGAGGCTCACAAACCGGTTATTAGGGGCACGTGTATCTCTGTCGCCTCACAGCTCCAGAAGATCAGGCAAGAGCGTTCCTCCCAACTAGAGGCCACCCTCCACCAACACTATCTCTCTTTCCAATCTGACCCTACGATTTCTAATAGGTTGGCGTTCGAGAAAACTAAACTGGAGCTAGACCTACTTTTAACTGAAGAAGCTGATAAGCAACTCCGTAGATCCTCCCACACTGCTTACATTAAAGCCAACAAGCCCGATACTTTTTTGGCGATGCGTTTAAAGAACCCCGAGAAATCATATAAGCCCATAAGACTTCGAATATCACAAAGAGGTCCCACCAGTAACCCCGCTAAAATTCTCACTGAGTTCTCCACTCAATTGTCAAAGCTATACGCAGCCACATCATCCTTCCCTACTTCTCAAGCTGATGCCCTGCTCCGCCCTCTACAACTACCCCAGCTATCTCCTACAAATCTCGACACAATCGAAGCCCCTATTGCTTTATCTGAAGTATTGGCGGCCATCAAATCTCTCAAACCTCATAAGCGTCCCGGACGGATTACCTGCAGCCTACTACAAAAAATTCTCTGATACGCTAGCCCCAATCCTTACACACTCCTTTAATTCTATCCTCCAGGGTCAGTCTCTGGGCAGGGACACATTGACAGCCATTATCACCATGATCCCCAAACCCAATTCTGACCACTCAATTTGGTCCAATTTTAGGCCCATCTCTCTGCTCAATGTGGACATCAAGATCCTTGCCAAGGTCTTGGCCCTACGCCTGAACCCGATTATAGGTAGATTGATCCATAAAAGACCAAGTGGGATTTATTCCCCAGAGGCAAGCTAGTGACAATATCCGTCGTGTGATTCTCCTCCAACATATAGCAAAATCGAGAAACATCCCTATGCATTTGCTCTCGCTTGATATACGCAAAGCGTTCGACACGGTATCCTGGCCATACCTTCACTATATTTTACAACGTTGGGGCTTCGGCCCCCATTTTCTAAGTTGGATAAACGCTTTGTATGCCCATCCCCAAGCTTACGTTAGATATGCTGGTTCACGCTCATCGCCCTTTCCCATTCAAAGGGGGACGAGACAGGGATGCCCCCTCTCCCTCATCCTATTTGCATTAGCAATAGAACCCCTGGCGGCTCTGATTAGGGCACACCCCGATATACGCGGTCTCGAGTTAGCTTCAACATCACATAAGTTATGCTTGTTTGCCGACGACGCCCTACTTTTCGTCACAACCCCCCACATTACTTTACCTAACCTCTGTAAGCTTCTAGATAGCTTCGCTACTATATCGGGCCTAGAAGTCAATCAAACTAAATCCAAGGCCCTCAATGTGTCCCTGCCAACAGATGACCTTAAACGGCTACAAAATAATTTCCCTTTCTTATGGTCCTCATCCTCCATCCCTTACCTAGGCATCCAATTGACGAACGACCCGTCCTCCCTCTACCGTACAAATTACCTTCCCTTACTCAAGAGATTTACGAGTATCTTGGCTTCTTGGCAGCCGCTTTGTGTCTCGTGGCTGGGTAGAATTACAGCGGTCAAGATGTCCCTTCTACCTAAATTACTCTACCTCTACAGAGTTCTCCCCACCACAGTTCCCCCGTATTTCCATCGTATCATGCAAAATAAAACCTTTAAATATATTTGGGAGCCGACCAGACCGAGGATTGCTAGATCTGTTCTCTTCCGCCACAAGACACAGGGCGGCCTAGGGGTGCCCAACTTCTTACAGTATTATAGAGCAGCTCAAGTGGCCCAACTAGCTCTTTACCATGCTACATCAGAAATTCCCTTGTGGGTTAGCCTTGAAGCTGTAGATGTCCACCCCATTGCCATTTCCAACCTACTCTGGTTACCCCATTCCAAGAGAGGCCCCCTCACAAATCCAGTTACCGTGCATTCCCTGAAAATTTGGGACGCTTCTCGTAAATCCTCCGCACTCATATCCATGCATACTCCATTGTTATCTATTTTTGGTAACCCGCTCTTCCCCCCGGCTCTCACTGAACCAGGCCTTTTTACAACCTGGTTCGGAGCAGGCATAACCAGAGTCTTAGACCTCTTGAGGGGCGGATCGCCAAAAACATTCCATGAACTCCAGGAACAATATCACCTTCCCAGTGTGGAATACTTCCGTTACCTTCAGATTCTACACTTCTTACAATCTCTCCCTAAGCCTAGCCCGACCCAACACCACATATCATTTTTTGAAAAAATATGCAACTCAGACCCACATGCCCCAGGTGTCATATCGCAATTATATGCTCACCTCAATTTCCCCCCCCCGTCCCTCCCACCATACGCAACGAGGTGGTCGGCCGATCTGTCTATAGACCTAGACGTTGACGCCTGGAGCGAGATTTGGACTAATACCAAGAACGCATCTCAAAATGTTGTTGCCTCTGAGGCCAATTTTAAAGTATTAATGCGTTGGTGTGGTACCTAGTGCCAGCTAGAATCGCCAAATACGTTCCAGGATACTCGGCGTTCTGTTTTAGGGGTTGTAGCACTGCTGGCACCCACCTGCACATCTGGTGGACGTGTCCGGTAGCCCAGCAATTCTGGGTAGCAGTGTTCCAAATGGCATCCACTTTATTCAAACTCACTTTACAGCCAGACCCTGTCTTCGCTCTACTCAATAAGTCTCCTGAATGTTGCACTCGCAATCAATTGAAACTTTTTCTCCAGCTTACAACTGCAGCGAAACAAACCATAGCACACGCCTGGAAAACCCCAACTTTACCCCTGCCTGCCGTTAAGAATAGGGTAACGCAGGCCATGATCCACAGTAGGACTGAAGCCAAATTCCTTGACCGTCTCCCCAAGCATAATAAAATCTGGCAACCATGGGCTGATCACTTTTTTCCTGTTAATGTCCACTTAGATGCATTGGACTGCTGATATAGCATGTTCAATACTACCCGAACTCTTGTTCTTTGTAGGCCCCCATGCCTGGGTGGGTCGGCCAGCCCTTTCCCTCCTGTCTCACTCCCCTTCCCCTTCCCTGTTTCTCCCAGTCTTACTTTCACACCTCTTGCTTTTCTTCCCCTTCTCCTAATATGTCCCCCTCACTGAAAATTGTCTATTACACAGGCCAACAATCCCTACCTGGGATTGACCCACAAACTGAGGAAGGTTTTTTCCCTCGTTCTGAAGTTTCTATTATCTTATTACCTTCCTGTTCTCATATTTGTTGTGCATTTGTAATGTATCTTTTCATGCCTACTCTACTTTACTGTTTGGGTCTTGACACCCGTTGTATATGCAAAGTACTTGATACATTGTCGCAAAATGTTCTGTAATTCTGCACACCAACAAGTGAACTACACTGTGTAACTGTTATGATGCTTGTTAATAAAATATGTTTCAAGAAAAAATAACTGAAGAAGATTCATGCACTCAGCAGACCCATATGATCCAAGAAATAAAAATCATGTAAAATATATGTAGAGCCTGAAATTCCTTTTACTACCCATACTAAAAAACTTCAAAATACCGACAGAAAAAGGGAACATCCCATCGGTAAACATTTATCAGTACTTTCCTTCAAAATAAAAGCCTAAAGAGCTAAAACAGTCTGGATGAATTGGCAATAGTCTAAAAGCAGATTTCACTTCATTTTTAGCCAATAGTGTGTTTGAACCCAATTGTCTTACCAATTCAATTGTATCTTCAAATGATGCATATTCTACTGAGCAAATTTCATCGGGAATCTGATCATTAAGAGACTTACCTTCAGGAAAAGATAGTTGATGGATAACCCTGAATTTATTAGGTTCTTTTTTAGGCAATATTCCTAAAGGTGAAATTCTAAAATCAGAAAACGGTGGATTTTGTAAAGGATCCGCAATTTTATGTGCTTTAATTTCATTGGCAATTTTTTCTCTCACAATATGTTTTAAGTCATGTTTTTAACAATTTATAACCCCTTTTATTTAGTTATTATTATTTGTTTTTTAAAAGGGGGTAAATAAAAACCTTCTGTAAAACCTTTATAAAGCATGGTTGCCGTAGGCTGATCTGGATACCCGTGTAACCATGGTAGCATGTTTTGAATGACCCCTGGAGACGGAGCTTTTAAGAAAGGACTCCTTGCCTTGAATTTGATTTGAAACCATTTTTTTTTTTAAACATTTCAATACAGAGTGTGGACCAGTGCAAAATGCACACTCATGTCTAATATCTACCATTAGTAGCCCATTTACAGTGTGCATCATTAAACACAAAACAAATACCTTTTTGTAAGATGTTACAAGACTATTAACTGTTAAATTTTGCATTGTTGCTATTTTTTTGTGTAAATTTTTCATCATAGATGAAACAACCGAAACTTCCAAAATTTTTTTTTTTGCTTCTAGAATGATGTCTATGTGGTGGAATAAACCTACACTACATTCAGGATAATTGTCACTAGACATGTGCAAAAGGAAAAAATTTGTTTAGTTTCGTTTCGTTTTAATTTGTTAATTAATTAATTTAGTTTAGTTATATTCGTTAAATTCTTTAAATTAGTTTTCGTATTTCATTTAGTTTTCTGCCAAATTCGAAAAATCGGTCACATTCGAAAATGTTTCAACCAAATTCGAAAATATTTCTACCGAATTTGAAATGATTTCAACATGATTCGAAATTATTTTCAACCGCATTCAAAACTATTTCAACCGGATTCAAAAATATTTTGTGACCCGACTTTAGGGCCATGTATCTCGGGGTCACTTAGTGCTAGAAATTAGAATTTGGATATATTATAGTGCTAGTTCTATTGTGTTTGCATACCAAATTTGGTGTTTCTAGCTATAAGTGACCCTGAGATATGTGGCCCCAAATTCGGGTCGCAAAATGTCATTCTCTGCTGCAGAAAAGTACTTTCATATTGCCCATATCTGGGGTCGCTTGGTGGCAGGTGACGTGGCAAGTGGACTTGGTCACATGCCACTTGTGGCCGGTCACATGGCACTCGTGTCAGGTCATGTGGCACTCGTGTCAGGCCACATGGCACTCGTGTCAGGTCATGTGGCACTTGTGGCCGGTCACGTGGCACTCGTGGCCGGTCACGTGGCACTCGTGGCCGGTCACGTGGCACTCGTGGCAGGTCATGTGGCACTCATGGCAGTTGTCGTGGCAAGTGAACAATACACAACTTGTGGCAGGTGACGTGGCAAGTGGACAATACACAACTTGTGGCAGGTGACGTGGCAAGTGGACAAATACAATACACAATTTTTGGCAAGTGGACAATGACATACAGCATATGCACTTGCCTTGCGATCGACATCTGTGACTTCTTCAATCAGGCATGCTGACAACTTCATTGATACCATAAATATAAATGAAATAAGATGTGTGTGTTTTTTTTGCACTGGTACACTGCAAGTATGAAAAGTTGATGTGACAGATATATATAAGTAAGTATAAGTAACTAACCATCTTTCAAAATTTCTAATTCAAATCGAAAAGATTAGAACAGAATAGAAAAAAAATTTTTTAATAGAATAAAATAGAAAGAATATACAACCATCTTCTGAAATTCAAATTTGAATAGAATAAATTTGAATTTTGAATAGTATGAATTCAAACTTTTAAATGAATTAATTTTAAATTTGGATAGAAAAGATTATAATAAAATAGAAAATAGACTAGAATAATGATAGAACAGAAAAGAATAGAATATATACATATATATATATATATATATATATATATATATATATATTTCCAACATTTAAATTTCGTATAGAATGAATTTGAATAGAAAAGATTAGAATAGAAATAGAGAATAGACTAGAACAATAGAACAGAATAGAATATAGATACTATCTATTTCATTTTTATTTTTTTGCAGATTACCATTTGTTTTAATAAGATCTCCTGCAGACTATTAGCATCTATTTCATTTTTTTTTGCAGATCTCCTGCAGACTATTTGTATCTATTTCGTTTTTTCACCAGATCTCCTGCAGACTATTAGCATCTATTCTTTTTTAGCAGATCTCATGTAGACTATTAACAGCCATTTCACTTCTTTTTTTGCAGATCTCCCGCAGACTGTTAGAATCAATTTCATTTTTCTTTTTTTTGCAGATTACTATTTATTTCCATCAGATCTCCTGCAGTATATTAACATCTATTTCATTTTTTGCAGATCTCCTGCAGACTATTAGCATCTATTTCATTTTTATTTTTATTTTTTTGCATTAGAACAGCCATTTCCTTTAGATATAGATGCTAATAGTCTGCAGGAGATCTGCAAACAATGAAATATATGTTATTATACTGCAGGAAATCTGATGGAAATAAATAGTAATCTCCAAATCTCCCAAAAAAAAATTAAATTGATTCTAACAGTCTGCAGGAGATCTGCAAAAAAAAAAAGTAGTGAAGTGGCCGTTAATAGTCTACAGGAGATCTGCTAAAAATAGATGCTAATGGTCTGCAGGAGATCTGGTTAGAAAAAAATAGATACTAATAGTCTGCAGGAGATCTGCAAAAAAATTTAAATAGATGCTAATAGTCTGCAGGAGATCGTATGGAAACAAATAGTAATCTGCAAAAGAAATTAAAAATGAAATAGATAGTATCTATATTCTATTCTGTTCTATTGTTTTTCTAGTCTATTCTCTATTTCCATTCTAATCTTTTCTATTCAAATTCGAATTCATTCTATAAGAAATTCGAATGTCGGAAAGAAATATATATATGTTATAAAACCACCATCTTCCGAAATTCGAATTTAGTATATAATGATTTCGATTTTAATAGAAAAGATTTTAATCGAATATAAAAGAATAGACTAGAAAAACAATAGAACAGAATAAAATACAATATATTCTATTCTGTTCTGTTCTATCATTTTTCTAGTCTATTTTCTATTTTATTTTCTTGATCATACATCAGACACAGGAGCTTCATTACATAGTGGGTTATATAGGCACCTCTGGTGATTGGACACTGGTTAACCCCAATTAAGGAGAATTCCTCCCCTATATAACCCCTCCCATATGGGAGGCACCTCAGTTTTTTCGCCAGTGTCTATGGTGGTTGGTCACGTAAAACTTTAGCTCTGTGCAGGTCCCTGTGGGGGCCTAAGGGCTACAACAAACCGGATCCATATCTCGGGCTGATATTTGACTCCCAAGATGGTATGGTACCCCGGCCTCGTCAGCCAAAGAAATGAGGTTTGGCCTGTAAGTCCTCTCCTATTGGAAGACTGGGCTCTGGGAAAACCAGACTTGGTGTACTGTTTACACAGAGTGCACAAAAGTTTCTGGCAGAGTCTTGAAGAGCCCCAGATAAACCTGAAGGTTGGCTAACACTGCCTGCCATGATGGGTGAAGGCTGGAATTTGTCTGTTTCAGCAATTCCTGCGGCGGGGACAGGTAAGGGAAGTTAATCCTATATATATATTTATATGATTGATTTCTTCATTGTTAGTAGTTGTATGTCTTACCTGGTTTCCACCACTAGAGGGAGTAAGAGCAGCCTGATGCATACTTACATGCCTTTCAGTACACACGCTCAGTGAAGCCTGGTTCTCCAGCTGTCTCACGTCTCCACTGCAGTCCCTGCCACAATAGAGATAATATAAGGGTCCCACGTAGTCTGGAGGTCCCACGCAGCTCCGATTGAGTTTTCCTTCCCCCCCTGGATTCCGCGGTCCTCGTGCATGCGCGCGTGCACGTACACGCATGCCGGGAGCGTTCCCAGCCTAACGGAGGAGGGGGGAGTGTGGTTGTGAGCCGTGCACGTCAGTGTGCACAGCACTGTACTGCGCAGGCGCCAGGCGGCAATTTTAAAAAGCCCAGAGCATCAGGGGGCTTTAAGTAGAGACACAGGAGCTGTGGGCAGTAAGCATCCCAGGGGATTGTATCCAGGCAAACCTTAGACACCTACTCAGCATCAGGTTGTGCAGTTTAAGCATATATGTTTATTGTGAGACTTTAAGCACAACAGTGATTGCACTTTGTACTAGTACCTCTGCTTTGTAGCTTAGGACTATGTCTCCTCGTAAGAGGGTCTCAGGGGGAGGTAACAAGAGCACTGGTAAATCACCGCCTAGGTCCAGGGGTTCTAAAAGTGCCTGTAAGTTACCATCCCCCCCTGCAAGACTGGAGCCAGCCTCTCAGGACGAGTCAGTGCCCCTGTCAGGTTTTGCAGCCTCTCCTAATGTGCTAGCCCCGGTTTATGTTACTAAGGACTCCCTTAGGGCTACATTGGAGGGTTTTGAAGGGAGAATAATGAATTTTATTTCTGCTTCCCTGAAAGATAGCAGGAAAAGGGGTAGATCCCCTCCCTCTGCTGAAATTCCTCTCTCAGATGATTCTTCTGACAATGAGGAGAGATCCCTATCTTGGGACAGGGATCATGAGCAGTCGGATGAAGCAGAGGAAGAGGAGAGAGTCCCCTCCTCCCAGGCGCTCAGAAAACAGGTGCAGTATTATACTGAATTGGTAAGTACCACATTCAGAATGCCTGCTGCTGAAGTCGCTACGTCCTCTGTTTCTTCCCTGGGAGTCAGGAAAGCCCCACAGACTGCCTATTCCTTCCCAATTCATCCCTTAGTGGATGAATTGTTGTATGAGGATTGGGGACATCCTGATAAACTGTTTGCTCCTCCTAAAAGGTTTTCTATGCATTATCCTCTGGAGGAAAGTTTCACCAAGAAGTGGGGGGTCCCATCCGTTGATGCGGCTGTTTCTTGCGTGAATAAAAACCTGACTTGTCCCTTGGATAATGCGCAGGTATTTAAAGATCCAACTGATAAGAAGCTGGAAACTGTATTAAAAGTCTCCTTTTCCATGACTAGCGCTGTAGTGCAACCTACAGTCGCAGCCGTGGGGTTGTGTCAGTTCCTCAAGGAACAGGTTAAGCAGATGCTTGGGCTCCTTCCCAGTGAGGAAGTAGAGAATTATGCAGAATTGCCTCATATTCTGTGTTTCATGATTGATGCGATTTTGGATTCTGTCCAACAAGCATCACGTTTGTCTCTCATGTTGGTACACATGCGAAGGGCCCTATGGCTAAAGAATTGGGCAGCTGAGCTGTCATGCAAGAAGCATTTGACTGGGTTCCCGTTTAAAGGGGAACATTTGTTTGGAGAAGAATTAGACAAATTCGTCCAAAGAATTTCAGGAGGTAAATCTACTCTCCTTCCAGTCAAAAGGAGCGTCCTTCATTTAGGTGTGCTCTCTCTCCCGGAGCATCAAGCTCTAAGCAGTGGCGACGGCCTTCTCAACCCTCCTCTACAGGAAAGGCTCAGGGTCGAGCCCAGGGGCAGAAAAAGACTTGGGGCGAAAGCCTGCCAAGCAGAGCCCAAAAGCTTCCTTGTAAAGGGGTGCCCCCGCTCGGCTGAGTGGGGGGAAGGCTCCTGCAGTTTGCAGGAGCCTGGCGGGAAGAGATCCGGGACAAGTGGGTGATCTCTTCGGTATCTCTGGACTACAGGCTAGAGTTTCAGGAGATTCCACCTTCTCGTTTCCTAAGGTCAAGGATCCCCAGGGATCCAGTAAAGCAAAAACCGCTATTTCTGGCCTTAGATCACTTACTATCCCAGGGGGTGATAGTAGAAGTGGACCCAAAAGAACAGGGTTCAGGGTTTTACTCAAATCTCTTCACCGTTCCGAAGCCAAATGGAAGTGTCAGACCTATCCTAGATCTGAAGGATCTGAACCGGTTTTTATGCATCCGGTCCTTCCGAATGCAGTCAATCCGCACTGTGGTCTCCTCCCTGCAAGGGGGAGAGTTTATGGCATCAATAGACGTCAAAGATGCATATCTCCATGTGCCAATTTTTCCCGCACACCAAAAATTTCTAAGGTTCGCGGTAGAGCGCTCCATTTTCAATTTGTGGCCTTGCCGTTCGGGCTTGCTACGGCCCCTCGAGTCTTCACAAAGATTCTGGACCCTCTCTTGGCAAACCTAAGAGCTCAGGGTATAGCCGTCATGGCTTATCTAGACGATTTACTGCTCATGGAGAAAACAGTAGCGTTCCTGAACCACAGCGTTACCAGGATGCTAGAACACCTGGAACGCCTAGGTTGGATTATAAACCTAGAAAAGTCGTCCCTACAGCCTGCCACCAGGTTGGAATACCTGGGTATGATCATTGACACCGCTCAGGGCAAGGTGTTTCTTCCAAGGCCAAAAGCCTTGGCCATTGGGGATCTGGTGCGCCTAATTCTGGGCAGGAGATCATCCCCCATTCGATTGTGCACGAGACTGTTAGGGAAAATGGTCGCCTCCTTCGAGGCCGTCCCTTTTGTCTAGTTCCACTCAAGGCCTCTGCAAAGATGCATCCTTGGGGCTTGGAACAGGAAGCCCCAATCCTTGGATCTTCTTATGCATCTATCCCCAGGGACACGCAAGAGTCTCGTCTGGTGGTTACAAACCAAGAATTTGCTGAAGGGTAAAACTTTTCTTCCTCTTCCATGGAAGATTATCACGACAGATGCCAGCCTGACAGGCTGGGGAGCAGTGTTGGAGGAGATGTGTTCGTAGGGGAAATGGTCTGTGATCGAGAGGCTATTGCCCATAAATGTCTTGGAGATCTGGGCAGTTTATATGGCCCTCATAAAGTGGTCTTACAGACTACGAGGTCTCCCTGTTCGAATTCAGTCCGACAATGCCACAGCAGTGGCTTATATCAATCACCAGGGCTGTACCAGGAGTCTGGTTGTGCAAAAAGAGGTGAATCGCATACTTGTCTGGGCAGAAAAGCATGTTCCATGTCTTTCTGCAGTCTTCATTCCAGGAGTGGAAAATTGGCAGGCATATTTTCTGAGCCACCAGCAGCTGTGCCCAGGAGAATGGGCTCTGCACCCCGACGTGTTTGGGAACATATGTCACAGGTGGGGTACTCCAGACGTAGATCTGTTTGCATCCAGGTTCAACAGGAAACTGGACAATTTTGTGTCAAGGACAAGAGATGCACTTGCTCAGGGGTCAGATGCTCTGACAGTTCCCTGGGATCAGTACAATCTGATCTATGCCTTCCCCCCGAGCCTGCTTCTGTCTCGGTTCCTGGGAAGAGTCAATAGGGAGACAAAATCGGTCCTTTTAGTGGCCCCAGCTTGGCCCAGGCGACCGTGGTATGCAGAGATCATGAAGTTGGCAGTAGGCAGGCCATGGATCCTCCCTCTCCGGCCAGATCTGCTCTCACAGGGTCCAATTTACCATCCTGCTTTACACAGTCTAAATTTGACGGTTTGGCTGCTGAGACCCACATTCTGAGAGACCGTGGCCTTTCGGGACCAATCCTTTCTACTCTGGTCAATGCCAGAACGGCCTCGAGGCTTATTTATTACAAAATCTGGAGGGCATATGTTTCCTGGTGTGAACTCAGGAAATGGCATCCTAGAAAGTATGCCATTAGTAGAATCTTGGTCTTTCTCCAGTCAGGCCTAGAAATGAATTTGGCCATAAGCACTATCAAGGTGCAGATTTCGACCCTGTCAGTGTTTTTCAGAAGCCACTTGTATCGCATTCCCTGGTGCGGGCTTTCATCCAGGGTATGATAAGACCGCCAGTCAAACCTCCGGTATGCCCATGGGATCTGAATTTGGTTCTCTCGGCTTCGCAGGGGCAACCATTTGAACCTTTGCATCTGGCTTCATTAGTTCTCCTGACTAAAAAATTGGTTTTCTTGATAGCCATATCCACAGCTAGAAGAGTATCAGAGCTAGCAGCTCTTTCCAGCAAGGAGCCGTATCTAATTATTCATAAGGACCGGGTGGTCATGCGTCCCAACAGGTCCTTTCTACCTAAGGTGGTTTCGGGATTCCATTTGAATCAAGATGTAATCCTACCATCCTTTTTTCCGGACCCACAGTCCGCAGAAGAAGAATCTTTGAACACTTTGGATGTGGTTAGGGCAATCAGTATATATCTTCAAGCAACTGCTCGGATAAGGAAAACTGATTGCTTGTTTATTTTGCCGGAAGGGCCAGGCGGCGTCAAAATCCACTCTCTCAAGGTGGATTAGACAGATTGTTTCTCAGGCTTATAGTGTTAAAGGGAAAATCCCTCCTTTTCCAGTGAAAGCGCACTCTACTAGGGCTGTAAGTGCTTCTTGGGCAGTGCATCACCAGGCCTCCCTGGCTCAGATCTGTAAGGCTGCAACTTGGTCATCAGTCCACACATTCACCATTCTATCAGGTGGATGTCAGAGGGCAAGAGGATATCGCCTTTGGGCGCAGTGTACTGCAGGCTGCAGTTTAGGTCCTCCGGTCCCTGGCGATCTATAATTATGATCTGTATCTCCCTCCCCTCAATCTGAGCATTGCTTTGGGACATCCCACTATGTAATGAAGCTCCTATGTCCCGTGATGTATGATCAAGAAAATGGGATTTTTATATACAGCTTACCTGTAATATCCTTTTCTTGAGAGTACATCACGGGACACAGGGCTCCCGCCCCTCTTGGGTTTTACGGGGTTTCTTATTGCTTTGCTACAAAACTGAGGTACCTCCCATATGGGAGGGGTTATATAGGGGAGGAATTCTCCTTAATTGGGGTTAACCAGTGTCCAATCACCAGAGGTGCTTATATAACCCACTATGTAATGAAGCTCCTGTGTCTCGTGATGTACTCTCAAGAAAAGGATTTTACAGGTAAGCTGTATATAAAAATCCCATTATAATCTTTTCTATCCAAATTTAAAATAATTAATTAAAAAATTTGAATTCATACTATTCGAAATTCAAATTTATTCTATTTGAAAGTGACCAAGTGACCCCAAGTTATGGGGCCCCAAAGTCGGGTCGCAAAATGTCAAGCACTTTTCTGAAGCAGAGAATGACATTTTGGGGCCAAGTATCTCGGGGCCACTTATCGCTAGTAACCCCATTTTGGATATGTTGTAGTGCTCGTTCTACTGTGTTTACATACCAAATTCGGGGTTCCTAGCTATAAGTGGCCCCGAAATACATGGCCCCAAAGTCGGGTCGCAAAATGTCATTTTTTCGAATTTGATTTGAATTTAAATTGGATTCGTTAGCATTTCAATTCGGTTATTCGGATGCATCCGAATGTCCGAATAATGAAAATTCATCCGAAGTTCGATTCGTAACGAAACAAAATGTCTATTTGTCACAAATTATACTAGCATAAATACATAAGGCCTGTAGCCAGTTATTAAAATTCCTGGCCACAGGCCTTCTTCTATCATGTCATTTTCAGATTTCTCTCTATCATTTTGAAGAAATTCTTTAATAGAAGGAATTAATGATAATCATTCCATAAGTTCCTTATTCCAAATCTTTTCTTTAACAGAACTGATATGTCATATTTTCTTTTATACATGTTTCAGGAATAGTGATGGGCGAACTTCCGACGGGACGTTTCGCGCATGCGAAACGCGAACGCGGCCGATAGTTCGCGAACCGTAACGTTCGCGGCGGGCCCCATTGACTTCAATGGGAGGCGAACTTTACAAACCTACAGGTCAAATTTGCAGCCACAAAAAAATTACTAGCTGTGCACACATAGTCCCACCACATGGCCAATGACATAACACATGTATGAGGTGAATCTGGGATCGACAACTGCAAGCATTCTTTTTTTATATGTGAAATTCTGACAATTCAGGACTCTGGAGCGCATGAAGGCAATGGAGGAGAGGGAAGGTCAGAGTAGGCAAAGAAGAGGGTGCAGGAGATGATCACCAGCACCGTGATATAGAGCACTGACACCTGCACCGTGATAGAGTCATCTGACACCAGCACCGTGATAGAGAGCACTGACATCAGCAGCGTGACATAAAGCACTGACACCAGCACCGTGATATACAGCACTGACACCTGCACCGTAAGCAGCCCCAGGAGGAAGTCAGCATAGCACAGGGATGGTGGGAGCCCCTCATAACAAGCAGCCCCAGGAGGAAGTCAGCACAGCACAGGGATGGTGGGAGCCCCTCATAATAGGCAGCCCCAGGAGGAAGTCAGCATAGCACAGGGATGGTGGGAGCCCCTCATAATGAGCATAGCACAGGGATGGTGGAAGCCCCTCATAATGAGCATAGCACGGGGATGGTGGGAGCCCCTCATAATGAGCATAGCACAGGGGTGGTGGGAGCTCCTCATAATGAGCATAGCACAGGGGTGGTGGGAGCTCCTCATAATGAGCATAGCACAGGGATGGTGGGAGCCCCTCATAATAAGCAGCCCCAGGAGGAAGTCAGCATAGCACAGGGATGGTGGGAGCCCCTCATAATAAGCAGCCCCAGGAGGAAGTCAGCATAGCACAGGGATGGTGAGAGCCCCTCATAATGAGCATAGCACAGGGATGGTGGGAGCCCCTCATAATGAGCATAGCACAGGGATGGTGGGAGCCCCTCATAATGAGCATAGCACAGGGATGGTGGGAGCCCCTCATAATGAGCATAGCACAGGGATGGTGGGAGCCCCTCATAATAATCAGCCCCATTAGGAAGTCAGCATAGCACAGGGATGGTGTGAGCCCCTCATAATGAGCATAGCACAGGGATGGTGGGAGCCCCTCATAATGAGCATAGCACAGGGATGGTGGGAGCCCCTCATAATATGCACAGCAGAGGGTGCAGAAGAGTAAGGCTGAGTGAGCCACTCAACCAATTCTGGCGCTTCCCTTGACGTAATCGCACTCACCTTCTGCAATTTCCCACTTTGGCTCAAGCCTGTTACTCCTGCCCTACCCCTACCACCCCTGCAGAAGGGCCTGCCTCTTCCTCTGCCTGTCATTTTTTAAATGACCCTGTGACAAAACTCTAAAGAAGTGCAGTATGTATGTGGAAGAAGGTATATAACACCCCGCTTTAATCTATTGTTTTTGGGGGCCACTGGTCTATCACACCAGTTACAATACTTTTTTTGGGGATTGTGTTTGTCACTATTTGTAGTATCGCTGCAGAACCGCTCAGCAGTCACAATGCTGGACAGTGGAAAAGCACTATACTATGCTTTCTATATGTGCAAGTATTTTATACGTGTCTTACACAACTATATACTGCACACCAAATAGTACACCTATACCAGTCCTTAAGGACCTTTGTGAAACTAGTAGGTTGTGATTAGCAGACTGTACCTCAGTCCCTATACTCATAAAGGACTACTGCAGCAGAAGGGCAGAAGTCAGCAGTAGTGCACCTCATCCCTATATATTGTGGACCTATATCAGTCCTTAAGGATTAGCAGACTGTACCTCACTCAACCCTATATACTGTAGTACACTATACCTTACCAGTCCTTAGAAGGACCTTTGTGGAACTAGTAGGTTGGGATTAGCAGACTGTACCTCAGTCCCTATACTCATAAAGGACTACTGCAGCAGAAGGGCAGCAGTAGTGCACCTCAACCCTATATATTGTGGACCTATACCAGTCCTTAAGGATTAGCAGACTGTACCTTACTCAACCCTATATACTGTTCAAATTCAAATCCCGTATTAATATAAACAAGTACAATTTGAAGTTCACTATGACATATATGAAATTCAGAGCATTAAGTTTTTGGACGTTGTGATAGGCCGTACCCCAGAGAACTTAATTTTTACCTCGTTGTACCGTAAGAGCACCGCGGGCAACACGGTATTGCACACGGACAGCTTCCACCCCACTCCCTTAAAGCGGTCCATACCGTATGGTCAATACCTGCATCTCCGTAGGAATTGTTCAAATGATAGCCTTTTCAGAGAAGAGGCTTATAAGTTACAGACTAGATTCCTTGCACGAGGAGCCATTCATGCCTGCGTAGGGCTTATAACAAAGTGGTGGTATTGCCTCGCCGGGATCTCCTGTTTACTAAAAAGGAGCATGGCGACCCTACTTTGGATCCACCTAGGATCACTATGCGTTTCTCTAAACAACATAACATTATTCGTAACATTATTCAGAAATACTGGCCTATCTTAAAGGATGATCCTAAAATTGGATGCCTTCTTCCTGTATGCCCTCCCATTTCTTATAAAAGGGCCTCTTCATTATATGATAGGTTGGTGCAGAGTGAATATAAAAATGAAACTAAAAGATCTAAACACTGTTCGGTCGTCTGTTCTTTTCCTTGCAATCACTGCTCTTGCTGCAAATACATCAGACGTGATAAGCTGTTTCGCTTACCGAACAGGGTTATTTTTCGACCTATCCATTTTGTAAATTGCCAAACACGGGGTGTGGTATATCTCATGGAGTGTGAATGTGGGGCATACTACGTTGGTAAAACCAAACAAGAATTTCATTGTCGAATGTCCAAACATGTCTACAGCATGGAAATTGGCAATCACTATTTGCCAATAGGACGACATGCTGTAACAGTACACAACTACAGAATGCCCAAGATTACATTCACCGCCCTGGATCGAATACATATACCAGCTCGGGGGGGGGGGGGGGTGACTGGAATAAGACTCTACTTCAACACGAACAGGGGTGGATACATAAATTGAATGCTGAAAGAAAAAAATTTTGGGACTTTAAATGAGGCCAAATCACCTCCATCCCTATTGACACGGTAAAAAAATGAGAAAGGGTTGGGACTTTGACGAAGCATGCGATTTTGGAAGCAAAAGGCAGAAGAACAACAGAAACCAGATGGTTCTTAATTATAGGTTACTGGCGCTACCTCCAACCAACTTATTCCAATACCACTATTTATTTCCTCAAACTTTTATGTCTATTACCTCAACCAGTCCCCAGGGACTACGTGAATTGAACCCCTGTTCCGTGTTTTAATTCAGCACCACCCCACTTATCCAACACCTCAAACTCAAACCAAAAGTGATTAAGCACCACTTTATATCTCCTCTACTAGGTGAGCTGATACCACTTATTCTACATATAATTTCATTAGTACTTCAAATCAAAAAATGTAAGTATAAGTGAAAAAGTGATAAATGATTAATAAAAAAATGATTAATAAAAACCTCTACCGCAAAAAAAAAAAAAAACCAACATTTTTTAAAAAAAATCCAAACAAAAAAGACAAAAAAACACAAAAAACCCAAAAAAGAAGGTAAAAAACCCCCAAAAAAAGGGGGGAGAGAAAAAGCTTCCAGGTGTTATATAGTGCAAACACTTCCTAACTGGGAAGCAAAACTACCTTCAATTTTTGTACAAATTACTTGTGCTAATTATTAAATATCCCAAATATCCCTACATTAGTAAATGTGAAAAATATAAAGAAATATATAAAAAGTCCGATTACATCCAGTGATATATGTACCAATCCAAAACCATATAAAATTGTGAAAGGATCAATAAGGCAAATATATATACAAAATAACCAGTGTATGTATCATAAAAATATTTCAGTCCACAGTGAGTCTTCTATAGCCGTATCAATGTGCCATTACACCTCTTCAAAATACAGGAAAGGTGACTTTCGTGAGAGTGCCTGCGCTTTATTAGTGACTTTCGTGCTTGTTCCCCCTCAAGGATCCCCACTCACCAGATCCATTCACCCCCTAAGGGGTTATACGCCCATAATCTGTATCCCGTTTGTCCGGAGATTCCACCAACTAGTTGTGTCTTCAGCGGATCCTTCTCAGGGTTTTTGTAAAGAGATGCAGGAAGATCCTTATATCCACTAGTAATTCCTCAAATAAAAGAAAATTCCCTCATGGTGTAGTATTTTTGATTATACTTGGGAAAGAGGGGAGAACAGTCTGATATTCTTCTTTAAGGCAGGTATTTTTAATTATGTAGAAACAGTAGGAGGCTAGTATCCACTTAAAAAAATGCTTTATTACCAAAAACTTTATACAACACTGTATGCAAAACAAGGGTTTTTTTTATGCAAGATGCAGTTTAACAAACCATACATCAGCATACACCGTATATGAATTGTATTATACGGCTAACAAAAAAAGGACCAACCCTTTTCAGCAAAAAAAGAAAAACAATATATCTTTAAAAAATGTAAAATAAAAACAAAAATACAAACCAAAAAAAAAAAAAAAATATATAACGCACTGATTCCGGAGTGCAAAAAATAAATATATATATATATATATATATATACCAAAAAATCCACAAATTGTAAGAGTAAAAAATGTAAAATAAAAATAAAATCCAAAGTCACCTACAGCCCTTGCAGCAATAACTGCACTTCGTCCCAAAAAAGCCCTATTCCCCCAGTGCTAGAGTCCCCTTACTGTAATGGAGTTAGATGATGGTCTCCCCAGGGGACCGTTTACCAGGCTTAAGTAGGTTAAGAATGGGGCTATGTAGGTGAAAACAGCCAATATAGGATGAAAAAACCATAAAGGTTAAAAGGATTTGAAAGGTTGTTATTGGGCTCGCTTTCTTCAGCCCAAGTATTCAAACTAGCCGGTCCGCCGCGATGCAATTCCCCTGAACGCTCGGCGTGCGCTCCAGGCTGCGTTCCAGCGGGTCTGGCGCACCGGAAGTGACGTGTGTGCGTAATGACGCTGTACGCGTTTCGTCAGAGACGTCCTCAGCAGCGATGGGGACAGGTTGAGGTAATAGACATAAAAGTTTGAGGAAATAAATAGTGGTATTGGAATAAGTTGGTTGGAGGTAGCGCCAGTAACCTATAATTAAGAACCATTCCATGAAAGCAGGTTGTCAATGCAGCCTGTGCACACTAGGGTGGCAGCAACCTCATAAAATCAGAGAAAACTCCTAATAAACCTTTTAGGTTAAAGAATTAGAAAGTAGAATTGTAACCAATAAACATCATAAAAAAATCATACAAAATACAAGGTTACAGGTATAAATTAACACCTATATATATTCCTGCTGGCCAGAACCCATTCCATAGCGCGGTTTCACCTGCTTAATTCTAACAGAAACCAGATACTGTAAATTTATTAACTATAAATTAAATGTATAACATGGGGCGCAGAGATACACATTCTATAATCCATAATCCATCATAAGTAGTAAATATATTAAAGTATTGCACATCAAAAACATCAATCCCATGATTCATACATCAAAATAATTAAATTAATGTATAAACATATTGCACATAGTAAGAGTCAATAAAGTTAAGTAAAAACATTACAGAGTCTGGTAAAACTGCGTGTTTTAATGTAATTTGTAGTATTTAAATCTCTACGCGTTTCGTGGCTACATTGCCACTCATCAGGAGCTGATATATGATGAATATCTGTGGGTCGAGAAATGGTGTGCCAACAATTAGTCAAGTTTATATAATAAATAAGAAAAAAATGGGGGAAAAGAGCAATGTGTCCAATTCGAGCGCCCATACTTACGGGTCAAGGGATGGCGGGAGGCGCAACTAGGGGCATCGGAAGTAGCCAGGAGCATCATCCGATATTGGAGCTGAGGCGGACAGAGCGTACGGTATCGTGATGAGGCAGTGTACCATGATTGTAAACCAAAAAGTGATCATCACCCTAGGATGAATGATTGCATGTGTAAGTGTAAAAATTAAGACATCTAAATGACTGTGGTGTGATGTGAATTGGATTAAAATTGGTGTGGCATAATCAAAGGAATGTAAGATAGTGAAATCATGTTGAGAGCAATAGAGATGCTCCAACAGTGGTGAACACCATCGTGTATGAATAAAAATAAAAAATGAACTTAAACAAACCAAAAACAAAAATAAAAAAGGTGAGTGTTGAAAACAAAAACCACGAAATGAGTGTACTGTGAAATAATACCTGGATATATTGAACATAATGTTCATTCCATCTAAGTGCATTGGGCTATCAAGGGCAACAATCGCCATACTAGTAGTGTCCGCTAGTCTTGTGCCAAAAGTTGTTTGCGCCTCACCGCGGCCGCGCGATGCCGCCAACGTCACGCTGGCAATCCGAGTAGGAGGGGGCGGCGTCGTCTCCCGGAGGAATCAGCCCCCCGGCGAGCGGCGCCAAAAGCTAGCTCTCTCCCAACAAGGCGCCAGGTAAATACACGGCGCCCACGTGATGACGCCAGTCGGCGTCAATCACGTGACGTCTGATGCGTGACGTTGATGCGCAGCGGGGAAACCGCCCAATTCCCCAACAGGGAGGAAGGGCGAAAGCCCCGGTGCGCATCGCAGCTCCCATAGTCAGAGGAAAACACCAACCACAGAACCAAAGACACAGAGTTTGCGCCCCATACCACAGCAGACCCAAATTGAGTATAATAAAATAAAATAAAAAGTTGCACAAACATTATCATGAAGGGAATTTAATCATGACCTTACCCTGCAGTATTGCAGGAAAAGGGGCTAGATCTGACATGAAGGTATGATGTCAGAGTGCTCCAATAGCCTATCCTAAGTCCCATTCCGCAGTTTTGCAGGGACAGGAGAAGAGGAAATAAGCCTAACACGTTGGATTAGCTGTGTTGGCTAGGATGCTACACCAAAAAACGCATGCTTCCATCCCTGGTTCATATAGACTGAAAGAAAAAAATGTTGGGACTTTAAATGAGGCCAAATCGCCTCCATCCCTATTGACACGGTAAAAAAACAAGAAAGGGTTGAGACTTTGACGAAGCATGCGATTTTGGAAGCAAAAGGCAGAAGAGCAACAGAAACCAGATAATGTAAATTTATTAACTATAAATTAAATGTAAGAAGATTACCCTCGCGCCACAGTAATTATAGAAAAAGGAAAGTACACAAAATTAATAAAAAAACAAAAAGGATTATGGTTGCAGCAAAGCACCGACAGGGGTTCAAACCCTCCCCTAAGTGAGTGAAATCTAAATGTATACAGTGGGGAGGAAAACACTGATGTCCCTGCTCGCCTAGTCTCCTGTTGCCATGCAGTGGAATAGAGCTGCACAGACTGACTGACAAGACTGACGCACATATAAGACTCTATCTGTGTAGCTCTATTCCACTGCATGGCAACAGGAGACTAGGCGAGCAGGGACATCAGTGTTTTCCTCCCCACTTTCCCCGTATGGACTAGACTGTGTGTTTTTTATTCTAACTGTTGACTTCCAGGAGAGGAAATTCGACAGCTCACTATACTCACCCAGGTGCAGCGTTTTCTCTTCTCCTATGGATGTATATGCTGCCTGTGACTGAGGACCTAGAGAGGGGGGCACCCATTGCTGTTTACATCTACCACCTGCTTAAAAGGATATATGCTGTTACCTTACAGCAGTAAGGTAAGGTAGCCATTGCTACCAGTGTGTGGACACCTTGCACGTTATCACCTATGGAATAACGATTCACTCACGGGATTATCAGATATTTGCACACAGAGTGGATTTTTTTCAGTGCATGATTTAATACGGACTGTGGAATATACTTTATATAATTTTTTTTTTTTTTTTTTTTTTTTTTTTAGAATTCTTATATATATTTTTATTGCTTTATTTATTTCCCTGCTGCACCTTTGGACATTATATTATCAAGCGTTTAGTCACGTTGTAGATCCTGCTATCACTGCAATCTGTGCACTTTAGATTGAGATATATTATATACCTATACCTGCTGCACCTTTGGACATTTTATTATCAAGCGTTTAGTTACGCTGTAGATCCTGCTATCACTGCAATCTGTGCACTTTAGATTGAGATATATTATATGCCTATCTTTGCACCTAAATGCACTTTATTTAATGCACTTTTTGGATGTTAAATTATGTATTTATAGTTAAACGTTTGTAGGATTACTCACTTTTTAATTTTTGTACACTGTGTACTTCACATATTTATTGACATAGTTAATTAAGGAGCGCAACACCACTGTATACATTTATATAAATTAAATGTATAACATGGGGCGCAGAGATGCACATTCTATAATCCATAATTCATCATAAGTAGTAAATATATTAACCACTTCCCGACCGCCGCACGACGATGTACGTCGACAGAATGGCACGGGCAGGCATATGGGCGTACCTGTACGTCCCTGCCTTCCTGCGGGTGGGGGGCCCGATCGGGCCCCCCCCGGTGCCAGCGGCGGTCGGTATCCGTGCAGGAGCGATCTGGGATGAGGGGGCGGCCATTCATTCATGGCCACCCCCTCGCGATCGCTCCTGACGAATGGGAGTGAAGCATTGCATCACTTCCTCTCCTGTAATGTAAACACAGAAGAGGAAGTGATGTAATCTCTCCTCCGTGTCGGTATTTTTCGTTCCGGCACCGAGGAGAGAGGATCGGTGAGTTGCACCAACACAACACTTCACAGTAGAACATGCCAGGCACACTCACACCCCCCCTTTACCCCCCGATCACCCCCCCAATTACCCCTGCCCCCCCAGTCACAGTGACACCAATGCATTTTTTTATTTTTTTTTTGCATTGGTGTCATTTGTGACTGTAATAACTGTTAGGGCAGTTAGGGTTAGCCCCCTTTAGTTCTAATGTACCCCCTAACCCCCCCAATAAAGGTTTAACCCCGTGATCACCCCCCGTCGCCAGTGTCACTAAGGCTGGGTTCACATTGCAGCGGTTTATGAGAACGGATGTGATTCGCACCGCACTGCAGTGCAAATCACATCCGATCTCTGCGATTCGAGTTCAGCCATTCGCCGCACCCGCCGCAAATTCGCACGGGACCCTTTTTTTGGTCCGCAGCAGAATCAGATCGCATGGGTGTTCACACCATGCGATCCGAGTTTGCAGATCGCACTGCGATATGCGAACTGATCTGGGGGTGTCATTAACATTTCACTGACACTCCCAGGACTTAGCATAGGGCAGTGTGAACTGCCGCCGGGAGGCATGCGATGCGGGAACCCGCCGCGGATTTGTGGCGTTCCCGCATCACTCCAGTGTGAACCCAGCCTAATAAGCGATCGTTTTTCTGATCGCTGTATTAGTGTCACAGGTGACGCTAGTTAGGCAGGTAGGTATTTAGGTTCGCCGCAGCTTTTTATAGCGCCAGGGACCCCCATATACTACCGCATAAAGCCCCCTGATTGCCCCCTAGTTAACCCTTTCACCAGTGATCACCATATAACTGTTACAGGTGACGCTGGTTGGTTAGTTATTTTTTTATAGTTTCAGGGCACCCGCCATTTATTACCTAGTCCCACTAGTGTACCCCTAAATTTAGGGGTGTCTACTTTCCAAAATGGGGTCATTTGGGGGGGGGGTTTGTGCCATCTTGGCATTTTATGGCCTTCAAAACTGTAACGCCCTTAGAAAGCCTGAAGGCGGTGCTTGGTTTTCGGGGCCCCGTACGCGGCTAGGCTCCCAAAAAGTCCCACATATGTGGTATCCCCGTACTCAGGAGAAGTAGCAGAATTTATTTTGGGGTGTCATTTCACATATGCCAATGGCATGCGTGAGCAATATATCATTTAGTGACAACTTTGTGAAAAAAAAAAAAAAAAGTTTGTAATTTTCCCGCAACTTGTGGCAAAATATAAAATATTCCATGGACTCAACATGCCTCTCAGCAAATAGCTTGGGGTGTCTACTTTCTAAAATGGGGTGATTTGTGGGGGTTTTGTGCCATCTTGGCATTTTATGGCCTTCAAAACTGTAATAGGTAGTGAGGAGTGAAGTCAAATATTTACGCCCTTAGAAAACCTGAAGGCGGTTCTTGGCTTTCGGGGCCCCGTACGCGGCTAGGCTCCCTAAAAATCCCACACATGTGGTATCCCCGTACTCAGGAGAAGCAGCAGAATTTATTTTGGGGTGTCATTTCACATATGCCCATGGCATGTGTGAGCAATATATCATTTAGTGACAACTTTGTGAAAAAAAAAAAAAAAAAAATTAAAGTTTGTAATTTTCCCGCAACTTGTGGCAAAATATAAAATATTCCATGGACTCAACATGCCTCTCAGCAAATAGCTTGAGGTGTCTACTTT
Organism: Lithobates pipiens; assembly: GCF_037356315.1. Lineage (NCBI taxonomy): Eukaryota > Metazoa > Chordata > Amphibia > Anura > Ranidae > Lithobates > Lithobates pipiens. The sequence goes on from NW_027507764.1 coordinate 287,153,717, forward strand.
CTAAAATGGGGTCATTTGTGGGGGTTTTGTGCCATCTTGGCATTTTATGGCCTTCAAAACTGTAATAGGTAGTGAGAAGTGAAATCAAAAATTTACGCCCTTAGAAAGCCTGAAGGCGGTGCTTGGTTTTCGGGGCCCCGTACGCGGCTAGGCTCCCAAAAAGTCCCACATATGTGGTATCCCCGTACTCAGGAGAAGCAGCAGAATTTATTTTGGGGTGTCATTTCACATATGCCCATAGCATGTGTGAGCAATATATCATTTAGTGACAACTTTGTGTAAAAAAAAAAAAAATATTTTTTTTGTCATTATTCAATCGCTTGAGGCAAAAAAATAAAATATTCAATGGGCTCAACATGCCACTTATCAATTTCCTTAGGGGGTCTACTTTCCAAAATGGGGTCATTTGGGGGGGTTTTGTACTGCCCTGCCATTTTAGCACCTCAAGAAATGAGATAGGCAGTCGTAAACTAAAAGCTGCGTAAATTCCAGAAAACGTACCTTAGTTTGTAGATGTGACAACTTTTGCGCAAACCAATAAATATACAGTTATTGACTTTTTTTTTACCAAAGACATGTGGCTGAATACATTACTGAATATCGCAAAAAATAAAAATCGCAGAGGCAATCAAATACCATCAAAAGAGAGCTCTATTTGTGGGAAGAAAAGGACGCAAATATTGTTTGGGTACAACATTGCATGACCGCGTAATTACCAGTTAAAGCAGCGCAGTGCCAAAGTGTAAAAAGACCTCTGGTCATTTACCAGCAAAATGGTCCGGTCTGAAAGTGGTTAAAGTATTGCACATCAAAAACATCAATCCCATGATTCATACATAAAAATAATTAAATTCATGTATAAACATATTGCACATAGTAAGAGTCAATAAAGTTAAGTAAAACATTACAGAGTCTGGTAAAACTGCGTGTTTGAATGTAATTTGTAGTATTTAAAGCTCTACGCGTTTCGTGGCTACATTGCCACTCATCAGGAGCGGGCTTGTCCCGCCCAGTCATGGGGGACACCTATTCCCTTGCCGATGGCATCCTTGGACACTTCCGGATGCGTATCTCACGCGCGCGCGCACCTTAGCGGGCGCACGTGACGTACTGACGTCACGCAGTTGCGACGGAAGTGACGTCATTTCGGGGCCGCTCGCGGCCTTCCGGGATGCCGGGGTGGCCACACGCGGCTTGCCTGATTAGGCGGCCATGCGGAATGAGGCAAGTACCGGCCATTAGGCAGGTGGTCCACACCTGTGAGGAATCCCAGGGTTCAATATAAGTATCCCTCCCTATAGGAAGTGAACACTCATTGTCTATTATCACATGAGGAAGGACTCAGGAACCTCTAGCTCTCGGACGGTATGCTTGGCTATTTTCCCTCTTGATCTGCATTTATCCATTTACTATATCTATGTAACATTTTGAAATTCCTGTAGAATAATATTTTGATTTATTTATCAAATTATAGATTGGGTGACTCCATATAATTGAGTCAGCGACTGCGTCTGTTACCTTTCCCGGGCTAGATTTCTGGTCACAGTCCCCCCTTCCCCATTTGGGAACCCTTTTACCAATCTTATTCATTCAGGTAATAGCCTTGATTTTTACTATGGAGTTTGTTCACCTAATTAGGTTAGCATGTCCACTTTGGTTTTTGTTGTTGTTTGTTTTACTTTTTCACCTCTCCAGCACTTTTCTTCCCCTTATGTAATTTTTTACGCATAAGTCAGCATTATGTTTACCAACACACACCTGGTCCTTTTTAGGTACCCCGTCACTATTTGTCCCTCACATTACTTACATATTTCTCACATTGACTCACCTTAGTATACATACAGCTTTGTTGCTTCATACACACATTATACCTCCTCACTGGCACTTTTTCTACTTAGCGTTCCTTCTTCTCACCTATTTTTGCTGTTTTTGTTGTTTCCTTTTATTGATTCATCTATTTATTTATTTATCATTTTTTAATTGGTTTTTGGTTTTTCACTTTTTCCTTTTTCTTTCTTTTTCTTTTCTTTTCAAGTGCACAGTTTTGCCCCCCCCCCCCTTTTTTTTTTTAATCAGAAACCGAGTCTGTGAGTGTTGTTTTCCTTCTTCCTCTTCTTCCTTCTCAAATTATCATATAGATATACCTAAACATCTAGGTGTGGTTATCCTCTATATACATAGATTATAGGTATGACAATAGTTTCATGCCGTATATACACCTTGTGTTCATACGTTAAAAATATATGTCCCTAATTTTATTTATATATTGGGATTCTATCATAGGTGTGACTCACCATATTATCTGGCTGCCAACGTCCGCACCCACTCCCTATACCCATGGGTGGTGAGGTATCTGTGTGACCTCTCGTGAGCCACGCCTCTGGACCTTTGACCTTTCCCTCCTGGCATTTGGTGACATCTTTGGATTTGGTAACATTCTTTATATGTGAAGGGAAATCAAGGCACTACCCCGAGGGGGAACTCCACTAAAAGCACTTTAATTTATTTTATTTCCTTGGACGTGCATTATTGGGTAAATTATACAAAAAAATATAAGGTATTCCCAGTATAATTAACATTTGATGTATTTATTTTACTGCATCTTTGTTTTAGAACAGACCATTTCTCTGGAGAAGACCCCCTGAGTGAGTTGAAACGCTTTAGGACTATACTTCTACTGTTGTTATATTGTACAGTGTCATTTATAGTTGTGTCTGCTTGTGCACATCCATTGTTATTATTGTACTCTTTATACAGGAGACTTTTTAACTGTTCAGGTGGAGCTCATGTTTTTACCTCTGCGCCATGTTGCTATTTTTTCATGGTAATAAATATTAAAATATTTTTCATGTTACCCTGATATGCATTTATTATTGTTTTTTGCTGCCTAAAAACCCCGATTGTGGGGGAACTTGTTCCATTTTTTCATTCGTGTGGGGTGAGCAGCACTCTCCAAGCCCTTTGTGGCAGTGTGTTCTTTTCCAATGTCAACCCTATATACTGTAGTACACTAGACCTTACCAGTCCTTAGAAGGACCTTTGTGGAACTAGTAGGTTGTGATTAGCAGAGTGTACCTCAGTCCCTATACTCATAAAGGACTACTGCAGCAGAAGGGCAGAAGTCAGCAGTAGTGCACCTCAACCCTATATATTGTGGACCTATACCAGTCCTTAAGAATTAGCACACTGTACCTCACTCAACCCCATATACTGTTCAAATTCCAATCCCGTATTAATATAAACAAGTACAATTTGAAGTTCACTATGACATATGACATTCAGAGCATTACGTTTTTGGACGTTGTGATAGGCCGTACCCCAGAGAACTTAATTTTTACCTCGTTGTACTGTAAGAGCACCGCGGGCAACACGGTATTGCACGCGGACAGCTTCCACCCCACTCCCTTAAAGCGGTCCATACCTTATGGTCAATACCTGCGTCTCCGTAGGAATTGTTCAAATAATAGCCTTTTCAGAGACGAGGCTTATAAGTTACAGACTAGATTCCTTGCACGAGGTTATAGCCGCTCATGCCTGCATAGGGCTTATAACAAAGTGGTGGTATTGCCTCGCCGGGATCTCCTGTTTACTAAAAAGGAGCATGGCGACCCTACTTTGGATCCACCTAGGATCACTATGCGTTTCTCTAAACAACATAACATTATTCGTAACATTATTCAGAAATACTGGTCTATCTTAAAGGATGATCCTAAAATTGGATGCCTTCTTCCTGTATGCCCTCCCATTTCTTATAAAAGGGCCTCTTCATTATATGATAGGTTGGTGCAGAGTGAATATAAAAATGAAACTAAAAGATCTAAACACTGTTCGGTCGTCGGTTCTTTTCCTTGCAATCACTGCTCTTGCTGCAAATACATCAGACGTGATAAGATGTTTCGCTTACCGAATGGGGTTATTTTTCGACCTATCCATTTTGTAAATTGCCAAACACGGGGTGTGGTATATCTCATGGAGTGTGAATGTGGGGCATACTACGTTGGTAAAACCAAACAAGAATTTCATCATCGAATGTCCAAACATGTCTACAGCATGGAAATTGGCAATCACTATTTGCCAATAGGACGACATGCTGTAACAGTACACAACTACAGAATGCCCAAGATTACATTCACCGCCCTGGATCGAATACATATACCAGCTCGGGGGGGGGGGGGGGGGTGTGACTGGAATAAGACTCTACTTCAACACGAACAGAGGTGGATACATAAATTGAATGCCACCTCTTTTCCAGGACTCAACGAGTCGGTCTCCTTTGCTCCTTTTTTAAAGGGGTTTACCTCTGGAAGGACACAGTAGAGACCACCTGTTGAGCCCTTTCCCATTTGGTTCCTTCTTCCCTCCCACTTCTTAAGTAATTCCTTAGTGATACTTCCTGGCTATGTCTCTTTAAATTATTAGAAACACCTTAGCCACTGTTACCACATTTGGGTCTTAAGTATTGTACCCTATATGGCCAATTTTTAGAGATTGCACCTTATATGGTTAATTTTCTAGAAATATTATTTATTTTGCTATTATAGAATCATTGTGGTTGCATATTCATTGTGGTCGTGCTCTAGGTAATGCATGCATCTGCATGCCAGTAAATGCATGATATATATGTGAATCAATTTGAAATTACACAATATGACCGGTGAAACAAATGTGCGTTAATGTGTTGTTATGCTTTGACTTACCGTTTATGTCCCCCCCATGCCCCCCCCTTTTTTTTTCTTTTCTTCCTCCCATCCCTTTCACTCCCACACTCCCCGTCCTAATCAACCTTTTTTAGGCGCGGTGGGGGTGTGGACTGATGCGGTGTGCCACAGCATTGGCACCACATGTTCTATCCCCCTTGGGTGAATGCCACTCCCCACTATCATGGTTCGGTCACCAGTTGCTTTGGGGGAGGTAGGTGCTCTGCCGTGACTCCCCGGCAAGGGTAGGAGGGGCTTTGGTTATTCACACGAGCCCCTCCACAGGTCTCCCTTTGTCTTATGGGCGGGCTTGTCCTGCCCAGTCATGGGGGACACCTATTCCCTTGCTGGCGGCATCCTTGGACACTTCCGGACGCGTACCTCACGCGCGCCTGCACCTTAGCGGGCGCACGTGACGTACTGATGTCACACAGTTGCGACGGAAGTGACGTCATTTCGGGGCCGCTTGCGGCCTTCCGGGACGCCGGGGCGGCCACACGTGGCTTGCCTGATTAGGCGGCCATGCGGAAGGAGGCAAGTACCGGCCATTAGGCAGGTGGTCCACACCTGTGAGGAATCCCAGGGTTCAATATAAGTATCCCTCCCTATAGGAAGTGAACACTCATTGTCTATTATCACATGAGGAAGGACTCAGGAACCTCTAGCTCTCGGACAGTATGCTTGGCTATTTTCCCTCTTGATCTGCATTTATCCATTTACTATATCTATGTAACATTTTGAAATTCCTGTAGAATAATATTTTGATTTATTTATCAAATTATAGATTGGGTGACTCCATATAATTGAGTCAGCGACTGCGTCTGTTACCTTTCCCGGGCTAGATTTCTGGTCACAGTCCCCCCTTCCCCATTTGGGAACCCTTTTACCAATCTTATTCATTCAGGTAATAGCCTTGATTTTTACTATGGAGTTTGTTCACCTAATTAGGTTAGCATGTCCACTTTGGTTTTTGTTGTTCTTTGTTTTACTTTTTCACCTCTCCAGCACTTTTCTTCCCCTTATGTAATTTTTTACGCATAAGTCAGCATTATGTTTACTAACACACACCTGGTCCTTTTTAGGTACCCTGTCACTATTTGTCCCTCACATTACTTACATATTTCTCACATTGATTCACCTTAGTATACATACAGCTTTGTTGCTTCATACACACATTATACCTCCTCACTGGCACTTTTTCTACTTAGCGTTCCTTCTTCTCACCTATTTTTGCTGTTTTGTTGTTTCCTTTTATTGATTCATCTATTTATTTATTTATCATTTTTTAATTGGTTTTTGGTTTTTCACTTTTTCCTTTTTCTTTTGTTTTTCTTTTCAAGTGCACAGTTTTGGGCCCCCCCCCCCTTTTTTTTTTTTATCAGAAACCGAGTCTGTGAGCATTGTTTATCTTCTTCCTCTTCTTCCTTCTCAAATTATCATATAGATATACCTAAACATCTAGGTGTGGTTATCCTCTATATACATAGATTATAGGTATGACAATAGTTTCATGCCGTATATACACCCTGTGTTCATACGTTAAAAATATATGTCCCTAATTTTATTTATATATTGGGATTCTATCATAGGTGTGACTCACCATATTGTCCGGCTGCCAACGCCCGCACCCACTCCCTATACCCATGGGTGGTGAGGTATCTGTGACCTCTCGTGAGCCACGCCTCTGGACCTTTGACCTTTCCCTCCTGGCATTTGGTGACATCTTTGGATTTGGTAACATTCTTGATATTTGAAGGGAAATCGAGGCACTACCCCGAGGGGGAACTCCACTAAAAGCACTTTAATTTATTTTATTTCCTTGGACGTGCATTATTGGGTAAATTATACAAAAAAATATAAGGTATTCCCAGTATAATTAACATTTGATGTATTTATTTTACTGCATCTTTGTTTTAGAACAGACCATTTCTCTGGAGAAGACCCCCTGAGTGGGTTGAAACGCGTTAGGACTATACTTCTACTGATGTTATATTGTACAGTGTCATTTATAGTTGTGTCTGCTTGTGCACATCCATTGTTATTATTGTACTCTTTATACAGGAGTCTTTTTTAACAGTTCAGGTGGAGCTCATGTTTTTACCTCTGCGCCATGTTGCTATTTTTTCATGGTAATAAATATTAAAATATGTTTCATGTTACCCTGATATGCATTTATTATTGTTTTTTGCTGCCTAAAAATCCCGATTGTGGGGGAACTTGTTCCATTTTTTCATTCATGTGGGGTGAGCAGCACTCTCCAAGCCCTTTGTGGCAGTGTGTTCTTTTCCAGTGTCAACCCTATATACTGTAGTACACTATACCTTACCAGTCCTTAGAAGGACCTTTGTGGAACTAGTAGGTTGTGATTAGTAGACTGTACCTCAGTCCCTATACTCATAAAGGACTACTGCAGCAGAAGGGCAGCAGTAGTGCACCTCAACCCTATATATTGTGGACCTATACCAGTCCTTAATGATTAGCAGACTGTACCTCACTCAACCCTATATACTGTAGTACGCTATACCTTACCAGTCCTTAGAAGGACCTTTGTGCAACTAGTAGGTTGTGATTAGCAGACTGTACCTCAGTCTCTATACTCATAAAGGACTACTGCAGCAGAAGGGTAGAAGTCAGCAGTAGTGCACCTCAACCCTATATATTGTGGACCTATACCAGTCCTTAAGGATTAGCAGACTGTACCTCACTCAACCATATATACTGTAGTACACTATACCTTACCAGTCCTTAGAAGGACCTTTGTGGAACTAGTAGGTTGTGATTAGCAGACTGTACCTCAGTCCCTATACTCATAAAGGACTACTGCAGCAGAAGGTCAGCAGTCAGCAGTAGTGCATCTCAACCCTATATATTGTGGACCTATACCAGTCCTTAAGGATTAGCAGACTGTACCTCACTCAACCCTATATACTCTAGTACGCTATGCCTTACCAGTCCTTAGAAGGACCTTTGTGCAACTAGTAGGTTGTGATTAGCAGACTGTACCTCAGTCCCTATACTCATAAAGGACTACTGCAGCAGAAGGGCAGCAGTCAAGTATAATATTCTTTCTATATTTGGAAGAAAGAATATTATAAGTGTACAACCCTATTTCCATACCAGTCCTGAAATGGAGCTTTGTGGACCTAATAGTAACAGCTAATGATTAAACTGACTGTCCCTCACTGCTACACACAGCTTCCTGTCTGTCCCTATTTAAACTGACAAAACACAGGCTGCTGCAACAATAACTTGAATAGCACTGCACTCAAAACTATATCCTGTACTACTACACCATACCAGTCCTGAAAAGGACCTTTGTGGACCTAATAGTAACAGCTAATGATTAAACTGACTGTCCCTGCTGCACACAGTGTCCTGTCCCTATCTGCACTGAGAAAAGACAATCTGCTGCAACAATGATTTGAATAGCAGTGCCTCAAACCTATATCCTGAACTACACCTTTACCATACCAGTCCTTAAAAGAACTTTTGTGGACCTAATAGCTAGCGATTTATGTCACTGCAGTCTCTCCCTGCTCCACACAGCAACCTCTCCCTATAGTGACAGTAGAAGGAATATAAAATGGCCGCCGGATCGGGTCTATTTATAAGTTAGGGGGAATGTCCAAGTGTCCATGTGCTGTAATGTCTCATTTGGCTGTCCTGTACCACATGATGGATGTGTCATCATAGGTCAAAGTTCTTTTACACAGTAAATGCGTGGGTCCGCTGGGCGAACAGCGGCAATAGTCCGCCGATCGGGCGAATCGCGAACAGCCGAAATTCCCCGCGAACAGACCGCCGGGCGAACAGTTCGGCCATCCCTATTCAGGAACATTCGTTTTACTAATATCGGCTCTGCACAACATGATCTATATTGGATGTATGTATATTAGACATATTATTCATAGATATTTCTTTTAGAAATGATAAAGAAAAAGCTAAATTATAAATAGAATCAGACAGGTAGTCATCATATTAATATTACCTAACTCACCTTGTTTTGCAGCAGAAGGCAATGACATTTCACTACTATTGTAAATTTCAGTGTTGTCTCTTGCTGCTGTTCTAAATGAGCTATGTGCTGTTTCATCTCTGCTGGGCATGACACCACTGCAGCTGCTGCTTGCCCTAGCATTACCTTTATTAGGTTGCCTAGATAACCTCCTCAAAGGAATTGTTGATAGACTCCGGCTCCTCTTCGTTTTGTTCCCGCCGTACATGACGTCATTTACCTTCGTTCGTGCCCCTTGAGAAGACGACCTTTCCGCTGCTGTACCACTTGCTGCCACCACGGGGTTGTACAGTCGTCGTGCTTTGCTCTTTCTCTTCTCCCTGGAGGATACAATGGATCTTCCAGCCGCCTTCCAGCAGCTGACCTTGATGCTCCGGAACTAGAAGGAGGGGAACTTCTTCCTGCATTATTTCTGCCAATGTTTCTTCCATCCAGCCACCGACACCGCTTCTATCCGCCCATTTAGGCTCACTGTTGGGGATAATTCTTCAGCCTCCAGCCCTGAAGATAAGGCAAGGCATTGGCGCAGCCACTCTTCTCCTCCTTCTTGCTCAGCTCTTTTCTATTTAGCTGGCGTAGTAAGGTCTTCATGTCACCTCAGGAGTTAGCGGTAAAGAGCTTAGTAATATAGATTTTCCGCAGAGCTCTGCCGCTGATGACCTCCTGAGGTGACTGGCAGTTATTCCCTGATAGGTTCCCCTATATATAGGGTTCCCCCAGGCTTCCAGAAGCTTCTATGGCCAGTTTACAGGTCTCATGGATCCCCCCTTCACCTGTTTCAAGGTACCCTGACCTACTTTCAAAAGGGGGGCCTTGAAACATTTTTTAGCTGCCACTGTCCCATTAGAAAAGGGGCCAGGGGAACTTGAAACCCCCTATCCCTTTTCTTTCAATTTTTTCTCCTTCACTGATGTGTGCCGATGACGCTGCACTGATGGGCGCTGATAGGCAGCACTGAAAAAAAAATTGAGCAGGGTAATTCCACATTCTCTTGATTATTGTGTGGCGTTCTCATTAAATCTATATCAGGTCCATGGAGTCATGTACAAATCCAGAAAAGAAAGCATGGTATCTCCCTCAAAAGTCCCTACCAGACCCTTTTCTGACCTTGCAGTCTGGAAAGGGACAAGCAACCTGATCCACACTAGGCCACATGCCTTTAACATGAGGGGTACCATGCCAAGCAGGTCCACCCTGGTAAAGCATCCTGCCCCATCCTGCTTATCAGACTCTTTAAGCCTCCTTTAATAATGAGGCAGCCCCCAGATACTGCCCCCCTATGTGAATGAGTAAAGGGTACAAACCCCCTTAATCAATTACAAAAAAATGTAAACGATAAAAAGCCACACAAACACACACGTTTTTTGATGATGGAACCTTCATGATATCTAAACACAGTTTTGCAACTTTAGCATGCGTTAGTAAAACTATACATAGCATCGCAACTACTTAGTGTATCCAGATTGTCATGGTTATGCAGTGATCTTCCTCTGGTTGCTTACATCCCCTCTTGTGTTCTGACTAAGAGGCCAGCCACTTCCACCTGGTGGTTTTTATAAACTCTCCTTTAAGCATGGCTCCACCCCAGGCCCTATCAGGGAACCCTATATTAACCTGTGCACTGCAAACCAACAGTGCTGATCAACCATTGTGTATTCATTGTGTGTTTGGCTTCCTGGTTCCTGCTTGCCGTGTGTTCTATGTTACCGACCTTGGCGTGTACTCAACGATTCCTGTCTGCTTGTGACCTTGACCTTTTGCATGTCCCTGACCATCCCTGTCTGCCTGTGACCCTGAACCTTTGGCATGTACTCTGTTGTTCCTGTCTGCTGGTTGCCCTTACCTCTACCATATCCCCTTACTATCCTTGTCGTTCCAGCCTGCTGCTTCCTTCTCATGTAGTCTACTGTGAGCAAAGTCCATCCTCACCACTGGAGGCTCTGGCGAACACCCGCTATGCTATGCTCCAGCTCCCATTGGGATCTGTGTTAGTGATCCTGTAGACCTGTGTCCTGAATATCCCTGGGTACAATCTGCAGCAGTCAGTCCTAAGGCCCACTACCTAGCGGTGCACATGCGACTCCTATGGAGTGCATCTGTCACCTGGTCTCAGGTGACCTGACACAGATGAATTATACCTTGTTTTTTTCAGGACAAATTGGGTTTTCATTTAGTGGTAAATCGATAGCTCCTAATTTTTTTAATTATCAAATAAGAAAAAAAATATCACTTTTTAAAATGTAGCTGTATATTTCTTTCTATTACCATAACCTACCCCCAAGAACAACCCAAAATATATTATTCTGCTCCTGATGATTGCAGCGATACCACATATGTATATAATATATTTGTTTGTGCACATTTTGCTTTTTTATCCTACCTAAAACACACTGGTAGGAATTCAATAAAGCTGCTGCACCACTTTTCTGGCATTGTATTAGCATAAAAAGTCAGGCTACTTAAGTGAAATTAACCAATAATAAGTAAAAAACATATAGACTCTCCCCTGTTCAGGGGTAAAGGCAAACCAAATAAAAAAAATAAAAGTTCATGTATAACACAAGACTTAAAATCAAGAAGCAAAGTCCTCTTCTTAAGTGTTCATACAGTATCTCACAAAAGTGAGTACATCCCTCTCATTTTTGTAAATATTTTATTATATCTTTTCAAGTGACGCCTGAAGAAATGACACTTTGCTACAATGTAAAGTAGTGAGCATACAGCTTGAATAACAGTGCAAATTTGCTGTCCCCTCAAAATAGCTCAACACACAGCCATTAATGTCTAAACCGCTGGCAACAAAAGTGAGTACACCCCTAAGTGAAAATGTCTAAATTGGACCCAAAGTGTCAATATTTTGTGTGGCCACCATTATTTTCAAGTACTGACTTAACCCTCTTGGGTGAGGAGTTCACCAGAGCTTCATAGGTTGCCACTGGAGTCCTCTTCCACTTCTCCATAATGACATCACATAGATGGTGGACGTTAGAGACCTTGCACTCCTCCACCTTCCGTTTGACGATGCCTCACAGATGTTTAATAGGGTTTAGGTCTGGAGACATGCTTGGTCAGTCAATTACCTTTACCCTCAGATTCTTTAGCAAGGAGGTGTGTTTGGGGTTGTTCTCATGTTGGAATATTGCCCTGCGGCCCAGTCTCCGAAGGGAGGGGACCATATTCTGCTTTAAGATGTACAGCTTCAAGTACATGTTGGCATTCATGGTTCTCTCAATGAACTGTCACTCCCCAGTGCCGGAAGCACTCACGTAGCCCCAGACCATGGCACTCCCACCACCATGCTTGACTGTAGGCAAGACACACTCCTCACCTGGTTGCCACCACACGCTTGACACAATCTGAACCAAATAAGTTTATCTTGGTCTCACCACACCACAGGATATGGTTCCAGTAATCCATGTCCTTAGTCTGCTTGTCTTCAGCAAACTGTTTGAAGACTTTCTTGTGCATCATCTTTAGAAGAGGTTTACTTCTGGAACAACAGTCATACAGACCAATCTGATGCAGTGTGCGACGTATGGTCTGAGCACTGACTGGCTGACACCCCACCCCTTCAACCTCTGCAGTAATGCTAGCAGCACTCATACGTCTATTTCCCAAAGACAGCCTCTGGATATGACGCTGAGCACATGCATTCAACTTCTTTGGTCGACCATGGTGAGCCCTGTTCTGAGTGGAACCTGTCCTGTTAAACGGCTATATGGTCATGAAAAGATATAATAAAATATTTACAAAAATGTCAGGGGTGTATTCACTTTTGTGAGATACTGTATGAGATTGTGCATAATAGGCATCAATCACCTTTGAGGAATAAACACAGTGACACCACAACCTCCTTATGGAAGAATTGCAAACTTACCAGCTCAATATGACCTTCTGATTAGAGAAAGGTCAAATGAGCTTGTGGCCGAACCACCTGGCCATGGTCTTCCCAGTGCAGTTCCAGAGGTTCTCCACAATAGCAGATGGTTAGACACGCATGATCATCCCAGCATCATCCCAAAAGGCTTACTTAGAAGGAAAATGCTCCAGATAGTGTAAAATCTTCTGGATATCTTTACCTAAGTTTTGATTTGGAAGAAATATTTATTCTCCAGTTTATATAGTACCAGATAATCCGCAATGCTGTACATAGAGCAAGAAAAAGTTAGGGTCTGGAAAAACCATTCTACCACCTCCATCCTTACAATACACAAAAAAGAACAAGAGCCCTAGGACTTTGAGTGAGGTGGGAGAAATTTGGCAAACGTTCACAAAAAAATGCAATAAGGTCAATTTATTAATTACAAAATGTTGCATAACCAATGGGAACAGCAATAAATGTGCATTACCCGGCATAGTGGCCCAGTTAAGAACACAAGCAAAGATAAATATCAAGTCATTACATTGAATACACATCCATTAAATAATAAAATTGATTTACATTGGTAGAAACAATTGATATATATACATCATCATAGGAGGTAGAAATTGTACATGCGTAAATAAAACACTATGTAAACAGTAGTAACACACTGCAAAAAGTGCCCAGCAGTGTAAACATAACAGGAAGCATCGATCGTGCCCTACGCGTTTCGCGAGTCTATTGCTCGCTCTTCAGGGGCAGATGCATTATTCTCTGAAACAAAAAATATATATAATGCAGAATTAATATAAAAAATATAAAATATAAATAAAAATAAAAAATTGAAAAGGGGAAGGTTTGGTTGGCAGGAGGGGTCAAAAAGACGAGAGCCTCCTACTTACCAATCCGCTGGGCTAGGTCTCCAAAAACTGATGACAAGACGGCGGCAGTAGAAAGTGTCCAAGTCGGGGACTGAGGGGACGCAGCAAGTGAACCGCAGAAGGAAGGAACCAGGACGTCCAGCACAGGCTGCACAAAGCACTCGGTCAGCGGTCTCTAGTATATCAAACACGTATCTAGAAAGTATGTGTATATAGATGTATAAGGGTATGAATAGATATGCACATGTCTAAAGAGACAGAGTGAAACCATAGAGAAAGCATAACATACTAAACTCCAATGATAGGAGTCAACATACTTGTCTAGGTTCATACAGGTTAAAATGCTCCATATCTCTGTATGCATATAGTAGTCAATACTCTAAATGGTATGGGGGCTGTGCTAAATTAAAATAAATTAAACAAACAGACAATACAATATGGGTGGATAGGTAGTATTGAAGTAAATCCATGAGTCTGCTTGATGTATTACCTTTAGAAACTAAAAAGAGCCACAGCACGGGACGTGCATGCCTAAACCTGTGACCACTACATCAGACCGACATCCCGCAAATGCAAGTTGCAGCCGCGCCGGACATCCGGATATACCCACGGCAAGTCCACAAACTCCGCCCCCAGCGTCATGTACGGATGGTGATGTGCTGGCGTCAATGGCGCCAACCATCACAGGGGGTGTGCACCTGCAATCACCCAACCTCCATCCGAGATGTTCCACACAGCCCACAGTAATGTGAAATCGAAGGACATCACAGTGTGGGCGTGGAAAACATGGCGCCGAAGTGCAGGTGGCCACGCCCATCGGAAAGACAGGCGGGGACAGCAGGAGGCCAGACGAGCCTCCCTTTTGCACGACGCAGCCCCCGAGCTGAGCAAACACCGCCGCCATCAGGGCAAAAGGTGAGAAGAATTAAAAAAAAACCCGGAATACATCCCCCAAAAATAACAATAAACAAAACTAAACAACAGTCAAATGATGTATTGGATGAGATAGTGAACACTTGCCAGCAGTTTAGACAGACCGGATTGTGGGCAAATTGGGTGTCTTCCACCCGGATTAATGTGAGCAAGAAAAAGTTAGGGTCTGGAAAAACCATTCTACCACCTCCATCCTTACAATACACAAAAAAGAACAAGAGCCCTAGGACTTTGAGTGAGGTGGGAGAAATTTGGCAAACGTTCACAAAAAAATGCAATAAGGTCAATTTATTAATTACAAAATGTTGCATAACCAATGGGAACAGCAATAAATGTGCGTTACCTGGCATAGTGGCCCAGTTAAGAACACAAGCAAAGATAAATATCAAGTCATTACATTGAATACACATCCATTAAATAATAAAATTGATTTACATTGGTAGAAACAATTGATATATATACATCATCATAGGAGGTAGAAATTGTACATGCGTAAATAAAACACTATGTAAACAGTAGTAACACACTGCAAAAAGTGCCCAGCAGTGTAAACATAACAGGAAGCATCGATCGTGCCCTACGCGTTTCGCGAGTCTATTGTTCACTCTTCAGGGGCAGATGCATTATTCTCTGAAACAAAAAATATATATAATGCAGAATTAATATAAAAAATATAAAATATAAATAAAAATAAAAAATTGAAAAGGGGAAGGTTTGGTTGGCAGGAGGGGTCAAAAAGACGAGAGCCTCCTACTTACCAATCCGCTGGGCTAGGTCTCCAAAAACTGATGACAAGACGGCGGCAGTAGAAAGTGTCCAAGTCGGGGACTGAGGGGACGCAGCAAGTGAACCGCAGAAGGAAGGAACCAGGACGTCCAGCACAGGCTGCACAAAGCACTCGGTCAGCGGTCTCTAGTATATCAAACACGTATCTAGAAAGTATGTGTATATAGATGTATAAGGGTATGAATAGATATGCACATGTCTAAAGAGACAGAGTGAAACCATAGAGAAAGCATAACATACTAAACTCCAATGATAGGAGTCAACATACTTGTCTAGGTTCATACAGGTTAAAATGCTCCATATCTCTGTATGCATATAGTAGTCAATACTCTAAATGGTATGGGGGCTGTGCTAAATTAAAATAAATTAAACAAACAGACAATACAATATGGGTGGATAGGTAGTATTGAAGTAAATCCATGAGTCTGCTTGATGTATTACCTTGAGAAACTAAAAAGAGCCACAGCACGGGACGTGCATGCCTAAACCTGTGACCACTACATCAGACCGACATCCCGCAAATGCAAGTTGCAGCCGCGCCGGACATCCGGATATACCCACGGCAAGTCCACAAACTCCGCCCCCAGCGTCATGTACGGATGGTGATGTGCTGGCGTCAATGGCGCCAACCATCACAGGGGGTGTGCACCTGCAATCACCCAACCTCCATCCGAGATGTTCCACACAGCCCACAGTAATGTGAAATCGAAGGACATCACAGTGTGGGCGTGGAAAACATGGCGCCGAAGTGCAGGTGGCCACGCCCATCGGAAAGACAGGCGGGGACAGCAGGAGGCCAGACGAGCCTCCCTTTTGCACGACGCAGCCCCCGAGCTGAGCAAACACCGCCGCCATCAGGGCAAAAGGTGAGAAGAATTCAAAAAAACCCCCGGAATACATCCCCCAAAAATAACAATAAACAAAACTAAACAACAGTCAAATGATGTATTGGATGAGATAGTGAACACTTGCCAGCAGTTTAGACAGACCGGATTGTGGGCAAATTGGGTGTCTTCCACCCGGATTAATGTGAGCAAGAAAAAGCCTCCTGCTGTCCCCGCCTGTCTTTCCGATGGGCGTGGCCACCTGCACTTCGGCGCCATGTTTTCCACGCCCACACTGTGATGTCCTTCAATTTCACATTACTGTGGGCTGTGTGGAACATCTCGGATGGAGGTTGGGTGATTGCAGGTGCACACCCCCTGTGATGGTTGGCGCCATTGACGCCAGCACATCACCATCCGTACATGACGCTGGGGGCGGAGTTTGTGGACTTGCCGTGGGTATATCCGGATGTCCGGCGCGGCTGCAACTTGCATTTGCGGGATGTCGGTCTGATGTAGTGGTCACAGGTTTAGGCATGCACGTCCCGTGCTGTGGCTCTTTTTAGTTTCTCAAGGTAATACATCAAGCAGACTCATGGATTTACTTCAATACTACCTATCCACCCATATTGTATTGTCTGTTTGTTTAATTTATTTTAATTTAGCACAGCCCCCATACCATTTAGAGTATTGACTACTATATGCATACAGAGATATGGAGCATTTTAACCTGTATGAACCTAGACAAGTATGTTGACTCCTATCATTGGAGTTTAGTATGTTATGCTTTCTCTATGGTTTCACTCTGTCTCTTTAGACATGTGCATATCTATTCATACCCTTATACATCTATATACACATACTTTCTAGATACGTGTTTGATATACTAGAGACCGCTGACCGAGTGCTTTGTGCAGCCTGTGCTGGACGTCCTGGTTCCTTCCTTCTGCGGTTCACTTGCTGCGTCCCCTCAGTCCCCGACTTGGACACTTTCTACTGCCGCCGTCTTGTCATCAGTTTTTGGAGACCTAGCCCAGCGGATTGGTAAGTAGGAGGCTCTCGTCTTTTTGACCCCTCCTGCCAACCAAACCTTCCCCTTTTCAATTTTTTATTTTTATTTATATTTTATATTTTTTATATTAATTCTGCATTATATATATTTTTTGTTTCAGAGAATAATGCATCTGCCCCTGAAGAGCGAGCAATAGACTCGCGAAACGCGTAGGGCACGATCGATGCTTCCTGTTATGTTTACACTGCTGGGCACTTTTTGCAGTGTGTTACTACTGTTTACATAGTGTTTTATTTACGCATGTACAATTTCTACCTCCTATGATGATGTATATATATCAATTGTTTCTACCAATGTAAATCAATTTTATTATTTAATGGATGTGTATTCAATGTAATGACTTGATATTTATCTTTGCTTGTGTTCTTAACTGGGCCACTATGCCGGGTAACGCACATTTATTGCTGTTCCCATTGGTTATGCAACATTTTGTAATTAATAAATTGACCTTATTGCATTTTTTTGTGAACGTTTGCCAAATTTCTCCCACCTCACTCAAAGTCCTAGGGCTCTTGTTCTTTTTTGTCAATGCTGTACATAGGAGTGCTTAGTCTTTGGCGCTGGCAGCCTGGCACAGTTGTCTTTGGCATGGGGCTGCTGGCAATTGAAACAAGTAAAAGAGGTGTAATTCACAGGAGCTGACCCCCAACTCTCCCAGAGCCTGATTCTTAGAGGAGACAGGAGGAAAGAGTTAACAGTGAACAGCGCAGTCTCTAGTCAGTCTATTAGCTTGGAGAAGTGAGGAGGAGGAAGGAGCAGAAGAGTGCCTTAGAAAAAGAAGCCTGAAAAAGAAAACTAGTTCAGCCACCAAATTTCAATTGCCGGCAGCCCTGCGTGCGTGTGTGAAATACCCCATGGTAGAGTCCCTGCTTCCTGTCACTGTATTATTTACTTCTGTTTAGCTCAAGCGCACTTTCTGTGTAATTTTGCACTTTTCTGGCATTACTCCCTCTTAATGTATTACACCAGATTCGTGAAGCATTTGTGACATTTTTGGTTCTGTCAGCAAATTGTACACCAAATTCAGTTAGTTCTAAAATACACCACTTCTACATTGTGGCACTATGAATGCTCCAAATTCAAAGTAGAATACTGACAGTTTGTATCTTATGAAAGTGGAGCTAATCAACCACTTCAATATCAGACACTTTCACCCCCTTCCTGCCCAGGCCAATTTTCAGTTTTCATCCCCATCTCATGCTTGGTGCCCCGAGTCCTATGACACAATCTGCTCACCACATATTTCATAACTTACTGCATGGTCCGGTAATTTTTACTGTGAACATCCAGTCCTTACAATTTCCTTAGCAGGCTGGCTTCCTGGTGAAGGTGATGCTCCTGTGCCTATGCCCCTTTTCCCTTTTGTACATTACCTAGTTTTGACTGTTGTACTTGACTAGTGTAGTCTGAATGTTCCCCTTATACTATTTCTTACCTATTAGGAACGAGACCACACCATAGGTTGGAGTAAAACTGGCCACAACAGCCTTTATTAAACATAACTCAAAATTCACTCCAATAACTTGTAAATATGAAAATATATAAATATATAAATATATATAAATATATAAATATAAATAACTTTATTAACATTAAACCACATTAACATAACATTAACTGCCCATTCTGGTGATCTCTGACGGTGACCCCACTTAAGCCAATACCAAATCACTGCGGTACACCTGACCAACTTCCCAAAGGCCTCCACCTGTGACCGGTCGGAGACAACTTCCGCCAGTGAACATAACCGTATTCCCTCCAACGTTCAGGAATACCCAGAGGGGCCGATCGTTAGATGAGCCCCCCACACCCTCAGATCCCTTCTGAGTACCTGTCTACCGTCAGAAACCACCAGAAAACACACCGCCAACACGAAAACTTTCAGCTGCCGTGACAACCGATGAAACCTGCAAAAGACGAAAAAAGACCAGCAACAAAACACCATAAAACAAACACATAACAATAGGGCGGGAGGGTGGGAAAAACTGCCTCCTCTGTATCACACTGGGCTCCGAATGATCCCTTAAAGCCACGCCTCTCCCTTTTATGTGACCCCTCCCCTACCCTGAACTTGTTTCCTGCAAACCTCTTTCTCCACTCCACCCCCTAAAGCTTAACCCTCTGTGTCCCTCATCCACACTGTCATGTCCAGCACTCCTTATATCATTTCATTCTTAATCCGTGCTTCTCTTGACTAGTGTAGTCTGAATGTTCCCCTTATACTATTTCTTACCTATTAGGAACGAGACCACACCATAGGTTGGAGTAAAACTGGCCACAACAGCCTTTATTAAACATAACTCAAAATTCACTCCAATAACTTGTAAATATGAAAATATATAAATATATAAATATATATAAATATATAAATATAAATAACTTTATTAACATTAAACCACATTAACATAACATTAACTGCCCATTCTGGTGATCTCTGACGGTGACCCCACTTAAGCCAATACCAAATCACTGCGGTACACCTGACCAACTTCCCAAAGGCCTCCACCTGTGACCGGTCGGAGACAACTTCCGCCAGTGAACATAACCGTATTCCCTCCAACGTTCAGGAATACCCAGAGGGGCCGATCGTTAGATGAGCCCCCCACACCCTCAGATCCCTTCTGAGTACCTGTCTACCGTCAGAAACCACCAGAAAACACACCGCCACAGCCCGAAAGGGTGACCCCCTCAACCTTGAGGGCCACCCCACACCCGAAGAGCTTTCTGTATCCCCTCCTGCAAGCCAAAGGACCAGAGGTCAATCCCCACATCCGATAGGTGAACGCCATCCCGCCGAAGATAAAGCCCTACATTCACCTCCAATTCCCTATGTCTAACCACAATGCCCCCGTTCTGCACTACAAACCGCCCAACTACCTTATTAACCCTAATCCTGGTTTTTTCAAGGCTGGCTAAAGACCTAGCCCCCCGCCACACCGTTCTGGCCACAATGTCCGACCACACCAAAATGGTGCCCGGGAAAAGGACTCGCATGCGCAACACATCAGCCTTAATATCCGCCAAAATGTCCTTCACCTTCCGAACTCCCAGGTCATTGCCCCCCGCATGAACAACCAGCACATCCGGGGGCCTATCCCTCAAAGCGAAGCGCTCCACCTCCCTCATGACACGCTCCCACCTCATGCCCGGGAAACCCAACCACATCACCCTAGCTACCCCCCTGGGGATACCCAATTGCCTGCCTGCTGGTAGAGAATCACCTCTCCTGGCCCCCCAGCAGACGTACGAATGCCCCAGGATCCAAACGAGGCGTTGAGAACCTCCATCTGGAATGAAAACAAGAGAAATAACACAACAACCAAAGGAATGTTACAAGCACTGCCCCCCCCCCCCCATAAAACCAACAGCAAACAACACCCCCAGCCGCACCCACCTTATCCCAGTAGCAACTGCGGCCGGACATAGGACCGGAACCTCCGGGACTCCCATCTACCAATCCGGCGAACCACCGCCTCCTCCAGCCCACATCGAGCCGCTTCCGTAGCCGCCCCAATCCGAAAAGAGTGGGACGCGTAGTCCCGCTCATCCAAACCCACCGCCCTCAGGCATTGCCGAAAGACCGACACAAACTGAAACCGGGATAAAAAAGAGCCCTCCGCGTGCACCAAGAAGGGGCCCGCCCCCACAGGCCGTACCGCCCGGAAAGCCCGTACCGCCGCCACCGGGCACACTACCGAGCCCGGAAGGGCGAGCAGCGTAATCGCTACTCCCTTGCCCCGTTGATCAGTCTTGGACCTACGCAACCGTATACTCACCCGATCCGCAACCACCTGCACATCCTGATCCAACAGACCCCCAGCCACCCGTTTTGAGCGACACACCAACTCCCCTATCCTAAACGCCCCATAAAACGCCAACGAAAACGCTGCCGTAAACAGAACGGTCTCGTAAGCAGACGAGCAAACGTCCACCAGCCGAGAACAAATTGCCACCAAATTGTCAAACGACACCGGCCGGCGCGCATCCCGACCCTTCCAATCCCTCCTGTACCCCTTCAACGTTTGCCGCACCCAAAAATCCTTCGTCCCGTCCGGCTCCCCCCACAGTTTGAACAAAAAGGCCAACCCCGCCAGCTTCCGCTCAATCGACGCGGGAGACAGGCCCGTCTCAATGTTCCGGGTCACCCAGTACAATACCACCCAGCGCCGGTCGGATCCCCGACCAGCCACTCCAACATCCCGCAGGAACGCCCACCATTCCGCCCACACTCTAGAATAAGCGGACCATGTAGCCTCACTCAACGACCTTTTTAACCAACCTGCGGCGATTCCAAGGGAAGCTCCCACATCCACCCGGGGCAGGGCGCCCCTGACTCTTCCGCTCCCGGCGCCAGCTGCCGGAACTTGTCCCACTGAAAACGAGAGAGCGAGTCAGCCAAAGAATTCTCCACCCCAGGTATGTGCACAGCATAAACGTAAACATTGAGCCGCAAACAGCGAAAGACCAGCTGTCGCAGCAGCTGGATGACCGGGGGGGAGGAAGCAGTCATCCGATTGATGACCTGAACCACCCCCATGTTATCGCAATTGATGCGCAACTTCAAATTACGAAACTCCACCCCCCACAGCTCCAATGCCAACACTATCGGGAACAATTCTAGCAAAACCAAATTGCCCAACAACCCCGCAACCTCCCAGGAGCGTGGCCAAGGTTCCGCACTCCACCGGCCCCGGAAAAATGCCCCATAACCCGTAGAGCCAGCCGCGTCAGTAACCAACTCCACATCGAAGTTGCTCACTGGCCCCGACATCCACATAGCCCGCCCATTATACGACTCCAAAAATTCATGCCAAGCCCGCAGGTCCTCCCGGTGTTCCCTTCGCAAACGCACAAAATGGGTAGGGGCGGTTACCCCGGCGGTGGCCCCCGACAGCCGTCGGCAGAACACACGGCCCATAGGGATGATCCGGCAAGCGAAATTCAGCTTGCCCAACAGGGACTGCAGGGCCCGAAGCTGAACCTTCGGCCGGCCCTGCATTCCTGCCAACTCCGCCTGCAGATCCCGTAATTTATTCTCTGGCAAGCGACACTCCATTGCCAGAGAATCAATCACGATCCCCAAAAAACTCAATTCCGTCACCGGGCCTTCCGTCTTATCCCCCGCCAACGGCACCCCGAACCTGCCCGCAATGTGCTGCAACGTGGACAGAAGAATCGCACACACATTGGAGGCAGGCGGGCCCACGCACAGAAAGTCATCCAAATAGTGGATGACCGACTCCAGGCCCGAAACATCTCTCACCACCCATTCCAAAAATGAGCTAAAAGCTTCAAAATAGGCGCATGAAATGGAACAACCCATGGGCAGGCACAAGTCTACATAAAACTTGCCCCGCCAATGGCATCCCAACAGCCGGAAGCTGTCCGGGTGGACCGGCAGAAGACGAAACGCCGATTCCACATCCGCCTTGGCCATGAGAGCCCCACGACCATACCGCCTGACCCACCGAACCGCCGCGTCAAAAGACGTGTAGGAAACCGTACACGCCTCCGGGTCAATGAAATCATTGACCGACCCCCCTTTCGGAAAAGACAGGTGATGAATCAAGCGAAACTTCCCCGGCTCCTTCTTAGGAACCACACCCAACGGGGAGACCACCAGGTCCCCCCACGGCTGCACTTCGAAAGGACCGCCCATCCGGCCCAGTGCCACCTCCTTACCCAATTTTTCATCCACAACCCCCGGGTGATCTAAAGCTGATCGCAAATTCTTGGCCAACGGCGGCACCCCTCCCAAAAAACAGGGAATCCTAAAACCGTCCCGAAAACCCGAAATCAACCCCCGCACCGCCTCACCATCCGGATACCTATTTAGGAAAGGAAGCATCCTTCCCAGGTTCACCGGCGTCATCCCTTTTGTGACCGGCGGCACCGGCGCGCTGACCTTTTTTGAAACAGCGGGACAGGGGGTGGGTGCCGCCGCACCCGGAGCACTCATGCTTGAAACGGCACGCGCCCCCGAATTTACAAGCCCCTTCATTAAAGGGCCAGCACACCCCCCACTTCTTTCCGGCCGGCAGCCCCGAGGACGACGCACTCCCGGCCCCCCCCTGAAGAAACGGAGTGGGCGTCCGCGGAGCAGACATAAGCCTCATCCAGAGGCTTATGTCCTTGTGATCCCAGCGCAGGTCAGCCCGCACTGCCTTACGCTGACGGAACTGCTCATCATAGCGCAGCCACGCCAGCCCTCCGTACACCCGATGAGCCTCACCAATCGCGTCCAGGTAACAAAATAACGCCGAGCAATGCTCGGGGTTCTTTTCCCCTATCATGCTAGCCAAGATAGCGAACGCCTGAAGCCAATTCGCAAATGTGCGTGGGATCAGCCGATACCTACGCTTCTCCTCGTCGTCCTTCTTGGAACTGTCCGGCTTGACCCTGTCCAAATTAAATTTCTCGAGGGGGAGCAAAGAGAAAATCTCCACATACTCACCCTTGCCTATCTTGTCCCGCACCTCCTGCTTCAAATGCGCCCCCAACGGGCCTTCAAAACAAACATAGACTTCGCACCGGGCAGCATCCGCGATCCTAACCAGGTCAGACCGCGCCCCCGGGTCCGCGGGCACCGGGGGGACCCCCGAGCCCACAGCCCCCGCATCCAGGCCCCCCGACACCGCAGCAGGCGGTGCATCCCGCGCAGGCATAGCCTCCGCCCCCCCGCCCCCCCCCCAGTACCCAACCAGGGGGCCACCTGAGGCGACCCCGAGCCCCCAGCAAACTTACCAACAAGGGCCTGCAGCCCCTCCAACAGCTCCTGCAACGGACCTGACGGCCCCCCCGGGGCCACTGGCCCCGCCCCCTGCGATGAACCAGCCGAAACCCCCCCAAGACATCCCGGGCTCCCGTGGGCACCGCACCCCCCTGCGCCACCCCCATCAGATCCCGCAAAGCATCCGCCAGCAATGTAGACTCCCGCAACTTACCCGGCCCCCCTGGGGCCTCGGCGACCGGTACCGGTCCGGGTGCAGAAAAGGACACCTCCTCCTCCTGGGACAGCTCGCTCTCCGAACCGACCTCACCAGCGCGCACCGGGGACGCAGCCATCCCCCTGTGCTCCGAGCGGTCCGTCCGGTCCCTGCGATCCGGGACTGCAGGCAATGTCCTCCTCCCCCCTCCGCCCCCGGCATGCCGGCGTCTAAAACCAGCCCTGCCAGGCACCTTGGCGGCCTTCTGCGACCCTCCCTCCCCCCCCTCCAGCATGCGACCCCCCCGGTGCGCCCCCCTCCCCCCCACCGCGCGGATGCTGGCCCCTGACCCAGCATGCCGCAGATCCCCCGCCACGTGCACCCCCCCTGGTCCTCAAACCCAGATCCATCCGCACCCCCCCCCACCTCCACCGGGCCCCGTGCAGTCCCGGCGCCATTGCCATGCGGCCGCGAAGCCCCGCCCCCCTCCGGTCGGCGGCGCAACGACCGCCCGGACCGGGGGGAGCCGAGAACCTTCCGTTTCGCCGGGGGGACCGATCGGTCCTCCGCCGGGCTCCGGGAGTCACGAGGCGGCCGAGGAGTAGGCCCAGGAGAAAAACGCGCCGGAGGCCGAGACCTCCGCGCGCGCAGTGTAACCTCACCTGTCCCGCCGCCGTCCACATCGCCGTCCGCCAGGTCACCCACGCGGTCCCGCAGCCAGTCCGCTCCGTGCACCTCCGCCGCCCGTCGCAGCCGCGCGAAGAGTCCCTCGAGGTCCGCCATAGCAGAGGAGCAGCGAAAAACTGCCTCCTCTGTATCACACTGGGCTCCGAATGATCCCTTACAGCCACGCCTCTCCCTTTTATGTGACCCCTCCCCTACCCTGAACGTGTTTCCTGCAAACCTCTTTCTCCACTCCACCCCCTAAAGCTTAACCCTCTGTGTCCCTCATCCACACTGTCATGTCCAGCACTCCTTATATCATTTCATTCTTAATCCGTGCTTCTCTTTATACACAATGCTGTACATTACCTAGTACTTACCCCTGATTTACTTGGAACAGATAGGGCTTTCGTTTGGTAACCAATTTATTTAAATATAATTTTATTTTCTAGGTTTTGTTTAGGAACAAAATTTCTCCAACGTTTAATTCATTTGATTATCCTCAGCTTTTCTTGCCAACACATTTTTAACAAAGCCTCCTAACATAAACAATATAACATACTGTAAGTGTTATTTTGTAGCACAGAGGAATGGTAAAGTTCAAATAAAAAAGGTCTGCATTTAAATTTAGAAGAGTATGTTTCCCCTTGCGGAGTCCATCGCAAGGTACACAGAAAAAATGTTTGTGTTTTACAGCTATCAAGGCAGATGTGTGTGTGTGTGTGAGTGTATATATATATATATATATATATGTATATATATATATATATTTTTTTTTTAAAGCCCAACTGAAGTCCCAGCTAAAACATTTATTTTAGTTGAGGCTGTACAAAGAAAAGGAACAAGGGTCCAACAATGTGCTGCTCCTATTTCCTTACCCAGCCCAGTCCTGAACTTCTCTCCCCCATGTTGCAAAGAAGGACCATTGCTGAGTAAGAGAAGCAATCTCTTGAAGTGCTCTGACAAGCCCCCCCAGGTAGAGCCCTTTTATCAGTAAAAAGTGTGAGGTTTGCTGATTGGAGAGCTCTAGCTCTGACTCAGCAAGGTAGGATGAAAAGTTGAAAAGTGATGCAGACTTTGAGGGCTTTGTGTGCCAGTGGTTTTGGCATGTTACAATCCCTGAATAATCTAGTGATTTAAGATTCGTATAGCCCTTGATGAATGTTGTAATTAAAATGGATCTAACGCCTCAAGGTTTTATTTTTTTACCTCAATGCATTCTATGCATTACAATAAAAAAACTGCTCTACTACATGATCTCCTAGCCCCCCCGCCCCCCCCATTCTTACCTGAGCCCAATTCGATCCAGCCATGTGCACAAGAGCAGTGGCTCTCGATGCTGTCCCCCCTCCTCAGTGCTGTGATGAGGGAGCGGGGGTAGTATCCTTCAATAAATACATTGCAAAAAAGAGGAATTAGCACAATTAGGTAATTTGTTGCAGATAGACATGATTACCTGAGCTACCTTGGCTCTACTGTAACACAGGAATACTAAACTATATGAGCTCTGTGGGCCTTATTTCATTTATTATGGGAAGACTACTGTTTGATGCAGAGCCAATGAAAGAGTTAAACAGCAAGTGAACACTTCTGTGTACTGACATCCATGATAAGAAAGTCTTGTTGATGGGGTATTCAGTTGGAGCTGGCAAAGAAAAGTAAATCATTGTAAGGGCAACAGAATATCATAAAGCTTGAACGCTGTAGGAGTACTCTGGATTGATGTAATTTCTCTCCTATTTTTCTGTAAATTTGATCCCATGATATATTTGATGTCTCCTCTCCCTTTTATGCTGGGGGGGGAGTCTAGGCACTGCCCAAACTATTAGAACTTTCAGTTCTTACAATGTTGTAAAAGTAATGAATGGGATGGAACGCGGGGCATGCAGACCATGCATTTTACCAATATACTGTAAGTACTGGTTCTCAACCTGAAAACAACGCTTTTGCTGTAAATATTGAGAGAAGAATCATTGCAGACTTTTTTCTAGAGATACAGAACAGAGGAGTTCAGCCACCTCCATTTGTTTCCTGCTGTGGACAGCTCCATTGCAGAACAGCCTGCCTCTGCAGACACAGTACTGTATATACCTATAAAATGATCTTGCTATGAATCTGAATCAGTAACAAAGACATTTCACTCAAATCAAATGGAACTGCTTTAAAGAGGCTGGAGTGCCAAGACGCAGGAGGGGAGAATCTTATCGTACTGTTCCCTGTTTTTAGATGATTCTAAACTGACAAAATGAATATTATTATTAATGAGATTTATGAACTTTTTTTTTATATATATATTATCTCTGATTAGCTTCCTGTTTGAATGCACTTGTCTTGACACTTACTGTATATCTGGGATTCCCTATTTAGTACTGGTAATATCCTTTGTTTACAGGTTGCAGTCCAACAAACTGATGACTTCTCTATGCAGGGTCGGGACAAGGAGTGGGGTGGGTGAGAGGGGTGGGTGCCCTGGGCGCTGTGGTATCATGTGAGGTGGGAGGGCACCACAAGATGATTGGGGGGAGGGGATTTGTGTTGGGAGGGGGAATTTGGAGGGCTGCAGGAGGTAAGAATTGTTCTAGGAGGGGAAATGTGGGGCTGTATTCTAGCAGTGATGATTTAGGGGGATTTGTGCTGGGAGGGGGGAAGATGATTTGTGCTAGGAGGGGGATTTGGGGGGTTTGTGCTATAAGTGGTCATATGGTAGAGGTGGGAGGGGAATTGTGCTAGGAGGGGACTTTGGGGGGGGGGGATTAGTGTTAGCAGGGATAATTATGGGGTGGGGAGGATTTGAGCTAGGAGGGAGATGGGCGATTTGTACTAGGAGGGGGGATTTGGGGGGTCTGTGCTAGAAGAGGTGATATGGTACAGGAGGAAGGGGAATTGTGCTAGGAGGGGAAATATTTTTTGTGGGGGGGGATTTGTACTAGGAGAGGAGATTTGAAGTGTGAGCGTGTGTGTGTGTGTGCGTGTGTGTACGTGTGTGTGCGTGTGCGTGTGTGTACGTGTGTGTGCGTGTGTGTGTGTGGTTGGGGTGGTTGGAAGAGGACGTGTACTCAGAGAGGAAATTTGAGGCATTCGAAGGGTAGAAAAAGTGTGCTAGAAGGGTTAATTTTTTTGGGGGCATTTGTGCTGGTAGGATTTCAGCAGGGAAGCCGATTTATGCTGGGAGCAAGGGAAATTTATGCTTCGATGATAAGCATGCAGATTAGTGCCCAACTTTTTTTTGTGGGTGGGTTGCTGACACATAATGCTATTACATCAGGGGGGGGTGCAGTTTGGCATGTTTGCCTGAGCCCTGGGCTCTAGAAGATCTTGTCTTAGCATTGTCTGTATGAAGAGCATGTGCTATATGTTTTGAAAACTAATGTTACACCTGAACTGCAGTTTGGTTTGGGTATAATTGTTCCAAATTAGGACCTCAGCATCATGACTGGACTAACTGGACTATAGGGTGTTCGACCTGGCCATAGGGGGCACTGTCTCTTCTGGCAGGCATGAAACCGCAGTCTGGTTGGGTGCTTTAAGGTTACTTTCTCTCAGAGCCTGCCCAGCGGAAGTGTCACTCTTGCTGCGCTTTCTGGGAGAGGGTACTTAAGATGCGGATGTCACGTGGTTCGAAGTTCCGGTCCAGAAGTATGTTCTGACTCCATGGTCCTGGTCCTCCTGACCAGACCCCAGCAAGACTATGGCCTGAGGTGCGGATCCCCCCGACTTTATGTCTCGGGACTGGCTAGCTCGAAGCAAGGAAACTAAAGAAAGGATTCCGAGGTGGAACAGTGCCGTCTCCAGTTGTGGAGAGGCCCAGCAACTTCGCAGCTATCCAGGGGAGGACTCTTCAGAAGAAGGCCATGTATGGGTTGGCTTCTTAGCAAGAGCCTGGTGAGGCTGGGGGACCTAAGTGAATCCAATCTTGTGGGTATTGCTGAATCGGCTGAAAGATCCAGGTACCACACAAATGTTCTACAAATTCTAGTTTCCCACATGTTCTACAACAACGTCTGTGGTAGAGACTTACTCCCACATGTTCTACAACAACGTCTGTGGCAGAGACTTGTTCCTGAATTAAGCACCTTGTTGGCTGCTAGGCCTTGTGAGAGAGGGACTATCCAACTTGAGTGAACATCCAGTTGTAAATGGCTACTTTCTGGATTTAGTCAAAGTAAGCAAGTCCTTTGTCATTGACTTTGACACTAAGAGTACCTGAACCTAACCCTCTGATCCTATTTTAAGTGACTGTTCGTTAACTAAGTTTTTTGCAAATAAAAATCCCTTTATGCGGATCTGTCGTCAGTCTCTAAAGTTACTGGGCCATCTACCACGGGACACCCCTAGACGTAAATCGAGGAGAAGAAGGTAACGTTAAGCCCAATTAAACCAGCAGCTCCTTCGGGGCTTAGTGCTATATATATACAGTGGGGACGTGGGAAGTATTCAGACTCCCTTAAATTTTTCACTCTTTGTTATATTGCAGCCATTTGCTAAAATCATTTAAGTTCATTTTTTTCCTCATTAATCTACCCACAGCACCCCATCTTGACAGAAAAACACAGAATTGTTGACATTTCAGACCCTTTGCTCAGTATTTAGTAGAAGCACCCTTTTGCTCTAATAGAGCCATGAGTCTTTTGGGGAAAGATGCAAAACGTTTTTCACACCTGGATTTGGGGATCCTCTGCCATTCCTCCTTGCAGATTCTCTCCAGTTCTGTCAGGTTGGATGGTAAACGTTGGTCGCATTCATCTTTCCATCAATTGCAACCAGTCGTCCTATCCCTGCAGCTGAAAAACACCCCCACGCTGCCACCACCATGCTTCACTGTTGGGACTGTATTGGACAGGTGATGAGCAGTGCCTGTTTTTTTCCACACATACCGCTTAGAATTAAGGCCAAAAAGTTCTATCTGGGTATCATCAGACCAAACAATATTATTTCTCACCATCTTGGAGTCCTTCAGGTGTTTTTTTAGCAAACTCCATGCAGGCGGTCATGTGTCTTGGACTGAGGAGAGGCTTCTGTCGGGCCACCCTGCCATAAAGCCCCAACTGGTGGAAGGCTGTAGTAATGGTTGACTTTGTACAACTTTTTCCCATCTCCTGACTGCATCTCTGGAGCTTAGCCACAGTGATCTTTGGGTTCTAGTCCTATACCACAGGCAGCTACAGCAGTTACAGTCGGTGTATTGTGCCCCCTGCACAGTGTACACCTGAAGCTACCCCAATTGCTGGTGTTGTTCTGGTCCTATACCACCGACAGCTGTAGCAGTTACAGTCGGAGTATTGTGCCACCTGCACAGTGTACACCTGAAGCTACCCCAATTGCTGGGGTTGTTCTGGTCCTATCCCACAGGCAGCTGCAGCAGATACAGTCAGTGCATTGTGCCACCTGCACAGTATACACCTGAAGCTACCCCCAAATGCTCCTGTTGTTTTGCAACGTGTCCTCTTCCCTCATCTCAATGGCATCAGTCACTCCTTCCCTACACCCACCATGTTCTCCTGAGGAGTCCCCCGAACTATTTGAGCACAGTGTTGGGTACATGCTCCAGGAGGATGCCCAGCGTTTTGAAGGCTCGGATGATGATGCCAAGCTAGAGGAAGGCAGTAGCATGAGCCCAGAGAGAGGGGATGCTCAAGAAGGACAGCAATCTGGCAGTCATGTTCCACCAGCTGCAGCATACTGCCAGGTTTGCTCCAGTGATGAAGAGGGAGGGGATGATGAGGTCACTGACTCCAAATAGGTGCCTGATAGGAGAGAGGAGACGGAGGAGGAAGAGGAGGCACATCTACAATGAGGCAGGATGCCCTCCAGGGGCCAGCTTAAGGGCAGCACACTGACTGAATCACACCGCAGAGCTCCGCCTGTGCAGGGCGCTGCCTCTGTGCATTTTTACAAAAGTTCATTGTGGGCTTTTTTTGAGACGAGTGCATCAGATCGCACCGCTGCTATTTGCAACATATGTCTCAAGCGTATCTTGCGTGGCCAAAGCATCAGCCACTTGGGCACCACATGCTTGACCAGACATATGTTAACTTGCCATGCAGTTCGTTGCCAAGCGTACCTTAAAGACCCACACCAAAGAACAAAGCGGGCCTCTCCTTGCTTCTCATCAGCTGGGATCTCCAACCCCACTAGACCTTCAGTCCTCTCTGAAACCTGCACTGAGAGGAATGAAGGTGTAGAATTAGGTGTGTCACAGCCAAGTACTTGCAGGAACTCTGCTAGCAGTACACCAACGTCCGATTGTACCAGGCAAATTTCCCTGCCCCAGCTGCTGGACCGTCGAAAGAAGTTCACTCCACATGCCCAGAGGTTGAATGCTAGCTTGGCTAAATTGCTAGCACTTCAATTTCTGCCTTTTCAGTTGGTAGACTCGGCCCCCTTCTGTGAGTTTGTGCAATGTGCGGTTCCTCAGTGCCAGGTTTCCAAAATGCCACTTTTTCTCATGGCAGGCAATTCCAGCTCTCTACCGGCATGTGGAAGGCAATGTCCATGCCTCGCTAGACAGGGAAGTCAGCCATAAGGTGCATATTACCGCTGACTCATGGTCCAGCAGGCATGGACAGGGACGTTACCTATCTTTCACGGTGCATTGGGTCACTCTGCTGGCAGCTGGCAGCTGGGAAGGATGCAGGAAAAGGCGAAAGTAGTGTTGGAGGTTGTTCCACCACCCCACCTCCAAAATGCTACTACTGGTTGTTGCACACCTCTCTCCTCCACCCCCTCCTCTTCTTCTTCCTCCATGGCCTCTTCCTGTGCTTCGTCCTGAACCAGCGGTACTCCGTAGGCATTCAAGGGGCTACGCAAGTACGCAGGCAAAAAGATGCTATGCCGTACTTGCGCTGGTGTGCTTGGGGGACAGGAGCCCCACTGGGGCAGATATTCTGTCTGCTCTGCAGGGGCAGGCTGAGAGGTGGTTGATGCCATGCCAGCTTAAGCCAGGAATGGTGGTTTGCGACAATGGCACCAACCTCCTCTCCGTCCTCCAACAGGGACAACTGACCCATGTGCCCTGTTTGGCTCGTGTTCTTAACTTGGTGGTGCAGTGGTTCTTGGGCAGGTACCTGGGCTTACAGGATGTCCTGAGGCAGGCCAGGAAAGTCTGTGTGCATTTCTGCCAGTCATATAATGCTAGTGCTCGGCTGGCTGAGTTCCAAAAGGAATTGAACCTGCCCAAGAACCGCCTAATCTGTGACATGCCCACCAGGTGGAACTCAACGTTGGCCATGCTGCAGTGGCTGCACACACAGCAGAGGGCAATCAATGAGGAAGTCAGACTGTGCCCCTGTTGAAGACTTTGAGGTCGAAACGCGTAGGGATAGCAGTTGTCTGCTCCCCACATTGCTATTTTTTATGTATCACGTGATTTTATATTTTTAGTTCTGTTCATCGAAAACTTTTTTCAATAAACCATCATTGGTTGTATTTCACCATGCAAAGCGTTTTTATGCTTTATTCCTTTTATGGTGAACTCTTACGAGACGTCTGGCATCAAGTTCGATCGCAGTGTATGGCACGGAAATCCCACTCACCTTTTCTATCTGGAGACCGTGAGAAACCCTGAGAGGAAAACAACATTGGGTCGGTGTATTGGGGTGAGTGGCTGGAGCCCCCCCATAAGCTCGCAAGACACACTACTATAAGGTGGATGTGTCCAACCCATCCGGTAAGGGTACTTATTCTTTCTACTTGCTTACAATCCAATTCCAAGAGTTGCCGAGGGCTGAGAACGTAGCAGGATAATTCACCTCGAATGCCATCTGTGGACTTGTAATTTAGCTTTGGACGCACCAGAGTGAATAATTTTGGGACTGTTCTCAAATATTTCATGAACTTTTGTATTCACTTGCTTATATTTTCAGTTACGCACATTATTCACTTTTTTCACCTATTCAAATAGGTGCCTTTAAGCGCAGCACTAATTGTATTTAGGCAATCAATGAGTACCTGTGCAACTACGGCACCAGGACAGGTCAGGGGAGCTTGGTTTTTTCCCCACGCCAGTGGGCCATGATCAGGGATGCATGCACTGTCCTGTCACCATTTGAGGAGGCCACGAGGATAGTGATCAGTGACAGTGCATGCATCAGTGACACTGTACCTCTTGTCCACCTGTTGGAGCATACACTGTATGGAATAATGGACAGGGCACTTGAGGCAGAACAGGGGCAGGAAGAGGAGGTCTTCCTTGCCTCTCAAGGCCCCCTTTATCCGAAAAATCCTCTGGGTTACTGGGTCTTGAGGATGGATCACTGGCCAGAGCTTGCACAGTATGCAATTGAGCTACTGGCCTGTCCTGCATGCAGCGTTCTTTCGGAATGCACATTCGGTGCTGCTGGAGGCTTTGTAACCGATCACAGGGTGTGCCTGTACACCGACTCGGTTGATCGACTGACCTTCATAAAGATGAATCAGTCTTGGATCACCACCAGCTACCAAGCACCTGAAGCTGATATAACCGAATAATTTTTTCTGAAATGTCACATCCCTTTAAGACTGCCTATGCTGATGCTGAGTGACAAACCTGTTATGCTGACTGACTATCCTCTTCCTCCTCAATGATCCTGCTGATAGCTTGGAAAAACATTTTTGGTTCTGGGCTCCGCCACCAGTGGCTAAGGCCCAATTTTTCAGCCCCTGTATAACAGGGGCATGTAATTTCAATTTTTGAAGCAATACTTTGCAGCAGAGCTCATTCCTGCACTCAAACTAGAGTATCTGTGAGGGGTTGCAGTGTCGTGGCACCAGCACCAGTGTCTAAGGCCCAATTTTTCAGCCCTGTTTAACAGGGGCGTGTAATTACAATTTTTGATGCAATATTTTGCAGGAGGGTTCGTTGCTGTGCTTAACTACAATATTTGTGAGTGGTTGCAGTGTTGTGGCACTAGCACCAGTGCCTAAGGCCCAATTTTTCAGCCCTGTTTAACAGGGGCATGTAATTACAATTTTTGATGCAATATTTTGCAGGAGGGTTCATTGCTGATCTCAACTACAATATTTGTGAGTGGTTGCAGTGTTGTGACACCAGCACCAGTGCCTAAGGCCCAATTTCTAAACCCCTGTTTAACAGGGGCATGTAATTAAAAATGTTGATGAAATGCTGTGCAGCAGGGCTCATTCCTGCGCTCCAACTAGAGTATCTGTGAGGGGTTGCAGTGTTGTGACACCAGCACCAATGGCTAAGGTGCAATTTTTCATCCCCTGTTTAACAGGGGCATGTAATTACAATTTTTGATGCAATACTTTGCAGCAGGGCTCATTCCTGCTCTCCAATTAGAGTTTCTGTGAGGTGTTGCAGTGTTGTGGCACCAGTGCCGAAGGCCCAATTTTTGTTTAACAGGTGCATGTAATTACAATTCTTGATATAATATTTCACAGCAGGGCCCATTACAGCGCCCACCTAGAGTAACTGTGAGGACTTACAGTGTTGTGGCACCAGCACCACCACCACCACAACCACCAAAGGCCCAATTTTTCTACCACTGTTCAACAATGGCATGTAATTACAATTCTTGATATAATAGTTCACAGCAGGGCGTTCCAGCGCCCACCAAGAGTCACTTTGGGGGCTTACAGTGTTGTGGCAATACCAACACCTTAGGCCCAAATTTCTGCAGAGTATATAGGGCAGACCCCTACTTTTAAACATCCAACTTACAAACGTCTCCTACTTGCAAACAGAAGGAGTCAACAGGAAATTAGGTGAAAAAATATGGACGATAAAAAAAAATATACAGGGGTGATAACCCTTCCCTATGTTTTCCAAAAAGCTTAAAAATAGATTTTTTGACTGGAACTACACTTTAAAAATGTACCACTTCAAATTTACAAACAGATTCTACTTAACACAACAAACCTACACAGTCCCTGACTTGTTTGCACCGCCTGTATACTGCTGTTCTGAGTATACAGGGCCTGGGGGTCCCACGCCTTTCCTTTTTTTAATTTTAGTACAGGGTTCCACTTAATATCCATACAAGACCCAAAGGGGCTGGTAATGGGCAGGGGGGGCTACCCATGTTATTTTTCTCAATGATTTTCATCCATATTGCCAGAACCAGACATTACATTAAAACCGCAAGCAGTTTTAAATGACTTTTTTTCCGTTAGAAATTTCATTTTGTGCAGGGCCTGTTCTAAACACAGGAAACATGTGCCACTTCACAGGCATACTATAGACATCCCCCAGGCACGATATGTAAAGGTATATTTTACTTTTTTTTTCACGTTAAGCGTCATTAAAATCAGTGCTCCCGAAAAAACTGCAGTTTTTAAAACTTTATTTTGCATTGATACATGTCCCCAGGAGGTGGGTCCCCAAACCCTTTTTAGGACAATAACTTGCATATTAGACTTTAAAATGAGCACTTTTAATTTCAAAAGTTTGAGTCCCATAGACTTTAATGGGGTTCTAAAGTTAGCACAAATTTTTGGACCGTTCGCAGGTTCTGGTGCAAACTGAACCGGGGGGGGGGGTGTTCGGCTCATCCCGAATCAGAAGAAATGGACAATCACTCAGTTAAATATATGAGTGTCACAGCAAAGGGTCTGAATACTTAGGACCATGTGATATTTCAGTTTTTATTTTTTAATAAATTTGCAAAAATTTCAACAATTCTGTGTTTTTCTGTCAATATGGGGTGCTGTGTGTACATTACTGAGGAAAAAAAAATGAACTTAAATGATATTAGCAAATGGCTACAATATAACAAAAGTAAAAAATTTAAGGGGGTCTGAATACTTTCCGTCCCCAATATATATAGGAAAATAAATTGCGCTAGACAAAAAACAAAAAATATATAAAATAAAATTAATCTATAAAGAAGGCAGCAGCAATAAGTGGGATACACACACCTAACAGCAATAAGGAAGTATAGAAAGCTGCGCCAACATACAAAAATTGTTATATACACCCACTACCCAAAATATATATAAAAAAATTTGTAATAAAATTATAAATAATTAATATATTTCTAAACTTATGAAAAATAATAACAGTCAATATGAATCCATATTCAATGAGTTCATGAAAAAAAGTCCATAGATAGTCAACACTTGCGATCCTATGTAAGAACACCATGGTGGTTACACACACTTGAAAATGCGCACACGTGCCCGTCACCTTATAGTGAGTGCGCTTACCAGATTAAGGCTTAATGGAAGCGTTGTAAATATGTTCTTAATGGCCTCAGGATACTCCTCCTCTTAATGGATCAGTACACGGTAATTAAGAGCAATATTCATATGCACACATCTTAATCCATGATCCCACAAATTGAGAAAACTGTTTTCCCGGTATGGTCATTGGAACATGCTTCAGGCTGACAAATAAGGTTCACTTTTACAATAAAAGAATAAATACCTCCGATACAGGCAGGCAGTTATGCTCTCACAGGAAGCTCAATGAACTACCTAGAGCGATCAACGTGTGTCCAGATCCAAAGCACGCAGCAGAAACAGTAAGAGATAGCAGGGCTGCCACACACACGTTGATCGCTCTAGGTAGTTCATTGAGCTTCCTGTGAGAGCATAACTGCCTGCCTGTATCGGAGGTATTTATTCTTTTATTGTAAAAGTGAACCTTATTTGTCAGCCTGAAGCATGTTCCAATGACCATACCGGGAAAACAGTTTTCTCAATTTGTGGGATCATGGATTAAGATGTGTGCATATGAATACTGCTCTTAATTACCGTGTACTGATCCATTAAGAGGAGGAGTATCCTGAGGCCATTAAGAACATATTTACAACGCTTCCATTAAGCCTTAATCTGGTAAGCGCACTCACTATAAGGTGACGGGCACGTGTGCGCATTTTCAAGTGTGTGTAACCACCATGGTGTTCTTACATAGGATCGCAAGTGTTGACTATCTATGGACTTTTTTTCATGAACTCATTGAATATGGATTCATATTGACTGTTATTATTTTTCATAAGTTTAGAAATATATTAATTATTTATAATTTTATTACAAATTTTTTTATATTTTATATTTTGGGTAGTGGGTGTATATAACAATTTTTGTATGTTGGCGCAGCTTTCTGTACTTCCCTATATATATATATATATATATATATATATATATATATATATATAGATATACAGTATATACAGTATCTCACAAAAGTGAGTACACTCCTCGCATTTTTGTAAAGATTTTATCTTTTCATGTGATAACAGAAGAAATAACACTTTGCTACAATGTAAAGTAGTGAGTGTACAGCTTGTATAACAGTGTAAATTTGCTGTCACTCAAAATAACACAACACACAGCTATTAATGTCTAAACTGATGTCAACAAAAGTGAGTACACCTCTAAGTGAAAATGTCCAAAGTGGGCACAATTAACCATTTTCCCTCCCTGGCATCATGTGATTCGTTAGTGTTACAAGGTCTCAGGTGTGAATGGGTTCTCACTCTCTCATATTGGTCACTGGAAGTTTAACATGGCTTCTCCTGGCAAAGAACTCTCTGAGGATCTGAAAAAGGGAATTGTTGCTCTACACAAAGATGGGAAAGGCTACAAGAAGATTGCCAAAACCCTGAAACTGAGCTGCAGCACGGTGGCCAAGACCATACAGTGGTTTAACAGGAGAGGTTCCACTCAGAACAGGCCTCACCATTATCGACCAAAGAAGGGCAGTGCACGTGCTCAGCGTCATATCCAGAAGTTGTCTTTGGGAGATAGATGTATGAGTACTGCCAGCATTGCTGTAGAGGTTGAAGAGGTGGGGGGTTAGCCTGTCAGTGCTCAGACCATATGCCACACGCTGCATCAAATTGGTCTTCATGGCTGTCACCCCAGAAGGAAGTCTCTTCTAAAGATGATGCACAAGAAATCCCGCAAACAGTTTGCTAAGGACATGGATTGCAGGAACCATGTCCTGTGATATGATGAGACCAAGATAAACTTATTTGGTTCAGATGGTGTCAAGCGTGTGGGGCGGCAACCAGGTGAGGAATACAAAAACAAGTGTGTCTTGTAGGCTACAGTCAAGCATGGTGATGGGAGTGTCATGGTCTGGGGCTACATGAGTGCTGCCGGCACTGGGGAGGTACAGTTCATTTAGGGAATCATGAATGCCAGCATGTACTGTGACATACTGAAGCAGAGCACGATCCCCTCCCTTTGGAGACTAGGCCGCTTGGCAGTATTCCAACATAATAACAACCCAAAACACACCTCCAAGGCGACCACTGCCTTGCTAAAGAAGCTGAGGGTAAAGATAATGCACTGGCTAAGCATGTCTCCAGACCTAAATCCTATTGAGCATCTGTGTAGCATCCTCAAACAGAAGGTAGAGGAGCGCAAGATCTTTAAATCCCACCAGCTCTGTGATGTCATCATACAGGAGTGGAAGAAGACTCCAGTTGCAACCTATGAAGCTCCGGTGAACTCTATGCCCAAGAGAGTTAAGGCAGTGCTGGAAAATTATGGTGGCCACACAAAATATTGACACTTTGGGCCCAATTTGGACAATTTACACTGTTATTCAAGCTGTACGCTCACTACTTTACATTGTAGCAAAGTGTAATTTCTTCGGTGTTGTCACATGAAAAGATATAATAAAATATTTACAAAAATGTGAGGGATGTACTCACGTTTGTGAGATACTATATATATATATATATACACCCTATTCCAAAATATTATGCAAATTCTATTTCAGTTTCACAAAGATTAAATATTTTGTTTTTCAGTTTAACTCATGGATCGCATTGTGTCTCTCTGCTGCCGAAAAGAGTGATTTGGAGCACAGACGGGTTTTGTGATGATAAAGGGGCATTAAGGAAGATTTCTGCCAAATCCATGCATCGAATCAAGAGAACAGCTGCTAAAACACCATTACATAGCAGCACACATATTTGAAACTCTTGGTGCCTCTGGAGTCCCACAGACATCAAGGTGTAGAGTCCTCCAGAGTCTTGCAACTGTGCATTAAACCTTTCATTCGCCACCACTAACCAATGCTCACAAGCAGAAATGGCACAAAAATACATGAAGACTAATTTTCAAACAGTCCTGTTCACTGATGAGTGCTGTGCAACCCTGGATGGTCCAGATGGATGGAGTAGTGGATGGTTGGACGGCCACACTGCTCCAACAAGATTGCAATGTCAGCAAGGTGATGGTGGAGTCATGTTTTGGGAATCATGGGAAGAGAGCTAGTCGGCCCCTTTAGGGTCCCAGAAGGTGTAAAGATGACCTCTGCAAAGTATGTAGAGTTCCTGACTGACCACTTCCTTCCCTGGTACAGAAGGAAGAACTATGCTTTCCGTAATAAAATCATCTTCATGCATGACAATGCACCATCTCATGCTGCAAAGAATACCTCTGCATCAATGACTGCTATGGGTATAAAAGGAGAGAAAGTCATGGTGTGGCCTCCATCCTCCCCTGACCTCAATCCTATTGAGAAGCTTTGGAGTATCCTCAAGCAAAAGATCTATGAGGGTGGGAGGCAGTTTACCTCCAAACTTGTTACATCTGAAACAGGTTACATCTGAACTTGTGAGTTTTTGGACATTTGCTGCTTGAATTTGTTTGCAAGATGTCAGAGTAGCCTCCCAGAACTTCTGTTTGGATGTAAACTTCATGGGGATACTGAGATCCCTCTACTCTGACTCTGAAGCGAGAGTCAGACTACAGGGTTACTAATCCAGCCTCATCAAAATCGTCAGGGGAAGCAGGCAAAGTTGTCCTTTGTCCCCAATAATCTTCGCTGTAGCGATTGAAACGCCATATTTCTGAAAGCCATAGCGATCAGATCAGATCACAACATAAAAGGTGTACAGCGCACCACTTATTGTGGTGTCCCCAAATGTCCAGACCCCCAATAATGTCCCCTACACTTTCCATCTCCATTAAATTATGGGATGATGAGATACACCTTCCTTCTCTGACATCTGCTACACGCTCACTAGCTCACATCTTCCACAGCCCCCTCTTCAAGCCCAGTATGGACATAAAATCATTCCAATGGCGGTTGGATAAGGGAATGTATTGTATTGGACATTTCTTCTCCACTTCAGGCCTGATCTCTCTGTTGAAAAGTTGGAACTTCCTGAATCAGAAAAATTCAGACACTTACAGATCTCTCACTTCTTGTCCTCTATATAGAAAAACAAACCCACTCCCCCAGAGTTTACACACTATGAGCATTGGTGTTACCAGGCAATGGAGCAAAGAGGGGGTATATCTATAATATACGCATCACTTTCAGAACCCACCTCCAAATTCCCATACATGGAAGCATGGGAAAGAGACTTTCAGGAGACCTGGGACCTGGAGGAATGGCATAAAATGGGAACAAGAGTGTATAACGGTATAATGAATATCTCTTTGATAGAAGAAAATCTGAAAGTGTTAACTAGATGGTACCTGGTCCCTGCTAGATTGGCAATGATGTTTCCCTCTACTTCACCGTTACGCTTTAGAGATTGTCAAGCACAGGGTTCCATGCTCCACACATGGTGGGATTATCTGAGAATCAGAGGATTCTGGAACAAAATATTCAATCTTATCAGGAGAGTCTCAGGCCTCTCTATTCCGAAATTCCCCCAAATAGAGCTATTGAATGCCCCCATTCCCAAGATCCCTAAACAGTCTCATAAATTAATATAATTTATGCTTCTGGGAGTGAAAGTCATCATAGCTAAGGCCTGGAAGCACCCAACGGTCTCTCTTTTGGCCGCCAAGAAGATCTTATGGATCATGTCCCAGGAAAAAATGGTCAGTACAATAATGGACACCACAAAAATATTTGAAGCGATTTGAGAACCCTGTGGTAGGCACATAGGGATCTCCCTAATCCCTGGAGTCAACATAAAATGAACAAACACTTAAATTTCAAGCATTGGCAACTTCCTTTGGTACCCTCTCTCACCTATTCCCTCTCTTTCCCTTCTTCTCCCTAAATAACAATACTATAATGTTTAAGATAGCAGGTGTATATACCCCAGTAACCGCTTTCTGGAGTATATGTTTACACCATCATCTTACTTGCAGGAACATAAACTATAATCTTTCACAGTACCTCCTACTCCACGTGGGATTGTAGCAGAAATGAACAGTTTATTCACCTTGGGACGCTCTAGCTACCTGGGAAATTACTGTTGTGTCCTAGTCTCGAAAGAGCACTTATACTAACTCCCGATATAGTTGGCCCCTGACACAGTGTGAACCCTTACGGGGTGTCAGGCCCGACGTTCGAAACTAGTGCACTTACTTTTTGTACCCCTGTTCAGCTGACACTCAGGAAGAGTCCGTAATGTAAGGATCATCAAGTGTTGAGTGATATTCATTTATCCGGTTGCATATTTCTGTTAATCGTTAGGGATGGCCGAACGGTTCGCCTGGCGGTCGTTTCGCAGCGCATTTCGGCTGTTCGCGGTCCACCCGATCGGCGGACTGTTGCCGCTGTTCGCCCGGCGGACTTCCGTGTTTACTGTGTAAAAGAACTTTGGCCTATAATGACACATCCATCATGGGGTACAGGACAGCCAATTGAGACATTACAGCACATGGACACTAGGACATTCCCCCTAACTTATAAATAGACCCGATCCGGCGGCCATTTTATATTCTTTCTACTGTCACTATAGGGAGAGGTTGCTGTGTGGAGCAGGGAGAGACTGCAGTGACACAAATCGCTAGCTATTAGGTCCACAAAAGTTATTTTAAGGACTGGTATGCTATAGGTGTTAGGTGTAGTTCAGGATATAGGTTTGAGGCACTGCTATTCAAGTCATTGTTGCAGCAGCCTGTCTTTTGTCAGTGTAGAGAGAGGGACAGGACACTGTGTGCAGCAGGGACAGTCAGTTTAATCATTAGCTGTTACTATTAGGTCCACAAAAGTCCTTTTCAGGACTGGTATGGTAAAGTAGTACAGGATATAGTTCTATTCTATTCTATACAGAATAGAGTGCTATTCAAGTTACTGTTGCAGCAGCCTGTGTTTTGTCAGTTTAAATAGGGACAGGCAGGAAGCTGTGTGTGGCAGTGAGGGACAGTCAGTTTAATCAGTAGCTGTTACTATTAGGTCCACAAAGGTTCTTTTCAGGACTGGTATGGTAATAGGCTTGTACACGTATAATATTCTTTCTTCCAAATATAGAAAGAATATTATACTTGACTGCTGCCCTTCTGCTGCAATAGTCCTTTATGAGTATAGGGACTGAGGTACAGTCTGCTAATCACAACCTACTAGTTGCACAAAGGTCCTTCTAAGGACTGGTATGGTATAGCGTAATAGAGTATATAGGGTTGAGTGAGGTACAGTCTGCTAATCCTTAAGGACTGGTATCGGTCCACAATATATAGGGTTGAGGTGCACTACTGCTGACTGCTGCCCAATTCTGCAGCAGTCCTTTATCAGTAAAGGGACTGAGGTAAAGTCTGCTAATCACAACCTACTAGTTGCACAAAGGTCCTTCTACGGACTGGTAAGTTATAGCGTACTAGAGTATATAGGGTTGAGTGAGGTACAGTCTGCTAATCCTTAAGGACTGGTATAGGTCCACAATATATAGGGTTGAGGTGCACTACTGCTGACTGCTGACCTATTCTGCAGCTGTCCTTTATCAGTATAGGGACTGAGGTACAGTCTGCTAATCACAACCTACTAGTTCCACAAAGGTCCTTCTAAAGACTGGTAAGGTATAGCGTACTAGAGTATATAGGGTTGAGGGAGGTACAGTCTGCTAATCCTTAAGGACTGGTATAGTTCCACAATATATAGGGTTGAGGTGCACTACTGCTGACTGCTGACCTATTCTGCAGCTGTCCTTTATCAGTATAGGG
This sequence comes from Lithobates pipiens, assembly GCF_037356315.1. Taxonomy (NCBI): domain Eukaryota; kingdom Metazoa; phylum Chordata; class Amphibia; order Anura; family Ranidae; genus Lithobates; species Lithobates pipiens. The sequence goes on from NW_027507764.1 coordinate 287,196,178, forward strand.
ACTGAGGTACAGTCTGCTAATAACAACCTACTAGTTCCACAAAGGTCCTTCTAAGGACTGGTAAGGTATAGTGTACTACAGTATATAGGGTTGAGTGAGGTACAGTCTGCTAATCACAACCTACTAGTTGCACAAAGGTCCTTATAAGGACTGGTAAGGTATAGCGTACTAGAGTATATAGGGTTGAGTGAGGTACAGACTGCTAATCCTTAAGGACTGGTATAGGTCCACAATATATAGGATTGAGGTGCACTACTGCTGACTGCTGCCCTATTCTGCAGCAGTCCTTTATCAGTATAGGGACTGAGAGTTTTGTCACAGGGTCATTTAAAAAATGACAGGCAGAGGAAGAGGCAGGCCCTTCCGCAGGGGTGGTAGGGGTAGGGCAGGAGCAACAGGCTTGAGCCAAAGTGGGAAATTGCAGAAGGTGCATGCGATTACATCAAAGGAAGCACCAGAATTGGTTGACTGGCTCACTCAGCCTTACTCTTCTGCACCCTCCTCATCCTCTCGATCTGCACCCTCTTCTTCACTCTCTGCTATGTGCACCCCCAAAGACACTACCACCAACAACACCACCACCACCACCACCACATACCTTCTGCTTGAGTCACAGGAATTATTTTCCGATCCATATCAAGACATTTCTGATGTGCAGCCACTCTTGGCATTGGATCAGGAAGAGGAGGTAGCAAGAACCGCCACTCAGCAGTCTGACGACAGTACCCAGATCAGCCCAAGGAGGAGGTTGGTCACCGGTGTTGCTGCCTACTCCGAGATCTCTACTTATAGCGGTGGGGAAGGTGACGTTGATGATGACGTGTCTAGTGATGTCACGTGGGTGCCCACAAGAGAGGAAGAGGAGGAGAGTTCAGAGGGAGATATGGACCAGCAGATAGGGAGGAGAAGCAGTAATAACTTACATTGCACAGGAGGGACAAAGCAGACTGCTAATGTATCAGGAGCGAGTCATTGACCATGTACGGTCACATCTAGCGCTCTCAGGACGCCGACACATGGCTCTGCAGTGTGGGCTTTTTTTAACGTGTCCGCTGCTGACAATAGTGTTGCCATCTGCAATCTTTGCAGTCAACGCATTAGTCGCGATAAGCCCAACACTCACCTAGGGACGACCGCCTTAAGAAGGCACATGAGCAGCCATCACCGAGCTCAGTGGGAGCAACGGAACACACAAAGCCACTCTCCAGGCTCTCACCGTCCAGCCTCGTCTTCTACTTCTCCTTCTTCTCTCTCCTCACAATTGTCCTCCACTCCACCTTCCATCACGCCAAGCTCACGTTTTTCTGCAAAAAGGCAGGCTTCCGTGGGCCTAATGTTCGAGCGTAAAAAAATGATGACGCTGGATAACCCTCTTGCCCAACGGTTGACGGCTGGCTTGTCAGAACTGATAGCCCGCCAACTACTGCCATATAAACTGGTGGACTCGGAGGCCTTTCGAAAATTTGTGGCCATTGGAACACCACAATGGAAGGTCCCAGGAAGGAAGTATTTCTCACAGAAGGGCATCCCAGAGCTATATGGCCATGTTCAGCGGCAAGTGAATGTATCTCTGTCACACAGTGTCGGTGCCAAGATACATCTGACCACAGACACGTAGTCTAGCAAACACGGGCAGGGAACCTTCTGACGGCCGTCAAGCATGTAACCCGTGGCACCCGTGTAGATTTGGTTTTACCGCCACGGATTGCATGCAGGCCTGGCTCTTCTTCTCCTCCTCCTCCTACTCCATCCTCCTCCCTCTCCTCCTCGGCTGACTCCTCCTTTTCTGCTGCTAGCGTCTCTTCCGTTGCGCCGCCCAAGCTCCCCAGAACCTATTCGACATGCCAGGTGAGACGTTGCCATGCCGTGCTGCGTCTGTTGTGCCTGGAAGCCAAGAGCCACACTGGCCCAGCACTCCTTTCAGCTTTGCGTTCACAGGCAGATCAGTGGTTAACACCGCTCAATTTGACAGTTGGTAAAGTGGTGTGTGACAACGGTGCCAATCTGCTTAGCGCATTGAAACAGGGCAAAATTACGCACGTGCCATGCATGGCACACGTCTTAAACTTGGTCGTGCAGCGATTCGTTGTCAAATACCCTGGGGTCCAGGACATCTTGCGGCAGGCAAGGAAAATCTCGGGCCATTTCAGAAGATCTTACACGGCCATGGCTCGCCTTGCTGACATTCAGCGGTGACACAATCTGCCGGTCAGACGTCTTATTTGCGATTGCCCGACGCGATGGAACTCAACCTTCTATATGCTTGATAAGGCTGCTCCAGCAGAAACGTGCAGTTAACGTCTACCTGTATGAACTCTGCGGCAGAACAGGTTCTGGGGAGCTGTTTTTTTTTTCACCACGCCAGTGGCTGCTCATGCGCGACGCATGCAGACTTCTGCGGCCATTTGAGGAGATCACCAAACTGGTCAGTCGCAGCCATGGCGCCATCAGTGACATGGTACCTTATGCCTTCTTTATGGAGCATGCATTGCGTCGTGTCATTGATCAAGCTGTGGACGAGCAGGAGCGGGAAGATGAGGAAGTCGCAATGCTGGATGAATTCCCAGGGGGGGCTACTCTATCCGAGACAAGTCAACAACAGGAGTCTGAAGAGGAGTCAGAGGAGGATGGTGCCGGGACGGATGAGGAGAAGCAAGAAGAGCATGCTTTAAACCTTTCTGGGATCCCTGTTGTTGTGCGTGGATGGGGAGAGGAGAATGAAGAGGACGACATTATCCTGGATGATGAGCAGGAGCCAGGCCACCAAACCGCTTCCAGTTTAGTGCAAATGGGGGCCTTCATGCTCCAGTGTTTTAATAGGGACCCCCGTATAAAAAGCATAAGGGTCAAGGGCCAGTACTGGGTGGCAACGTACTTAGACCCCCGGTACAAACACAAAATGGCAGAAATGTTACCGCCGTCACAGAGGGCTGTCAGAATGGAGCATTTCCAGGCCTTGCTTCGAGAAATGCTTCATTCTGCTTTTGCGTGCGCTGGCAGAGGAGCAATTTCCACTCCCAGAGAAGGAGTTGCGGGTACCAATCCAACAGCGCCTGCAAGAAGAGGCCGGTTTGAAGATGTGTTGGTGACTTCTGATATGAGGTCATTCTTTCAGCCGACCCATCGACAGGTGTCATCCGGATCCAGCATCAGGGAACGCCTAGACCGGCAGGTGTCCGACTACATCGGGTTAACGGCCGATGTGGACGCTCTGAGGAGTGATGAACTCCTGGACTACTGGGTGGGCAGGCTTGACCTCTGGCCAGAGCTTGCCCAATTTGCAATCGAACTGTTGGCTTGCCCCTCGTCCAGTGTCCTGTCCGAAAGGACGTTCAGCGCAGCAGGGGGGATCGTGACCGATAAGCGTACTCGCCTAGCTCACGACAGTGCTAACTACCTCACATTTTTAAAGATGAATGAGGCATGGATCTCGGAGGAATTCAACACATGTGACCAGTAGACCATGTATATGTCTATAAACAATTTTTTTAATTGAGCACACAGGCCTTCTTTCTTCATTTGGCTCACTTCCTTGTCCAAAAAAAGCACACTGTACTATATGCCCGTACCCTCCTGTTTGAAGAGGTTGAGCGGTGTCATATTTCTACTGGGGCTGCTTATTATGACGGGATCCGCCCATCCCTGTGCTGTGCTGACTTCCTCCTGGGGCTGCTTATTATGAGGGGCTCCCACCATCCCTGTGCTGTGCTGACTTTCTCCTGGGGCTGTACCTCTGCTGTGCATATTATGAGGGGCTCCCACCATCCCTGTGCTATGCTCATTATGAGGGGCTCCCACCATCCCTGTGCTATGCTGACTTCCTCCTGGGGCTGCTTACGGTGCAGGTGTCAGTGCTGTATATCACGGTGCTGGTGTCAGTGCTTTATGTCACGCTGCTGATGTCAGTGCTCTCTATCATGGTGCTGGTGTCAGATCACTCTATCACGGTGCAGGTGTCATTGCTGTATGTCACGCTGCTGATGTCAGTGCTGTATATCACGGTGCTGGTGTCAGTGCTGTATATCATGGTGCTGGTGTCAGTGCTTTATGTCACGCTGCTGATGTCAGTGCTCTCTATCACGGTGCTGGTGTCAGATCACTCTATCACGGTGTAGGTGTCATTGCTGTATGTCACGCTGCTGATGTCAGTGCTCTCTATCATGGTGCTGGTGTCAGATCACTCTATCACGGTGCAGGTGTCATTGCTGTATGTCACGCTGCTGGGGATCATCTCCTGCACCCTCTTCTTTGCCTACTCTGACCTTCCCTCTCCTCCACTGCCTTCATGCGCTCCACAGTCCTGAATTGTCACAATTACACATATAAAAAAAGAATGCTTTAGTTGTCAATCCCAGATTCACCTCATACATGTGTTATGTCATTGGCCATGTGGTGGGACTATGTTTGCACAGCTAGTAATTATTTTGTGGCTGCAAATTTGACCTGTAGGTTTGCAAAGTTCGCCTCCCATTGAAGTCAATGGGGCCTGCCGTGAACGTTACGGTTCGCGAACTATCGGCCGCGTTCGCGGTCCGCGTTCGCGAAACGTCCCATCGGAAGTTCGTCCATCACTATTAATCGTATGCTATGTCTCAAAGTGAAATGATGGCTTTAAGTTGTAATGTACTGCTTTTCAATACAAGATTCAAAAATCAAAAAAAAAAAGTTAAAATGTTGTTCAAAGTTTGATTGAAATAGCTTTTGATTTCAGTAAATATGCTGGAAACACAACAAATGACAATTTTCATTTCTTTACAACCTATAAAGTGTTTTGAAACTTACTGTGCATGATAATTTGGAACAGTGCATTGTAAGTTTTTTATTTGGAAAAAAAAATCATTTACATCAATTATTTAGGTAAATGAGAAAAATATCATTGACATAATAATTTGGAACAGGGTGTGTGTATATATATATATATATATATATATATATATATATATATATATATATATATATATATATATATACTAGATACTCTTATAGAAGTTGCAGTACAGTACCATTGATAATTATTGAATTTTTTTTTACACTTTATGAAACTCATCCCAAGGTTCCCCTAAATGATACCATGAGACTACAATTGGGAGGCATGTCTTTGATTCATGGCATAAATTGTTGTGTGCATTATTATATTTAAATCATGTGCATTAGAACTCTGTTGATATAATTTCTGGTGAATTTCTGGATTATTGTTTTTTTTTTCATATTAATATTGCAGACATACCCTATACATCCTGAAGAAGCAGAACTTTTGAATATTGGAAATACATTGAGTTACCCTCTAACCGCTACAGCAATAAGCATATTCTCAGCAATGAGAATACTATAGATTTTATTATAATATATCAACATAATCTGCAATTATATTCCGTGACAATATATTAATAAGCTGAATAGTGGTTTAGATGAAACTGTATATGGGGTTACATACTAAGGTTGATCAATACTATTTTAGCTATATGAGGAGCGTTCAAGTCAAACCCGGACTTTTGAGTTTATATAATAAAAGAACAAATTCCAAGGAGTGAAAACTACATTTATTTTTTGACATACTCCCTGCTATATTTTTACACTTATCCCAGAATTTAACCACTCAAGCCCCACACCATTAGGCTGCCTAAAGACTGGAGGACTTTTTACAATTTGGCACTGCGCTGCTTTAACTGGTAATTGCAGGGTCATGCAATGTTGTCAGGGCTGCTGTTAGAAATCATGGGGCCCGATACAGCCTACCTGACGGGACCACCTTTAACCCCATCCCTGGCCCCGCCCCTATACCGAGAGGCTAGGGTATACAGACAGCACCCCCCCCCCCCCACCAATTTAACACAACTAGAGGATGATCAAATGAAATTAAATCAGTATACTGAGGTGAACTTTTACTGAGAGATATTAAAGGAACACTCTAACCACAATGACCACTTTAGTGATTTGAAGTGATCAAAGGTGGTAGGAGTCAGTATGTGGGATGGCATATGAATATACTAAGGTGGTATAATGATCAGCTTTTAACAGGGAGGGCTACACATAGATCAAAATTTGTCCGATTACTGCTAAATTGAATTTTGATGTGTGTGTACCCAGCTTTACCCAATTTCTTTCTGTAGCTGGCTTCTTCCAGCGCTGAATGGTTCCTTACAGCGCCTTTGTATGTTTTACTGACTATGCTCAGTTGCTCACACTTCAGCCCCCTTGCGATGTGATGAGGCTAAGGTTTGGTGCAGGAAGAGGGCTCTGCAGCTGGCTGGAGCATGGAAACAGGTAAGTGAAAGAATCTATTCCCCACACACACACACACTGCAAGATTGGATTTTATTTCATTTCCTGGAGATGGGCTGTATTATATATATGTATACACTTTATTTGCTGTTAATACTCAACTTTATAAATATGTTAGGAATATACTGGGACTTTTCAGGTGCTATATAAATATATTCAACATACACATATATTAAAAGAATGATTTTGTGAAATGCATCTGTGTGTAGTATCTGAAAAGTCCCATTATTTTCCTTACATATTCATGAATTTAGCTTTCACTTCCACCAGACCTGTCCTGCTGAGAGACAAGTTTACAGCACAGATTTGTACAGAGGCAGAACAGTGGGGATCACAGGAGAAGAATGCAATCTGTCACCTGTTATCTTGCCTTGAGGAGAGCTCTGGTGCTCTGTCCTTCCCGAGCAGGGGGGAGGGAGGCTCGGGTGCTCATAGGAATACAAGTCCGCTCTTCTCTTATCCATAGACACGTGTGTTATCTGAGCGTTGGTGATATCCAGGCTCCTGGGGTGATGCTCTCCTCCTTCCTCGGTCAGCCCTATGCAGTCAGACTTTTTTTTTTTTTATTATTCTAAATGCTGTTAAGATTTCTCGGGCCCCCCCCCCTTCTGGCCGGGCCCGGTACAACAGGGTCAGTTGTACTGGCTTATCAGTGGCCCTGAATGTAGTACCCAAATGAAATTTGCGTCCCCTTTTCCCCACAAATAGAGCTTTCTTTTTATGGTATTTGATTGCCTCTGTGATTTTTATTTTTTGAAATATAAATGGAAAAATACCGAAAATTTTGAAAGAAAATTATATTAAACTCAATTTTAGTCATACATTTAGGCCAAAATGTCAATAAGCATTTATTTATTGGTTTGCGCAAAAGTTATAGCGTCTACAAACTAGGGTACATTTTCTGGAATTTACACAGCTTTTAGTGTATGACTGCCTATCCCATTTCTTGAGGCGCTAAAATGGCAGTACAACCCCCCCCCCCCCCCCCCAAAATGACCCCATTTTTGAAAGTAGAGAGGCATGTTAAGCCCATTGAATCATTTTTTTTATTTTTTGTCCCAAGTGATTGAATAATAACAAAAAAAAAATTACAGAAAGTTGAATGATATATTGCTCACACATGCCATGGTTATATGGGGAATTGCACCCCAAAATACATTTTGCTACTTCTGAGTACAGGGAATACCACATGTGTGGGACATTTTGAGAACCTAGCCGTGTAAAACCAAGCACCTCCTTCAGGATTTCTAACAACGTAAATTTTTGATTTCACTCCTTACTACGTATCCCAGTTTTGAAGGCCATAAAATGCCAAGATGGCACAAAATCCCCCCAAATGACCCCATTCTGGAAAGTAGACACCCCAGACTATTTGCTAAGAGGCATGTTGAGTCCATGGAATATTTTAGATTTTGACACAAGTTGCTGGAAAATGACAAACCTTTTTTGGGGGGAGGGGGAGCTCAGCAAGAATAGGCTTTGATAGATGGATAGTGGACCATCCTCCAGTCCCTTTCCCATAGACAGGGTCTTTCTCTTAGGTGCCTCCGTTATCGACAAGATTAGTCATCAAAGAAGAGAATGGAGAGGGGGCTATGGACTTTACAAAAGGTTCTTATTAAAAATGTATAATTTTGTTTACAAAAATAGCATTTACATAAATAAATATATAAAAAAATCATAAGCAATCAAAAAGTTCATCAACAAAAGATGTTACCACTATTGATATCACAGTCATAATATAATTACTAAGAGACAAAGATTATTTTCTTCATTGATAGGTACTCCAAGACTTTGATATAATAGACACAATAGTGGAAAATCAGAGATGACAAAATGCTGATACCGGATTTGTGCTCGACATGTTTTGCCTACCTTTACACTTCTTCTGGAGAAAATTTATGACTAATTATTAAACAAAAAACAACAAAGAAATTATTTAATATGAAAAAGATTATTATATTACAGTATCATATTTTATAGAAAAAATGGAAGAAGCGATCTGGACAGTCTAGGCTAAAATGATGTAAAGGAGCAAAATTAGGAATAGCTTATAAGGGGGCACTATGGGGACACACATAAAGAAAAGTGTAAATATAGAAGAAAAAAAAATGTTATATATATAAATTGTGTTGAGTCCATTCCCTTTGCCGCTCTGTTCATTTTTTGTTTCCCTCTGTGACTGGGAGTTTCTATGGATGTTTTTCTGTAACCCATTACCATCTAATAGTTTGTGCTTGTGTTTGAGCCTCTCTCCCCAATATTCTATTGTTAGCGTGTCAGCCTGCTATTGTGACTAAGCCCTCAATACAGTAGTAACTGACAGTTTGATAGGGAATGTAGTTGGGGTGGATATACCCCCACATTAATAGTTAGGTAATCTTTGCCTGTTAATAATTGTTCTAGGTAGACCTTTTTTTATGATATTTAACTGTTTTTATTATTTGGTAAACCTTTCCTTTACAATAATGTTAGTACTGGCGTAGGGGTTGATTTGCCAGTCTCCTATATGGAGCTTTGAGATCCGCCACCCGAGAATCGGATTGAGGCGTGGCTCCTCCTGTGTACTATTTAGCGCAGTGAGTTAGTGTGTCATCCGTGCCCCAGGAAGACATCAGTTTATGACGAAACGCATGTCGGAAGGAGTGCTGTGCTGACGTCATCACGTTGTGATCCCAAGAGGACGGGTGTTCGCTAGCTGGTCGGCTCGTTTTACGATTGATGCTACTTTTTAAAGTGTTTCATGTAAGTGAAACCTTTAATATAAATAAACCTGTGAGTTACATTTAACACTACGGCAAGTTCGTTCCTTTTTTTGTGTACCTGGCTCATGTTTATGACTGCTGAAACCCGTATTGCCCTGGTCTGGATGTGTGGGTGATCTGCCTAATATTTACCAAGAATCCATTGTGTGCTGACAACTCAACAAATGCTGGATAAGGTCCCTGGCTGGGTTGATAGCTGCAAGCACGATTAAGCTTGCCTCTTGTAAGCACGCATTTTATGTGGTGGAGGTTCACTAGTCTGTCGTGATGTCCAGAAGCTGTTCAATCAGTCAGAATATTCAAGATATATACATTTCACTTGCAACTGATGGACTTTGTTATGTATCAGTTATAATTAAGTTCATATTCAATTGTGGTGATTCACAGATTGTTTATGTATCATTATGGTGATTCACTAATTGTTTATGTATCATTCACTATTGCGTTCACATTAAATTATGGCTATTCACGGAATGTTTATTTATTTACATGTTTGTCACATATTAGCGTGGCTCCTTTATTTTTATTTTTACCACAGTAGCTTTAAATTTGTGGTATAAACCAACATGGTGACTCACTGTTTGTTTTTTGCTGTTTTGAATAGAATACATATGATTCCGAATGCATTTCCACAAAGGTCTTTGCATTTTTCCTACATAAAAGGCTTTACAGGAATGTTGCATAAAAAATACAACACCCACAGTTTGGCAATTGATGTTACACCATGGGGTCCAATGTTCTCCATTTGGTAACAAGATACTTTTATCTGCATGAATCCAATTACAAAAATTATATTTTCAACATTTGAATGTACCTGTCTCCTAATGTGGTAAGGTGTAAAAACAGATATATTATTGAAATGGCTGTGTTAAATAGTCGCAATAAGCAACCTCACCCGTCTTAGGGTAACTTGAGGTTTTGTGCCTACATATTTTGCTACCACTGGGCCATCAAATAAGATAATGCTAATGTCTTTTCAAAATATTAAACATTTTACCATGTTATTGAGAATACTGAGTGATGATACAGCATAGTCGAAGGAGTTGATGCACGTTTCTGTTTGTAGATCAAAGATTTACTTGATCAAAGTGTAGCAAGGTCTCTGGCCTTGTCCAGTCTAATGAGAACTTTCCAGGCCAAAGATAGCTGACATCTTTCTGTATGTGGTGAGTTGTGAGGCATAGTGGGTACGAGGTGGACAAAGTTATTGGGCGCCAGACACTTCTTGGATGTAAAAGAGGTTTTATTTCTCTTAACAGTACCTTTTGTATTTTTGGGGGAAAGAGGGTTAGGGCCAGGACACCCTTAAGTAGTTGTAGATTTAATTGGCAGACTCCGAGACTTCAATATTAGGACAGCCATGCAGGGAAAGGCCCCAGCAAGACACCATATCTGTACATGCAGGAATGCTGTCTCCTATGGCAACAGTTTTTAACAGTTCCTAACGCAAACATAACAGTTCCTTCAGCTTCACTACAACTGCCTCTTGTAGTTGTTTAACACTAAGTTCCTGGTCTCTCACTAGACCTTCTGATTCAATGACTCTGAATCATTGAGCTCCTCCACTCTATGCGGTAGTCTCTTCCTCAAGCATCACCCCCGCTTCCCTGCTGGGTCCCTAGCTTAGCACTCCAGATACTTCTTAAGCTTCAGCCCTGCTGACCAGCTCAGTCCCTAGCTTGACACACAAGGCTGCTCTGCAAGCATCACCTCTGCTGGTTGGGTTCCTGACTTGATCACCGCCTGAAGTTTCCCGATTCTCCACCGTGCCCGTTCGGTGTGAATGTTGCTTCGGTACTTGCTTCAGTTACTCACTGTGGTCCGTGGTAATAAGGTGGTGGGTCCCTTTGTGGCAACAACTTCCCTTCTACCTCTGACCACTGACAGGTTCTCTGGCCGGCAGAACCGCCACTTCTGGTTGGACTGAAAGCCACAATCCCAACCCTGCACTGCTCTCTTACTTCTGGATAGGCCCTCACACAGCCTAGCAGCTAGATGTCCCACAACACATGTCCAACCAGACAGCCGTCCAGGTGGCACAGAACATAGATCACCTGACTTCACCAAAATATATAGGTGCTCCCAGCAGGCCAAAGGATTCCCGAAAACCCCTGCCCATTGGCTGAGATACCCCACATACTCATAACTTTACCTTGGGTTGCTCTTCTCATATCTAGTACCACCAAGTACACAGCCACCTAGTGGTAGAAGAGAAAAGTGCAACAAGGCCAAACTTAGGGAAAAATCAATAGATCTCTAGCAATCAACCAGGATAACTACTCTTGGCAAGTAATTTGTAAGGAGCTTTCTGCCTAAACTACAGGTGCTACATAAGTTTTGATGTTTGGAATACTTCCTTCAGGAACTTTTTACTTTAACCCTTTGTAATAGCTGTTTTTGAGGTTTTTTCGACTGAGTAGTAAAATCCTCCTCCCTTGTTCGATTTGAATATCCAAAAAGGTAACATGCTGTTGGTCACATGACATTGTAAATTTCAGAATAAACTCATTGCAACTGATCCATGTCATAAATGTATCCAATTCTGAACATGATCCTATCCAGATCATAAACACATGTTTGATCTACCTATGCCACGACAATATGTGGCACAGGTACACTGATGAACCCTAGTCAAAAATCTAAGATCTCCCCTACACCCGCCCAGGTACAGGTTGACATGCGATGGGGTACAACATGTCTCCATTGCCCTCCCCCTTCACTTGGATGTAGTGGGAGCAATTAAACATAAATACATTTCTAGAAGGGATGTATTCCAAAAGTTCCAGAATAAACTGGTTATAGGACTATGGTATGTGAAATTTAAGTTACCATTGTGGCCCCCTTGGAGGGCTTCTGGGAAAGCTATTGCCAAAACAAATACCATGTGAAGTAATTGCTTTGCCAATTCAAAATAAATGGAAATCTAGTTGAGGGAGGGGTAATAATATTTCAATATTTAAATCACACTTTATTCCCAGCTCTTACAGTATGCCAAAACAAATAAACAATCCCAAATGGCCAAACTTAGTGTGACATACTTGTATCTTCACTATAAATGCCACTTCAGTGAAAACAATTGTAAAAGTGAGCCCTCACCAAATAATAAAACTCTCCAGTGTAAATCGTTCTTAGAAAGAAAAAAAGGAGCTGTGCCAATCTAAGTTTAGCAATAAAAACAGATGAGTTTATTTAAGGTAATGCACACATGAGAGTAAAAGAATATAGACATGTTGTAGCTGTCATAAATTGCAAGTGCATGAGCATAAAGGTAAAATTCACATATAAGTAAAACAACGATGGCGGACCCAATACTTCTGGTTCTGGTGTTTGTATAATATTTGCACTCTGGGTTTGATATATATATTTTTTTTAATATGATATTAAAAACTTTGCAGTCTGGTTCTACTTTTATAAGGTTATTTTAAAGAGTTTTAAAATGAATAAAGGTGTTTTGTATTCAAGACAGAAGGTATAGATACAATTTTTTTCAGGTTTTGAGTATGCCTTGTCATTTTTTACATTTTGTAATAATTTCTACTTTGGTAGTCTCAAAAGTTAGGAAAATATATAAAAAATTATTAAAACAAATACATTATTAAAGTGTGTTATTAAGATTTTCTATTAATTAAATAATCAGCATTCATTCCCTCTATACATTTTAAATTATTTTCTCAGATCACACATTTTTTTCAATTGCAACTTTTGATAAAAAAAATTTCTAAATACATTTGTATTTACGACAGTTATATAAATATCAATTAATGCTTGCTTTTTCTAATGTGCAAGCATTCACTATAAGAATTACCATGTTCCCAAAATACAAACACAGTTATGTGTAATAGTATTATTAGTATGTGTTAGTATTATTTGGTAAAAAAAAGATTCACGAATCACACTAGCTTCCAATGAAGGCAAACTTCAGCTTGTGCTAAGTGATTGGGACTCATAAACAAATTAAGATTAAGATTGCAATAATGTGCAAAATTAATGTTAAATATAGAGGAAGATGTGAATACAATACTTTTATCCTACATTTTGTTACATAAATTGGAAGGGGTGAAACAAGAATATTTGCCATCAATAGAATATAGTCATACTTTTTTATTCCCCAGGTGTCCACAGTTACATTAAAATTTCTCTGCACCCTCTTTTACTTTTCAATCATACTAGTTCTGAAGTGCTACATCCTCTTTTGTTCCAGCTACGCTCCAATACCTTTTTTATTTGAGCAGAGTAAGGCCTTGTACACACAGTCGGAGATTCCATCGGAATGTGTCCGATCAGAGCATTTTGTCGGATATTCCAACTGTGTGTGGTCTGCATTGGACTGTTTCCGTCGGAATATCCGTCGGACCAACTTTTCCAACTTGCCGGAAATATTTTCCGACAAAATGCTCCGATCGGACATACTTCGATCATGTGTAGAGCATTCCGATCGGACAAAGTGCCACGCATGCTCAGATCAAATTTCTACACCAAAGCTATTGGCTACTAGCGTGAACATAGTCCCATCGTAATGAAATAACGTCATCACGTCGGATTTTCCGACAACTTTGTCCGACCGTGTGTATACGACGGACAAAATCCGACAGGATTTGGTTGTCGGAATCTCCGACCATGTGTACAAGGGCTAAGACTGAACAAAGCAAAGACAAGAAGGGATCAAGTATGAAGAAGGAGAAGCTTTTCTATTCTGCATGTTTTCTAAATTCTTTTGAATATGATAAAAGCTATTTCATGTTGTAGAATTATTAAACATATTGTGTATTATTTTTTTATTAAGTTAAACGTGAAATTTTAGTATTTGAACAAATGATTTCCCAAACCACTAAGAATATAGGCTTTATTTAATTGAAATTTAATTGATGTTGTTGATTAGAATACGCAAAGAGCAATGTTAACCAAATCTGCTATTCAGTTTTGTGTAGTTGTTAGAAAGCTAACTTGCATGTTATATTCATATACCTCTCGAGACTCCAGTGCTAGAGTACCACCAAAAGAATACCAAATAGTCAGCGTAAAATTACAGGATTAAATCACTATACCTTAATATATTTGTCTATAGTACAGAACAGACAAATAAATAAGAAGGCCAGTTGACTTTGAGGTATGCGCCAAGGTGTAGAAGAAGCAGAGAAGATATTTGGAAAAAAACATGCTCCGATTTAAATCAAATAAAGTACTGATTGATTGAATTGAATTGAATCCAGTACCACCATAAACATTACAACAAGCTGCCTTTAGGCAGTGCCACCTTAAAAGCGTCATGAGCCCCTGGGCAAAGTAATGCTCTGGGGCCCCTACCAGAAAGATTGAAACCTGCGGCGTGACATACAGTGGGTGTGCCTAAATTATGATACAAATTGGCTGTGTTTTTTTTACTCTGATTAGAAATTTTAGTCCATTTTTTACATTTTTTTTATAATTTTTTACAATTTTTAAAAATAATTTTCACACTTTTTTCACAATGCTGTTGAGGTGTTTGGTGTGATACCAGGAGTCTAAACAGATCCTTGAAGTCTCAATTTTGAAGCAGGAAAAGGGACTTCAGAAACATGTTCCTTTCTGCAGCTGAATAAACAGGAGACAGAGGCTCCTGTTCATTCATAAACTGAAGCACGGTAAACACTGTTTACTGTGCTTCGGTTATGATGGAATACAGTGAGTGATCAGTACCAATCACTCACTGTGTTCATTTAGAAAAAGAGGGGGCTGGTAAAATACGTATTTACCAGGCCCTCCCCCATGTCCCTGCAGTTGGGAGAGGAGAGGAAGGAAGCTAGTAGTGCTGTGGGGGGGGGGGGGGGCACACAGGGGAGAACAGGCAGCTGGGGGGGAATATGACAGTGATCAGTGTGGCCATGGGGGCAATAGCTGGCATCAATCTGTTGTGTAATATTTGTTAATTTCCGCGCTTAGGTGTAAGTTAGGCTGCTGCCTCCCTCAAGGGGCTCCAACCAGAGTACCAATAGTAAAAGTGCGATGTGCCCAATGTCCCCACTGGCTGGAAGTGTCTATCTTTGTCCCTCTCCCTTCTGGGGCCGCGAACTCCGGCTCTGTGACTGGCCAGAGTTGCATGACGTCACTCCCGCACAAGCATGGGAGCAGCCAGTCACGGCATGACCCCAGCTAGAAACGGCACAGCGTGCCCTTTCCAAAGTGTGCATGTGCCGAATACATCGGCGCTAGGGATGGGCCGGGCACCCGCCCCTTCGGTTCGCACCAGAACAGGCAAAAAATTTGCTCGAACACGCAAACACTGTTAAAGTCTATGGGACACAAACATGGAAAAAAACAAAAGTGCTAATTTTAAAGGCTTATATGCATGGTATTGTCTCAAAAACTGTTTGGGTCTTGCCAGAGGGGACATGTATCAATGCAATAAAAAGTTTTAAAAACTGCAGTTTTTTGGGAGCAGGGATTTTAATAATGCTTAAAGTGAAAAAATAAAAGTGTAATACTCCTTTAAATTTGTACCTGGGGGTGTCTATAGTATGCCTGTAAAGTGGCGCATGTTTCCTGTGTTTAGAACGGTCTGAGAGCAAAATGACATTTCTAAAGGAAAAAAAGTAATTTACAACTACTCAAGGCTATAATGATTTGTCGGTACAAGGCCTGAAGGGCTTGGTATGGAATTTGGGGGGAGCCCCCAAGCATTTTTTTTAAATTTTATTATGGGATTCCCCTGTGGGGGGAGTCCCATGCCATTTTTTTCAATTAACGTTTATGTGTATTGCCGGGACCGACAATTCATTATAGCCGCGAGTACTTTTAAATGACTTTTTTTCCTTTAGAAAAGTAATTTTTTTTTATACAAACGTTTTTATTGGGGGTAAAAGAAAAATAAGTAGATCAACAGACACAAGTACATGACTGCATCAATGGAAAGCATAAAAGAAATACACAACATACAAATGTTGCTGGCACAGCAGCGGACCAGGCACAAAAAGGAACTTTTACAAAAGTGATTAACGTACACAGCCTAGACCGTATGCACCAGATGATGCTTATCAAGTTCAAATATGTATATAATAGAAGGTTAGTAAAACAAGGGAAAATAAACTAAACACAAATAAAAATTTAACCGTGCAATAATTATTACAGTTGACTTCACGAACAGATAGCGAATATTCCACAGTACTGTCTCCAAGCTGGTGCTAGTCCTAGGCCTGGGTCAAAGATATGGGAGAATAAACCATCAATAGCAAAAATAGAAAGATTCAGTGGAACCACCTGGACTCTGCTGCATCCCCTACTGGGGGTGTTAGGGGGAAGGTCCCCCCGTGGGACCGGAACCCACCGGCCATTCGGACCATTTGGCGGTATGGACATGCATGGTGTCCATAATGGTGTGGTGTACCCGTTCCATTAGACGGATAGCGTCCATCCTACTAAGGACCCTTGACCAGGAGGTGATCTGCGAGCGCCAATGTAGCGCAATCGTCCAGTGAACAGCGCAGAACAGTGTGTTGATCAACCTTTGGGTGGGACGGGAAACCCCTGTTATAGGAGCGAACAATAAACAGTGTGCAGGTGATAAGTTGACCACGGATCCAACAATCGAGGACACCATGGTGCGTACTCGATCCCATACCCCCTGGAGCTGGGGACAGCTCCAGAAAATATGGACCAGAGAGCCCGTTTCCGGGCAACCCCTAAAACAGTGATCAGGAACCGTGGGGTAAAACCTGTGAATCCTATCCGGGGTGAGGTACCAACGAGTGTGAAGCTTCACCACGGTGTCCCTCACCGCCATAGATCTGGCACACCTATGCATATTCACGAGCATCGTACTCCACTCATCAGGCGAGAACTCTGTGTCTAGATCAGTTTCCCAGAGGCACATCGCCCTAGTCTTCTCTGGCATCTGGGATTCCAGAAGATGTTTGTACACTGTAGAGATAATGCCCCTGTCTCTGGAGTGTCCATAGCATAAAGATTCAAATTGAGTATTGGAGATGGTGTCTAAAGAGCTATAATGTGTTTGAAAAAAGTGTCGAATCTGAAGATATTTGTAAAATTCCGCCCTAGGTACCTCATGTTGTGACTGGAGTTGTGAGAAGGAGGTGAGGACACCTCGTCTACCAGATAAGGCCCGCAGAGTGACCAAGGACTTCTGGATCCACCATCTGAAGGCAGCAGGAGACCCAAACGCCAGAGGGAATCTCCTATCGCCCAAAAATGATGCCAAAGTGGGTCTATTAGGCCGCAGTTTAAATTTAATCCTATACAGTGACCAGAGGTAGAAGGAGCTACTCACTATGTTATTAAGAGGGGCTAAGTCCCTTGGACGGAGACTCTCCTGCCACAGGACGCCCGGGAGGAAATAAGGCCGCAAAGACTGAGTTTCAAATTGCAACCACGGTATACCAACCGTAGGGGCATGCCATTGAGCCGTCTGGGCCAACCTGGCCGCTAAGTAATATAGCCATACATCTGGGAGTCCCAAGCCGCCCTGTAGAAGTGGTCGATGTATTAGGTGTCTCCCCAGCCTGGGCCTCTTGCCCTGCCAGAGAAAAGTGTTAATATTGCGTTGTAAAGCGGTGAGGGCTTGGCGTGACACATAAATAGGGAGAGCCCTGAAGTAATACAGTAGTTTCGGCAAAATAGACATTTTAATAGCTACAACCCTCCCTATCAAGGGGATGCGATAGGTCGACCACAAACGCAGCCACC
Source organism: Lithobates pipiens (assembly GCF_037356315.1). NCBI lineage: Eukaryota > Metazoa > Chordata > Amphibia > Anura > Ranidae > Lithobates > Lithobates pipiens. The sequence continues at coordinate 287,213,901 of NW_027507764.1, forward strand.
TCCGAACCATTGTAAAGGTCGGCGGATAGTTGGCGCTATAGATTTCTGGTAAGGAAGGAGCTAGATGGACCCCTAGGTATAATATGGTGCTTTTAGAGAGAGAGAGTCCAAAATAGGAGCGAATATTAGATACGTCTGCGGGGGTAAAGTCGATAGGAAGGGCAGTACACTTAGCTAGATTCACCCCCAGGCCCGAAAGCTTGTGAAAAGTGCCCAAAAGCTCGAGAAGATTGGGAAGAGCTATCAAAGGATTGGGTAAAAACAAAAGGACATCGTCCGCGTAAAGGCTAAGCTTGTACTCCCCTTCCTCTTTCAAGTACCCCCCTATGTTGGGATTAGTAATAATGGCCCTGGCAAGGGGCTCCAGGGCCAAGGCAAATATTAGCGGGGATAGGGGGCAGCCCTGGCGGGTGCCCCGACCTATAGGAAAAAATTCTGAGGAACTACCGGGGAGTTTGATCCTAGTTGGGGTCTATGATACAGTGCTTTAAAACCATTAATAAATTCGCCCCCGAACCCAAGCCTGGCCAAAACCCGATCTAAATAGGGCCAGAGGACACTGTCGAATGCTTTTTGGATATCCAACCCTAAAATCAGGACTCTACGGGAGAAAAGGTTCGCATCTTGAATGATATTCGTTGCCAAACGGATGTTATCAGTGACCTGCCTATTGGGGATAAAACCAGTCTGCTCCGGGCCCACCAGGGTACCCACAATAGGGGCTAATCTGTTTGCCAATATCTTTCCTAGGATTTTAATATCATTATTTAACACCGAGATGGGCCTAAAATTCTGGGGCAGGGAGTGGTCTTTATGGGGTTTGGGGATCAGGGTCATATTAGCACGCAACATCTCGTCAGGGAGAGTCTGTCCTTGTAGCGTCTGGTTAATAAGTCTGGACAATTTAGGGGCCAGGATCTGTGAAAATTTCTTGTAATATGAGGAGGTGTAGCCATCCGGGCCGGGGGCTGTAGAGGATTTGAGTGTCTTAATAGTGTCCAACACCTCCTGGTCAGTGCAGGGGGCGTTAAGTGCAGTCCGCTGTGAATCGGAGAGGGGTGGAAGAGGGAGCGAGTCCAACCACTGATCTACAGTGTTTGGCAGGGGTTGTGAGGGAGGGGATAATAGGTCTCGGTAAAAGGAGGAGAAAATTTTCAGTACTTCGTTAGGGTGTGAAACCAGATTACCCTTGTCATTTTTCAATTTATAAACATGAGTAGGTTGTAAGGATTGGTGTAATTTCCGGGAGAACATCCTGGAAGCTGTGTTAATGTGTAGCAAAAATCTAGCTTTTGACCACCGAAGCGATTTCTCGGTACTCTCCGAGAGGATAGTGTCTAGTTCGGTCCGCTTTTGATTAATCAAGAGAAGGGTATCTGGGGAATGTGCCTGTGCGTGGGACTGGTAGAGGACTCGCAGGTCCCGTGTGAGGACCTGGATCCTAGCATTACTTTGTTTCTTCCTAGTGACTGCTATTTCAATTAAACGGCCACGAAGAACCGCTTTATGAGCGGTCCAAAGAACCTGGGGTGAGATGTCAGGGGTGTCATTAATAGCGAAGTAGTCTGCTAGGTGGTTCTCAATCTGAGTATAGGTAGTGGGGTCAGAGAGTAGGGAATCATTCAATCGCCAGGAGGCGAGAGAGGGGGAGAGGCCTACATGGGAGGTATGGAAGGCCACAACCTGATGGTCAGACCATGGGCACGGGTGGATAGTAGTGTGTGTGGAATTGGCCAATAGAACCGGAGAAGCAAAGATATAATCTAATCTAGCATAACTATCATGAGGATGAGAGTAGTGTGTATATTCTCGAACTCCAATGTTAAGGGCCCTCCAGGTGTCGATGAGCTGCAAACCATCAAATGCTTTAGAGAGGAATTTAGGGAAAACCCTAGCGCTATGTGATGTTCTGCTCCTATCCTCCACGGGATTAGCCACTAAATTGAAATCTCCACCCACTATCAGGTGAGGGGAGATGTATCTGTCAAGAGTACGCAGGAAAAGGTGATAGAAGGCACTCTGTGCAGTATTCAGGGCGTACAGATTAGCAATCGTAACCTCCTTGCCCTGTAATTTACCCTGAACAATTAAGAATCTGCTATCCTGATCTTTAAACACATGCGAGGGTTCAAATGGAACAGTATTACGAATATAAATTGCCACTCCTCTGGTCCTGGAGCCAAACGTAGTAGTGTAATGTAATTTATATGACTTATCAAAAAATGTGGGGCAGGCCCCCGAGGAGAAGTGCGTCTCCTGTAGTAAAATGATATCCGCCCCAATCCGCTTATAGTATCGAAAGGCTTTCCTCCGTTTGTGGGGGGAGTTAAAGCCCCTCACATTATGTGAGATAACATGGAGACCCATATCAGCCAGTGTTTAACCGCAGATGTGCGGTTGGTCCGCAGGGAGAACTGAGATCACTATGACTGGGTCCAGAACCAGAGGAGCTCGCAGCGGCCAACATCAGGCCAAATCTAGTACATATAGGGCCATCAGGAGGTCCGATATGAAACGGAGATCCATCAGCCCCGGGATTACAGTCACAGAAAACACATTCCGTCGTGAAGTCAGCAAAACAAATAAACAAAAACGTGAAAAGAAAACTTAACAGTCTATGGGGTCTGGGTGGAAAGTCCAGCCAGATCAAGAAAATTGTGTAAATACCAGGCCTTGCGGCCCAACTGCCACCTGCTCCACACATGTCCCACAGTGGGTGAAGATCGTTAGCCAGCTGAGAGACTAATCGGTGATGAGCGTATTCAAATAACCTGGTACCCAGGTCTCTGGGACTAAGGATAAGTGGGGAATGGTGTGCAGGTATGGAAGGGGGGGAGCGCAGCTACGAATGTCAGAGAGGGAGATACACAGGAGAAGTAACGTAAAAACAAAGTCACCTCCTTCAGCCTCCCGGGACGTGGAGAAAACAGAAGATAGAGTAGCCGAGAACGTGCTGGGCATTAGGAAATGGGGACTCTGGAAGGTCCAAGGACAGACGAAGGGAGGACTTCTTAAAAGGTTACGGTCCGGAGAACAAGACCTCAAACGTCCAGTAGTGGCTGAAGTCTGCGGGACCTTCTGTCTCTTTGAGGCGATGGTGTAGCCCAGATGGGGGATGGTCGTGGGGTCGGTGGGTGACGGGGTGAACGTTGTCGTTCCAGGAGACCCAGCTTCACCAAAATATCTTTGCCCTCGGATACCGAAGAGGCGATGTAAGTAGAACCGTTGTGAGGCACGATCAGTTTAAATGGGAAACCCCAGCGGTACCGTATGTGGGCCGTCTGCAAGGAGGAGGTAATCTCCTTCATTTTCCTTTGCTTCTCCAGCGTTGCCGGTGAAATATCCGGGTAGATCTGGACAGAAGCACCGTCCAGTTGGATACGAGGCATGTTTCGTGAGGCACGAAGGATTTCCTCCTTTATAAGGTAGTCCTTGAGACACAATACGATATCTCTGGGCGGCTTCTCGGGAGGGGGTTTAGGTCTCAGAGCGCGATGTAAACGATCGCATGTAAAGGCTTCGTTAGGTTGGTTCGGAAGTAGTAATTGAAACAGACGGACGATCGTGGCTGGGAGGTCCGTCACCGACTCGGGGATACCTCGCACATGAACGTTATTCCTCCTGTTGCGGTTGTCGAGGTCCTCCAAGTGGTTTTGAAGTTGAACGACCGTGTCATCGAGCAGCTCATGATCCCTTCGTAAATCCGAATAGGCAAGGTGCAGTTCGTCGTGCTTAACTTCCAGGAGGTCAGTCCTATTGCCAAGGGCCGCCATTTCCTGCGATAGCATGCTCGTGGATTTGTGCAGCTCCGCTTGGAATTTCTTCGCCAGCTTGTCATACATAGAGGACAGGCTGTCCTCCAGGTCAGCCTTAGTGAGGTGAGTGTCGCCCATACCTTTGAGCGGGCCCGCCGGCCGCGAGGCTGCATCAGCCCTGGGGGATTGGGCGCCATCTTGGGACATGTCTGGTCTGTCCGTGGTCCGCAGAAGGTAGGCCGTAAGAGAGCGTTGAGAGGTTTTCCGCTTGCCTTTCTTAGATGTCGGCATGCACAAGTGGTCCCGCAGGAGATTAATGTTATTTATGGGCCGGTAGACGGTCCAAATCGTCCTGGGGAGTGTTGTTTATTCTCCCCTGCCCCGGGAGCTCAGAGACTTAGCTGCTGCCTCGTTCCGCACCGCGCAAGCGCCCCCCTAGAAAAGTAATTTTGATGTGAGAGTGTTCTAAACACGAGAAACATGCACCATTTACTGGCATACTATAGACACCTGTCAGGACCTGGACTTGCACCCGGGACCTCAGCTGTGTTTGGCAATGAATCTTCTCTCTGAGCTATCTGAGATGCTGGACAGTGCCTTGTCAGATCCTTTAGACAACCCTGCCTTGTACCTTGATTTCAGCTGAACCTTGAACTCTTTGCTCCTCCCATGAACTTCCTGATATAAGCCATGTCTCTGCACTTCCTCCTTGCCAGAATATTGTGCTATCTCCAGCCTGTATCTCGCTCCTGTCTTTCCTGCTGCCGTTTATATTTGCTACTGCTCATTATCGACCCTTGGCTTGTTTCCACAACTACGCTTCTGCCTGATCCCAACCTGCAACAACTCGTTACAGACCTTTTGGCTTGCTTACTGACCACACTTCTGTTTGATCCTTACCTGCTCATCCGCTACTGAACCCCGGCTTGCTCACCTCCTGGTGGGGCGATCCTGAGGACCGCGACCTGGTACTAACACGCAGCTAAATCCATCTCCACCATCTGGAGCTCTGGGGAAAACCGGTTAGTACTTAGACTCAGCACCTCAGATGAGCCTGTGTCACTTGCCAAGAACAATTCTCCGTACTGGAAGGTGTGGTGAAGGAGTAGATCCATGCTCTGACAAAACAATTGCTGGATCTATGTTCCCGAGATGATACTAACGCACATATGCCTCACCCACCCAAGTTTAATGGCGACCGCCACCATTACAGAGGTTTTCTTAACCAGTGTCGCATCTATTTTCAAATGCGACCCACTGCATTCATTTCTGAAAGACAGAAGGTAATGTTTATTATCAACCTCCTGACTTGGGAAGCTCTAGCCTGGGCCTCCCCCTATATCGAACAAGACATGCTGAATAATTTCCAGACTTTTGAGGATGCAATGAATCAAGTTTTTGATGATCCCAACCACTGCGCTACGGCTGAAGCAAAGTTGCATAGTTTACGGCAGGGTAAACGCTCTGTTGCTGAATACACAGCTGAATTCAGACGCTGGATGACATCCTTATTTTTTCCAATAACCTGGAAGAGCACCGCAGGCATGTTTGCACTGTCTTTGAAAGATTAAGGCAGAATCAACGTTACATCAAACTGAAGAAGTGTGAGTTTCAACAAGCCCAGATCCAGTTCTTAGGGTATATTATTTCTCCAGATGGAGTGAGCATGGATCCCGAGAAGATTAAAGCAGTGGTAGACTGGCCTGCCCCTGGAAACATTAAGGAAATCCAATGATTTGTCGGGTTTGCCAACTTTTACAGAAAATTCATAAGGAACTTCTCTAAGGTGATAGCTCCAATTACCCAACTAACAAAGAAAGGGGTGCCCTTTGTGTGGTCATCTGAGGCACAGGCTGCTTTTGCAAAGTTAAAAACTCTTTTTACTTCTTCACCAGTATTGGTACATCCCAATCCTGAATTACCTTTTATAGTGGAAGTGGATGCTTCGGACTCTGCCGTGGGAGCTATCCTCTCTCAACGACGTGGTGAAAAGATGCAGCTTCATCCTTGCGCTTACTTCTCTCGTTTAATGTCTTCAGTCTAAAGAAATTATGATATTGGGAATAAGGAGTTACTGGCAATTAAGGAAGCATTTTCTGAATGGAGGCATTTGATGGAAGGCGCTAAGCATCCTGTGACCGTTCTCACAGATCATAAGATCCTGGAATTAATTCGTTCTGCCAAGAGATTGTCTTCTAGACAAGCACGTTGGTCATTGTTCTTTTCCAGGTTCAATTTTATTATCTCATATTGACCTGGGTCAAGGAATGGTAAGGCTGATGCCTTATCATGAATGTTGTCTGGACCTCTCCAGGAAAACAACTCTGAATACATAGTCCTGCCTCAAAAGAACTTTCTAGGTGCTACAAGTTCTAAAGCACTCTTGAGTCTCCTCAAGGAAGGGTATAAGAATGACCCACTCCTCCAAAATCCTTCTATGGACATCATCCTTGAGTACAATAATGGCTTCTGGACTCAAGCACATCGCCTCTATGTACCTGAAGTTGCTCGGCTTGAAGTCCTCAAGTTGGTTCATGACTCCAAACTTGCTGGACATTTTGGTGTTTCTAAGACAGAGGAACTTTTATCCCGTTCCTTTTGGTGGCCTGGGTACAAAAGAGATGTCAAAGGTTATGTAGCCTCGTGCCTGGTCTGTGCTTGCAATAAGACACCCCGAGCTTCTCCTTCGGGGTTGCTCCAGCCACTCCCTGTCCCATCAAGACCATGGGGATCAATTTCTATGGACTTTGTAGTCGATTTACCCCCCTCTAAAGAAATGACCACCATCTTGGTTGTTATTGACCGCTTCACGAAGATGGCTCACTTTATACTGGTCAAGGGGGTACCCTCTGCAGAACAAACTGCAGAGTTGATGGTTCGAGAAATCTTTAGACTCTTCAGGATGACTGGGTGGACTATCTTCCTACAGCGGAGTTTGCTTATAACAATTCTAAACATAGCTATACCTCTCAGACCCCTTTTTCCTAAATACCGGGCATCATCCAGCTTTTATCCCTGATCTCCCTATCTCCACTCCGATTCCTGCTGTTACCAACAGATTAACTGCTTTACAGGAGATCCAGGATAAATTGATCAAGACTTTGAGGGAAGTTCAGGAAAGTTACAAAAAGGCTGCAGATAGACATCGCAGAGCACTTCCTACCTTTCATGTGCGTGATCAAGGTTGGTTATCTACTAAAAATCTGAAGGTTTATGTTCCATCTGCAAAGTTGGAACAAAAGTTTGTGGGACCTTTCCAGATCTCGGCCCAGATCAACCCAGTCGCCTTTCGCCTAAAACTTCCAGCCAGTATGAAGATTCACCCTGTGTTTCACATATCGCTACTCAAACCTTTTCACGAAAATACTTTTTCGGGAAGAATTCTTCCACCCCCTCCACCTGTTAAGGTACAGGGTGAAGAAGAATATGTGGTGGCGAAAATTCTTGATTCCAGGATCTATAGGAACAAATTGCAATATCTGGTTCAATGGGAAGGATATGGGCCAGAAGAAAATTCTTGGGAGCCTGAGCAGAATGTTCATGCTCCTAGATTAACAAGAGAATTCCACCAGAGGTTCCCTCACAAACCGGGCCCTAAGACGTCCAGTGGACATCCTGGGAGGAGGGGAGTACTGTCAGGACCTGGACTTGAACCCGGGACCTCAGCTGTGTCTGGCAATGAATCTTCTCTCTGAGCTATCTGAGATGCTGGACAGTGCCTTGTCAGATCCTTTAAACAACCCTGCCTTGTACCTTGATTTCAGCTGAACCTTGAACTCTTTGCTCCTCCCATGAACTTCCTGATATAAGCCATGTCTCTGCACTTCCTCCTTGCCAGAATATTGTGCTATCTCCAGCCTGTATCTCGCTCCTGTCTTTCCTGCTGCCGTTTATATTTGCTACTGCTCGTTATCGACCCTTGGCTTGTTCCACGACTACGCTTCTGCCTGATCCCTACCTGCAACAACTCGTTACCGACCTGTTGGCTTGCTTACTGACCACGCTTCTGTTTGATCCTTACCTGCTCATTCGCTACTGAACCCCGGCTTGCTCACCTCCTGGTGGGGCGATCCCGAGGATCGCGACCTGGTACTAACACGCAGCTAAATCCATCTCCACCATCTGGAGCTCTGGTGAAAACCGGTTAGTACTTAGACTCCGCACCTCAGGTGAGCCTGTGTCATCTGCCAGGGTGACTGCCTGTGTTCCTATCCTGCTGGTTACATAGTTACATAGTTAGTCAGGTTGAAAAAAGACACAAGTTCATCCAGTTCAACCTTAAAAACAAATAAATAAAATAAAAAATAATCGTACAATCCAAATACCCAATTGTATGCCCACAATTGATCCAGAGGAAGGCGAAAAAAAAACCCCAGCACAGCATGCTCCAATTTGCTACAGCAGGGGAAAAAAATTCCTTCCTGATCCCCCAAGAGGCGATCAGATTTTCCCTGGATCAACTTTACCTATGTTAGTACCTAGTTATATTATGTACAATCAAGAAAGTATCCAGGCCTTTCTTAAAGCAATCTACTGAGCTGGCCAGAACCACCTCTGGCAGGAGTCTATTCCACATTTTCACAGCTCTAACTGTGAAGAAACCTTTCCGTAAAGTAGTTAGTGGTAGTCCTTCAACTGCTATAGCAATTGGCCTTCGAGCCTGACCCCTGATCATGACAACACCCCCCAGGTACGAAATGTAAAGAAATATTACACTCTTTTTTTTATTGTTTATTTATAACGTTTTTTTCAAAAAAAGAAAAAGGTACAATACAGTATAAAGAAAAAGCATTTCAACTTTCGATAATACAAAGCCATGTATATATAAACGTACGAAATTGAGCGTACATACAGGTATGTTCATAAAGTAAGCATCTTCCAACTATGGATCATTCAAGTACATTTAGCATACCATATCATGTGATAAACAAAAGCGGAAGAGGATATATAGTTACGAATAACAACAATACAGAGAAAAAAAAAAAGAAAGAAAAAGATAGCAAGGTACAACTTAATCAGAAGTTTGCATCATGGGAATCAGGAGGTTTGAGGGTTAGCAGACTCAAGGGGGAACTCAGAGTTGTCCCATTTCTTCCATATTTTATAAAAGGAGGGTAGTGTGTCTTCTGTTTTAGCAGTCAAGTGTTACATCCTACATATATCTGCCATTATGGAAAGAAAAAGATGGAATGTGGGGGGAGTGGTGGAGAGCCAATGTCTAGGAATTGCTCTCTTAGCGGCCAGAAGGATAAAGGACATCAGGTTGCGCGAGGCTTTAGACAGTCTCAGAAAAGGGAGGCCTAGAAGGAAGTGCATGGGATTCAGAGGGATAGGTGTCGTTAGTACCGTTTGTAAAAGATCCTGAATTTTAGTCCAATAAGGGTTAATAAAAGGGCAATCCCAAAATATATGGAAATCAGAACCTATGGACTCGCTGCATCTCCAGCAAATATTGGAGATGGCTGGGTTGCGAGCATGCAGCAAGTCTGGGGTCCTGTACCAAAACATCAAGATCTTAATAGCAGTTTCCCTCTGCACTACACAACGTGAAGTTTTGGATGTACATTCTCATATTTTACCCCAGTCTAATAGAGAGATTGGTCGTTGCAGTATGTGGGACCATTTTTTCATGTAATTATGAGTGAGTTCCGTTAGAAGTGGGGTTTCCTGTAGGATTTTGTATATAGATGAAATCTGGTTTCATAGGGGCCGTTGGCACACAAGGCCTCAAAATCAGTCGGTTTCTCCAACGAAAGAGTTGGAGTGGAAGAAATGTTTAAACTGTATGTATGAGTATAGAAGGGAGGTAGGCAGGTCATATTTTGTTTGCAGGTCTGAGAAAGGCATAAGTTTACGTGTAGTCGGATGTACGAGGTGTCACAACTGAAAGATTCCCGCCTCAGTCCAGGGAAGCACCCTCGTATAAGACAGACCATCGGGTATATCCGGGTTAAAGAGTACATTTAGAAATGGGGGACATTTAGAGGATAGGGAAAACTGCTCCACACATCTCTTCCAAATGGAAAGGGTGAAAAGCATTGATGCTAGTCATAAGGATCTCAATTGAGGCATAAATTTAGCAGAGGAAGGCCATAACATGTAGCACAGATGTACTGGAACAGTGACCCCCATCTCAATCTCAGCCCACCTGCTCGGAGCCTTTCTAGAGATCCAGGAAGACAATACCCGGAGGTGAGACGCGTAATAGTATTTAATGATATCTGGTTGATGTATAAAATACCTCTGCGCCAACCAACCAAACAAAGAAACAGAAAACTGCTGCGTACACTAGAAAAGGGGTTTACCTACCCCAAAAGTTTTGCCAATTATAAATGATAGTGTCGCACAGTATGAGACAAGAAAGAAATAGAAAGAAAGAAAAAGGGAAGAAAAAAGAAGGGACAGGGTGGGGGGGGGAAGCAAACAGGGAGGTTAGATAATGGAGCTATAGATGAGAAATAATGAAAGAGAACTATATAAATGGATATGGACTTGATATAAAAAGTATCTTTTACCTTATATGTTGCGTAATAAGCTAGGTAAGTAAATATATAATAGCAATCATAGGCCAGTATCTGGACAACAGAAATCCATATACGTACACTCTAATAATAGTAAACACAACTGTGCAAAAAATGCAATATAGCGTGCCAAGTGAATGTGCAAAATATAGAACAAATCTAAATATATCAAATAAATTAACTAAGAAAAAGTAGTGGCAGCAAAAAAAGAAATATAAAACATGGACTACTAATTCATACAGTGCATTACATTGTGCAAATACTGCTAGCAGCAAAAAAACAGTGCATAGCTTTGTGTAAACGTTGCAAGTGGCAAAAAGGAAAGTAAAGTGCTAATGATACAAATTGATAAGTCCTGAAATATTAAAAAATAGACGTTCAAAATTCTGCAAAATAAAAGTTCAGCTTTGTTTCAAACTCAAGTGTTGGTGTTATCATGCAAACACTTCAGTGCAGTGGTTGTTTCTTTCTTTCATCCAATAAGTGAGTGGATGTGCCCTTACCTCAAGGCTGTGAGGTTACAGCCTTATTATAGTGTAGGTGTATATATCCTATCGCTCCAGTTCTGAAATCTTAGGATGGGTATACCTCACAAGATATAAAGATGGTAATCCATAGTGTAGTAGTTCAGCAAAATGAATTTTATTAAAATATAACAACAGGGTACTCACATTATGGAGCACTCATAAACAGTGGTGTATGAATAAAAAACGAGCGGTGCACTCCAGCGTTCCTTCCGGTTTCCCTCTCACTTTCTCCTTCCTTACGCGTATTCGTCACCGTCACGTGACTTCATCAGGGAATGAATAGAGAGAAGGAAGTATCCTTTATATACTAGAATTTTGTCATTGTGGCGGCCATTTTGTTGGAGTCCGGAGACCGGAAGTCTCATTGCGGCCATTTTTTGTGGGTTATGTCGCCGGAAGTAAGCCGGTAGACATTATTTTGGAGGTTTTGTAGCACAAAGGTTTACTGCGTGCTGGTTAGAGGAGTGATGATACCGGAAATCTACTCGAGCACCTAGATCTATTTAAAATGTATGCTGGGATAAATTAAAATTACAATTGTAAGCCAGGTATTAAATAATCACATAGCTATATATTTCTAATATTTTACAATAGGTCACAAATAATAATATTTGTAAAAATGTGTATATTAAAAAGGAAAATGTAGAAAAAAATATATAAAATATATAAAAAAATGTATAAAAAGATAGAAAAAAAAAATATATATATATATATAGGTGTAAAATATATAAATGAACCCCTAGATGTTACATCGCACTAAAATTATTAAGAAAGGGGATAATGGGGGTGTAAACTATTTAAAAAGAGCCACAGGTGTGATAGGGGGAGTCTAAAAAGGTAATAGATTTGTAAATAACTAGTGTAAATATTAAAAATCACTAATAAAACAATTCAAATCAAAATCTATGTTTAAGCCTTGGGGTGCAAAAGTGTCCAAAATAAAAATCCATTTGGATTCCAATTGGCTCAGTGTTCTTACTTTATGGCCACCACACCAATGTTTGACATAAGGTTCTACACCCCAAAACTTTAAATGAGAAGGGTCTTTGTTGTGGACAGAGGCAAAGTGTCTCGACACACTGTGCTTGTCAAATCCTTTTATAATATTCTGTACGTGCTCTTTCAGACGTATTCTCAGGGGTCTTTTTGTATGGCCTACATATTGGAGGCCACAGTTACATTCCAACACGTAGACCGCTCCCTCAGTATTACAACTTATAAAGTCCTTTATCTCATATGTATTCCCGGTGGTTGTGGATGTGAAGTCCTTCCTTTTCTTATTCTGGCATCCAGTTTTTAAGCAAGCATAGCATTGTTTACAGGGAAAAAAAACCCTTCCAGAGAAGAATGAAAAATTATTTTTGGGGGGGTCTGGGATGTTTTTTACTATCTTATCCCGGATAGTTGGGGCCCGTCTGTATACAAATTTGGGTTTTCGGAGGAAGTATTCGCTGTAGTTGTCTGTCTGCTAACAAAATGTTCCAATTACGTCTAATTATTCTTTCTACATCCTTAAATTGGGTATTGTAGTCGAGGATGATCGGTACTAGGTCATCTGTAGGTTTTTGTTTCGGTTTATCTTCTAGTAGTATTTTTCGATCAATGTCTGCGACTTCCATCATTTTTTTATTAATAAATTCATTATCATAACCTTTCTCTAAGAATTTGTATCTTAGAGTCTCTGCTTGTGCCTTAAATACTTTATTATCAGTACAATTTCTCCTTATCCGCATTATTTGTCCTTTTGGTATATTGAACAGCCAATTGTTATGGTGGCAACTTCCTATTGGGAGGTAACTGTTCCTGTCCACCTCTTTGAAGTGTGTTTTAGAAGAGATTATATTGTTCTGCATAATTTCTAAATCCAAAAAATTAATATATTTATCACTAATCTCCCAGGTTAGCTGAATATTTCTGTTGTTGACGTTCAGGCCTTCCAGGAAATTGGTAAGTTGTTCTTTACTGCCCTTCCAAATTATTATGATATCATCAATGTACCTTTTGTACAATTATAGGCCTTCTGGGATGTCCTTAAATACCTCTTCTTCCTCCCATTGTGCCATAAATAGGCCAGCCACGCTTGGAGCAAATTTGGCTCCCATTGCCACTCCAGTTTTTTGGAAAAAGTAGTTTCGGTTGTACCAAAAATAGCTGTTTTTCAGGACAAAGTCAAGGCATTTGATAATATATTTCCTCTGACTACAAGGTAAAGATGTGTATTTCCTTAAACCCCATTTAGCCGCTTCACATGCCTGGTGGTGTAGAATTACCATATAAAAAGAGGATACATCTGCCGTGGCCAATAGCCATGGCTCTTCATTGACAGGGAGATTGTCTAACAATTGTAACATTTGTTTGGTGTCTCTTAAGTATGCTTGTGTATTTTGGACTGCAGGCTGTAGATAAAAATCAATATATTGTCCCATGTGTGATGTTAATGAATCAATCCCATTTACTATGGGTCTTGGTGGGGGATTGCTTTGATCTTTGTGTATTTTTGGGACTGAATAAATGATGGGGGTCCGGCACGATTCAGGTATAAGATATTTTGCCTCTTTCTTACGTAAAATCTGTCTTTTCAGACCCAAATGAACTACTTGTTCTAGTGCCTTTCTGCATTTAAACATAGGGTTACTTAAAAGACGTGTGTATGTATTCTCATCTTGTAACAGACATTCCATACTTTGATTGTATTGTTCCTTGGAGAGGATCACAATACCTCCCCCTTTATCCGCTGGGCAGATTACTAAATCTTTTCTTTTTGTTAGCTTCCGAATCCCACTCTTTATATATTTAGGGTCTTCTTTCTTTTTAATTTTCAGTGACTTTAGTTCATCTGTCACAATCCTTTTAAAAACATCAATGTGCTTGCTATCTTTTGCTGGTGGATTAAAAGTGGATTTGTTCCTCAAGGTGCTATGTAAAATATCATCATTAGTATACAATGTTTTAGATCTACAGGGATTACTAGAGATATATTTCTTAATATTGAGTTTCCTCACATACTTCTGAATCCCTATATATGCTTGGAACTTATCCAAATTTTTTACGGGAGCATATTTAAGACCCTTATCAAGTGTTCCAATTTCTTCATGTGTAAGTTGTTTACCACTAAGATTAAAAATACCTCCTCCTTTATATATTTTACACACATATATATATATATATATATATATATATATATATATATATATATATATATATATATTTTTTTTTTTTTTTCTATCTTTTTATACATTTTTTTTATATATTTTATATATTTTTTTCTACATTTTCCTTTTTAATATACACATTTTTACAAATATTATTATTTGTGACCTATTGTAAAATATTAGAAATATATAGCTATGTGATTATTTAATACCTGGCTTACAATTGTAATTTTAATTTATCCCAGCATACATTTTAAATAGATCTAGGTGCTCGAGTAGATTTCCAGTGTCATCACTCCTCTAACCAGCGCGCAGTAAACCTTTATGCTACAAAACCTCCAAAATAATGTCTACCGGCTTACTTCCGGCGACATAACACACAAAAAATGGCCGCAACGAGACTTCCGGTCTCCGGACTCCAACAAAATGGCTGCCGTAATGACTAAATTCTAGTATATAAAGGATACTTCCTTCTCTCTATTCATTCCCTGATGAAGTCACGTGACGGTGACGAATACGCGTAAGGAAGGAGAAAGAGAGAGGAACACCGGAAGGAACGCTGGAGTGCACCGCTCGTTTTTTATTCATACACCGCTGTTTATGAGTGCTCCATAATGTGAGTACCCTGTTGTTATATTTTAATAAAATTCGTTTTGCTGAACTACTACACTATGGATTACCATCTTTATATCTTGTGAGGTATACCCATCCTAAGATTTCAGAACTGGAGCGATAGGATATATACACCTACACTATAATAAGGCTGTAACCTCACAGCCGTGAGGTAAGGGCACATCCACTCACTTATTGGATGAAAGAAAGAAACAACCACTGCACTGAAGTGTTTGCATGATAACACCAACACTTGAGTTTGAAACAAAGCTGAACTTTTATTTTGCAGAATTTTGCACGTCTATTTTTTAATATTTCAGGACTTATCAATTTGTATCATTAGCACTTTACTTTCTTTTTTGCCACTTGCAACGTTTACACAAAGCTATGCACTGTTTTTTGCTGCTAGCAGTATTTGCACAATGTAATGCACTGTATGAATTAGTAGTCCATGTTTTATATTTCTTTTTTTGCTGCCACTACTTTTTCTTAGTTAATTTATTTGATATATTTAGATTTGTTCTATATTTTGCACATTCACTTGGCACGCTATATTGCATTTTTTGCACAGTTGTGTTTACTATTATTAGAGTGTACGTATATGGATTTCTGTTGTCCAGATACTGGCCTATGATTGCTATTATATATTTACTTACCTAGCTTATTACGCAACATATAAGGTAAAAGGTACTTTTTATATCAAGTCCATATCCATTTATATAGTTCTCTTTCATTATTTCTCCTCTATAGCTCCATTATCTAACCCCCCTGTTTGCTCCCCCCCCCCCCCACCCTATCCCTTCTTTTTTCTTCCCTTTTTCTTTCTTTCTATTTCTTTCTTGTCTCATACTGCGTGACACTATCATTTATAATGATATCTGGTGCCGCCAGTCCACCTCTAGACTTTAAAGAGTAGACTACGGAGCGTGCAATCCTATGGGATGCATTATTCCATATGAACTTGAGGCATTTTCTTTGGAGAAGTTTCAATTGCGACATTGGGACTGGGATTGGAAGTGTTTCAAATAGATACAGTAATTTAGGAAGTATCGACATCTTAAGGACATTAATTCTACCGAGGAGAGAAATAGGAAGAGGGGACCACAGGTTTAAGAGACGGGTTACTTCTGCAAACATGGGAGGAAAATTAGCTTGATAGAGGGAGTCGTACGAGGAAGTGAGATGAACTCCTAAGTACTTCAAGGAAGAAGGGCACCAACGATAGCAAAAGGTGCGTTGGAGGGTGTCAAGCAATGTTGGTGAAATGTTAATGGATAGGCCTTCTGTTTTTGACTGGTTGATTTTAAACCCTGAGAGAGAACCAAAGGTGGAGAGAATTGTCTGAAGAGAAGGTAAGGAGATGAGGGGATGGGTGAGTGTCAGTAGAATATCGTCAGCAAAAAGTGATAGTTTGTATTCTTGTTGTCGCAACGATACCCCCCGGATGTCTGGGTGGGACCTGATGGCTGAAGCTAGAGGTTCTAAGCTTAGAATAAACAGGGGTGACAAAGGGCACCCCTGTCTAGTGCCATTGCTGAGGGGGAACCGCTGCGACAAGTATGAGGACAATTGAACCTGAGAAGAAGGTGTAGAGTATAGAGCTTGCAAGGCTTGTATAAAGGGTCCTGAGAATCCGTATCTGGAAAGGGCCGCAAACATAAACGGCCAACTTAGGCGGTCAAAAGCTTTTTGTGCGTCTAGGCTTAGGACAATGGTGAATTGCTTAGTTTTAGTCAAAAGATCTATCAGGTCTATAGTCCGTCGCGTATTATCACCTGCATGTCACGTTGGGACAAAGCCTACTTGGTCTTTGTGAATCAACATCGGTAGTAGTGGGGAAAGTCTGTTGGCCAGTAGTTTAGTGAAGATCTTATAATCCGAATGTAATAACGCAATAGGGCGATAATTATCTGGGAGTGACGGATCTTTACCCGGTTTAGGGATGACGGTTATGTATGCATGTAGGAACTGTGAATGTGAGACGAAACCCTTGAGCAAAGAGGAAAATTCTGCAAGTAGGGATTTAGAATTGGAGCGAAGATTTTGTAGTAAATATAAGGGAGCCCCTCCGGGCCTGGGGATTTGTGAGCTGGCAAAGCTTTAATCACCTCCGCTATCTCATCCACAGTAATAGTGGCGTTGAGCTTGGAGTTTTGTGCAATGGACAGTTTGGGTAGGTCTATGGAGGACATAAAGTCATCAATTTTGTCTGGGAGAATTGGGACCTAGAATCCGAACTTAAGCAGTTATAAAGTTTTTTGTAAAATTCACCAAATACCTGGGACTCAGCCTTAGGGCAGTGGGTAGGAGTGCCGTCTGATCGCATCAAATGGTCAGGTATCGAAAGGAAGGGATGTGATTTCAATCTATTAACAAGCATTCTATGTGGTTTGTTTGCAAATTCATAGTACATTTGCCTGGCCCATAGCATAGATTTGGAAATCCTGTTCATGTCAAAAGATTTGATGCGGTTCCGGAGAGAGGTAACTACTCTCAGTCGTTCCACCGTGGGGGAGTTGAGTAGGTGCATCTCTGCGATTTTCAGTTGAGCAAGGAGATCAGTTTTGAATTTGATGGAGTCTCGCTTACGGCGGGATCCTGCAGAGATGCATTCACCCCTGAAAAAAGCTCTATGGGCCTCCCACACGGTGGAAACCTCTGCAACCGATCCATCATTTAGGTGGAAAAATTCAGATAGTTTTTGTTGCAATTGGGTTTGGATTGCTGGGTCTTTTATCAGAGATTCATTAAGACGCCAATGGCAGGTCTTGGGGGTGGAGGCCGTCAAGACAATGTCAAGTTCAATGGGTGCATGATCCGACTAAGTAATGGGGTTGATCTCAGAAGAGACAATGTATGGAAGGAGAGGGGCAGTTACAAAGAAGTGGTCCAATCTGGAATACATCTTGTGAGCGGGAGAGTAAAATGTATAGCTTGTCTGAGTAGGGTGTTTCACTCTCCATGCGTCAAAGAGGTTGTGTGACCTAGTTAGTTTACGGAATGAGGAGGAAAGCTTCTGGACCACGGTTCGCGGGGTGTCTTGAAATAGGGCTCGTCTATCCTTAGTCGGGGACATGCACACATTGAAATCTCCCCCTATAATCATAAAAGGTTGAGAAAACGATTGGAGTTTCTCCAAAACTTTTGTAATAAAACCAATCTGACCCACGTTTGGAGCATAGATGTTAGCCAAAATGAATTGAGTGTTCAGATGACTACAGCTCAGGAGCACAAAACGACCGTGTGGATCCAGATAGGAAGAGAGGATGCGTAGCGGGCAAGAACGTTTAATGAGAATTGCCACACCGGCCTTCCCAGAGGGATCAGAGGCTATATAGGCCAAAGGAAAATGCTTAGATGCGAATTTAAAGGATCCACCCGGTCTGAAATGGGTCTCCTGGACCATGATCACCTCCGCATTGGAGGACCTGAACTCCTTCAGAGCTTGCCATCTCTTGCTGATGGAATTCAGGCCCCTCACATTACAGGAGTATATCTTAAGAGCCATACTAAATCAGACTTGAGTATAGCTAACGTACCATAGTTTGTAAACCAACAGTAATATAACGTTGGTGCAACATGTACAGAAACAAGTAAATATTTAAGTTGAAATGGTATCATAAAAGAAACATTGGTGACCAAAAAAGGGTCAGAAAAAAGGCTTCTGTGATGTGGGATTGAGAAGCTATAAAAAAAGAGAAAAAAAGAAGAAAAAAACAATGGAAAAAATAATTTGAAGACATTTTTAGAGACCCTGAAGAGAAAAAAAAACTTCAGGGAACCCAGGCAGCAGCCTGGGGTATTAGTGAGGGACATGGCAGACTATGCGATTCCCGTCTCTTCAAAGAAAAATAGTCAGCTCCATTCAATGGATGGTTAGCAGTTAAACAAAAGGATTGTAAGCTATTGTAAGATTTGGTAAGTTTGGTAAGTGCTGTAAAAAAGAAAAAGGGGTTTAGAAAGGAGTTCTCCAATGGGAATGGAACGACCCGGTTTCATAGGGTCATTTGCACGACCAGGTAAAAAATTGTCCAGCCGTGGAGAGGGAGAAAGGTAACAGAACCTCAAGAGAGCCTTGAAGAGGGAGCCCCCTCTGGTAGGAAATCTTGCAGGATTAGCTCGTTGAGGAGTGGAGAAGGACGTACGGGGGTCCATATTTTGGCTGGTGTCGTCAGAGGCTTGGGGCTTTGGATGGGAAGCTGTAGGTTCTCCTCAGGGATGGGTGGGAGACCTAGGTTACGAATTAAGGCTTCACTTTCAGAAAGGTCACGTAGGGAGAATTGGGCGCCATCTTTAGATACAGACAGACGAAAGGGAAACCCCCAGCGGTAAGGCATTTGATGGTTTTGTAAGTGCTTGGTAACTGGGTGGAAGCTGCGTCTTTTCGCCAGGGTGATAGGGGAGAGATTGCTGAAATGCGAGACTTGTTGCGAGTTGCGGTAGTGAGGGCTTCCTTACTCTCATAATAATGAAAACGGACAATGACGTCCCTGGGGTTAGAGCCGAGTGGAGGTTTAGGAGCCAGAGATCTGTGAGAAAGAATATATATAAAAAAAATATATATATATATATATATATATATATATATATATATATATATATATATATACCGTATATACTCGAGTATAAGCCGAGATTTTCAGCCTCTTTTTTGAGGCTGAAAGTGCCCCCCTCGGCTTATACTCGAGTCATCGCTGTCTGCCCGCTCGATCAGCGTGTCGAGCAGACAGACAGCGGCCATTCTGATTCAAAAGCCGCGCCTCCGGCTCCCCCTTCGCCTGTGATAGGCGGAACACTGAATTTCCCAGCAGCCTGTGTTCCGCCTATCACGGACTTCGTATCATCCTCGTACTACGGACGAGGATGATACGACGTCTGTGATAGGCGGAACACAGGCTGCTGGGAAATTCAGTGTTCCGCCTATCACAGGCGAAGGCGGCGGCGCAGCTTTTGAATTTTACAATGGCCGCCGACGAACGAAGAGGGCACGGGACGGAGGCAAGGCACAGGACGGCACGGCACGGGACGGGACGGGACGGGACCGGAGGCAAGGCACGGCGGCGAGGCACGGCGGCGAGGCACGGCGGCGAGGCACGGCGGCGAGGCACGGCGGCGAGGCACGGAGGCAAGGAGGCTCGGCACGGGACGGAGGCTCGGGACAAAGGCTCAGGACACAGGTAGGCTGGACACACACACACACACACACACACACACACACACACACACGGATACACACACACACAGGGATGGATGGATGGATGGAGACACACACACACAGGGATGGACGGACACACAGGGATGGACGGACACACAGGGATGGACGGACACACAGGGATGGACGGACACACACACAGGGATGGACAGGCATGTCTTACCCTCGGCTTATACACGAGTCAATAAGTTTGCCAGTTTTTTTGGGGGTAAATTGGGGGCCTCGGCTTATATTCGGGTCGGCCTATACTCGAGTATATACGGTATATAATGGTCCTCGTTTTAGTCTCTACAAACAAATGTACCTATATATTACAGATAGGTGAGAATGCTTGGGACCATATATGTCCCCCTTGCTCCCCCCTTTTCATATAGTCATATTAGATTATATATTATTCATTTGCTTTTTATTTATTTGGCTTTTTTATCTCATTATAGATACCCCCATTTTCTGCATCTGCTCCTGATGAGTGGTATATAACCACAAAACGTGTAGAGCTTACCTTTGATGCATTGTCACAGTGTTTTTATTTATTATTTAGAAATTATTATTTTTTATGAACCTATCTATCATTGAGGTCTATACGCTTTTACTACTATAATTCAGGTCTACATACTGAGGTTGAGTGCTATGCATATTATAATGAATTATCTATGTTATACTATGAAGTATTCAGTTTTTATGGATTTATAATTACCAATTTATAATCAATATAATTTTTTATGAGATGATTATGTGTTCTATTGAATCAATTATGTATTATGATTATGACTCTTTAGCTTAATTATTTATTAATTTATAACGTACTATCTACCTATTGTATGTATGGCTTGTATTAATAAATGGAATAATATGTAAATTGAGTGGTTCATTTAATATAGTGACATGCTTCATACAAAGTTCCACCATTTTCCTTTTTTTCTTTTTTTCAATATATCGGGGATGGAGGTGTATGTATATATTGTATACCGCCTCATATAAAGTCCCAATGTTCACTCTATGCTTCCTACCTATGTCCTGGCTGACCGACGTAGTAGGCTTGGGAGCAGAATCTGCGGGCTCCACTGACCGCGGGGGAAGGGGTGCCCAGCTGTAGATCAATCCGGAAAGGAGATGCAGGTGTAGGAGAGCCGGTGAATCCAGAGAACAGCGGAGGTGTTGCTGCCGGGTAGGCCAAGATGGCCGCCGTTTCCCCCAGACAGGCCGGAGCCGCGGAATCCACTTCAGGCGGCCTGGCTCCAGGAGATCTTTGTGTACCCGGGCCTCAGCGGACCCCTAGCAGGCCCGAGGAACAGCCACGGGAGGGCCCGGGATGGCTGGAGGCAGCAGCGACCGTTGCGCGGGGTGTACCAAGATGGCCGCTGTACACTCCAACTAGGCCGAAGCCGCGGACTCGCATAGTAGCGGCCGCGGCGAGTGCGCAATCCGCGCCTCCGGTGCCCGGAGGCCCCCAGATGCCGAGGGACACCGGGATCCGCGCTGAGGACCAGGCAAGGCCAGAGGGACCCGGCAAACCGTAATGTGGGCCTTCGGAAGGCAGGAGATCCCAGCCAGAGGGTCCACTCAGCTCAACGTCTGGCAACGACCCCCCCCCCCCCCCCCCGGAATATTACACTTTTATTGTTTCACTTTAAGCATTATTAAAATCACTGCTCCCGGAAAAAACATCAGTTTTTAAAACTTTTTTTTTTGCATTGATACATGTCCCCTGGGGCAGGACCCAGATCCCCAAACACTTTTTATGACAATAACTTGCATATTAACCTTTAAAATTAACACTTTTGATTTCTCCCATAGACTTTTAAAGGGTGTTCCACGGCTTTCGAATTTGCAGCGAACACCCCAAATTGTTCGATATTCGGTGAACAGTCAATGTTCGGGTTCAAAAAGACCTATTACCTAAGTGTAGCATTTATTAAAACAGGTTGGTCAAATAAAAAAACAATAAATATGCACTCATATTTAACCACTTGCTTCCTGGGCACCTAAACCCCCTTCCTGCGATTTATTTTGGTGGTATTTGATCACCTCTGGGTTTTTATCTTTTGTTAAAAAAATAAAAAAAGACAGATTTAAAAAAAAAAAATACAAAACTGTTTTATATTTTGTTAATACATTTTGCAAATAGGTCATTTTTCTCCTTCATTGAGGTACGCTGATGATGATACACTGATGGGCACCGATAGGCTGCACTGATGGGCTCCGATAGGCTGCACTGATGGGCACCGATAGGCTGCATTGATGGGCACTGATAGGCGGCACTAGTGGTCACTGATGAGGTGGCACTGATAGGGGGGCATTGGTGGCAACTGAGAGGTGACACTGATGGGTGGCACTGATGGACGGCGCTGAAGGACATTGATAGGTGACACTGATAGGTGGCACTGATGGGTGGTAGTGATGGGCACTGATGGGTGACAGTGATAGGCACTGATCAACACTGGTAGGTGACACTGATAGGCAGCACTACTAGATGGTACTGATGAGCCACTGATTGGCACTACTGGTGGGCATTGATAGGTGGCACTTGGGGGCACTGATAAGTGGCACTGATTGCTGGCACTTACTGTGGGCACTGATTCGTGGCACTGGCAGGCGATACTGGTGGGCACATAGGAGGCTCTTCCTCTTCTGGACCGATCTCCCTTCAAACAGAAGCTGGTGAATGGCTTTTTTCTCCTCATGCTGTCAGCATGAGAAGAGAAAAAACATGATTACCTATCTTTTGTTTACATCACGTGATCAGCTGTCATTGGCTAACATTTGATCACGTGGTAAGGGGCCAGGATCGGCCCCTTACTTGGATCTGTGATCACCCGAGTCTCATTGACTCAGGTGATTACAGTGCGCACCACGCATGTCCTTCAGGGGGCGTGGCAAGCCTACAAAGGGGAGGACGTCAATAGATGTACTCCCGACAAAGCAGATCCACGCTGTAGCCATCATTTGGCTAAAGCAGATTTGAAACAGTTAAAATACATAAGGCACATCTATAGGTCTCCAGCAGATGGCAACCATTTAGGTGTTCAATAGAATTGTTTATCATTCCTTCCCTTTTTTTTGCCAGTTGCACCAGTGCCCCCCTTTTTTGCTCCTGGTTACATTTAGGGTATTAGTGCCCTTTACAAACCTCTTTCAAGTCCGTACAGATGTTGTGCTCCAAGTGACATGAATAGGGCTGCCTGCACAGGGATACATGGAACACCAGTGCATTCCCAGCAGGTAAACATGGCCCTCACATGGGTGTACACTGTGTGAACAAAGCCTTAAAGTGTTACTAAACCCAGGACCCTGCATTAATTATATCTGGTCTCCCACAGTACAAAGAACATAGAAATGCAATTATTTAGGTAAATATAAATGGCCTAATATATACAGTACCTGCCTTTTTTCATCAGCAGTTAGAGCAGTCTTGTGACTTCTATCAGTGTCTGTCTGGTTAAAGCTTGCAGGAGGAGTTTGCATTCACCTCTGATTGTCCTATGAGGCTGCAAACCCCTGACCCTTTGTCTGGACAGTGGTGATTGGACCTGTGCTGACCACATCCACTCTCTGAATAACAGAAACCCCAAAAGCTTTTTAGCAATATACACCAAACTGTGCATGTGCAGCTTGTCCCCAAGGCTCTGTTCTATCAGCAGATAGACTAGGGACCGTGGAAGAAGGAGAGGCTCATAGAAGACAGAATCAAACAGCCTTTTTACAAAATACAGAGCATTAACCCCTTGGGTTCCACAGTAAGTACAACAAGCATGCTTTACTGCATATACGGACTGATTTTACTTTTGTGGGTTTAGTAACAATTTAAGGTGTGTAATTGTAGCAAAGTCCCGGGCCCCTTTAAGCCTAATGATGACCTCCAGAGTCAGGGACAGCTGATATCCTTCCACGTAGAGTGGGTTGCAAGGCACGGTGGGTGTAATGCAATATGAAGCGGTGGGTGTAGAATGCAAAGAGATTTACCCCCATCCCCACTTCCCTGTTGGATCCCTAGATTGGCACTCACAGATACTCCTCAAGCATCACCCCCGCGGACACGCTACATCCCTGGCTTGGAGTGTGCCGATGCTCCACAAACATCTCTTGTGCTTTCCCGCTGGCTTCCTGACTTGGCACTTAATGAGGTTTTCCCACTTTTTCACCATCTCTGAGAGAAGTCTGCTCTGGTAATAGCCTCAGCTTCCTCATGAACAACTGTTTCCCGGCCGGTGGAACCATTACTTCTGGTTGGACTACAAGCCTCCAGTCCCAACCCTCTGCTACTCTACTGCTTCTAGATAGGCCCTTAGACAGCCTAGCAGCTGGATGTCCCCAGGATAGGCCTAAGGCTTATGGCCTAGTAGCCTGGGGTAACATATCACACATCCACCCAGACAGCCATCCAAGTGGCAGGGAACCCCAATCACCCGACCCCCACCAAAATAAATAGGCTCTCCCAGCAGGCCAAGGGACCCAAGAAAATCCCTGCCCATTCATTAATAATCTGTCCTTGCTATGCCCTTGATTTATCCAATGTCACCAGATACCAGGCCGCCTAGTGACAGAGGAGAGAAGTGCAGCACTTTCAGAATTAGGGGGAAATCAATTGATCTCCTAACAATTGGCCAAGGTAACTATCGCCTGGCAACTAAACTTAATAGCAACCCTGCCTAAACATCAGGGTCCTACATCATATATGGCAGCTTACAAGTCCTTTAACCACTTGCTTACTGGGCACTTAAACACCATTCCTGACCAGACCAATTTTCAGCTTTTGGTGCTCTCACACTTTGAATGACAATTACTCAGTCATGCAACACTGTACCCAAATGAATTTTGTGTCCTTTTTTCCCCACAAATAGAGCTTTCTTTTGGTGGTATTTGATCACCTCTGGGGTTTTTATTTATTGCGCTATAAATGAAAAAAGACCGAAAATTTTGAAAAAAAACGCATATTTCTTTGTTTCTGTGATTAAATTTTGCAAATGATAATTTTTTTTTCATAAATTTCGGCCACAATTTATACTGCTACATATCTTTGGTAAAAATAACCCAAATTAGTGGATATTATTTGGTCTTTGTGAAAGTTAGAGAGTCTACAAGCTGTGGTGCGAATCATAAAAAATTGATCACACCTGATGTACTGGTGGCCTATCTCATTTCTTGCGACCCGAACAAGTCAGGAAAGTACAAATACCCCCCAAATGACCCCTTTTTTGAAAGTAGACATTCCAAGGTATTTACTAAGATGCATGGTGAGGTTTTTGATGTTGTCATCTTTTTCCCACAATTCTTTGCAAAATGAAGATTTTTTTTATTTTTATTTTTTTCTCACAAAATTTTCAGTGTAATAGGTTATTTCTCTCACATGGCATGTGTATACCACAAATGACACCCCAAAATGCGTTCTGCTACTCCTTCTGCACCAGGACAATGGAAATGCCCACAAAGTGACCCCATTTTGGAAAGCTAACACCCCAACGTATAATCTAGGAGGCATATTGAGTCGTTTGAATGGTTCATTTTTTTTCCAGAAGTTTTGGGAAAATGTGGAAAAAAAATGAAAAAAGCATTTTTTTTACGCAAAGTTGTCCATTTATAAGATATTTCCAACACATAGCATGTACATAGCAAAAATGACATCCCAAAATACGTTCTACTACTCCTCCTGAGTATAACGATACCAAATGTGTGAGACTTTTACACAGCCTGGCCACATAAAGAGGCCCAATATTGAAATAGCACCATCAGGTGTTCTAGGAGCATAAATTACACATCTTATTTCTCAACCACCTATTACAGTTTTGAAGGCCCTGGAGCACCAGAACAATGGAAATGCCCACAAAGTGACCCCATTTTGGAAAGCTAACACCCCAATGTATAATCTATGAGGCATATTGAGTCTTTTGAATGGTTTATTTTTTTCCAGAAGTTTCAGGAAAATGTGGAAAAGAATTAAAACGCAAAGTTGTCCATTTATAAGATATTTCCAACACATAGCATGTACATAGCAAAAATGACACCACAAAATACGTTCTGCTACTCCTCCTGAGTATGGCAATACCAAATATGTGAGACTTTTACACAGCTTGGCCACATGCAGTTGTCCACAGGATGATAGCACTGGTCCAGGCAGCAGGCAGGGACTTGGTCAGCAAAAGTGAACACAATTTTCCAGGCAACAGGCAGGTATACTGTCCATAGTCAATATTGGCAGCAGGCAGGGATACTGTACATATACAGTCCAAGGTCAGTGCAGGCAGAGATCGTCAGCATTGCCAAAATATTGATCCTGGTAGTAGGCAGGAACATGGTCCATCCATGTGGTGTGGTCAGTTCATGCGACAGGCAGAGGCATGATGGTATAGGTCCTACAGGCAGCAGGCAGAAGTAGGGCCTTGTTCAGGACAGAATGGGGATAGGGGTAGAGGCTTCTCCCACCCAAATCTCTTTGAAGCCTCCGAGTCTCCAGACCCTAATCTAGGAATGAGAAAACAAAGGAAATTGTCTTCTTCATCCAAAAAAACTATTCTGGAGCCCCTCACATATGTGAGACCCCTGTTATGAATCCCACTAGTCCACTGAGAGGGTACAAGATCAGTCCAAGAGGCAGCAAAAGGCATGGTCAAACAGTCCAGGGTCAGTTCCAGATCAGGCAGAGGTATGTACAGAATCAGTAGGCAGAAGCGTGGTCGAATAACAGTCCAGGGTCAGTTCCAGATCAGGCAGAGGCATAAACAGAATCAGTAGGCAGAAGCGTGGTCGATTAACAAGCCAGGGTCATGTTACAGAGCAAGCAGAGGCATAAGGGGTGTGAAGGTAAATGGCAGGAAGTGAGGGTTATGGTTACCATACTTCACTAATAATTCACTGAAGTATGGTAACGGCGGAAACAGTCACCTATGCAGAGGCCTGGTTGGGAAGGGCATTGGGCACAATGATAAGTGGTGTCTCTTCTCAATCCTCATTTGCTGCACACCCGACATTTTTTCTGATGTCTTCGGCCTGTTGGTCTGGGAGGGATTTTATCAGGAAAGTGGCGTTCAGAGAGTCTGCTAATTACATTGGATCGAATGTTTTGTGGTGGGCCGTTGGGGTATATAAGGGCAGTGGTGATTTCCTCCTGGTAGCCAAGGAAGGGTATGGGTCTTTCTGTGGATTTACGATAAATTACATATGTGTTGTATATGGCCAAATTAAAGAAAGAAATTGAAATTTTTTTTATACCACTTGTATGTTCTTCTCGTGGCAAGATAGGGTTCGAGCATCTGGTCGTTCAAGTCGACACCCCCCATGAACATGTTGTACTCATGGATACAAGTGGGTTTTTGTATTGGGCCATCCCTCCTGGTGATCTCAACAAAAGTGTTGTTGTGGATCGAAGAAAGCATGTAGACATCCCTTCTGTCCCTCCACTTCACAGCCAAAATTTCCTCGTTCCGTAAAATCGCCGCTTCGCCTTTTCTTAGCCTTTTGTTGACGAGGCTTTGAGGAAAGTCCTTCCGGTTCGTTCTTACGGTGCCACATGCTGGAGTTTGCTTTCTATGGAGGTTACGGAACAGGGGTAAACTGGTATAAAAATTGTCCACATACAGATGGTAGCCTTTCTCCAGGAGTGGGTTTATGAGTTCCCAAACAACTTTCCCACTCGATCCGATGTATTCGGGGCAATTAGGGGGATGTAGCTGGGTGTCCTTCCCTTCGTATACCATGAAGGAATATGTATACCCTGTGGCTCGATCACACAATTTATACATTTTCACCCCAAAGCGGGCCCTTTTGGAGGGAATAAATTGCTTTAGGCCCAGCCTGCCAGAAAATTTGATCAGGGACTCATCCACACATTTGTGTTGGTCTGGGGTAAACAACTGGGGGAAAATCTGAGAAAAATAATTTATTAGCGGCCAAATTTTGTAAAGTGTATCAAAATTTGGGTCATTCCGGGGAAGGCACTGGGTATTGTCGTTAAAGTGTTGGAATCTCATTATCATTAGATATCTGGTCCGGGACATTATTGAGGAAAGGCCTAATGTTCGAGCGTAAAAAAATGATGATGCCGGATAACCCTCTTGCCCAACGGTTGACGGCTGGCTTGTCAGAACTCATAGCCCGCCAACTACTGCCATATAAACTGGTGGACTCGGAGGCCTTTTGCAAATTTGTGGCCATTGGAACACCACAATGGAAGGTCCCAGGAAGGAAGTATTTCTCACAGAAGGGCATCCCAGAGCTATATGGCCATGGTCAGCGGCAAGTGAATGTATCTCTGGCACACAGTGTCGGTGTCAAGATACATCTGACCACAGACACGTGGTCTAGCAAACATGGGCAGGGAAGGTATATCACTTTTACTGCCCACTGGGTGAACCTTCTGACGGCCGTCAAGCATGTAACCCTTGGCACCCGTGTAGATTTGGTTTTACCACCACGGATTGCATGCAGGCCTGGCTCTTCTTCTCCTCCTCCTCCTACTCCATCCTCCTACCTCTCCTCCTCGGCTGACTCCCCCTTTTCCGCTGCTAGCTTCTCTTCCGCTGCACCGCCCAAGCTCCCCAGAACCTATTCGACATGCCAGGTGAGACGTTGCCATGCCGTGCTGCGTCTGTTGTGCCTGGAAGCCAAGAGCCACACTGGCCCGGCACTCCTTTCAGCTTTGCGTTCCCAGGCAGATCAGTGGCTAACACCGCTCAATTTGACAGTTGGTAAAGTGGTGTGTGACAACGGTGCCAATCTGCTTAGCGCATTGAAACAGGGCAAAATGACCCACGTGCCATGCATGGCACACGTCTTAAACTTGGTCGTGCAGCGATTCGTTGTCAAATACCCTGGGGTCCAGGACATCTTGCGGCAGGCAAGGAAAATCTCGGGCCATTTTAGAAGATCTTACACGGCCATGGCTCGCCTTGCTGACATTCAGCGGCGACACAATCTGCCGGTCAGACGTCTTATTTGCGATTGCCCGACGCGATGGAACTCAACCTTCTATATGCTTGATAGGCTGCTCCAGCAGAAACGTGCAGTTAACGTCTACCTGTATGAACTCTGCGGCAGAACAGGTTCTGGGGAGCTGTTTTTTTTTTTCACCGCGTCAGTGGCTGCTCATGCGCGATGCATGCAGACTTCTGCGGCCATTTGAGGAGATCACCAAACTGGTCAGTCGCAGCCATGGCGCCATCAGTGACATGGTACCTTATGCCTTCTTTATGGAGCATGCATTGCGTCATGTCATTGATCAAGCTGTGGAGGAGCAGGAGCGGGAAGATGAGGAAGTCGCAATGCTGGATGAATTCCCGGGGGGGGGGGGGCTACTCTATATGAGACAAGTCAACAACAGGAGTCTGAAGAGGAGCCAGAGGAGGATGGTGCCGGGGCGGATGAGGAGGAGCAAGAAGAGCATGCTTTAAACCTTTCTGGGATCCCTGTTGTTGTGTGTGGATGGGGAGAGGAGAATGAAGAGGACGACATTATCCTAGATAATGAGCAGGAGCCAGGCCACCACACCACTTCCAGTTTAGTGCAAATGGGGGCCTTCATGCTCCAGTGTTTTAACAGGGACCCCCGTATAAAAAGCATAAGGGTCAAGGACTAGTACTGGGAGGCAACGCACTTAGACCCCCGGTACAAACACAAAATGGCTGAAATGTTACCGCCGTCACAGAGGGCTGTCAGAATGGAGCACTCCCAGGCCTTGCTTCACGAAATGCTGCATTCTGCTTTTGCGTGCGCTGGCAGAGGAGCAATTCCCACTCTCAGAGAAGGAGTTGCGGGTACCAATCTAACAGCACCTGCAAGAAGAGGCCGGTTTGAAGATGTGTTGGTGACTTCTTTTATGAGGTCATTCTTTCAGCCGACCCATCGACAGGTGTCATCCGGATCAAGCATCAGGGAACGCCTAGACCGTCAGGTGTCCGACTACATCGGGTTAACGGCCGATGTGGACACTCTGAGGAGTGATGAACCCCTGGACTACTGGGTGGGCAGGCTTGACCTCTGGCCAGAGCTTGCCCAATTTGCAATCGAACTGTTGGCTTGCCCCTCGTCCAGTGTCCTGTCAGAAAGGACGTTCAGCGCAGCAGGGGGGATCGTGACCGATAAGCATACTGGCCTAGCTCACGACAGTGTTAACTACCTCACATTTCTAAAAATGAATGAGGCATGGATCTCGGAGGAATTCAATACATGTGACCAGTAGACCATGTATATGTCTATAAATGATTTTTTAAATCGAGCACACAGACCTTCTTTCTTCATTTGGCTCACTTCCTTGTCCAAAAAAAGCACACCGTACTATATGCCCATACCCTCCTGTTTGAAGAGGTTGAGCGGTGTCATATTTCTACTGGGGCTGCTTATTATGAGGGGGCTCCCACCATCCCTGTGCTGTGCTGACTTCCTCCTGGGGCTGTACCTTTGCTGTGCATATTATGAGGGGCTCCCACCATCCCTGTGCTATGTTCATTATGAGGGGCTCCCGCCATCCCTGTGCTGTGCTGACTTCCTCCTGGGGCTGTACCTCTGCTGTGCATATTATGAGGGGCTCCCACCATCCCTGTGCTGTGCTGACTTCCTCCTGGGGCTGCTTATTATGAGGGGCTCCCACCATCCCTGTGCTATGCTGACATCCTCCTGGGGCTGCTTATTATGAGGGGCTCCCACCATCCCTGTGCTGACTTCCTCCTGGGGCTGTACCTCTGCTGTGCATATTATGAGGGGCTCCCACCATCCCTGTGCTATGCTCATTATGAGGTGCTCCCACCATCCCTGTGCTATGCTGACTTCCTCCTGGGGCTGCTTACGGTGCAGGTGTCAGTGCTGTATTTCACGGTGCTGGTGTCAGTGCTGTATATCACAGTGCTGGTGTGAGTGCTTTATGTCACGCTGCTGATGTCAGTGCTCTCTATCACGGTGCTGGTGTCAGTGCTCTCTATCACGGTGCTGGTGTCAGTGCTGTATATCATGGTGATGGTGTCAGTGCTTTATGTCACGCTGCTGATGTCAGTGCTCTCTATCATGGTGCTGGTGTCAGATCACTCTATCACGGTGCAAGTGTCATTGCTGTATGTCACGCTGCTGATGTCAGTGCTCTCCATCACAGTGCTGGTGTCAGTGCTGTATATCATGGTGCTGGTGTCAGTGCTTTATGTCACACTGCTGTTGTCAGTGCTCTCTATCACGGTGCTGGTGTCAGATCACTCTATCACGGTGCAGGTGTCATTGCTGTATGTCATGCTGCTGATGTCAGTGCTGTATATCATGGTGTTGGTGTCAGTGCTGTATATCACGGTGCTGGTGTCAGTGCTTTATGTCATGCTGCTGATGTCAGTGCTCTCTATCACGGTGCTGGTGTCAGATCACTCTATCACGGTGCAGGTGTCATTGCTGTATGTCACGCTGCTGATGTCAGTGCTCTCTATCACGGTGCTGGTGTCAGATCACTCTATCATGGTGCAGGTGTCAGTGCTGTATGTCACGCTGCTGATGTCAGTGCTCTCTATCACAGTGCTGGTGTCAGATCACTCTATCACGGTGCAGGTGTCATTGCTGTATGTCACGCTGCTGATGTCAGTGCTCTCCAGCACGGTGCTGGTGTCAGTGCTGAATATCATGGTGCTGATGTCAGTGCTTTATGTCACGCTGCTGATGTCAGTGCTGTATATCATGGTGCTGGTGTCAGTGCTGTATATCACGGTGCTGGTGTCAGTGCTGTATATCACGGTGCTGATGTCAGTGCTCTCTATCACGGTGTTGGTGTCAGATCACTCTATCATGGTGCAGGTGTCAGATCACTCTATCACGGTGCAGGTGTCATTGCTGTATTTCACGCTGCTGATGTCAGTGCTCTCTATCACGGTGCTGGTGTCAGTGCTGTATATCATGGTGCTGGTGTCAGTGCTTTATGTCACGCTGCTGATGTCAGTGCTCTCTATCACGGTGCTGGTGTCAGATCACTATATCACGGTGAAGGTGTCATTGCTGTATGTAACGCTGCTGGTGATCATCTCCTGCACCCTCTTCTTTGGCTACCCTGACCTTCCCTCTCCTCTATTGCCTTCATGCGCTCCACAGTCCTGAATTGTCACAACAATTTCACTTATAAAAAAAGAATGCATGTAGTTGTCGATCCCAGATTCACCTCATACATGTGTTATGTCATTGGCCATGTGGTGGGACTATGTTTGCACAGCTAGTAATTATTTTGTGGCTGCAAATTTGACCTGTAGGTTTGCAAAGTTCGTCTCCCATTGAAGTCAATGGGGCCCGCCGCGAACATTATGGTTCGCGAACTATCGGCCGCGTTTGCGGTCCGCGTTCGCGAAACGTCCCGTCGGAAGTTCGTCCATCACTAATCCTAAATACAACAATCTGTCCCTTTCCAGTCTTTTGGGCTCCCTCAATCAGAAATATTTCATTACCTTCAAATTAAGAACTTTTGTATTCCTTTCCTAAGCATTGACGACTCTGTAGATGATTTTACTAAGTTTAAAAATATATGCATGAAAGACTCTCATGCCAGAGGTCTCATATCAACAATATACTCCACATTGCTAGTTAAATCAGATGTTAAATTACCATCTTATGTGGTGATATGGCAAAAAGATCTTGCTCGAACTATAGATAAAACAGAATGCTCTGTAACCTGGTCCAATATCAAATCTTTTCCTCCTAATGTGACAGATATTGAAACCACCTACAAGGTACTCTCACGCTGGTATTTGGTTCCTGCTAACAATAGCTAAATTCGTGCCTGATTACTCAGGTCTCTGCTTTCGTGGCTGTTCAGAACAAGGAACATATATACACATGTGGTGGAATTGTTATATTATAAAAAAAAAATCTGGAAAAATGTTTTTTACTCGCTTCAGAAATGTTTGAAATAGCAATAATACCAGATCCAGAAATTGCACTTTTAATATACACCTGATTACATGACTCGTAAACAATTCAAGCTATTCATACAACTTATGACGGCTGTGAAACAGACAATAACTAAAGCATGGAAAACTCCTTTACTAAACATAGCAGAAACCAAGCACAGAATGAATCGATCAATGTTGCATGCAAAAATGGAAGCCCTAGATAAAGAAAATCTGAAAGGATATGAAGGTCTATGGAAACCATGGATCACACATTGTTTACCTATAAACTTTGACCACCAGGTACTCCAGTCATGGTAACTAACATTTTTATATGCAACAATGATAAAACTATAAGAATAGATTATGCCTCCGGAACACCCCATGCCCTCTGCCCCCCCCCCCCCTTTCCTTACCCTTATTTTCTTTCTTTCTTTTTTCTTCTCTTCCTTATTTCTCTCTTTTTATCATTTCATAAGGTACCTAACAGCAACAGGTGATATGGAATATATTTAAAATATCAAACTCAGTAGTTTATTCAAGTGTGTAACACACATAAGAACTAACCTAATATTGAAACAGTCTGAAAACCATATCATTTTGATAAAAAGAGAACTTATCTAACATTAATTTTGCCTTCTGTGTGCTATATTAATACAATGCCATAACCTGCTTCTTTAACCACTTTCAGACCGGACCAATTTGCTGGTCAAAGACCAGACCACTTTTTGCGATTCGGCACTGCGTCGCTTTAACTGACAATTGCGCGGTCGTGCGACGTGGCTCCCAAACAAAATTGACGTCCTTTTTTTCCCACAAATAGAGCTTTCTTTTGGTGGTATTTGATCACCCCTGCGGTTTTTATTATTTGCACTATAAACAAAAATAGAGCAACAATTTTGAAAAAAACGCATTATTTTTTACTTTTTGTTATAATAAATATCCCCCAAAAATATATAAAAAAACATTTTTTTCCCTCAGTTTAGGCCGATACGTATTCTTCTACATATTTTTGGTAAAAAAAATCGCAATAATCGATTATTGATTGGTTTGCGCAAAAGTTATAGCGTTTACAAAATAGGGATAGTTTTATAGCATTTTTAATAATAATTTTTTATTATTTTTTTTTACTAGTAATGGTGGCGATCAGCGATTTTTATTGTGACTGTGACATTGTGGGGGACCCATCGGACATTTTTGACACATTTTTGGGACCATTGTCATTTATACAGTAATCACTGCTCTATAAATGCAGTGATTCCTGTGTAAATGACACTGGCAGTGAAGGGGTTAACCAGTGGGTGGCAGTGTAGGGGTTAAGTGTTCCTAGGGCTGTGTTACTAACTGTGGGGGGGTTGGGCTTTCATTTAGTGAATACTGATCTCTGCTCCAATCACATGGAGCAGAGATCAGCGTCACTAGTTGCTAGGCAGAATGGAGAAATGTTGTTTACAACGGCACTTCTCCATTCGGCCGCTCCGTGAGACGATCGCGGGGATGTCCGCGGCGATCGAGTCCGCAGGTCCCGCGACCGGACTCACGGGGGTCCCGACCAGCGCGGGAGCGCCCCGCCGGCGGCACGCTCCCGATGGCAGGGCGGCAAATTTAAAGGGACGTACATGTACGCCCATTTGCCTGCCCGTGCCATTCTGTCGACGTACATCATCGTGCGCTGGTCGGCAAGTGGTTAATTTACATGTAACTACTAAAATACCTGGGCTCCTTAAGGGTAGGGACCGATGTGAGCGTGCAATGTACAGGGATAGGGACAATTGTAGACACTCACAAGTTGAACTGGGTGGACTTGTGTCTTTATTCAACCTTACTAACTATGTAACTATGTACCTTTAATTGATACATTATACTTGTTACCTTATGTTGATCTTTCAATAAAAAGATAGCAACAAATGTAACCATAACACCTAAAGACTGGTAAGATGCAGTATAATACATTTTTGGTTTTGGATTTAGTGATGCTTTAAAGAGTCAACTGTGTGTTTGAAATTGAAGTGGAACGTTGTTGCCTGTTAGCTATGGGTCAATGAATTTTGTTTGAATTGCAATCATTCAATACAGCTCCAATCTCTTCTTTAGGCCGCGTACACACGCGGGGACTGTTCGCCCAACTTTGTTCGTCAAACAGTTTGAGCGGACAGTCCGCTCAAAATTAGCATGGACGGACTTGGCCACACACGACGAACGAACAGTCCGCTGAAACTTGCGCGATGACGTGAACGGCACGTACGACGGGACTAGAAATACGACGTCCTATACACTGCAATGCAACCTTCGCCGTGTAAATCCTTTCTGAGCATGCGCGGAACTTAGTTTGACGAACAAGCCTACACACGGGCGGACTGTCCGCTCAAACCAAGTTTCAGCGGGCAGTTTTACGGAATTTCCGAAAAACTTTGTTCGTCAGACTGTCCGCTGAAACTGTCCGCTGAAGCCCACACACGAGCGGACTGTCCGCCGAAACACTGTTCAGCGGACAAAGTTGAGCGAACAGTCCCCGCGTGTGTACGCGGCCTTAGACATGGTAGTCTAAATTGTAACATACCACAAAATGCTTTACTGTCTTACTGTTACATACCTTATACTATCTCCACGTTTTGCAATGTAACATATGGAACTAATAATATTTTGTTGATACAGAAAGCCGGGACTGACACAAGGTGACAGTTGTTTCAGCAAGTCATTGGATTGGAAAAAAGATCAGCATTTTCTTCTCTGCTTTCTTTATAGGCAACAAAGACCATGGGTATCAGGGCTAGCAGAGATGGCACACAGCTACCTCTAGACATGTCACTGTCAGTATCACATTCTGATGCACACAGATTTCAGAATGCCACCCTTTCTGCTGGTGAAATTCATTTGGGTCCTTAATGTTGCTTTCTTTGCAAGAGAAATTTCCTCTTATGCCTGGTACACACGATCGGACTATCCGGCGGACTTAGTCCGGCGGACAAACCGCCAGACTTTGCCGCGGAGGTCTGCCGGACTTTCCGAACTAGCGGACCTGCCCACACACGACCTGACTTTTCCGGCGGATTAGGTCGCTGGACTTTTGAAATGAACGGACTTGCCCACATACAGAGAAAAGTCTGATCATTTTGAACACGGCTCCAGGTAGACGGGACTAGTGAAGGAGGTCAATGTCGCCTGGTATGGACTTAAAGGGGAAGCCCTATACCGAAAAAATGGCGTGGGGGTCCCCCCAAAGTCCATATCAGATCCTTATCCGAGCACGTAGCCTGGTCGGTCAGGAAAGGGGGTGGGGGCGAGCGAGCGCCCATCCCTCCTGAGCCATACCAGGCCATGTGCCCTCAACATGGGGGGTGCTTTGTTGAAGGGGGCCCTGCGGCCCCCCACTCCAAAGCACCTTGTCCCCATGTTGATGAAGACAAGGGCCTCTTCCCAACAACCCTGGGCGTTGGTTGTCGGGGTCTGCGGGCGGTGGGCTTTTCAGAATCCGGAATCCGGAATTAAAGGGGACCCCCAGATACCGACCCCCCACCCTATGTGAATGAGTATTGGGGTACCATGTATCCCTAACCATTCACCTGGTGAAAAAAGTGTAAATAAAAAAACACAACACATGTTTTTATTGGACAGCTCTGGTGGTCTTCTGTCTTGGGGGGTCTTCTCGCTGGACTTCTCCGCTATCTTCTGCTCTTTTACTAGCTCTTTTACTAGCAGAGGAGCCCGGCTTTCTTCTTTGTTGCCGCCATCCGAGGGTCTTGTCCCGCTCTTCTGGGGTCTTGTCCCACTCTTCTGGAGACTTGTCCCGCTCTTCGGGGGTCTTGTCCCCCTCTTCGGTTCTTCTGCCGGGCCTCCGCTTTCTTCCAGCTCTTTTACTAGCGTTGGCCTGGTCTTCTGTCGCCGCCGCCTTCTCTTCTTTTTCTTCCTTGAGATGTTGACTCAACGCTCTCTCTGGCCGCAATGACAGGGACGCATTGTGCAGCGACTTATATAGGGACAAGGGGCAGGGTCACCAGCTGTCCAATAAATTATTTAAAAAACTTGTGTTGTGTTTTTTGCTTTACACTTTTTTTCACCAGGTGAATGGGTAGGGGTACATGGTACCCCAATACTCATTCACATAGGGTGGGGGGCCGGTATCAGAGGGCCCCCTTATTAAAGGGGGCTCCTGGATTCTGATAAGCCCTCCCACCCGCAGACCCTGACAACCAACAGCCAGGGTTGTCGGGAAGAGGCCGTTGTCCTCATCAACATGGGGACAAGCACCCCCCCATGTTGAGGGCATGCGGCCTGGTATGGCTCAGGAGGGGGGCGCTCGCTCGTCCCCACCCCCTTTCCTGACCGGTAGGGCTGCGTGCTCGGATAAGGGTCTAATATGGCTTTGAGGGGGACCTCACGCCGTTTTTTCGGCGTAGGTCTTCCCCTTTACGTCCATACCAGGTGACAGGGCCAGCAAGGTGTCAATCTCGCAGATGGAGGCGGCGACATTAACTTCCTGTGCTAGTCCCGGCTACCTGGAGCCATGTTCAAAAATTGGACTTTGCTCCGTGTGGGGGCCACTCCGTTCATTTCAAAAGTCCGGCGGACAAGCACACAGATGGCCGGATTGTCTGCCGGACGACAATTTTGAGTCAAAACTTCTTTCTAAGTCCACACATGGGCAGAGTCCGCCGTACCAAGTCCGCCGGATTGTCTGATTGTGTGTATGTGGCATTAGGGTTATCTCCTTACGTGTTCTATAGCCAAAACAGAAAGTGAGAGAGAATCCCTCCAAAGTAAAGAAATCCATGGTTGTCACTTGGGTCACCAGAAATAGTGATCCCTTTTACATTTCCCCTTTGTTACTGTTCTGGTGACAACCCACATTTTTTTTTCTTTCACTTCACTCTTGGTAATCACAGAAAACAGGAAAAATAAAGAGATTATGGCTACTTCTAACAGGGTACAGGCAGCAATATAACATCTGGAAGGTGGCAGGATCTAAAATTTTCCGACAACAAAATCTGATTACCTAAATTCCAATTGTGTGTAGAGAATTCCGATGGACAAAGTGCCACGCATGCTCAGAATAAATTACGAGACGAAAGCTATTGGCTACTGCCCTCTTTATAGTCCTGTCGTACGCGTTCTAAGGCACTGCGTTCAGAATGATCGGATTTTCCGACAACTTTGTGCGACCTTGTGTATGCAAGACAATTTGGGGTCAAAATCCAACGTATTTTGTCGTCGGAATGTCTGACCGTGTGTATGGGGCATAATGATCAGTTTTTAGAAAACTTTAATTAAATTTTTGAAGCTCAAGTAAGTTTGTGACGTTTACGTCTTATGCCCTGTATACACGACCAGACTTTCCAGCAGACTAGGTCCGACGGACTTCCCGCCGGAATTCCGGTGGAGTTCCGATGGACTTTCCGAACAGACTTGCCCACGCATGACCGGACTTTTCAGTAGACTAGGCCCGTCGGTCTTCCTGACGGAGTTCCGGCAGACTTCCAAATGAACGGACTTGCCCACACATGGACTAAAGTCCATTCATTTTGAACGTGATGAGTTACGACGGGACTAGAAAAGGAAGTCAATCTCGCTGATTTTATCGGCGAGATTGAGACCTTGCGAGCCCTGTCGACTGGTATGAATTTTAAGGGGAAGCCCCTATGCCAAAAAAAAGGCGTGGGGTCCCCCCAAGATCCATACCAGACCCTTATCGGAGCACGCAGCCTGGGCCGGTCAGGAAAGGGAGTGGGGACGAGCAAATGCCCCCCCTCCTGAGCCGTACCAGGCCACATGCCCTCAACATGGGGGGTGGGTGCTTTGGGGACGGTAGGTGCCCTGCAGGCCCCCCCACCCCAAAGCACATTGTCTCCATGTTGATGAGGACAAGGGCCTCTTCCCGACAACCCTGGCCATTGGTTGTTGGGGTCTGCGAGTGGGGGCTTATCGGAATCCGGGAGCCACCTTTAATAAGGGGCCCCCAGATACCGGCCCCCCACCCTATGTGAGTAAGTATGGGGTACATCGTACCCCTACCCATTCACCTGGGGGAAAGAAAGTCAATAAAAAAACACACTACACAGGTTTTTAAAGTAGTTTATTAGGCAGCTCTGTGGGTCTTCTTCTGACTTCGGGGGTCTCTTCCGACTTCTCATCGCTTTCCGGTTCTTCTCCCGCTCTCCGGCCTCTTCTCCCGCTCTCCGTTCCTTCTGCCAGGCTTCTCCACTATCTTCTGCTAGCAGTGGCCCGGCTTTCTCCTTAGTTGTGGGCTCCTTGAGGGTAGGGACCGATGTGAGTGTGCAATGTACAGGGTTAGGGACAACTGTAGACACTCACTCAGGTTGAACTGGATGGACTGGTGTCTTTATTCAACCTTACTAAGTATGTAACTGTAATCGTCGTCGTCTTCTTGTTCCTTCTTCTGTTCTTCCGATGTTGACACAGCGCTCTCTCCCACTGTAATGCTGTGGACACGGTGCGCAACGACTTATATAGGCATAAGGTGTGGGGTCACCGGTTGATGTCACCCAGTGACCGCACCTCTTATGATGTCAAAATCCCAGCATGCCCTATTACATCACCCGGTGACCCTGCCCCTTATGCCTATATATGTCGTTGCGCACAGTGTGAATGAATGAAATACTTGTTTAGCGCACAATGCAAACTTAATCGCCTCAAGGCGCTGTGGCGAGCTTTGATAATCAGCTAGAAGAGGAAGGTCTTGAGTTTTTTCCTAAAAGCCAGGTGATTTTCTTCAAGGCGGATGTTGATTGGTAGAGCATTCCATAGCCGAGGACCTTGGACAGCGAAACTCCGATCCCCTTGGATTTATACCGGGTTTTGGGCACGAGGAGGAGGTTTTTTTTGGCCGATGGAAGACTGCGGTTTGGTGTGTAATGATTTATTTTCTCCATTAGGTATTGCAGAACTTCTGTATGCCCGCATTTGTGGGTGAGGTAAAGGGTCTTGAATGTGATCCGATGTTTTACGGTTAGCCAATGTAGGCTCCTCAGGGAAGGAGAGATTGATTCCCAGGGTTTTTTTCCTGTTATCAGCCTTGCCGCCGTGTTTTGGATAAATTGTAATCACGCAAGTTGATATTGTGGTAATCCTATGTAAAGTAAGTTTGCGTTGTCCAGTCGTGAATTAATGACGGTTCCAACGACCACTGCTTTGCCATTCTTTGGGATAAAAGGTATGAGTCTACGAAGCATGCGTAGCAGATGGTGAGATCCACTGACTACTGCTCCTATTTGTGCATCCATTGACATTTGTGCATCTAAAATAACCCCTAGACTCTTGGCCTTGGTCCTTGGGGAGATGGTCTGCCCAAAGACGGTGGGTGGAGTCCAGGTGGTTTTGGTTACAGGATTATGATTTGGGTGTAAGATAAGAAGCTCTGTCTTTGATTCGTTGAGTTTGAGGGAGTTAGTGGTCATCCAGTCCTCTATTGATTTGAGGCAGTTTTCAAGTTGTTGTTGGTGATCTTTTTTTCCATTGATACGGAAATAAAGTTGCGTGTCGTCAGCGTAAGAGTGGAAGCAAAGGTCTGAGCATCTGATGATTTGGAGGAGTGGGCGGATGTAAATGTTGAAGAGAACGGGCGACAAAAGAGATCCGTGAGGGACTCTGCAGGTGACTGCCCAAGATTCTGAGAGGAATTTTCCTAGTTTCACTGTCTGTGAACGATTTCCTAGGAAGGACGCAAACCATTGGAGATGTACATCTTGGACTCCAGCTACTTCTGTGAGCCAGACGAGTAGAGCATTGTGGTCTACTGTATCAAACGCTGCGCTTAGGTCTAACAGTACGAGGAGACATGGCTCTCCGTCATTCGCTGCTTCGAGGGCGTCGTCCCAAATCTTAAGGAGTGCTGTTTCTGTTCCATGACCCGGGCGGAAGCCTGATTGCAGCGGGTCCAGGAGTTTGTGAGTATCCAGGTGGAGTTGTAGCTGTTGTACTACTGCTTTCTCCATGATCTTTGAAATGGTGTTGAGGCTTGTAATTGGCCTACGGTTGTTTGGGTCCTGAGGGTCCAGGTTTGGTTTCTTGAGTAGAGGTTTGACGATGCCTTGTTTAAGGATGCTGGGAACAATCCCTTCGTGGAATGATCGGTTTATGAGGTGCGTTATGGTTGGAGCCACAATGTCGGAGTATTCTTTCAGTAGTTTTGTGGGGATGATATCAATTGGTGAGATATTGTCAGGAAGTTTATTAATGATGTTTTTTGTGGTGTCCGCAGTAATTGGGGTTAGTGAAAATTTTGGCGGTTGCGGAATGTCGGTGTAGACATCCTCTTTACGTATTTGCTGGCTGAGGTTGGAAGTTTTCTTCTGACAAATTGTTCTCCTGATGGTTTTGACTTTATCGATGAAAAAATCCAACAGTTTGTCACAGTAATCCTGAGATTCATGTTCTGGGGGTTCTAGGCATACCGGATTCATTGATTGACTAGTTTAAACAGTTCCCGTGGTTGGTTTGCGGCCGTTGAGATTGTATATGAGAAGTGATCCTTTTTGGCTTTGAAGATTGCTTTGCGATAATTCTCTGTGAGACCTTTGTAGTTGAAGTGGTTTTCCTCGGTGGGATTTCTTCTCCATGTTCTTTCCGCTCTTCTGCATTCTTGCTTTGGTATGGAGAGGGAGCTATTAAACCATCCAAAGTTTTTCTTCCTGATGAGAGCCCTGCGTTTTGGAGCTACCGAGTCTGCTGATTGCAGTAATGCCTTGTTCAGGGAGTTGAGTGTTTCCTCCGCAGAGATTGTTTTAAGGTTATTGTAGTTATCTTATTGGATAGAGTGGTTTTTAAGGATTCGGAGTACAGTTTTTTATGTGATCTGGTCCAGTGCGTTGTTACAGGTTTCCGTTTTTTTGTGGGTGATGTTGGTGGCGATTTTGAATTTGATAGCGTGGTGGTCCTTCCATGGCAATGTTATGTTGTCGAGTATGTTGACGTCAATGTTTTGTTTGAAAATTAGGTCCAGGGTGTGTCCTGACCCATGCGTGGGAGTCTTTATCAGTTGCTGGAGACCCAATTCTTCCAGTTAATTGATGCAGGCAGTCGCAATGGAGTCTTTGGGCTCGTTTGCCACAGTATGACAGCGGAAGAGAGCGTCGTGTCAACATCGGAAGAAGGCCAGACCACCGCTAGCAAAAGAGCAGAAGATAGTGGAGGAGCCCGGCAGAAGAACCAGAGAGCCATAGAAGAGGCTGGAGAGCGGAAGAAGAACCGGAAAGAGCGGAGAAGTCGGAAGAGACACCCAAAAGTCAGAAGAAGACCCCCGGAGCTGCCTAATAAACTACTTTAAAAACCTATCTAGTGTGTTTTTTTTTATCGTCTGTCTTTCAATAGGTAGTGGTACGATGTACCCCATACTTATTCACATAGGGTGGGGGGCCGGGATCTTGGGGCCCCCTTATTAAAGGGGGCTCCCGGATTCTGATAAATTTAAAATATGTTCTATTTCTAAAGTCCGTCTGATTTTTGGCAAGCAAAGGTCCGATGGAGCCCACACACGATTAAATTGTCCGACTGATTCGTTCCGTCGGACCTTTGCTGTCAAAAAGTCCAGTCGTGCCATTAGGGTTTGTTAGTGAACATTTCCACTATAGTTTTGGTTCCATTTTGTTACACGCCACTACTATTCTTTAGCACGATACTACATCTGTTTATCCAAAGTATAGACTGTCTTTTAACGTTTCCATAAAAGATAATTGATAAGAACATGAGTCTTCTTACATCTGTACATGATCCCTTTAGTCTCTTGTCACATGGCTAGGGAAGATTTTCTTGTACTTTTATGTAGTGATATCAAAACGTGTTAGTTTTATTTCTGCCAGAGATGAACTGCTTTAGAGATAAAATTAGCATACCGAGTAACTTTCAAACTCAAAGCAACGTCTGCCCATTGTCATTCGGCGTTACAGAAATATTTTATTACTTTCATTTGCAGAACACGTTGACATTATCTTTACAGCATATCCTATTTCTATCAGCACGTCCTTTGCCATCATCTTAAAAAAAATGCCATAACTTTAGGAGAAGGTAATGGCTCAGATAATAGTGACTAAAGTAGATTTGTTGAACTGAGGTCATAATAAAGTTAATTTAACATTGAGAGGCTGCCATCAAAGACGTGAGTGCCATCACATATGTCTTATCACAGTCTAGTTCTTCAACACACCATAATTAAAAGAAAATCACATGATTCAAAATAAACCTCAGATTGTGAAGCAGAAACAAAGGTTTCAGGGAAAACATTACTCTTATTCATAAACATGAACTTGTCATTTGTGGATTTTAAAATTGTCCTTAGCTTTCAATTTAAATTACAACATTTAATAGCTGAGTTAAAGCAGTTTCATTTTGTAAGTCTTTGTAGTTTGTAACTCACTTCTAGGTAAAAAATATTATAATGAAGTGCGTGATGTGAATGTGTGATAAATTAGGACATCACTGGTGGGGGTGTATTTTTAACATGTTAAATTAAGAATTGGCGATGACAGAGAGAGTCTTAAAATGGTTCTAAAGTCTTAATGTTTTTACGTTAATGCATTAAGGTAAAAATCTTTTTGTGTAGATGATTCCCCCTCAGCCTTCCCCCCATACATACCTAAGCCTGATTTTAATCTAGCACTGTGCA
Organism: Lithobates pipiens; assembly: GCF_037356315.1. Taxonomy (NCBI): domain Eukaryota; kingdom Metazoa; phylum Chordata; class Amphibia; order Anura; family Ranidae; genus Lithobates; species Lithobates pipiens. Next base: position 287,257,128 of record NW_027507764.1, read on the forward strand.
TGAGAGCAGTGGCTCTCTCCACTCTCCACCCTTTTCAATATAAAAACAACTTTTCTCTTTTAACCACTTGCAGACCGGACCATTTTGCTGGTCAAAGACCAGACCACTTTTTGCGATTCGGCACTTTGTCGATTTAACTGACAATTGCGCGGTCGTGCGACATGGCTCCCAAACAAAATTGACGTCCTTTTTTTCCCACAAATAGAGCTTTCTTTTGGTGGTATTTGCTCACCCCTGCGGTTTTTATTTTTTGCGCTATAAACAAAAATAGAGCGACAATTTTGAAAACAACACATTATTTTTTACTTTTTGTTATAATAAATATCCCCCAAAAATATTTAAAAAAACATTTTTTTCCCTCAGTTTAGGCCAATACGTATTCTTCTACATTTTTTTGGTAAAAAAAAAACCGCAATTAGCGATTATTGATTGGTTTGCGCAAAAGTTATAGCGTTTACAAAATAGGGATAGTTTTATAGCATTTTTATTAATAATTTTTTATTATTTTTTTTTTTACTAGTAATGGCGGTGATCAGCGATTTTTATTGTGACTGCGACATTGTGGGGGACCCATCGGACATTTTTGACACATTTTTGGGACCATTGTCATTTATACAGTAATCACTGCTATATAAATGCAGTGATTCCTGTGTAAATGACACTGGCAGTGAAGGGGTTAACCAGTGGGTGGCAGTGTAGGAGTTAAGTGTTCCTAGGGGTGTGTTACTAACTGTGGGGGGGTTGGGCTTTCATTTAGTGAACACTGATCTCTGCTCCAATCACATGGAGTTGCTAGGCAGAATGGAAAAATGCTGTTTACACGGCATTTCCTCCATTCGGCCGCTCCGTGAGACGATCGCGGGGATGCCCGCGGCGATCGAGTCCGCGGGTCCCGCGACCGGACTCATGGGGGTCACGACCAGCGCGGGAGCGTGCCGCTGCCGGCGCGCTCCTGATGGCAGGGCGGCATTGAATATTGGACGTACCTGTACGCCAATATGCCTGCCCGTGCCATTCTGTCGACGTACATCGTCGTGCGCTGGTCGGGAAGTGGTTAATGTGATCTTCCTGATTTATAAGTAGCTAATATAGATATAGTACTGATATGCAAGTCCTTACAGAAATTAAAGATGTTAAAAATCATCACTAGGAAATCTACTGTGTCCAGTTTAAATGATTACCGTCCTGTGGCAGTTAAACCAATTATAGTGAAATGTTTGGAGAAACTGTTTTTTGCATTTAGTTACCCAAGTTACAAAAAGAACTGAATAACTTTCAAACTTTATCTGGCCTATGCATTGTCAGGGAATTAGTAGACCAGACTGTGTGGACTGCACAGAGGAAACCAGAAACACATGTAAGTGAATAATAATGGTATTTATTTACATAGGTGACAAGTAAGTGAAAATAACAGTGCACAACCAACCCAAACCCACAAACAATGGTATATACAAATATGTGAAATACCGGAATTGTAGGAAGTGTTACCTGCTCCATACTGCCAGGATCCATCCGCTGATGGACACCAGTACTGTGGCCCAATGATGACATAACACCAGCAGGGAAAGTCTCTCCTGACAGTTACAAACTGCAGGGAGACACCTGCTGGTGGACCTCAGCATTACATGCCAAATGATGGCTCTTACCAGTGGATGGACCCTTTCCTGACAGGACCCCCCCTCAAATAAAGCAGCCTCTGGACGTTCCAACTGGCTGAAATTGTCCATAGTCTATGGCATCAAGCAGAACACTGGACGGGGGTATGTCAGGCTGGGCAACAGGCTCTTCAGGCAGGGCATCTTGTACATCAGGGCTGACAGTGGGCTCCGGGTCATCGAGCTGGGCAGCAGGCATGGGTACTTTAGGCTGGGCAGCAGATAACGACACCTCAGGCTGGGCAGCAGACTCCGGGTCGTTGAGCTGAGCAGCAGGCTCCGGCTAATCGAGCTGAGCAGCAGGCACTGAGACATTAGGCCAAACAGCAAGTACCATAGGGGAAGGCTGGATCACAGGCACTGGCTCAGCAAGCTGGATAATGGGCCCCAGCCTAGTGGGCTGGGTGACGGGCCCCGGTTCAGCAAGCCGAATAACGGGCACTGGCTTAACAGACCGAGTGATGGACTCTGGTTTAGCAGACTGGGTAGCGGGCACCGGTTCCGCAGACTGGGTAGCGGGCACCGGTTCCGCAGACTGGGTAACAGGCATCGGTTCCGCAGACTGGGTAACGGGCACCGAAACTTCAGGCTGAGACACTGGGACTTCAGACTGGAACACCAATATCAAAAAATCAGGCTGGAAAGCTGGCACATCAGACTGGGAAGCTGGCACATCAGACTGGGAAGCTGGCACATCAGGCTGGGAAGCAGGGACATCAAACTGAAGGGCTGGCACATCAGACTGGGAAGCTAGCACATAAGACTGGAAGGCTGGCACATCAGACTGGGAAGCAAAACAAACTGGAAGACTGGCACATCAGACTGGGAGGCTGGCACATCAGACTGGGAGGCTGGCACATCAGGCCGGAAGACTGGCACATCAAACTGGAAGACTGGCACATCAAACTGGGAATCAGGGACATCAAACTGGAAGACTGGCCCATCAAACTGGGAAGCTGGCACATCAAACTGGGAAGCTGGCACATCAGGCCGGAAGACTGGCACATCAAACTGGGATGCAGGGACTTCAAACTGTAAGACTGGCCCATCACACTGGGAAGCTGGCCCATCAGACTGGGAAGCTGGCACATCCGACTGGGTAGCAGGCGCTGGGGCATCCGACTGGGTAGCAGGCGCTGGGGCGTCAGACTGGGTAGCAGGCACTGGGGCATAAGACTGGGTAGCAGGCACTGGGTTGGTTGGTGTGGAGGCAGATTGGTTTACTGGCAGGATGGTGTGGGTCAGAAAGAACTTTCTTTTCTTTTTTGGCTTTGTCACTGCAGCTTTGTATGTAGGTGCAGGGCTGTAGGAAAAGAATGTAGCTGGGCAAAAGGAAGACCAAGGAACAGTGGCTGGAGTAGGGTTCTGTGGGATTGTTACAGGTGGAGGAGAAGAGGCAGGTGGATTGAAGGCAGGATAGGTGCTACACTTGGAGACTGGGTAATAAGGTGCTTTGGGAAAGGGGGCCCGCAGGGCCCCCCCCTTCCCCAAAGCACCCCCCCATGTTGAGGGCACGCGGCCTGGTATGGCTCAGAAGGGGGGGTGCGCTCGCTCGTCTCCACCCCCTTTTCTGAGCGGCCGGGCTGCGTGCTCGGATAAGGGTCTGGTATGGACTTTGGGGGGACCCCACACAGTTTTTTCATCGTATGGGGTTCCCCTTTAAATCCATATAAGGTGACGGGGCTCGCAAGGTGTTAATCTCGCTGATGGAGGTGGCGACATTGACTTTCTGTGCTAGTCCCGTCTACCTGGAGCCACATTCAAAATTAACAGACTTTACTCCATGTGTGGGCAAGTCCACTCATTGAGAAAGTCCGGCGGACCTTTGCTGCAAAGTCCGGACTAAGTCTGACGGATAGTCTGATCGTGTGTACGCGGCATAACAGTGTATTATCACATTATAGAAGTGATGGGCCGTAGAGTTCCACTCACTATACTGCAATTGCCAGCTTCACCTACCAGGCAAAGGAGATTAGCAGAACATACTAAAGTCAGCTGGGATGACATGGTGACCCTTTTCACCTAAGCTAGAAATCTACTGATTGTCTATCCTGCAGTTTTATACAATAATATTTTTGGTTATCATTTTTAATCAGAATCATTTTACATTTTGATTGTACTGTAGATCATCAAAGTAAAGTAAATCAGTATTTCTAAGGAATGAAATTGGCAACAGGAATTATTGATTAAACGTTGTACAGCAATGATTTAATATATAATCTCTTCAAGTTATGCAGAACCCAGGTGGAGACAGGCTCTCTAACTACTTTAATAAAACTTCAATAGTGTAAAGGAGAATAAAAGTGCTATTGATTCCCAGCCTAACGACTGCTTTGCGCTCCTGCATTTTGTCAAAGGCTCTGTAGGGAGCACAGTGTATGTTATGTGCTGTTTGACTGATTAATTATTTTATCATGTTGCTTCAAAGGCCCTGCTCTATAGAAGCAATATCCTGTAATAATAAGGAATAGCAAGCCCAAAACAACTGTTTGCAAGTTCCAAAATATTTTTCTATAATTTTAGGATGAATCAGTGTTATGGAAAGGTATATCTAGATTAAAGCCCCATACACACGAGTGGACTTATGTGCGACAGACTTCCGAAGGAGTTCTGCCGGAGTTCTGCCGGAGTTCTGACAGAGTTCTGACGGACTTTCCGAATGAGCGGACTTGGCCACACACAATCACACCAAACTCCGACGGATTGGAACGTGATGACGTACAACTGGACTCGAATAAGGAAGTTCATAGCCAGTAGCCAATAGCTGCCCTAGCGTCGGTTTTAGTCCGTCGGAATAGCATACACACGAGCGAATTTTTCGGTAGGAACTGGGTCCGGCCGAGTTCCGTCTGAAAAATTTGAAGCATGTTCCATTTTCTAAAGTCTGTCAGACTTTTGCGAATCAAAAGTCCGTTGCAGCCCACACACGATCGAATAGTCTGCCGGAATCATTCCGTCAGACTTTGGATGTTGAAAAGTCCGCTCGTGTGTAAGTTTCCTTAAGGGTGCCTCTGCTTTTGGGGGAATTCTCAGGTTTGGAATCCCCTGAAAGCAGCCTTAATATAGTATTGAGCTATATTGCTCTTAATTTCAGTTATTGCTCTCCCACTGTTACTTTCCCACAGAAATATTGCAGTAAAGACAATTTCTGTGTTTTTATCATAACGTGTTTCTCATTTGTCCTTACACTTACACTATTGCCAGGTGTGCCAGAGGGGGTTGAGACTGTTATTGGGGTTGAGAGGCAGTGTGACAGACTGAATAAACTTAAGTGTGTCCTCCGGGGGTAGCGCTACATAAAACCTGGGAGGTGTTTCTAACTGTGGAGGGGGAGTGTTACACTGGAGGAAAAAAGAGATCGTTATTCAGCTTAGCTGTAATGCGATCTCTCACATTCCCTCCCTGACAGATCAGTGGTGTGCTTTGTTTACATTGGCACACCGTTGATCCGTCTCTTCTGTGAACAATCAGCCATCACAGCCACCACAGCTGATTGACTCCTGCTGTGTCCAATCACAGCGGGAGTGGTGCACCCCCTGAATGGCATGCATGAAATCACGTACAGGTATGTGATTTTTTTGCACCTGGGCCGCCCTGCTGCAGTAAATGTATATGGGACAGTTCGGAAGCGGTTAAAGGGGTTGTAAAGTCTCATGATTTTTCACCTTAACCATTTCAGCCCCAGGAGGATTTACCTGGCCATTTTTTTTGTGATACGGCACTGGTTCTGTTTAACTGACAAATGCACGGTTGTACAACATTGTACACAAACAAAATTTATGTCCATTTTTTCCCACACATAGAGCTTTCTTTTGGTGGCATTTGATCCCCTCTGTGGTTTTTATTTTTTGTGCTGTAAACAAAAAAAAGACTGACAATTTTGAGAAAAAAATATATTTTTTACTTTCTGCTATAATACATATCAAAAAAATATATATATTGAAAAAACTAATTTATTCATCAGTTTAGGCCATGTATTCTGTTGCTTATTTTTGGTAAAAAAAATCGCAAGAAGCGTATATTGATTGGTTTGTGCAAAAGTTATAGCTTCTACAAAATAGGTACATAGATATAGGGACTAGGGATGGCTGAACGGTTCGCCCAGCGGTCGGTTCGCAGCGAATTTTGGCTGTTTGCGGTCCGCCCAATCGGCGGACTATTGCCGCTGTTTGCCCGGCAGACTTACGTGTTTACTGTGTAAAAGAACTTTGACCTATGATGACACATCCATCATGTGGTACAGGACAGCCAATTGAGACATGGACTGGTATGGTATAGGTGTAGTTCAGGATATAGGTTTGAGGCACTGCTATTCAAGTCATTGTTGCAGCAGCCTGTCTTTTGTCAGTGCTGAGAGAGGGACAGCATGCTGTGTGCAGCAGGGACAGTCAGTTTAATCATTAGCTGTTACTATTAGGTCCACAAAAGTCCTTTTCAGGACTGGTATGGTAAAGTAGTACAGGATATAGTTTTGAGTGCTATTCAAGTTATTGTTGCAGCAGCCTGTGTTTTGTCAGTTTAAATAGGGACAGACAGGAAGCTGTGTGTGGCAGTGAGGGACAGTCAGTTTAATCAGTAGCTGTTACTATTAGGTCCACAAAGGTTATTTTCAGGACTGGTATGGTAATAGGCTTGTACACGTATAATATTCTTTCTTCCAAATATAGAAAGAATATTATACTTGACTGCTGCCCTTCTGCTGCAGTAGTCCTTTTTGAGTATAGGGACTGAGGTAAAGTCTGCTAATCACAACCTACTAGTTGCACAAAGGTCCTTATAAGGACTGGTAAGGTATAGTGTACTACAGTATATAGGGTTGAGTGAGGTACAGTCTGCTAATCCTTAAGGACTGGTATAGGTCCACAATATATAGGGTTGAGGTGCACTACTGCTGACTGCTGCCCAATTCTGCAGCAGTCCTTTATCAGTATAGGGACTGAGGTACAGTCTGCTAATCACAACCTACTAGTTCCACAAAGGTCCTTATAAGGACTGGTAAGGTATAGTGTACTATAGTATATAGGGTTGAGTGAGGTACAGTCTGCTAATCCTTAAGGACTGGTATAGGTCCACAATATATAGGGTTGAGGTGCACTACTGCTGACTGATGCCCTATCCTGCAGCAGTCCTTTATGAGTATAGGGACTGAGGTACAGTCTGCTAATCACAACCTACTAGTTCCACAAAGGTCGTTATAAGGACTGGTAAGGTATAGTGTACTACAGTATATACGGTTGAGTGAGGTACAGTCTGCTAATCCTTAAGGACTGGTATAGGGCCACAATATATAGGGTTGAGGTGCACTACTGCTGACTGCTGCCCTATTCTGCAGCAGTCCTTTATCAGTATAGGGACTGAGAGTTTTGTCATAGGGTCATTTAAAAAATGACAGGCAGAAGAAGAGGCAGGCCCTTCCGCAGGGGTGGTAGGGCAGGAGCAACAGGCTTGAGCCAAAGTGGGAAATTGCAGAAGGTGCGTGCGATTACGTCAAAGGAAGCACCAGAATTGGTTGAGTGGCTCACTCAGCCTTACTCTTCTGCACCCTCCTCATCCTCTCGATCTGCACCCTCTTCTTCACTCTCTGCTATGTGCACCCCCAAAGACACTACCACCAACAACACCCCCACCACCACCACATACCTTCCGCTTGAGTCACAGGAATTATTTTCCGATCCATATCAAGACATTTCTGATGCGCAGCCACTCTTGGCATTGGATCAGGAAGAGGAGGTAGCAAGAACCGCCACTCAGCAGTCTGACGACAGTACCCAGATCAGCCCAAGGAGGAGGTTGGTCACCGGTGTTGCTGCCTACTCCGAGATCTGGGGAAGGTGACGTCGATGATGACGTGTCTAGTGATGTCACGTGGGTGCCCACAAGAGAGGAAGAGGAGGGGAGTTCAGAGGGAGATATGGACCAGCAGATAGGGAGGAGAAGCAGGAATAACTTACATTGCACAGGAGGGACAAAGCAGACTGCTAATGTATCAGGAGCAAGTCATCGACCATGTACGGTCACATCTGGCGCTCCCAGGACGCTGGCACATGGCTCCACAGTGTGGGCTTTTTTTAACGTGTCCACTGCTGACAATAGTGTTGCCATCTGCAATCTTTGCAGTCAACGCATTAGTCGCGGTAAGCCCAACACTCACCTAGGGACGACCGCCTTAAGAAGGCACATGAGCTGCCATCACCGACCCCGTTGGGAGAAACGGAACACACAATCCAGGCTCTCACTGTCCAGCCTCGTCCTCTACTTCTCCTTCTCCTCTCTCCTCACAATTGTCCTCCACTCCACCTTCCATCACGCCAAGCTCACGTTTTTCTGCAAAAAGGCAGGCTTCCGTGGGCCTAATGTTCGAGCGTAAAAAAATGATGACGCCGGATAACCCTCTTGCCCAACGGTTGACGGCTGGCTTGTCAGAACTCATAGCCCGCCAACTACTGCCATATAAACTGGTGGACTCGGAGACCTTTCGAAAATTTGTGGCCATTGGAACACCACAATGGAAGGTCCCAGGAAGGAAGTATTTCTCAGAGAAGGAAATCCCAGAGCTATATGGCCATGTTCAGCGGCAAGTGAATGTATCTCTGGCACACAGTGTCGGTGCTAAGATACATCTGACCACAGACACGTGGTCTAGCAAACACGGGCAGGGAAGGTATATCACTTTTACTACCCACTGGGTGAACCTCCTGACGGCCATCAAGCATGTAACCCGTGGCACCCGTGTAGATTTGGTTTTACCGCCACGGATTGTATACAGGCCTGGCTCTTCTTCTCCTCCTCCTCCAACTCCATCCTCCTCCCTCTCCTCCTCGGCTGACTCCTCCTTTTCCGCTGCTAGCGTCTCTTCCGCTGCACCGCCCAAGCTCCCCAGAACCTATTCGACATGCCAGGTGAGACGTTGCCATGCCGTGCTGCGTCTGTTGTGCCTGGAAGCCAAGAGCCACACTGGCCCGGCACTCCTTTCAGCTTTGCGTTCACAGGCAGTGGCTAACACAATTTGACAGTTGGTAAAGTGGTGTGTGACAACGGTGCCAATCTGCTTAGCGCATTGAATCAGGGCAAAATTACACATGTGCCATGCATGGCACACGTCTTAAACTTGGTCGTGCAGGGATTCGTTGTCAAATACCCTGGGTTCCAGGACATCGTGCGGCAGGCATCTCGGGCCATTTCAGAAGATCTTACATGGCCATGGCTCGCCTTGCTGACATTCAGCGGCGACACAATCTGCCGGTCAGACGTCTTATTTGCGATTGCCCAACGCGATGGAACTCAACCTTCTTTATGCTTGATAGGCTGCTCCAGCAGAAACGTGCAGTTAACGTCTACCTGTATGAACTCTGGGGCAGAACAGGTTCTGGGGAGCTGTTTTTTTTTCACCGCGCCAGTGGCTGCTCTGCAAATGTGGCTATTTGAGGAGATCACCAACTGGTCAGTCGCAGCCATGGCGCCATCAGTGACATGGTACTTTATGCCTTCTTTATGGAGCGTGTCATTGATCAAGCTGTGGAGGAGCAGGAGCGGGAAAATGAGGAAGTCGCAATGCTGGATGAATTCCCGGGGGGGCTACTCTATCTGAGACAAGTGAACAACAGGAGTCTGAAGAGGAGTCAGAGGAGGATGGTGCCGGGGCGGATGAGGAGGAGCAAGAAGAGCATGCTTTAAACCTTTCTGGGATCCCTGTTGTTGTGCGTGGATGGGGAGAGGAGAATGAAGAGGACGACATTATCCTGGATGATGAGCAGGAGCCAGGCCACCACACCGCTTCCAGTTTAGTGCAAATGGGGGCCTTCATGCTCCAGTGTTTTAATAGGGACCCCCGTATAAAAAGCATAAGGGTCAAGGACCAGTACTGGGTGGCAACGTACTTAGACCCCTGGTACAAACACAAAATGGTGGAAATGTTACCGCCGTCACAGAGGGCTGTCAAAATGGAGCACTTCCAGGCCTTGCTTCGAGAAATGCTGCATTCTGCTTTTGTATGTGCTGGCAGAGGAGCAATTCCCACTCCCAGAGAAGGAGTTGCGGGTACCAATCCAACAGCGCCTGCAAGAAGAGGCCGTTTGAAGATGTGTTGGTGACTTCGGATATGAGGTCATTCTTTCAGCTGACCCATCGACAGGTGTCATCCGGATCCAGCATCAGGGAACGCCTAGACCATCAGGTGTCCGATTACATCGGGTTAACGGCCGATGTGGACGCTCTGAGGAGTGATGAACCCCTGGACTACTGGGTGGGCAGGCTTGACCTCTGGCCAGAGCTTGCCCAATTTGCAATCAAACTGTTGGCTTGCCCCTCGTCCAGTTTCCTGTCCGAAAGGACGTTCAGCGCAGCAGGGGGGATCGTGACCGATAAGCGTACTCGCCTAGCTCACGACAGTGTTAACTACCTCACATTTCTAAAAATTAATGAGGCATGGATCTCGGAGGGATTCAACACATGTGACCAGTAGACCATGTATATGTCTATAAACGATTTTTTTAATCGAGCACACAGACCTTCTTTCTTAATTTGGCTTACTTCCTTGTCCAAAAAAAGCACACCATACTATACGCCCGTACCCTCCTGTTTGAAGAGGTGGAGTGGTGTCATCTTTTTGGGGCCCAGCAGCAAGTTGCTGGTATCAGTGCTGCTGTTAGTGCTCTCTATCTCGGTGCTGGTGTCAGTGCACTCTATCACGGTGCTGGTGTCAGATCACTCTATCACGGTGCAGGTGTCAGTGCTGTATATCACGGTGCTGGTGCTGGTGATCATCTCCTGCACCCTCTTCTTTGCCTACCCTGACCTTCCCTCGCCTCCATTGTCTCAAGAGTCCTGATTTGTCAGAATTTCACATATAAAAAAAGAATGCTTGTAGTTGTCGATCCCAGATGCAAATATGACCTGTAGGTTTGTAAAGTTCACCATCCCTGTGCTGTGCTGACTTCCTCCTGGGGCTGTACCTCTGCTGTGCATATTATGAGGGGCTCCCACCATCCCTGTGCTATGCTTATTATGAGGGGCTCCCACCATCCCTGTGCTGTGCTGACTTCCTCCTGGGGCTGCTTATTATGAGGGGCTCCCACCATCCCTGTGCTCTGCTGACTTCCTCCTGGGACTGTACCTCTGCTGTGCATATTATGAGGGGCTACCACCATCCCTGTGCTATGCTCATTATGAGGGGCTCCCACCATCCCTGTACTATGCTGACTTCCTCCTGGGGCTGCTTACGGTGCAGGTGTCAGTGCTGTATATCACGGTGCTGGTGTCAGTGCTGTATATCACGGTGCTGGTGTCAGTGCTTTATGTCAAGCTGCTGATGTCAGTGCTCTCTATCACGGTGCTGGTGTCAGATCACTCTATCAGGGTGCAGGTGTCATTACTGTATGTCACGCTGCTGATGTCACTGCTCTCTATCACGGTGCTGGTGTCAGATCACTCTATCACGGTGCAGGTGTCATTGCTCTATGTCACGCTGCTGATGTCAGTGCTCTCTATCACGGTGCTGGTGTCAGATCACTCTATCACGGTGCAGGTGTCATTGCTGTATGTCACGCTGCTGATGTCAGTGCTCTCTATCACGGTGCTGGTGTCAGATCACTCTATCACGGTGCAGGTGTCATTGCTGTATGTCATGCTGCTAATGTCAGTGCTCTCGAGAGGTCGACCGATATGGGTTTTTCTCTGGCCAATGCCGATATTTAGAAATCGTGGCGGCCGATGGCCGATATATGATGGCGATTTTTTTGTGCTGATATGTTAGGCCGATTTATTTATTTATTTTTTTCCTTTTTTTTTTTCCCCCTTCATCTCATAAAATCTAAGTTGGACACCTTTCACACTGGGGCGTTTTTCCGGTCGATTTTGGGCTAAAACTAGCGCCTGTAAATTGCCTTCAAAACGGCTCCCCTGCAGTCTGTGTGAAAGCCCGAGTGCTTTCAAAATGAGGAGATGTGCTGGCAGGACGTTAAAAAAAAAAAATAATAATCCTGCAAGCAGCATCTTTGGAGCGGTGTAAACCTCTCCTCCATCACTCCTGCCCATTGAAATGAATGCTCACCACTGCTGAAGCACATGCAATGCGATTTTGCAGCAGTGCTTCACTGCCCCGCTAGCAGCCGAATAGCGGGGCTAAAATGACGGTAAATTGCTGCTAAAACTAGCAGCGTTTTACCATCAACGCCTGCCCGATCCAGTGTGAAAGCAGCCTTAATAAGTGATGCAGAAAATTTTTTACACATTTATTAAACAAAACAAACCTCCAATCAGTTCACTTGTATGTATAATTTAGATTAAAAAAAGAAAAACTATTTATTAAATACACAAAAACAGGTACTCAAAACTTTTGGACGAAAAAAAAGGGCTAACTTGCGTTTGAAAGACCTCTGCGCAAATACCGCGTCACATAAAATATTGCAACAATTTTATTCCCTAGGGACTCTGCTAAAAAATATATATAATTTTTGGGGCTTCTGAGTGATTTTCTAGAAGAAAATACTGGATTTTTACTTGTAAGCAACAAGTGTCAGAAAAGATTTAGTCTTTAAATGGTTAAACTGAGAACTTCTACACAGGGAGTTCAGCCCATTGAAGAAGAAACATTTGATCTTTTCTTGGCAGCCTGCCCAGAGAGGAGGAAAGTCCTTCACTGATGTCTTCAGGCAACTTACATTGACTTCTATTACAGAAGTCTTTTGCAAGTCGCGCTGAACATGTATTAGGCTTTTTTATCAGCACAATCGGCCGATGCCGATGAATTAAAAAATGACAAATATCGGCGGATATATCGGTCGACCTCTAGTGCTCTCTATCACGGTGCTGGTGTCAGATCACTCTATCACGGTGCAGGTGTCATTGCTGTATGTCACGCTGCTGATGTCAGTGCTCTCTATCACGGTGCGGTTGAATATCTCCTGCACCCTCTTCTTTGCCTACCCTGACATTCCCTCTCCTCCATTGCTTTTAATGCGCTCCACAGTCCTGAATTGTCACAATTTCACATATAAAAAAAGAATGCTTGTAGTTGTCGATCCCAGATTCACCTCATACATGTGTTATGTCATTGGCCATGTGGTGGGACTATGTGTGCACAGCTAGTAATTATTTTGTGGCTGAAAATTTGACCTGTAGGTTTGCAAAGTTCGCCTCCCATTGAAGTCAATGGGGCCCGCCGCGAACGTTACGGTTCGCAAACTATCGGCCGAAAAAATAAATAATTTTTATTAGTGGAACTGCGATATTGTGGCGAACAAATCTGACCCTAAGTGACACTTTTTGGTGACCAGTGACACCAATAGAGTGATCAGTGCTATAAAAATGCACTGATCACTGTATAAATGACAGGGAAGAGGTTAACACTAGGGGTGATCAAAGGGTTAAGTGTTCCCAAGGAAGGTGTTTCTAACTGTCAGGGGGGTGGACTGACTGGGAGTAGAGAGAGATCGCTGTTCCTGATAACTAGGAACAGCTGATCTCTCTCTCCTCCCCTGTCAGATCGGGGATCCGCCTTGTTCACATAGGCAGATATCCATTCTGCTTCTCTTTACCACAATTTGCTGTATCTAATGCATTGACCGACGTACAGATACGTTGGTTCATGCAGCCGGGCCGCCCTGCCGCAGTATATGTGCGGTGGGCGGTCCAGAAGTGGTTAATACTTTCCTTGCATTAAGATAAAAAAACCTTCTTTGCTACAGCTGCCCCGAGAGTTCCCCCTTTTTCTTACCTGAACCTATCCATTCCAGCGACATGCATAAGCCCAGCGGCTCCAGCTTTAGTCTCTGTCCCCATTGGCTCCCTCTGCTGTCAATCAAATCCAGTGACATGAGAGCTGGAAGTCCTGCTGTCTGAGTCAATAGCCCTGAGCACGCTGGAAAGCATCTCTCTGAGGGGGCACCCGATGAAGAGGAGGAGCCAGGAGCGCCAATGGGGCATCCCAGAAGAGGAGGATCGGGGCCGCTCTGCAAAACCCTTGCACAGAGCAGGAAAGTATAACATGTTTGTTATTTTGATTTAAAAAAATGCAAACCTTTACAACCACTTTAAAAAGGTATAGTCTCTACATATGGTGGGGTTTTCTCAAATTTGATTGAAAAAAGTGCAAATATGCGCTAAGGTACCACTACACCATACACAAGGACACCTAAATCTGAGGCGACACATTGTACATTTTAACTTTTTACAGTAGCTAAAATGTCACATATTGACAAAGCCACATATTTTTCGAAATTGCTGCACTTTCAGAACTTAAAAAGCTTTACAGGTACATCAAGATTGGTAGAATGGGGGGGGGGGGGGGGAGATGCTTTGAAGTATGCTAATCTATTTTGAGACTGACATAATTACATAATGGAAGACTGCTGCAAGAGAAAGTTTAATATTGCATCATGAGTTAAACAAGAAAGGGCAGCAGACAAAATTCACAAATTTCACTTAGATAATTGCCCCACAAGTGATTGGAAATATGATAGGCTAAGCATAAAGTATGAATTAAAGAATGTGATATTTAAAGCGGAAGTCCGCACACTGCTGCAAAAATTAAAAGCCAGCAGCTACACATACTGCAGCTGCTGACTTTTAGTAAACGGACACTTACCTGTCCTGGAGTCCAGCAATGTCGGCACTGCAGCTGATGTTTCCATCAGCTGTCGGGTGCATGCCGCCTCCATTGTAAGTAAGGGAACTCGGCAGTGTACATTTAGGTACATTAGGTCCTTGGTTTATTCCAAGACAGTCTGTTCCTTCCAGCAGCATAGCCAGACATTTGCATGCAGGGCCACTAGTACTGCTTGTGTTGATTACAAAGAAGGGGCTGGCTTAGTGCCAACAGAACAGTCTGCTTTTACACAGTAATATCCCCAATTAATAACATACCCTCATATACTCAGCCAGACATGACAGAGAAGAGGGACAGCAATCATTGCTTCTTGCCTGAAGCTACATTCTCATGCAGTGCTTAGAACTTTACAGGCAATGGAGAATCTATGTTACAAGACAAATAAACACGTGCATTGTGCTTCTGTGTACATTCCATGGAAATACTGCTAATTTTAGGACATGACATTGTATAACAGATACTACTACATAATAAACTAACTCTGCCAGACCAATACCCAGCTCTGCTTTACCTTGCCCTTACTCATGAATGGAAACCACACCAAGCTGGAGTAAATATTGGCCGTAGCAGCCATTTTTTCTCGTTCAAAAGTTTTTATTTTATGTTAAAATAAATTACATGTACAGAATATAAGACAAATTATGTGATACCAGAAATAAAAAGTAGACATATTGAAGTACGGATGATACAAAGCAAAGAAGAATTTCAAGATATTCTCATGGGAATGACAATAAATGGCCTTATATATTTTAGAATTTGAAAACATTCTTATATCTGAGTTTTAAACATTTTAATCCCAAGAAAATATAAAAATGTCTAAAAGAAAATATATGATTTTAAAGTTTTGACCATAACTTCTAAAGTATGTTTATAGTAAGTATTATATAGTAAGGGAAGAACATAAAAGGTATATAGGACGGGAAGGGGAGGGAATAATTCTCCGGAGGGGGGTTTTATATATCAGCTAATTGTAATTCTATAAAAAATCTTAATCACCATAGCAATAAAACTTGGTTATCAATATTATCTGACGTATAATATTTAATCCAGGGTTTCCATATGATATCAAACTTTGTCATCTGGTTTTTATCTATAGCGTCCATTTTAGCATGGATGAAAGATTGATTCATTCTACGTTTGGTTTCTGCAATATTCACCACATCTGTTTTCCACGCATTGGCTATAGTCTGCTTTGCGGCTATCAGGAGTGTAAGAACTAATTTGAATTGTTTCGGATTCAGAAAGGCTGGTTTTAAATTAAGGAGAGTTATAATTGTGTCTGGAAAAATTGGACGATCAAAAAATTTTGTAATTATCATAAAGATCTTTTTCCAAAATGATTGTACAATTGAGCAATGCCACCAGGTATGTATATAGGTACCTTTTTCCTGACAACCACGAAAGCAGAGGCCAGTGTTGTCTGTTGAGAATTTGGCGATTCTCGTAGGAACCAAATACCAGCGTGTGAGAACTTTATATGATGATTCAGACACCAATATATTTATAGAGGAAGATTTTGTGAAAGACCATATGTTGGACCAAGACCTAGAATCGATCGTACAATCCAAATCTTTTTCCCACTTAGCCACATATTTAGGTATAACAGTATTAGAATTAGATATCAATTGTGTATACAATGATGTAATACGACCTTTAGCATGTGGTTCCTTGAGACAAAATCTTTCAAATTGAGAAATATTATGTAAGTTTACATTTAAATTGAGAAGAGGAGTATAAAAATCTTTGATTTGGAGATATCTGAATATTTCTGATTGTGGAAGCTTATATAATTCACATAGATCTGTAAAAGATTTTTTTGATGTAGTTGAAGTTAAATTATATAGACAAGTGATACCAGCCTTAGACCAAGCTTTAAAGGTTTTGGGATATTTCCAGGCTGGGTAAAAAGTTCCATTCTTGTGGAAAGATAATAGCGGATTTTGTGGAGATTGCAGACCATGTGAATTTCTATACCTATCCCATAAAGATAGAGAGTGCTTAGAAATGGGATTATTTATAGACTTACGATCCACAGGTTGTAACCATAATATATTGTTTATAGGAAGAGGATCACAGTCTACAGCTTCAATGAGGACCCATAAAGGAATCTCTGTAGAAGAGTGATATTTTGTCAATTGAGATAATTGAGCTTCCTTATAATATATGTTAAAGTCTGGAAATCCAAAACCACCCAAAGCTTTGGGGAGAACAAGTGTTTTTTTGTGAAGTCTGGGTTTTATTTTCCCCCAAGTAAATTTTGTTTCTTTTTGTTGAATCAGCCTAAGAAAATATGCAGGAATATGAATCGGGAGAGTTCTGAATAAATATAAAAATTTCGGAAGAACAGACATTTTTATTGTATTGATTTTCCCAAACCATGATATCGGCATTGATGACCAATTAGATAACGACCTTGTAATATTTTTTAATAGAGCTGGGTAATTAGCTGCAAATAAATCGGAGGGGTTAGGAGTAAACTGCACACCCAGATATGGGAGGCTATGATCTACCCACTTAAAGGGTAGTGAATTTTGTAAAGATTGTTTATCTTTCTCGACAAGTGAAATGTTTAATGCTGAAGATTTTTGAATATTGACCTTAAGGCCCGAAATAAATGAGAATTCTTGTAGTACAACCATAAGATTTGGGGCCGAAACATGTGGAGAAGATTATGATGAAAGCCACCCATTTCAATACCTGTTATAGTGGGTTCCATCCTAATTCTTTGTGCTAAAGGTTCAATGAGTAAAGCAAATAATAATGGTGAAAGTGGACATCCTTGACGAGTCCCCTTCAGTATATTAAACTCGTCCGATTTGTACCCTGCATATCTGATATAAGCTTTGGGATCTTGATACAAATTAGAGATCCCTCGTAAAAAATGAGGGCCGAATCCCCATTTGGAAAGGGTATAGTTCATATATGACCATGATACTGTGTCAAAAGCTTTCATAATATCTAAAGAAAGAAAACAAGTGGGAATACGTCTTTTTTTAGCGGCATGTGACAGGAGTGTTGCGTGTCTAATATTATCTCCTGCTTGACGTAATGGAATGAAGCCCACTTGATCACGATGTATAAGATTGCCTATAATAGTATTTAATCTGTTAGCTAGAATTTTGGCTAAAAATTTTATGTCCAAATTTAGTAACGAAATAGGGCGATAATTAGACCATATTGAATCATCTGTGTGAGGTTTAGGGAGCATACAGATAATTGCAGTTAGGGTTTCTCTTCTAAAAGAATGACCTTCCAAAAGGGAATTAAAAGTGTTTGTCAAGACTGGAGATGGGGTGTCTACAAAAGTTTTGTAATACAGCGCAGAAAAACCATCAGGACCTGGCCTTTTATTTAGTTTCAGATTTTTGATAACTTCAGATACCTCTATAATTGACACTGGTTCCTCCATAATTTCCATTTGTGTCGGTAGAGATATATGAGAGAAAAAATCATTCGCTCTACAAGGGTCCAACTCATTATTAGAGTATACATTTTTTAATTGTGTTTTGAATTTTTGTAATATTTTTAAAGGATTATTTGTGTATACCCCCCTAGAGATTTTCAGATGTATCGGTTTCGTTGGGTTCTGGCAGGATTTTAATGCCCTGGCTAATAGTGTGTGAGGTTTATTCGCATTGATATAGAAATTGTGTTGTGATCTCTTGATGGTTTTATCCGCTGCTTCAGTAAGGAATAGATCAAATTCCAATTTAGCTTTGTCAAGATTTATTTTAGATAAAGAAGAAGGGTTATTTTGGAATGCTGTGTGACATTTATTGAAATTTGTTTCTAAAGTCTGACAAAGGATTTTCCGCTCTCTGTTGAATATGTTTGCTTGCTGTAGATATATGCCACAGAGAACAGGTTTGTGTGCTTCTCATAATGTAGTCGGAGAGACGTCAGGTGTGGAGTTATATTTTATATAATCTTTGAGCGCAATTTCAATATTATTTTTATGAGCTGGATTTTTGAGTAGGAAATCTCTTAATATCCATGTTGGATCTTTTTTGGGGAATTATTGAGGCAACAGTAATGTACAGTGCACTATGATCGGACCATGGGATGGGAATACTTTTTGTAGATATTATTTCTGGAATTAGCCCTATGGACATAAATATATGGTCTATCCTAGAGAATGAGCGATGAGGGAACGAGTAATGTGTGTATTGTCTCTTGGTTGGATTCAATTCTCTCCAAGTATCTACTAGGTTATGTTTTGTAATTAGTTTTGATAAGAGTTGTTTGTCTGCTGTATGTGACTGTGGGATTGGTGATTTATCCAAAAATGGAAATATGGTCTGATTAGAATCTCCACATAGAATTGTAGTACCTATTTTGTGGTGTTCTATAGTTTGAAATAAATGAGAAAGAAAAGAAATAGGATTTTTGTTAGGAGCGTAGTATGATGTAATGGTGATAGCGGTATCAAGTAGGTGTCCTTTAAGAATCAAGTAACGACCTTCTGGATCCTTGATTTCCTTCATTAGTGAAAATGGTGTATTGCAATGGAAAGCTATAAGCACGCCTTGTTTTTTAGAGGAGGCCGAAGCTGTGTATACTTGGGGGTAGTCTTTACTGAAAAATTTGGGAGTGGATTGTGACGCAAAATGAGTCTCTTGGAGGCAAACTATATGTGCTTTTTTGGATGAAAATGTGCGGAAGGCTTTAGTGCGTTTGTGTGGAACGTTTAGTCCCTGAATATTTAATGATATGATGTTTAATGGGGCCACTGAGTTGGGAAAAGTAAATATATGTTGGTGTTTATGTTAGAATGTGTGTCATATAAGAAATTATTTGTCTCCAGAGTATAGGGGTGGAGGGAGGGAGGGGAAAGGAGATAATGACTGAAAAAGAAAATACAATTAATATACAATATTGAAATATATCTTAACATATCTATGTTCTTAATGTGTCCGTTGGGAGGAGAAAATCGCTCCCTCCAAGGGTATATGAGCCACTGTCAACTGCCCGGTGTACACCGAGCTGCTGAGGGTAGCAAGAGAGGGTGCAAGGAACTTCCCTGCAGAACACCAGGAGCCAAACATATACCGTATTTATCGTCGTATAACACGCACTTTTTTCCCCTTAAAATCGGGGGGGAATCATGGGTGCGTGTTATACGCCGATCCCCCCGCCGATCTGCCGATTTGCGCTGTCTGTGGAGCGCCGCCGTCATTTACCGAGCTGAGCCGAGTGTACTGTGTACTCGGCTCCGCTCTCAGTCACGCCCAGTCCCGCCTCCTAGCCTTTACGTCCCGCCATTGGCCCGGTGTTGTGTCCATCACAGGAGCCAGGACAAGGGGCGGGACGGGGGCGTTACTTCGAGCAGAGCCGAGTAGCCGAGTACCCTCGGCTCGGCTCGGCTCTGTCTATGTTGGCGGCGGGAGGAGCCGAAGATCTGGATGGCGGCGGCGGGAGGAGCCGAAGATCTCGGCGGCGGTAAATTTAAAACTAACCAGTCCCGCCTCCTAGCCTTTACGTCCCGCCATTGGCCCGGTGTTGTGTCCATCACAGGAGCCAGGACAAGGGGCGGGACGGGGGCGTTACTGCGAGCAGAGCCGAGTAGCCGAGTACCCTCGGCTCGGCTCGGCTCTGTCTATGTTGGCGGCGGGAGGAGCCGAAGATCTCGACGGCGGCGGCGGGAGGAGCCGATGATCTGGATGGCGGCGGCGGGAGGAGCCGAAGATCTCGGCGGCGGTAAATTTAAAACTAACCATGCTGCAATTGTGGGAAAGGATGTAGGGGGACAGTTGAAGGTTTCTAGGGGTACAGTGGAAGGCTGCAGGGGGACAGTGTAGGGCTGCAGGGGGACAGTGTAGGGCTGCAGGGGGACAGTGGAAGGCTGCAGGAGAACAGTGTAGGGCTGCAGGGGGACAGTGGAACGCTAAAATGATGGGCATTTAAAATGTAAGGTTTTTTCCTTAAACTTGCCTCCTAAAAGTTTTTTTCCTTAAACTTCCCTCCTAAACTTGGGGTGCGTGTTATACGCCGGCGCGTGTTATACGCGGATAAATACGGTAATTTCATTTTTCAAGCAAAAAATAAAAATGTAAGATTAAGGCAACCTCAGAGACAAAAAAAACTGTTATAATAAGGTGCCTAAATTATTAGGAACATTTCTTAAATAAGATTATGATAAAAATATTGATTGGAAGTCATAGAAAAAACTCGGCAGTAGCCATTCTGTTGAAAAAGCAAGATAGTAGCCTCAGTACAGGTGTTTATCAGTCCATAGTGTCAGCCAGATCTGGATCCGGAGGTGGAGATTGTATGCGACTTCTTTTCTGTGGATTGTAGTCTTCTTCTCTTCTGGAAGCAGAGGAGGGATTATCAGCATATGAGGATGATTTTTGGCGAGTGTTCGCAGCATCTCTTGATGTATTTATCATCCCTAGTTTCTGTAAAGTAGTTTGCAGGTCCTTAGCTGTTCGGCACATATATTTGCGACTTTGGAAAGTAAAACGCACTGAGAAAGGAAACCCCCATTGGTAGATTATGTCATTTCGCTGTAATATTTGCAGTAGTGGTTTCAGGGTTCTTCTTTTGTTGATTGTAATTTGTGAGAGGTCTGTGAATAATTGATATTTATGACCCTGGAAAATTAGGGTATCTTTATTTCTAGCTGTATTTAGCAGTAGTTCCTTAGTGCGGTAGAAATGCAATTTTGCGATAATGTCACGGGGAGGACCATCTGTTTTCTTTGGTGTTAGGGCTCTATGAACCCGGTCCATTTCAAGACGCTCTAGTGGGATAGCTGGTTGTAATTCTTGAAAAAGTGCAGTAATAGCACCGTTTAAATCAGTCACAGATTTGGGTATTTCTACTACCATAATACGTATATTGGAGCGTCTTGCACGATTTTCGAAATCCTCCAATTTGGATTGTAATATGTAATTTTCCTCTTTAAGAAAATCAACTTCTGAGGCAATGTTAGATGTATAATTTTCCAGATCGTCTGCTCTAATTTCCAGTGCTGATGTACGCTGACCAATTTCATTAGTAAGGTTTGTGGTGATGGTATCTGCAGTGGATTTTAGTGATTTTTGAAGCAGATTTTCTATTTGTTTCAGCGTTACAGGAGGGGATAAGTCTTTTTGTGTGGAAAGTTCTAAATTCTCCAGAGCTGACATATTTTTCTCAGGTATTTGGTTAGAGAGACTATGTGCCTTTAATGAGAGAACATCTTTATGTAAAGCAGCAGAAGGGGCTGTCTGTTTGTTCTCCTCACTGTGTCTCCCCTCAGAGGGGGAGGGTTTCAGTGCCATACTGCTGTATGTGTGAGGCGGTGCTTTCTTGTTAATTTTCTGCCTCATGAGTCTCCTCTGACCCCCCCCCCCCCCCCGAATGTCACCTATGTAAGGTAGGGATATTTATCTACCGTTTGGTATGATATATGTGCAGAGGGTCGAGTTACCTCCGCCGTTATATGGCTCCGTTGTCCTGCTGAGAATGGAGCTCTAAGCCAGCATTACCTCTCGGCTCGGCTCAGCCTTCTCCCTAGCCAGCCATTTTTTATTAACACTCGAGTAAATTTACATAACTTTATAAAAACCACCGTTAAACCACCACCCATCAGTTATGTACTTGTGTTGGTTTTTGCAGGAAAACCTCAAGCTTGTCACATGATCCAATCTGGCACTGCGGTACCTTAAACTTAAATAAGCCTCCAGCTGACATGCTAGCTCGGAGAGACAACCAAACACTGACCGCAGTGCACCTATTAACCCAGTTCCAGCGAAACCCCCGTTACTTGAAATACCAACAAAGAGTCCCATACCACCGATGGGTCCCAAACTCTTCCGTATCCAAGGTTACTTCCTTCAGCCTCCACGACCAACAACCGCCACAACAAAAAAGGGGAAAACCTTACCCTTATGTGCACCGCCACACCCTGTACGCTCTGTATCCCATCTTGCAAACCTAGAGCCCACATATCAATCCACACAGCATTGAGGTGCACCCCATCTTAACGAAGGTAACGCCATGTATCGACTTCCAAGTGTCTGATCACCAACCCACATTTCCGAATCACAAATCTGCTGACTTCTCTGTTTATTTACGATATTTGATCACCCAACCCCAAAGCCGCCAAAAATTTCTTAAAGACTGCAATAAACTGAAATCTTGTTAACGAACTGCTGCCCCTATGTACCAAGAATGACCCATCACGTCTGGACATACTGTTATGCCGCGTACACACGAGCGGACTTTTGAACATCCAAAGTCCGACGGAATGATTCCGTCAGACTATTCGATCGTGTGTGGGCTGCAACGGACTTTTGATTCGCCAAAGTCTGACGGACTTTAGAATATGGAACATGCTTCAAATTTTTCCGACGGAACTCCGCCGGACCCGGTCCCTCCGAAAAATTCGCTCGTGTGTATGCTATTCCGACGGACTAAAACCGACGCTAGGGCAGCTATTGGCTACTGGCTATGAACTTCCTTATTCGAGTCCAGTCGTACGTCATCACGTTCGAATCCGTCGGAGTTTAGTGTGATTGTGTGTGGCCAAGTCCGCTCAGTCGAAAAGTCCGTCAGAACTCTGTCGGAACTCCGGCAGAACTCCTTCGGAAGTCTGTCGGACATAAGTTCTCTCGTGTGTACAGGGCTTAAGGAATCCCTTCACCAACCCCTCTGGGCAAAGGGCAAATTCAGTATTGCAAATACCTGCACGTTTTTCCCCTTGCCCCGCTGATCCATTTTCGATCTGCTCACCCATATGGGAAACTGATTATCACCACAGATGACCTCGGTTGACCCCAAACCCCCCTTTAACTTCTTGGAAGGGTAAAGCAACTCACTGATCCGAAAAGCCCCAAAAAATGCCAGAGAAAATGCCGCTTTAAAGAACACCCCCTCATATTGGGAAGAACACGTATGAACCAACTGCCCCAATAACCTACCCAAGAGCTCAAAAGAAACGGGTCACCAGGAATCCCTACTTGGCATGGATCACCTGTATCCCTTCATTGCCTGCCTTACCCAAAAATCTTTAGTAAAGTCTGGGGAACCCAGGAATTAAAAATTAATAGGCCCAGCCTCGCCAACTTCTTTTTCAATCCTGATACCGACACCCCCTCTTCCAAATTACGCAAAACAAAGTACAGTACCATCAATCTCAAGTCTTGCTCCTCCCGGTCACTCGTGACCTCCTGCAACAGGGACAACCATTCTTGCCATACCCTATTATACACCACCCATGTCGCCAAGCTCAACGACTACCTTATCCATCCAGATACTCTTCCAAGGCAACTCTCCACAGCTCTTCGGGACAAGGAACCCCTCGTTGCTCCGCCTCTGGTGCCAACTCCTGGGAACTTGTCCCACTGAAAGCGAGAGACAAAGCGTCAGCAATGACGTTTACTCAATAGTAACTGCAATGTCCGAAGTTGCACCTTGCATAGTCCCAATCTCAGCCTGTAGTGCCAACAGCTTATCCTCTGACAGTCTGCACTCCATGGCGTCCGAATCCAGGACAATGCCTAAGAATCTCAGCACCGTAGTCGGTTCTTCCGTCTTTTCTAGGGCCAATGTGATGCAGAAACGAGCGGCAACATGTTCCAGCTTAGTCAATAGGACTGCACAAACGCCCAACGAGGCTGGGCCCACACACAGAAAATCATCCAGGTAGTATATGATTGAATTCACTCCTGCGATGTCTCAAACCACCCACTCCATGAATGAACTAAACTGCTCAAACAAGGCACAAGAAATAGTGCAACCCATAGGCAGGCAGCGGTCTACATAACTCCTCCTGCCAATGGTAACCTAGTAACCTAAAACTATCCGGGTGTACCGGAAGAAGTATAAAAGCCGATTCTATATCAGCTTTTTCCATACGGGGCGCCCTGCCTGTACTTGCAAACCCAAAATACAGCCGCATCAAAAGATGTGTATGATACTGCACACATTTCCAGGTTAATTGCGTCATTGACCAATCCCCCTTTGGGAAGAAAAGATGGTGGATAAACCTAAATTTATTTGGCTCCTTCTTTGGCACAACCCCCAAAGGTGAAACCACCAAATCCGGTAATGGCAAACTAGGGAATGGGCCACCCATGTGGCCCAAAGCCACCTCCTTCCTTAGTTTCTCGGAAACTATGTCTGCATGCTGTAAACTTGAGCGCAGATTGTGAGCCACCGGAGGTGCATTGACCAGTGTCGACTGAATTCTAAACCCCTCTAAAAACCCCATGCTCAACAAGCAGGCCACACCCCTATCTGGGTGCCTATCGAGAAAAAACGGCTGCCTTTTTTCCACTTTCACCGGCGTCGTCCCTCTTACTAATAGACTCCCCGGCATGGCCCTTTTCTTGCTTAAAGCAGTGGGACAATGGGTGCCCACCTGAGCCTCCTGAGCACTCGTGTTTGTACTTGCAGGACCCTCCAAACTTGCAGGAGCCCTCGTTATATTGCCAGTACACCCCCTTTTTTCTTTGTTTCTTGTGGCCGATTGGCTGGGGTTGGATGAGCCACCAGCCCACCCTGGAAAAAACGGACTTGTTGTCCTCGCCGATGTCATAAGTCGCATCTACAGACTAATATCTTTGTGGTCCCACCCTAGTGACGGCCATATCGCCCTCCTCTGCCTGAACTGCTCATTATAGTTCCCCCGTAGACTCTGTGCCTCACCCATGGCGTCCAGGTAGCAGAAAAGCACTGAACAATGTTCAGGGTTCTTCTCACTGATCACACTAGCCATTATGATGAAAGCCTGGAGCAAAGTCCGCGGAATAAGCCTGTATCTCCTCAACCTCTTTGTTATGATCCTCCGGCTTTGCCCCATCTAAATTAAATTTCTCCAGTGACAGACGTGTGAATATCTCCACGTACTCACCTTTCCATATCTTCTCCCTAACCTCCAACTACAGGTGCGCCCCAAGAGGCCCCTGGATACACACATAGACCTCACATTTTGCAGCGTCTGCCAACCTGACCAGATCATGTTTTTTAGAAGCCTCCTCTGCTGTGTCCCCCGTTGCCATCTTGGGAGACTCCTCCTGTCCTACCACCATCGATACACCCACAGTGGGCGTTGCCACTGCCATGGGCACAACCCCTGCAAGGGGATTCCCCGCTACTGTGAACCCCCCCACCATTTTCCATGCCATAGCCGGTGACGGGACCCCACTCGCCCCTGGCTCAAACCGTTTTACCAAATCCTTAAAACCCAGCAGAAACCCCTGTAACCCCAGGTCAGCTGTGGCGTGGTCGCTGACCGACGCTGCCAGAGTGGGGGAAGGGGTGGAAACACCTGCTGCGGGGGGTCTGACTACAAGGCCTTATCCCAACACCTGCCTAGCATCCCCCGCAATACACATTTGAGGGAGAGTCCCACCAGCTGGCGGTCTCGCCTCCATTGCCGCTGGATGTGTTCACTGCACTTCATCATCCGACAGTGACAGCTCACCCTCAGATCGATCTCCCACCATTTCTTGGGCTCCTGCTGACAGCCCTCTGGTGAATTCATCCCCAGATGCAGAGGCTCCGCGCTGCTCTCTGCCATGCCTCCGTCCGTGGTGGATGGGCCCCAGGAGGACGTAAGGTATTCCGAAACATGTTGGGCTGTTTATGCTGATACCACCACGTTTACAGTATCCCCCAGCATGGGTGTATATTTGTTCTTAATTTAACTGTTTTTTTATTTTATGTATTTATTTCCTTTTTTATTTGTTATAACCTGGCCATTTTTGGGTCATACCTCTGGTCCGTTGTATTTTTTAATTTTATAAATTCGTTGATTGTTTAATGGTACGTTCATGATTGGAGTCCACCTTTGTTTCCCCTTCCCGCCGCTCGCGGCCGGGCGGCCCGAGCGTTTTATGTCTTACTACAGGTTTGTCTATTGAGGAACCTTTGTGTATGATAGCCTATCGGAGAGC
The DNA here is from genome assembly GCF_037356315.1 of Lithobates pipiens. Classification (NCBI taxonomy): domain Eukaryota; kingdom Metazoa; phylum Chordata; class Amphibia; order Anura; family Ranidae; genus Lithobates; species Lithobates pipiens. Next base: position 287,283,272 of record NW_027507764.1, read on the forward strand.
TCTTCAAAACTCCGGAAACTAACAGTGATTGGACGGTCATCCTGTCCATCTGTTCAGCGTCAACTGAGAGGGAAGAAGGACGTTCGGCTGGTTCCGGAAACTTTCGGCCCGCTTCGGAAATCTTCAGAGGATCCACACGTGCTTACGCCCTCAGCAGCGTGTGAGAACAGAGTACGCACCTACGATCCTTGCAGAGGGTCTGCCAGCGCTAACGATTCCGTTGGTCTGGAGTCCATCCATTGCGGTAAGAGTGCAACTTTTTTCTGGTCATAGAATATATGTTGGGGTCTTTGCTTTCCAAAATGGGGTCATTTTGTGGGCATTTCCATTGTCCTGGTGCTCAAGGGCCTTTAAAAATGTAATAGATAATCAAGAAATTAGATGTGATATTTATGTCTCTAGAACACCTGATGGTGCTCCCTGCATATTGGGCCTCTCTATATGGCCAGGCTGTGTAAAAGTCTCACATGTGGTATCGCCATGACCAGGAGGAGTATAAGAATGTATTTTGAGGTTTCATTTTTGGTATGTACGTGCTATGTGTTAAAAATATCTTGTAAATGGACAAATTTGTGTAAAAAAAAAAAAAAAAATGTTTTCATTTTCTTACCACATTTTCCAAAAACGTGTGGAAAAAAATGACTTTTTTTTTCATCATTAAATTTTTATTAAAGTTTTTACAGAGTACAATAAGCAAATCATAAAGACTTGAAACCAAAAACAGAGACAAGGAATTGCATAAGCAAAAACAGAAGAACAGAAAAAGTACAATATACACAGTCTAGCCTCACATAGTAGATGAAAGGGTATGGTGGGATTCCGCCACAGTCTATTAGGAGCCCAAAATCGAATACGTAAAGGCATATAACCAGATATCAGTGTGATCAATACCGAGAATTTTGAATGAAGCTTCTTTGGAATCAAGTGTTCCATTCACCTCTCAGGGACTATTATGTTTAGTCCATATGGACCAACTTTTATCAAATTTCCCACTTTGTAAAGAGTTAATAGCAAGAAGACGTTCAAATGTGTAGTTTCTGTGGACTGCTTTTGATATATCAGAAAGATTAATGGTAGTATTTGTTTTCCACGTGCGTAATATGACCACTCTGGTCTCTAATAGTATATAACTAACTACAGCCTTATGCTCAGGTGGGAATCTAACAATACCTATATGGAGTAATGCCAGGGCCAGCGAGGGGGAGGATAGTATCCCAGAGATAGAAGAGATTAGACCAAACGCTTGATTCCATAAGCTTCCACATTGGGACAATCCCAAAACATATGTAACATATTTCCTATTTGTCCACATTGTCTCCAGCAGTATGGTAGGGAGCTTAGAAAATACTTTGATAGTCTATATGGAGTATATTGCCACCTATTTACAATTTTTATTGTCATCTCCCAATGCTTAACACAGTGTGTTGAGTTATGTATTCCTTTAAAGGCTGATTGCCATTGGCTATCCGAGAATGTGGCATTTAGGTCAGTTTCCCAGTTGCGCATTGCTGTAGTTTTCTTAAGGGTTAGTTTATTTTGTAAGTGGTTATAGAAAAAATAAATACCCTTTGTGTTTATATTCGGATTAGTGTAAAATTGCCAAGTTGTTGGTAGGACATAGATTTCTGAATTTGGATGGCTTTTGAGGAAGTTCAAAATGCGCAAGCAAGAGAACAATTTAGTATTAGGTAGGTTGTATTGGGTTAGTAACTGTCCTATGGATTTGGGTTCGGCGGCCATCATACAAGTCCGATATCAAGGAGATACCATGGCCTGTTAAGCCTTTTACTGATAACATTGGGATTTTGGCTTTGAGTAGAATTAAAGGTAGCTGATAAGTCATAGGTTGGGCTACGGTACTTGTCAACCTAAGATAAAGCCTCCATGCTAATAAGGAAGTTTGCATGGGCGGAGACAGAGATGTTAGATTCCAGGGAGTCCAGTTATTGCTCAAAAGGAGTAGTTTTAGGTCATATCAATATTTGATGCTGTCAAGTCTGACTGCATGCAAGTAGTCCTGTATATCCATCAGTCCAGCACCACCAACTTTCTTATGGGCGATGAGGTTGTTTCGTGAGCATCTAGCTTTCTCCCCCCCCCCCCCCCCCCCCCAGATAAATGACCAGGCCATACCCAAAAGCTTGTTAAGGTATTTAGTAGGAATATGAACTGGAATGGTATGAAATAGATAGAGAATCTGTGGCAAGATCATCATTTTGTATGCCGTAACCTTTCCCATCCATGAGAGTTCTCTCTTGGACACCTCTTTAAGTTGGGCATCCAGTTTAGGTAATAGCGCAGCCATATTGGTTTTAATGAGAGTGGAAATGTTATCTGTTAAGGTAATGCCTAGATACACAATACCGTTGTCACTCCATGTATAAGGTAGTTGTGTTTGCATTAAATATCGTATTTTAGGATTTTATGTGCCTGTGGTAATGATCGTTTTGGGTCAGTCAAGAGTAGAATGACATCATCCGCGAAAAAGGTTAATCGAGTGCATGCTGGGTCCACATGGAAACCCTTGTATAAGAGGATGGGTTCTAATAGTTTCGGCTAAAGGTTCTATCATGAGATTGAAAATGGTAGGCGACAATGGACAGCCTTGCCTTGTCCCATGCTTTATATTGAAGATTGTGGATAAAAACCCTGCAGAGTGCACTTGAGCTGATGGACAAGAATAGAGAGCTAATATAGCCGTTAGGATATTGCCTTGAAAACGAATGAACCCGGTCAAATGCCTTCTCTGCGTCAATAGATAACAGCAGAGAAGGCGTTTTGTTCACCCCAGTAGAGTGTATCACATTTATTATCCGCCTAGTGGCGTCCGAAGTCTGTCTCCCCTTCATGAAGCCCATCTGGTCGCGTTGTATAAGTGTCAGAATTATAGACATCAATCTTATGGGCAGTACTTTGGCATAAACCTTCACATCCGAATTGAGTAAGAAATTTGGGCTGAAAATTTGCTGGGGTTGTAGGATCTTTCCCTGGTTTTGGAAGCGTGACTATGTGAGCTCTTAACGTTTCTTGGGGAAAAGAGGCGGTGTCAGCTGCTTTATGAAAAACTTGTGTTAGGTATGGAATTAACGTGAGTTTAAATGTTTTGAGATATTCATTAAAGAATCCATCAGGCCCTGGTGATTTACCATTGGGAAGGTTATCTATTACTCGTTCTATCTCTTGGTCTGATATGGCAGAGTTAAGGTCGGATAGTTGTTGTGTGGATAGACAGGGAAGGTTTAGGTGACGTAAAAAAGGATTGAATCTTATTTGTGGATGGTTGGACTATAGTGGGGTCCTCGTGGAGGTTATATAGTTTGCGGTAGTATTGAGCGAAGTGGTTAGCTATGGCTTGTGGGTCTACAATTTTATGGTGGCTCGTGGGATGGAGGAGAAATGGTATTCTGGATTTTCTATGTGCAGCTTTTAATCTGTTTGATAGGTAATTGCCTGCTCTGCTGGCATTGGCATAACAATTTAATTGTAGGCGACGTAGGTGTTTGTTGTATTGTTGGGAGAGATGTGTCCGTAGTGACTCCCGGAGATGTGAGAGTTCACTAGTTAATTTATGTGTTGGGGTTAATTTATGTAAGCGTTCTGTGTCATGGATTTCTTTCAGCAAGGTGTTTAACTTTTGTGTGTGTGTTTTTTTTTTCCTGGGCCCCTAATTGGATAAGTACACCACGCATAAATGCCTTATGAGAATTCCATAGGACAAAGGGGTCTTGGACTGAATCTTTGTTGTCTGCGAAGAAATTTTGTAGGTGGCTTCGGATTTTAGCATGTGTGTTGGCTTCCTGCAGTAGTCGGACATTACAGCGCCAGATGGGAGGTGAAGAGGAGACACCCTTCTCTAATATAGACAAAGAAACAGCGGCGTGGTCTGACCACGTTATTGTATAAATCTTGGTAGAGTCCACATATTGAAGCAGCCACTTGTCCGTTAGGAACAGGTCAATACGTGAATAGGAGGAGTGCCTATGAGAGAAGAAGGTGTAGTCCTTTTTGTTGGCATGGCGGCACCTTCACACATCAAAAAGTTCCTCAGATTGCAGTATGGTTTGAAGGGAAGCCGTACCTTTAGGTCTGTCTGTGGTGGTATCCATTGTCAGGTCCGGAACTACATTAAAGTCCCCGCAAATGAGGAGATGGCCGTATTTCATAGAGGCCGCTTTTTTAAGTACCTTCCGTAGAAAGCGAAGTTGGTGGGAGTTGGGAGAGTATAGCGTGATCAATGTGTAGGGTTTAGAATTAATATCACCATGGAGGATGATATACCTCCCATTCTCGTCCAGGAGAACTTCCTTGAGTTGAAAGGAAACTGAGTCACTTATAGCCATAAGGACTCCCCCTTTCTTGCGGTCAGGTGTGCTGGCTATAAAAATATGTGGATACTTTTTGTGTGAACAGTAAGGGACTTTAGTCTTTTGGAAATGTGTCTTCTGGACACAGAGTATGTCTGCTTTCTGTGTCATGGCCTCCTTCCATAAAGAGAATCTTTTAGCGGGGTGGTTCAGACCCCTAACATTAATAGATAAGCAGTTAATTACCATTGTTTGGTTGGTGAATGTTGGTATGTGTGCACATGTAGTGGTTACTCACTGTGCGGATGGAGGTTCCGGCGATGGAAGATGGCCACCAGGGCAGGGTGGAAGAGGACCTGGCGGATGCCGTGACGGAAATCCCGTGGACTTCTGGAGATCTGTGTATATCGAGTAAAAAACATGAGGAGTATGGGGTAGTAAGAACAAAACAAAAAGAAACAGTCAACATAGTAAGCATAAGAAATGGATCCAAAAACTGATCCTTGTGCAGAGTCATCTGCTATTTGTTACCAAGGGTGGATGGAGGAGAACTAAGTATTTGTCTCCTGTCCCCGGAGAAACATAGGAGATAGCCATTCGTTATTTCCCGAATTTCCACCAGTTGTTTTCTTCTGAGAACGTTTACGGGATACCACGCCCCATTCCTCCTGCATGTGTGTCGGGTGTGCCTTCTGCGTGCTGGTATCTGTTAGCTCAGGTAAGATGCCCCACTTCCTTAGGGTCTCAATCCCCTCCTCTAACTTGGAGATCATTACTGTAAACCGGTTGTGTGTGATAAAAAGCGTAGCTGGATATTTCCACTTATGGGGAATGTTATGGTTCTTCAGTGCTTTAGTGAGGGATGCCAGGTTTCTGCGGCGCTGTAGGATGTGTCTGGATAGGTCAGGCATCATCCTGATGTCAGCGTATTGTGGGGACAGTTTGTCCAGGTTGCAAGATGCTAACAGGATTTTTTCCTTCACGTGATAATAATGGACCCTTAATAGGATGTCCCTTGGTGTTTCCTCAGGGAGAAAGGTTGGTTTTGGTATCCTATGTATCCTGTCCACTATAAGGTCCTGCACTGTCAATTCAGGCACCAGTGTAGAAAACATAGCTTGGGCATATTGCAGGAGTTGGGTAGGGGGGATAGATTCAGGAATACCCTGCAGTTTGAGGTTGTTCCTCCTGGACCTATCCTCGAGGTCTGCGATTTTATCCTTCAGCCATTCTATATCTTCCCCCTGTGCAGCATGTGCTTCTACCATGACATTGTAGGAAGCTGTATATTCTCCCATTTTTTGTTCCACCCTATCTACCCTGGCACCCAGCACTTGTACTTCTTTGTGGCAGTTGTTAATGCCCCTCATCAGGTCAGAATGAAGAGACGCCCACAGACAGCAGCATTTCTTTCAGGGTGTTCTCTGAAACTGATGCGTCTGTGGTTGGGAAGTCTTTAATAGGGTCTCCTCTGGGTATGTCCTGTGGAGCTGTGTGGTGTTGCGGCCCGCTTATCTCCATGAATGGATCTGGCGTGGTGTTCGGCCTAGTAGGCGATTTCCTCCACAGCCTACATACATTGGGGTGTTTGTTTTCCAAAATGGGGTCATTTTGTGGGCGTTTCCATTGTCCTGGTGCTCCAGGGCCTTCAAAAATGTAATAGGTAATTGATGTTCCTAGAACTCCTGATGGTGCCCCTTGCATTATGGTCCTGTGTATGTGGCCAGGCTGTGAAAGTCTCACACGTGGTATCGCCATAACCAGGAGAAGTAGCAGAGTGTGGCAAATGCCATGTAAGAGAAATAACCTGTTAATATGACAATTCTGTGAAAAAAAAAATCTTCATTTAGAAAAGAATTGTGGGATAAAATTACAACTTTAAAAAACTCACCATGCCTCTTACTAAATACCTCTGAATGTCTACTTTCCAAAAAGGGGTAATTTAAGGAGTATTTGTACTGTCCTGACTGATTTTTGTTTTTTACAAAATTTTCGGTCTTTTTTTATTTATAGCACAAAAAAAGAGATTAAATACCACCAAAAAAGCTCTATTTGTGTGAAAAAAGGACAAAAATGTCGAATAGGTGCAGTGTTGCATTACTGAGTAACTGTCGTTCAAAGTGTAAGAGCACTGAAAGCTGAAAATTGGCCTGGTCAGGAAGGGTGTATACAGTGGTGTGAAAAAGTGTTTGCCCCCTTCCTCATTTCCTGTTCCTTTGCATGTTTGTCACACTTAAGTGTTTCGGAACATCAAACCAATTTAAACAATAGTCAAGGACAACACAAGTAAACACAAAATGCAATTTGTAAATGAAGGTGTTTATTATTAAAGGTGAAAAAAAATCCAAACCATCATGGCCCTGTGTGAAAAAGTGATTGCCCCCTAAACCTAATAACTGGTTGGGCCACCCTTAGCAGCAACAACTGCAACCAAGCGTTTGCGATAACGTGCAATGAGGCTTTTACAGCGTCCTGGAGGAATTTTGGCCCACTCATCTTTGCAGAATTGTCCTAATTCAGTTACATTAGAGGGTTTTTGAGCATGAACGGCCTTTTTAAGGTCATACCACAACATCTCAATAGGATTCAGGTCAGGACTTTGGCTAGGCCACTCCAAAGTCTTAATTTTGTTTTTCTTCAGCCATTCGGTGGTGGACTTGCTGGTGTGTTTAGGATCATTGTCCTGCTGCAGAACCCAAGTTCGTTTCAGCTTGAGTACACAAACAGATGGTCGGACATTCTCCTTCAGGATCTCTTGGTAGACAGCAGAATTCATAGTTCCTTTTATCACGGCAAGTCTTCCAGGTCCTGAAGCAGCAAAACAGCCCCAGACCATCACACTACCACCACCATATTTTACTGTTGGTATAATGTTCTTTTTATGAAATGCAGTGTTCCTTCTACGCCAGATATACTTGGACACACACCTTCCAAAGAGTTCCACTTTTGTCTCATCGGTCCACAGAATGTTGTCCCAAAAGTCTTGGGGATCATCAAGATGTGTTGTGGAGAGATTGAGATGAGCTTTGATGTTCTTTTTGCTTAGCAGTGGTTTTCTCCTTGGAACTCTGCCATGCAGGCCATTTTTGCCCAGTCTTTTCCTGATGGTGGAGGCATGAACGCTGACCTTAACTGAGGCAAGTGAGGCCTGCAGTTCCTTGGACGTTGTTGTGGGGTCTTTTGTGACCTCTTGGATGAGTCGTCGCTGCGCTCTTGGGGTAATTTTGGGCGGCCGGCCACTCCTGGGAAGGTTCACCACTGTTCCATGTTTTCGCCATTTGTGGATAATGGCTCTCACTGTGGTTCGCTGGATTCCCAAAGCTTTGGAAATGGCTTTATAACCCTTTCCAGACTGATAGATCTCAATTACTTTCTTTCTCAATTGTTCCTGAGTTTCTTTGGGTCTCGGCATGATGTGTAGCTTTTAGTGATGGCCGAACGGTTCGCCCGGCGGTCGTTTCGCGGCGAATTTCCGACATTCGCGGTCCGCACGTTCGAACGCCTTTTTCCGTCGTTCGCCGCGGCGGACTTACGTGTTTAATGTATACAAGAACTTTAACCTTTGGTGACACGTTTATCATGTGATACAGGACAGCCAATTGAGACATGACAGCACATGGACACTTGTACATTCCCCCTAACCTATAAATACACCCGATCCGGTGGCCATTTTACATTCTTTCTTCTGTTAAGATAGGGACAGGTTCCTGTGTGGAGTAGGGAGAGATAAACCACTAGCTATTTGGTACACAAAAGTTCTTTTCAGGACTGGTATAGGTGTTAGGTGTTGATAGGTTTGCTGTGCTGCTGATTCTTGCAGCAGCCTGAGTGTCTTTTGTTAGTTTAGAGAAAGGGAAAGGACGGTGTATGCTACAGGGACAGCCAGATTAGTCTTTCATCATCATCATCATCATCATCATCATTAGCTGTTACTATCAAGGTCCACAAAAGAGCTGTTCCAGTAACCACTAATCGTTCTCTTTTTTTGCCAATTTGTATAGGGACAGGAAGGAAGCAGTGTTGTCAGGCAGTGAGGGTAATTTTAAAGACTTGCTGTTATTATTAGTTCCACAAAGGTTCTTTTCAGGACTGGTATCAGTGGTACAGTAATAGGCTTGTACATGTATAATATTCTTTCTTCCAAATATAGAAAGGATATTATACTTGACTGCTGCCCTTCTGCTGCAGTCTGCTAAACATTCACAACTCACTTGTTCCACAAAAGTTCTTATAAGGACTGGTAACTTGGTATAGGGTGCTACGGTACATAGGCTTGAGTGCGGTACAGTCTGCTGTTCTGTAAGGACCGCTATCGGTCCACAATAGATAGGGTTGACGTGCACCACTGCTGACCGCTGCCCTATACTGCAGCAGTCCTTCAGCGGTATAGGGACTGACGTACAGTCTGCTAATCACTAACACACAACCTGCTTGTTCCACAAAAGTTCTTATAAGGACTGGTAACTTGGTATAGGGTGCTACGGTACATAGGCTTGAGTGCGGTACAGTCTGCTGTTCTGTAAGGACCGCTATCGGTCCACAATAGATAGGGTTGACGTGCACCACTGCTGACCGCTGCCCTATACTGCAGCAGTCCTTCAGCGGTATAGGGACTGACGTACAGTCTGCTAAACACTAATACACAACCTGCTTGGTCCACAAAAGTTCTTATAAGGACTGGTAACTTGGTATAGGGTGCTACGGTACATAGGCTTGAGTGCGGTACAGTCTGCTGTTCTGTAAGGACCGCTATCGGTCCACAATAGATAGGGTTGACGTGCACCACTGCTGACCGCTGCCCTATACTGCAGCAGTCCTTCAGCGGTATAGGGACTGACGTACAGTCTGCTAAACACTAATACACAACCTGCTTGGTCCACAAAAGTTCTTATAAGGACTGGTAACTTGGTATAGGGTGCTACGGTACATAGGCTTGAGTGCGGTACAGTCTGCTGTTCTGTAAGGACCGCTATCGGTCCACAATAGATAGGGTTGACGTGCACCACTGCTGACCGCTCACCTATACTGCAGCAGTCCTTCAGCGGTATAGGGACTGACGTACAGTCTGCTAAACACTAATACACAACCTGCTTGTTCCACAAAAGTTCTTATAAGGACTGGTAACTTGGTATAGGGTGCTACGGTACATAGGCTTGAGTGCGGTACAGTCTGCTGTTCTGTAAGGACCGCTATCGGTCCACAATAGATAGGGTTGACGTGCACCACTGCTGACCGCTGCCCTATACTGCAGCAGTCCTTCAGCGGTATAGGGACTGACGTACAGTCTGCTAAACACTAATACACAACCTGCTTGGTCCACAAAAGTTCTTATAAGGACTGGTAACTTGGTATAGGGTGCTACGGTACATAGGCTTGAGTGCGGTACAGTCTGCTGTTCTGTAAGGACCGCTATCGGTCCACAATAGATAGGGTTGACGTGCACCACTGCTGACCGCTCACCTATACTGCAGCAGTCCTTCAGCGGTATAGGGACTGACGTACAGTCTGCTAATCACTAACACACAACCTGCTTGTTCCACAAAAGTTCTTATAAGGACTGGTAACTTGGTATAGGGTGCTACGGTACATAGGCTTGAGTGCGGTACAGTCTGCTGTTCTGTAAGGACCGCTATCGGTCCACAATAGATAGGGTTGACGTGCACCACTGCTGACCGCTGCCCTATACTGCAGCAGTCCTTCAGCGGTATAGGGACTGACGTACAGTCTGCTAAACACTAATACACAACCTGCTTGGTCCACAAAAGTTCTTATAAGGACTGGTAACTTGGTATAGGGTGCTACGGTACATAGGCTTGAGTGCGGTACAGTCTGCTGTTCTGTAAGGACCGCTATCGGTCCACAATAGATAGGGTTGACGTGCACCACTGCTGACCGCTCACCTATACTGCAGCAGTCCTTCAGCGGTATAGGGACTGACGTACAGTCTGCTAATCACTAACACACAACCTGCTTGTTCCACAAAAGTTCTTATAAGGACTGGTAACTTGGTATAGGGTGCTACGGTACATAGGCTTGAGTGCGGTACAGTCTGCTGTTCTGTAAGGACCGCTATCGGTCCACAATAGATAGGGTTGACGTGCACCACTGCTGACCGCTGCCCTATACTGCAGCAGTCCTTCAGCGGTATAGGGACTGACGTACAGTCTGCTAAACACTAATACACAACCTGCTTGGTCCACAAAAGTTCTTATAAGGACTGGTAACTTGGTATAGGGTGCTACGGTACATAGGCTTGAGTGCGGTACAGTCTGCTGTTCTGTAAGGACCGCTATCGGTCCACAATAGATAGGGTTGACGTGCACCACTGCTGACCGCTCACCTATACTGCAGCAGTCCTTCAGCGGTATAGGGACTGACGTACAGTCTGCTAATCACTAACACACAACCTGCTTGTTCCACAAAAGTTCTTATAAGGACTGGTAACTTGGTATAGGGTGCTACGGTACATAGGCTTGAGTGCGGTACAGTCTGCTGTTCTGTAAGGACCGCTATCGGTCCACAATAGATAGGGTTGACGTGCACCACTGCTGACCGCTGCCCTATACTGCAGCAGTCCTTCAGCGGTATAGGGACTGACGTACAGTCTGCTAAACACTAATACACAACCTGCTTGGTCCACAAAAGTTCTTATAAGGACTGGTAACTTGGTATAGGGTGCTACGGTACATAGGCTTGAGTGCGGTACAGTCTGCTGTTCTGTAAGGACCGCTATCGGTCCACAATAGATAGGGTTGACGTGCACCACTGCTGACCGCTCACCTATACTGCAGCAGTCCTTCAGCGGTATAGGGACTGACGTACAGTCTGCTAATCACTAACACACAACCTGCTTGTTCCACAAAAGTTCTTATAAGGACTGGTAACTTGGTATAGGGTGCTACGGTACATAGGCTTGAGTGCGGTACAGTCTGCTGTTCTGTAAGGACCGCTATCGGTCCACAATAGATAGGGTTGACGTGCACCACTGCTGACCGCTGCCCTATACTGCAGCAGTCCTTCAGCGGTATAGGGACTGACGTACAGTCTGCTAAACACTAATACACAACCTGCTTGGTCCACAAAAGTTCTTATAAGGACTGGTAACTTGGTATAGGGTGCTACGGTACATAGGCTTGAGTGCGGTACAGTCTGCTGTTCTGTAAGGACCGCTATAGGTCCACAATAGATAGGGTTGACGTGCACCACTGCTGACCGCTCACCTATACTGCAGCAGTCCTTCAGCGGTATAGGGACTAAGAGTTTTGTCACAGGGTCATTTAAAAAATGACATGCAGAGGAAGAGGCAGGCCCTTCCGCAGGGGTGGTAGGGGTAGGGCAGGAGCAACAGGCTTGAGCCAAAGTGGGAAGTTGCAGAAGGTGCGTTCAATTACTTTAAAGGATGCACCAGACTTGGTTGAGTGGCTCGCTCAGCCTTACTCTTCTGCACCCTCCTCATCCTCTCGATCTGCACCCTCTTCTTCACTCTCTGCTATGTGCACCCCCAAAGACACTACCACCAACAACACGACCACCACCACCACCACCACATACCTTCCGCTTGAGTCACTGGAATTATTTTCCGATCCATATCAAGAGGACATTTCTGATGCGCAGCCACTCTTGGTATTGGATCAGGAAGAGGAGGTAGCAACAAGCGCTACTCAGCAGTCTGACGCCAGTACCCAGATCAGCCCAAGGAGGAGGTTGGTCCCCGGTGTTGCTGCCTACTCCGAGATCTCTACTTATAGCGGTGGGGAAGGTGACGTTGATGATGACGTGTCTAGTGATGTCACGTGGGTGCCCACAAGAGAGGAAGAGGAGGGGAGTTCAGAGGGAGATATGGACCAGCAGATAGGGAGGAGAAGCAGCAATGACTTACATTGCACAGCAGGGACAAAGCAGACTGCAAATGTATCAGGAGCGAGTCATCGACCATGTACGGTCACATCTGGCGCTCCCAGGACACCGGCACATGGCTCCGCAGTGTGGGCTTTTTTTAACGTGTCCGCTGCTGACAATAGCGTTGCCATCTGCAATCTTTGCAGTCAACGCGTTAGTCGCGGTAAGCCCAATACTCACCTAGGGACGACCGCCTTAAGAAGGCACATGAGCAGCCATCACCGAGCCCAGTGGGAGCAACGGAACACACAAAGCCACACTGCAGGCTCTCACCGTCCAGCCTCGTCTTCTACTTCTCCTTCTCCTCTCTCCTCACAATTGTCCTCCACTCCACCTTCCATCACGCCAAGCTCACATTTTTCTGCAAAAAGGCAGGCTTCCGTGGGCCTAATGTTTGAGCGTAAAAAAATGATGATGCCGGATAACCCTCTTGCCCAACGGTTGGCGGCTGGCTTGTCAGAACTCATAGCCCGCCAACTACTGCCATATAAACTGGTGGACTCGGAGGCCTTTCGCAAATTTGTGTCCATTGGAACACCACAATGGAAGGTCCCAGGAAGGAAGTATTTCTCAGAGAAGGGCATCCCAGAGCTATATGGCCATGTTCAGCGGCAAGTGAATGTATCTCTGGCACACAGTGTCGGTGCCAAGATACATCTGACCACAGACACGTGGTCTAGCAAACACGGGCAGGGAAGGTATATCAGTTTTACTGCCCACTGGGTGAACCTTCTGACGGCCGTCAAGCATGTAACCCGTGGCACCCGTGTAGATTTGGTTTTACCGCCACGGATTGCATGCAGGCCTGACTCTTCTTCTCCTCCTCCTACTCCATCCTCCTCCCTCTCCTCCTCAGCTGCCTCCTCCTTTTCCGCTGCTAGCGTCTCTTCCACTGCACCGCCCAAGCTCCCCAGAACCTATTCCACATGCCAGGTGAGACGTTGCCATGCCGTGCTGCGTCTGTTGTGCCTGGAAGCAAAGAGCCACACTGGCCCGGCACTCCTTTCAGCTTTGCGTTCACAGGCAGATGAGTGGCTAACACCGCTCAATTTGACAGTTGGTAAAGTGGTGTGTGACAACGGTGCCAATCTGCTTAGCGCATTGAAACAGGGCAAAATCACGCACGTGCCGTGCATGGCACACGTCTTAAACTTGGTCGTGCAGCGATTCCTTGTCAAATACCCTGGGGTCCAGGACATCTTGCGGCAGGCAAGGAAAATCTCGGCCCATTTCAGAAGATCTTACACGGCCATGGCTCGCCTTGCTGACATTCAGCGGCGACACCATCTGCCGGTCAGACGTCTTATTTGCGATTTCCCGACGCGATGGAACTCAACCTTCTATATGCTTGATAGGCTGCTCCAGCAGAAACGTGCAGTTAACGTCTACCTGTATGAACTCTGCGAAAGAAACGGTTCTGGGGAGCTGGGTTTTTTTTCACCGCGCCAGTGGCTGCTCATGCGCGACACATGCAGACTTCTGCGGCCATTTGAGGAGATCACCAAACTGGTCAGTCGCAGCCATGGCGCCATCAGTGACATGGTACCTTATGCCTTCTTTCTGGAGCGTGCATTGCGTCGTGTCATTGATCAGGCTGTGGAGGAGCAGGAGCGGGAAGATGAGGAAGTCGCAATGCTGGATGAATTCCCAGGGGGGGCTACTCTATCTGAGACAAGTCAACAACAGGAGTCTGATGAGGAGTCAGAGGAGGATGGTGCCGGGGCGGATGAGCAGGAGCAAGAAGAGCATGCTTTAAACCTTTCTGGGATCCCTGTTGTGCGAGGATGGGGAGAGGAGAATGAAGAGGACGACATTATCCTGGATGATGAGCAGGAGCCAGGCCACCACACCGCTTCCACTTTAGTGCAAATGGGGGCCTTCATGCTCCAGTGTTTTAATAGGGACCCCCGTATAAAAAGCATGAGGGTCAAGGACCAGTACTGGGTGGCAACGTACTTAGACCCCCGGTACAAACACAAAATGGCGGAAATGTTACCGCCGTCGCAGAGGGCTGTCAGAATGCAGCACTTCCAGGCCTTGCTTCGAGAAATGCTGCATTCTGCTTTTGCGTGCGCTGGCAGAGGAGCAATTCCCACTCCCAGAGAAGGATTTGCGGGTACCAATCCAACAGCGCCTGCAAGAAGAGGCCGGTTTGAAGATGTGTTGGTGACTTCGGATATGAGGTCATTCTTTCAGCCGACCCATCGACAGGTGTCATCCGGATCCAGCATCAGGGAACGCCTAGACCGTCAGGTGTCCGACTACATTGGGTTAACGGCCGATGTGGACGCTCTGAGGAGTGATGAACCCCTAGACTACTGGGTGGGCAGGCTTGACCTCTGGCCAGAGCTTGCCCAATTTGCAATCGAACTGTTGGCTTGCCCCTCATCCAGTGTCCTGTCCGAAAGGACGTTCAGCGCAGCAGGGGGGATTGTGACCGATAAGCGTACTCGCCTAGCTCACCACAGTGTTAACTACCTCACATTTCTAAAAATGAATGAGGCATGGATCTCGGAGGAATTCAACACATGTGACCAGTAGACCATGTATATGTCTATAAACTATTTTTTTAATCAAGCACACAGACCTTCTTAATTCATTTGGCTCACTTCCTTGACCCAAAAAAGCACACCGTACTATATGCCCCTACCCTCCTCTTTGAAGAGGTTGAGCGGTGTCATATTTCTACTGGGGCTGCTTATGATATCCCTGTGCTGTGCTGACTTCCTCCTGGGGGTTCTTATTATGAAGGGATCACACTATCCCTGTGCTGTGCTGACTTCCTCCTGGGGGTTCTTATTATGAGGGGATCACACCATCCCTGTGCTGTGCTGACTTCCTCCTGGGGCTGCTTACGGTGCTGCTGTCAGTGCTGTATGTCACGGTGCTGCTGTCAGCGCTGTATGTCACGGTGCTGCTGTCAGCGCTGTATGTCACGGTGCTGCTGTCAGCGCTGTATGTCACGGTGCTGCTGTCAGCGCTGTATGTCACGGTGCTGCTGTCAGCGCTGTATGTCACGGTGCTGCTGTCAGCGCTGTATGTCACGGTGCTGCTGTCAGCGCTGTATGTCACGGTGCTGCTGTCAGCGCTGTATGTCACGGTGCTGCTGTCAGCGCTGTATGTCACGGTGCTGCTGTCAGCGCTGTATGTCACGGTGCTGCTGTCAGCGCTGTATGTCACGGTGCTGCTGTCAGTGCTCTGTATTACGGTGCTGCTGTCAGATGCCTCTATCACGGTGCATGTGTCATTCCGGTATGTCACGCTGCTGGTGATCATCTCCTGCACCCTCTTCTTTGCCTACCCTGGTCCCTGACCTTCCCTCTCCTCCATTGCCTTCATTAGCTCCATAGTCCTGAATTGTTAGAACAATTTCCCAAATAAAATAAAAATGCTTGTAGTTATCGATCCCAAATTCACCTCATACATGTATTATGTCATTGTCCAGATGGTGGGACTACGTTTTACCCCCTAATAATTACCACGTGGCCGCAAATTCGACATGAAGGTTTGCAAAGTTCGCCTCCCATTGAAGTCAATGGGGCCCGCGGCGAACGGTCGGTTTCGCGAACGTTTGGGTCCGTTCGCATTTCGCGTTCGCGAAACGTCCCGTCGGAAGTTCGTCCATCACTAGTAGCTTTTAAGGATCTTCTGGTGGACCTTACTGTGTCAAGCAGCTCCTATTTAAGTGATGCCTTGATTGTGAACTGGTGTGGCAATAATCAGGCCTGGGTGTGGCTAGAGAAATTGAACTCAGGTGTGGACAACCACAGTTATAGTATGTTTTAACAAGGGGGGCAATCACTTTTTCACACAGGGCCATGATGGTTTGGATTTTTTTTCACCTTTAATAATAAACACCTTCATTTACAAATTGCATTTTGTGTTTATTTGTGTTGTCCTTGACTATTGTTTAAATTGGTTTGATGTTCCGAAACACTTAAGTGTGACAAACATGCAAAGGAACAGGAAATGAGGAAGGGGGCAAACACTTTTTCACACCACTGTAAGTGCCCAGTAGGCAAGTGGTTAAGCTATATTCTGGTAGGCATGTTACATTTTTTTTTTGAGGCCTTAACCCACTGGACCTGATGATAGATGTATTCACTGGAGTGTTGCCAAGTCAACACCAAAAAAATTGTCATGATTGTCATATGAGGTAAATGCATCATTCTGTTGGATGGATGGACCAAACCATTCATATGGTCCCCAAACGTAAGTAGACATCTATATGAATACCTGATTTGTGGAGCATACCACTTACTTTTGTTGTGTAATGAATATCTTTTAGGTTTACGATATTTTTTATTGTTTTTTCAGAAAACAAGATTACATGCTAAGCTCACCATCAAATAGGTGATCATGTATAAGGAAAGCCATAAACGTACAGTTGCAAAAAAAATTATATGAACCATTTTGGAATGATATGGAGTTCTGCACGAATTGGTCATAAAATGTGATCTGATCTTCATCTAAGTCACAACAATAGACAATCACAGTCTGCTTAAACTAATAACACTAATAATTAAATGTTACCATGTTTTTATTGAACACACCATGTAAACATTCACAGTGCAGGTGGAAAAAGTATGTGAACCCCTAGACTAATGAGATCTCCAAGAGCTGATTGGAGTGAGGTGTCAGCCAACTTTAGTCCAATCAATGTGATGAGTTTGGAGGTGTTGGTTACAGCTGCCTTTCCCTATAAAAAACCCACACCAGTTCTGGGTTTGCTTTTCACAAGAAGCATTGCCTGATGTGAAAGATGCCTCGCACAAAAGAGCTCTCAGAAGACCTACGATTAAGAA
Organism: Lithobates pipiens; assembly: GCF_037356315.1. NCBI lineage: Eukaryota > Metazoa > Chordata > Amphibia > Anura > Ranidae > Lithobates > Lithobates pipiens. Next base: position 287,300,280 of record NW_027507764.1, read on the forward strand.
TTGTTGACTTGCATAAACCTGGAAAGGGTTATAAAAGTATCTCCAAAAGCCTTGCTGTTCATCTGTCCACAGTAAGACAAATTGTCTATAAATGGAGAAAGTTCAGCACTGCTGCTACTCTCCCTAGGAGTGGGCGTCCTGTAAAGATGACTGCATGAGCACAGCGCAGACTGCTCAATGAGGTGAAGAAGAATCCTAGAGTGTCAGCTAAAGACTTACAAAAGTCTATGGCATATGCTAACATCCCTGTTCGCGAATTTACGGTACGTAAAACACTAAACAAGAATGGATTTCATGGGAGGATACCACAGAGGAAGCCACTGTTGTCCAAAAAAAACATTGCTGCACGTTTACAGTTTGCACAAGAGCACTTGGATATTCCACAGCAGTACTGGCAAAATATTCTGTGGACAAATGAAACCAAAGTTGAGTTGTTTGGAAGAAACACACAACACTGTGTGGAGAAAAAGAGGCACAGCACACCAACATCAAAACCTTATCCCAACTGTGAAGTATGGTGGTGGGGCATCATGGCTTGGGGCTGCTTTGCTGCGTCAGGGCCTGGATGGATTACTATCATCGAAGGAAAAATGAATTCCCAATTTTATCAAGACATTTTGCAGGAGAACTTAAGGCTATCTGTCCAGCAGCTGAAGCTCAACAGAAGATGGGTGTTGCAACAGGACAACGACCCAAAGCATAGAAGTAAATCAGCAACAGAATGGCTTAAACAGAAGAAAATACACTTTATTGAGTGGCCCAGTCAGAGTCCTGACCTCAAATTGATTGAGATGTTGTGGCATGACCTCAAGAAAGCAATTCACACCAGACATCTCAAGAATATTGCTGAACTAAAACAGTTCTATAAAGAGGAATAGTCAAGAATTACTCCTGACCATTGTGCACGTCTGATCTTCAACTACAGGTAACATTTGGTTGAAGTTATTGCTGCCAAAAGAGGTTCAACCAGTTATTAAATCCAAGGGTTCACATACTTTTTCCACCTGCACTGCGAATGTTTACATGGTGTGTTTAATAAAAACATGGTAACATTTTTTTTTTTATTATTCCATATGTTTTTATTAAATTGTATGAAAAAGGGTGGTACAAGTAGTAAAGCAATAGAAAACATGGTATGTTATTACATTCATATCGTATAACATCAGTTTGCAATCTAAACCTTAGATTTGTGAGAGAGGCAATATTAGGTCATAACACAAGGTTGTGTCCGATATCTCTAGTCGTAAGTGTAGATCAACTTGCGAGCAAATCACTATGCATTCAGATAAAAGTGTAATTCCAAATTAACTTTAACTGTCACATAGGGCAAAAGCTACTCTATAGAAAACTAGAAAACTATACGAATACAAATACAGCTGTGTTCAGGGATCAGGCGGTCTAGCCTAGAGTTGGAAAAAATTATCCCTTTAGGTCGACCCTCCGCTCAGGCACCCCTAATGGGAACACACTGTGCCTGGGGGGGGGGGGGGGATTGTAGACACAGGGAAACGTTTATAGAGGTGGTCTTAAATGTAAGACAGGGTTTCCTCTGATCGCAGAATGACGTGCAGTTCAAACTCTTACTAATCAAGCCCATGTGTGTACGATAGAACAGGAAGTGAGTATGAGGTGATTAACAAGGGGGGACTTGTCAAGCGTGTAATAAGAACGGTGACTAAAGTCCTACTGAAAGACTGGGTATGCCCATGTTTGTGGAGGGAGTGTGTGCTGAGGTGGGTTAGGGATCGAATTTATAAGTTACAAAGAGATTCAGGGTATGTGAAAAGAGGAGTAGGGGAGGAATGTTGAGAAGGGCGGTTATGAACACTTCGACCCAGGTCAGACAACCACCACGTATGAGTGGAGGCTATCTGGTTATATCGGAGGTTGAGGCGACGGGTCCACGAGTAATGCCTTACATTTAGGGGAATCTCGGAAATGAAGCCAGCAGGCCCAGGTCTTACGGTATCGAGTTGGGTTCTCTTTGACTTGATGTATTAATTCCTCCATTTCCGCTATTTTCTCTGTACGTTTCAGCCAGTCTGATATTAACGGGGTGGAAGATGTTCTCCATTGCAATGGGATGCATTGTTTAGCTGCATTGAGAAGATGTAGCAGGAGGGACTTCCTATAGGTGGACTGAGGAAGGGAGGTATGGTGGAGCAAGTACTGAGCCGGGGTGTAGTCAACTGTGTAGGTAGTGATTTGGGTTATCAGAGAGTGCACCTTCTCCCAGAACGCAGTTATGAGTGGGCATTCCCACCAAATGTGAAGAACAGAGCCTACTGCCGAGTTACATCTCCAACAAAGCGAGGATATAGATGGATGGTAGATGTGAAGTCGGTCAGGGGTACGGTACCATCTAGAGTATAATTTATAATTGGCTTCTTGTGCAGAAATATTAACAGAGCCCTTATGCATGTGTTCGTGAATGTTTTCCCAGTCTTTATGGGTGAGGTCTATGTTAAGTTCGTTTGTCCATTTCTGGTTAATTTTAAGAGAATTATGGTCAAAGTCTTCAAAAAGCATAGCATAGATGGCCGAGATGAGATGGGATTGTGGGCTAGAGTTAGAGCAAAGACTCTCAAATGGGTGTTGTTCCCTGTGCCAAGAGGAGGTGGGATTAATACTGTTCAGAAAGTGTCGTATCTGTAGGAATTGAAAAAAAGGGATGTTACTCTCGGGTACCCTAGAGGGCAAGGATGGGAAGGAAATAATGGAGTAGTTTTTTAAAGAAGTGATGAGCTCTAATAGGAAATCCCAGTCTTTCCAGAAGTGTTTTATTGCTATGAAGTCCTGGAGGGATGGCAGGGTTACCGAGTCATCAGCCCCGGTGAAAGATCGACACACATGTTTGAAACTATTAAGTGTAGCACCAGTGAACGGGGGTGTGAGATATGTTCCTTAGGGGTGAGCTTGGCATCTAGTAACATTTAATTATTTGTGTGTTATTAGTTTAAGCAGACTGTGATTGTCTATTGTTGTGACTTAGATGAAGATCAGATCACATTTTATGACCAATTTATGCAGAAATTCATATCATTCCAAAAGGGTTCACATACTTTTTTTTGCAACTGTATCTGCAACAGACAAGTTCTTTAACAGTAATGGTATCATGGGAGAACATCCACCCAAGCTCATGAACATCATACACACTGGAATAACGTTATTTAGTAGCCTAGCGCTCCCAGAAATTCCTTTTAAGACCTGTGGGAAGATAACACTGGGCCACCAAACTAAAAGATAGAGAAGTGCCTACTAGGGATGAGCTTCGAGTTTGCCTGTTCGCCTGTTCAGCGAACAGTGAACAATTTGGGCTGTTCGCAGCAAATTCGAAAAGCCGGAACACCCTATACAAGTCTATGGGAGAAATCTAAAGTGCTCATTTTAAAGGGTAATATGCAGGTTACTATCCTAAAAAGTGTTTGGGGACCCGGGTCCTGCCCCAGGGGACATGGATCAATGCAAAAAAAAGTTTTCAAAACGGCCGTTTATTCAGTAGCAGTGATTTTAATAATGATTAAAGTGAAACAATAAAAGTGTAATATTCCTTTAAATTTCGTAGCTGGGGGGTATCTATAGTATGCCTGTGAAGGGGCGCATGTTTCTGGTGCTTAGAACTGTCCCTGCACAAAGTGTCATTTGTGCAGGAAAAAAAGTCTTTTAAAATCACTTGCGGCTAAATTGTCGGCTCCCCGTAATACAGAGAACACTCAATGAGTGTTCTCTGTATTAGCGGACAATTCATTCATTCATTGATAAAAAAAAAGCGTGGGGGTTCCCCTAAATTCAATTACCAGGCCCTTCAGGTCTGACATGGATATTAAGGGGAACCCCGTGTCAAATTTTTTAAAAAAATGACGTGGGGGTCCCCCTAAATATCCATACCAGACCCTTCAGGTCTGATATAGATATTAAGGGGAACCCCGCATCAAATTTTAAAAAAAATTGACGTGGGGTCCCCCTAAAAATCCATACCAGACCCTTTATCCGAGCACGCAACCTGGCAGGCCGCAGGAAAAGAGGGGGGGACGAGAGAGCGGCCCCCCTCCCTCCTGAACCGTACCAGGCCACATACCCTCAACATTGGGAGGATGCTTTGGGGGTCTGTGACCCCTCAAAGCACCTTGTCCCCATGTTGATGAGGACAAGGGCCTCATCCTCACAACCCTGGCCGGTGGTTGTGAGGGTCTGCGGGTGGGGGGCTTATCAGAATCTGGAAGCCCCCTTTAACAAGGGGACCCCCAGATCCCGGCCCCCCCCTGTTTGAAATGGTAAGGGGGTACAAAAGTACCCCTACCATTTCACAAAGAAAGTGTAAAAATGGTTAAATAAGACAAACACACTTTTGAAAAATTCCTTTATTAAAAATAAAAAAAAATAAAAAAAAGATTCCAGCGGTACTAATCCACTCTTGCTATCCAGCGACGTATCTCCAGGGTCCAGCGATGGATGATCACATCCAGCGACGGGGGATCTCTCAGTCCAGCGCTGTCCATACATCCTTCTTCTGTCTCCACTGTGGAGACTGCGGAGATCCCAGCGCTGACGTTTCTTATATTAGGAGGGCGGGGCCACCCGTCACCTGACCCCGCCCCTCTGACGCTGGAGAGGGAAGCCAGGGGTTCCCCAGTGACGTGTGGGTGACCCCGTCCCCTCTGATGTAATGCAGGTTTCCGTTACATCAGAGGGGGCGGGGTCACCCACACGTCAATGGGGAACCCCTTGCTCCCTTCACCAGCGTGATCATTTTAGATTGTGAACATTCGAGTCCCATAGACTAGTTTAGGTCTGTTCGCAGGTTCTGGTGCGAACCGAACAGGGGGGTGTTCGGCTCATCCCTAGTGCCTACCCAGTTGTTGGCTTATACTGGACACCAGTCCTGCCTCCTACACCGATATGATATTGGATAGGAGAAGGCTCCAAGGTATAGAATGGACAAAAGACCATAATCAGGATAGTCAGAAAAATACAAAAAGTATAAAAATATATAAATTTATTGGATATATAACAATATGGACATCTAAAAGCATAAAGTGGAACTGAGATATCAATATAGAAATGCAGTTTGCTCAATACTGCAGTGTACAATGCATAATTGAACTTTAAATCAAAAGAATTAGTACACTGTAAATAATGCAGAAAAAACACTACATGTTTCGGAAACCACAAAAAAATATTTTTTTTCCTTTTTGTAGAATATCTACTTCCTCCTTCTGGGGTTGGATAAGAGCTTGCTTATATATTTCTATCAAGAGAAATATATGTATAAATAAACAAGCAATACTTAAACCGTAATATAACATGTAACAATTGTTACAAATGATACACAGCATCATTGCAAACGGATGGTGTCCCACTTCCAAAAATCCACTAAGTTGTATAGCAATCATGGGGTAGGGCAGATAGAATACTGCCCTAATCACTACGATCGTGCTACTGACTAAAGTATATCAAGCATTTGGTATTACATGGATCTGTATAGGAGGCCGGAACAATTTCCACTCACGCAGGGCGGCAAGTCAGAGCTCACAGGAACCACCAAGAAAAATGGGGGAAGTGTGCATGGAAAGCATAGATCTAGCAAATAAAAAAACACTGATAAGATATTGAGCTGGCTGGGGGGCCCAGTGAGACCATTCCCCTCTAATTTGACAACTAAGCGGTGGAGACCTGAAGGCCGGACTTGTAAGGAGTCCAGGGTGAATGATTACCCCGGTCACCTAGACACCCATGGTCTGAACTTTAACACTCTACTCCACGATATGGAGATCCATATCTACTGGAGTAGTTCAAAGATCACCAGCGAAGGTCCATCTTGATGGAGAAAAAACAGAAAGAGATGGTTTGTCTCTGGGAGGAAAGGAAAGATAAGGGGAGAGTGAGGATAGCGACAAGAAAAGGAAGGAAGGTCACCTAGGGTTATGAAGTAGGGGCCGCACTGCCGCCTGGATGCCGTATTAGTGAACACAGTCCAAGGATCCCAGATTAAATCAAACATACGGGTTTTGTCTTGGAGAATGCTTACTATATTCTCCATGCCATGATCCAGGATATTTTGCATTTTACTGCAGAGAGCGGTACCAATGGCCTCTTCCAGTTTCTGGCTGTGGTAATTTTGGCTCCCAGGAGCATGTAGAAGATCAGAGATTGGGTATTTTGGGGTATTTACTCAACTTCGTGGTTAAGAAGAGCTATTTCAGGAACGTGTGGGACCGAAACTTCTGAGGAAGAATCTGTTCCAAAAGCTCTGTATTCATGGGCAATACCACCACATGTGGAATAGAGAGCCCAAATGATCACAGTACCTAAAGCACATAGGAGAAGTGTCTGGATATATTTTAGCAATGATAGAGGGGACTTGATACCAGCGTGTGAGAATTTTAAAGTTGGCTTCCATCAATGAAAAGTTCAGGATGCCTTTAAATTAATTTTTAAAGCACTGATACCACTTGTCCAGGTCCCATTCTTCCTCCAGATCAGGATCCCAGAGTCTAGCCTAAAGAGGTTTAACTAAGGCCTTGGCAAGAGAGGAATAGATGATGGATATCCCCCCCCCCCCCCATCCTTGATGTTGGAGCACCAGATTTCATAGTCGATGTAGGGGGTTCAGGTTTATTATACCATATGGATTGTAGAAAGTGTGAGTTTTTTGTGCTAGTGTATACCTCTCCATGTTTGGTATCTCTAGTTTACTGATACAATATCTGGCTGAGAGGTGCCCCATTGAATTGAGAAAGTGTCCTATCCTATATAGGCCTTTATTGAGCCATCATTTGAATGCCAGGATGTTTTGGCCTGGGGGGGGGGGGGGTCTGGGTTATGGAATAGGTGGACAAGTGGTTGGTAGGTAGAAATCAATGAAGGATGCTTCTGTAGTCTATCCCAGAGTGCCAATGAATGGGAGAGGGTGGGGGCTGGTATTGCCAGTCTAAGGCGGGAAAGGGGACCAAAGTAGAAAATCAATGGTATATTGAGATACTGCATGTCTCTCCATTAGGAGACAGTCTGGTTTAGGGCCGTGTGTGTATATCCAATGGAGATCTGTGCTATTTGTGCTGTCTGGTAATACCACAAAATGTTAGGAAGGGGTAGGCCTCTCTGGGATTTAAGAGTATGTCTTTGGAACTGCACCTTTAGACCCCCATACAAATTTCAGAATTGAAGACTAAAATTGTAATAGCTGAGATTTTCTATTCGGGATCAGAAGGGATCTAAAGAGGTACAGGAGATGGGGTAGAAGCATCATTTTGATTAAGTTCACTCGACTCAGCCAGGATAGATCATGCTTGGACCATGTGGCCATATCTAGCTTTGTAAACATTGGGGGGTAGTTACAGGAGTACAGGAGATCAAAATTAGAAGTTAGATTAACCCCCAAGTATGGTATAGACTTCAGGTTCCAGGAGAATGGAAAATGTACCCACATATGTTCCAACAAGTCAGAGGGGACCGATATGTTCAGAGCGGAGGATTTTCAGACATTGACCTGGAGACCGGAGGCAGCACCAAACAGTTGAAGGAGGCCAAGAATATTGGGGGTGGAGATAAGGAGAGATGTAACAAAGAGAAGCAAATTGTCTGCAAAGAGGGCGCATTTATGCTTCTGAGGACCGCACACACAGCAATCGCCAACGTTTCTATGGCAATAGCGAATATAAGGGGTGAAAGTGGGCAGCCCTTTTTTTATATCAAAGGAAGCTGAGTATCTGCCCTGCATTCTTACTTGAGCACTCGGGTTGGAATAAAGGGAGTTTAGTATGCCTAGGAAGTTGGGACCCAGGCCCCACTTCTCCAGGACCCTAAGGATATAAGGCCAAGTGACTGTGTCGAAGACTTTCTGAAGATCTATGGAAAGCAAAAATCCCTCTTGAGGGGCACCCCCATGCCAGTGTGATCTAAGTAAGTTGATAACATCTATGGCCCTTCTTATCTGGTCTGGTCCCTGCCTCCCTGGAATAAATCCTTATTGATCCTTATGAGCATACTGGGCTATGAAGAACGAGAGTCTGTTTACAAGAATTTTCATTAAAAGCCTAAAATCATTATTGATCAGAGAAATTGGGGTGATAGTTCCCAATTGCACTTGGGTCTTTGCCCGGTTTAGGGAGGATGAAATGGATATTTTATAGATAGGCAACTCAAATCCTCATATTGAATAGTGGTTCCAAATTGATAACTACTGCAGTAGGGAACAGACACAAAAGATACGCTCGGCATCTTTCCAAATAACTGTTCTCCTTTATTATGATGCATTTGAAGGGTTTTATACACATGACTACATAGGTATCACATTAATATTACAATTGTACGTTTATGGTAACAAAGGGCATTACATAGGCAGGCTAATTTTAATCAGGACTCGAAAGAATGCAAAACATTTACTGAAAACATTATTAGTGTCGTGTGCACAGTGAGGGTAGAGTGCAATACATATAAAATAGAATACAATTATATAAAGAACTTACACATTTCCATTACAATATCTATGCTAGGTTTAAGGATTTTTCTGATGGAGTACCCACATGGAGAGCAAAGAACCGGACCAGGTAAGGTGATAGGACAACGGATTTTTTTTTATAATAGCCCATTGAAAAACCCATCTGGGATGGGGGCAGAGCCCTGTTTGAGGGACTTGATGGCCTTGATGACCTTGGGTGAGGTAATAGGCTGTTCTAAGAGGGCTGTATGGTCATTTGAGAGTTTGGGTAGAGATATTTTATCAAGGAATTCTTCCAGTCGGGTGTGGGAGCGGAATTAACGGATTTATAGAGGGTAGCGTAGAATTTGTGAAAGCACTCCATAATACGTTGGGGTTTCTGTGTTAAAGCTTCAGAGGGCGTGCGGATTTTAGGAAAAGCAAAAGATTGGGGTTTGGGTGACAGTTGGTCACTAGTTTAGAGCCAATCTTATCCTTTTGGGAATAAAACCGTGCATTAGACCATCTGAGGCACTTTTCAGCTTCAGTGGTAAAGGCCAAGTTTAGGCTTAGTCTGGCTGCCTCCAGCTCATGAAGAGAGGGTCAGGTAGGGTCCTGTTTATGTAGCTTGCTTATTGTATGAAATGTCTTGGTGAGTCTATCTATTGAGGCTCAATGCTCCTGTTTTAAGTGTGATGATAACTGAATAATCTTGCCTCTCAATACAGCCTTGTGAGCCTCCCACAGAGTAGCTGGAGTAGTGGTGTCAGTGTCATTCATAAGAAAATAATCTTTCAGGTCCTTTTCTAGGAGGTCGCAAGAACCGGGTTGCTTAGGAGAACTTTGTCATCATGTAAATTCTTTGCTCGAGTTGTTGCAATAGTTCAGAGATAGCATTACCATGGAGTGCTCTGAGATGGGGGAGTCCCTAATAGCTGATTTAACAGCAAGCGGAATGTTTGCGACTTGTATGAATATATAATCTATTCTGGCATTGGTCAGGTGAGGGGCAGAGTAATGAGTTACAAAATCTTTGGAGCGGGAATTGAGTTCCCTCCAAATGTAAAAAAAACTGGTATCTTATAGAAGTTTAGCTATCTTTAGACTTTGTTTAAAGGGCCGTCTGGTGCGGGGGAGTCCTGATCCTGATTTGTCTATTGAAATGTCAAATGCCACATTTGAGTCGCCCCCAAGGATAACTGCTGATGGAGAGATTTCAGCAGGGATGAAAAAAATTCTTGCTTGGCGACTATTTGTAGTGAAGAATGAAACAAAAGAGTATAGTGTTACATAAATTGTGCCTTTTACCAAATTATATCTGCCTGCGGGGTCCCTGACTACCGACAACATGGAGAAGTTTTAAATGTTTGGAGAAACATATAGCTACTCCTTTCATTTTATTCACTGTATTGGAGAAGTAGAACTTGGGGTAGTGTTGATGCAAAAAGGAGGGGTTGAAAGAAGTGGGGAAGTGGGTCTCTTTTAGCAGGAGGACGTCTATTTTTTGGGATTGGTATAGTTTGAACAGTTTTCTCCTTTTGATAGAATTAAGGCCCTGCACATTATGTGTGACTATGTGTAATGGTGGTGGTAAAGGGTTATCTACGTGCATGGATCAGAGGGAGGGGTAGCTGCATCATCTGTGTGGATCTTACCGAGAGCAGACCAGAGGGAGAATTCGGACCTGGAGAGAGATTGACTTCTAGGTGACTTTCTAGGGAGAGGAGAAGAAGAGAAGAGCAAGTGGAGGAGAGGTGGACCATCTGGAAAGAGAAAAGAGAAGCAAAACATGTGAACATCAGAGTGCAATTAGGGATGGGCGAACGGTTCGGCCCGAGCATACGGTTCAGGAGGGAGGGCACTCTCTCGTCCCCCCTCTTTTCCTGCGGCCTGCCAGGTTGCGTGCTCGGATAAGGGTCTGTTATGGATTTTTTTAATTTTGGTGTGGGGTTCCCCTTAAAATCCATTCCCTTCAGGTCTGGTAATGGACTGGGGAAATCCCATGCTGTTTTTTCCATTAATTTTATCTGTATTGCCGGGACCGACAATTCATTATAGCCGTGAGTACTTTTAAATTACTTTTTTGCTTTAGAAATGTAATTTGGTGCAGGGACTGTTCTAAACACGGGAAACATGCAACACTTTACAGGCATACTAAAGACACCCCCTGGTACGAAATTTAAAGGAATATTTCACTTTTATTGTTTCAATTCAAGTGTTATTAAAATCACTGCTGTGAAAAAACATCAGTTTTTAAAACTGATTTTTGCATTTATACATGTCCCCTGAGGCAGTACCCAGGTCCCCAAACACTTTTTATGACAATACCGTGCATATAAGGCTTTAAAATTAGCACTTTTGATTTTTCATGTTTGCATGTTCAAACTAATTTAATTCCTGTTCGCATGTTCTGCTGCCAACCGAGCCGGGGGGTGTTCGGCTCATCCCTACTTCTTATAGTTTTGCAATTAGGAGGGAGCTCTGTGAGTGTTCAGATTTTATTTTCTTGAAGTGACTTTAATTCTTCTCCTGCTGCCTTTCTCTATTTATTTGCTTCACATTTTAGCAGTTTTTCTATGTCTTACCAGAATGTTGGTTCAAGTGTGCTATATGTTTTGACGGTGTATGACGGCTTGTAAGGTGGTATCCCCTTTGTAGTCCGAGTGGATCTTCTGATTTCAGGCACTTCAGCAGGATCTGGTGAGAAACGTGATTTAGGCATTGTGAGTTCCATCTGTTGTTCTGACTCCTGCACAGGTTCGCTTTGTTGAACCTTTTCTTCTGGTTTGCTTGGCATACTCACTTCACAGCTTTCAGGCATTGTGATACTGATGATGGGCTTTCATCAAAATAAACACTATTGCTTGTCACTTTTTCAGTCTTTGGGTGTAGGATTTTGTAACCCTTAGTTTGCTCCTACTAGAATGTCCGCCATGACTCTGTTCTCCAGCTTGGACCGCTTTTCACTTGGAATATAGGCATATGCTTTACATCCAAACACTCTAGTGTGCCCTATGCCAGGCTTTGATCAATGCCATGTTTTGAATGCAGTACTTTTAATGGTTCTTGAGGGTAATCTGTTATGCAGGTAGGTTGCAGTTATGACTGCTTCTCCCCAGTACTTGTGAGGTACGTTGGCATCTGACAACTTGCATCTGGCCATTTCTATAATAGTGCGATTTTTATTTTCTGCTACACCATTTTGTTCAGCATATGGTGTGGTTGTCTGATGTACTAGTCCTTGTCTCTTCTGGTATGCGGCCACTTTGCTTATTGTAAAGGAAATTTGTAAGTTCTGTATATAATTGTATTCTATTTTGTAGGTATTGCACACTGCACTAATAATGTTTTCAGTACGTTTGCATTCTTTTTGAGTTCTGATTAGTATTAGTCTGCCTATGTTATGCCTCTTTCTACCATACAAGTACATTTGTAATATTAATGTGATACCTACAGTACTTCAATTGTGTCATAATAAAGCAGAACAGTTGTTTGGCAAGATGCGGAGTGTATCTTTTGTGTCTGTTCCCTACTGCAGTAGTTATTAATTTGGAACCATTAATCAATATGAGGATAGGCATTGCCTATCTATAAATTTCCATGTCACTGTATTTTCCCCTATTGTCATTGTGAATTATGGCAATGAACTCTTGAAGTTTCTCTGTTTTGTTCTTGTGTTTCATCAGTTAAGTATTTTTGTACCTGGAATAATTATTAGGGTTGCACTGATACCACTTTGTTAAGACCGAGTACAAGTACCGATACTTTTTTTTTCAAGTACCCGCCGATATTGATTACGATACCGATTATGAAGAAGAGAAGAAAAGAAGAGAAGGCGGTGGCGACAGCGGTGACAGAAGACCGGGCCACCGCTAGTAGTAAAAGAGCTGGAAGAAGAAGTGCAGGCCCGGCAAGAAGAACCGAAGAGGGGGACAAGACCCCTGAAGTCGGAAGAAGAGGCAGTGGTGACAGAAGATCGGGCCACCGCTAGTAAAAGAGCTAAAGGAAGAAAGAGGAGGCCCAGCAAGAAGAACCGAAGAGGGGGGCAAGACCCCCGAAGAGGGGGACAAGACCCCCGAAGTCGGAAGAAGACCCCCGGGTGGCGACGAATAAAAAAGCCGGGCTCCTCCGCTAGTAAAGAGCTAGCAAAAGAGCAGAAAATAGTGGAGAAGACCCCCCCAAGACAGAAGAAGACCCCCGGAGCTGTGCAATAAATGATTTTGAAACCTTGTGTGGTGTTTTTTTTTTATATATTTTTTTTACCAGGTGAATGGGTAGGGGTACATTGTACCCCATACTCATTCACATAGGGTGGGGGGCCGGTATCTGGGGGCCCCCCTTATTAAAGGGGGCTCCAGGATTCCGATAAGCCCCCCGCCCGCAGACCCCGACAACCAAAGGCCAGGGTTGTCGGGAAGAGGCCCTTGTCCTCATCAACATGGGGACAAGGTGCTTTGGGGTGGGGGGGCCTCAGGGCCCCCCTTCCCCAAAGCACCCCCCATGTTGAGGGCACGCAGCCTGGTACAGCTCAGGAGGGGGGCGCTCCCTCATCCCCACTCCCTTTCCTGACCGGCCGGGCTGCATGCTCGGATAAGGGTCTGATATGGACTCTGGGGGGACCCCCACACCGTTTTGTCGGCGTAGGGCTTCCCCTTTAAGTCCATACCAGGTGATGGGGCCAGTGGCGTGTCAATCTCGCTGCCAAAGGCGGCGTCATTGACCTCCTTCGCTAGTCCCGGCTACCTGGAGTCACGTTCAAAATGAATGGACTTTTCTCAGTGTGCGGGACGTTAATCCGACGGACTAGCACACAGACGGCCGAATTGCCCGCCGGACTCGTAGTCCGGCGAACAATTTTTGAGTCAAAACTACTTTCTAAGTCCGCCAGACTTTTGGGGAAAAAAAAGTCCACCGGAGCCCACACATGGGTGGATTGTCTGGCGGACTCTGGTCCGCTGGACCAAGTCCGCTGGATAGTCTTGATCGTGTGTACGTGGCATTACAATCACTTTAACTGTGATGCCGCATACACACGAGTGTAATGTCTGACAGAAAAAGTCTGACGGGAGCTCTTCATTATATATTCCAATCGTGTGTATGCCCCATCCAACTTTTTAAGTTGAAAATTTTGATGGGAAAGATTGTTTGTGTAAGTTTCTGTCCTTGTTTAAAAGAAAAAGAGAAAAATAAAGAAATTAAAAAAAAAATAAAAATTCTGATGGACCTAGATGGACCATGTTCTAAATATTTTTGATGGAACCAATTCCTATTGGGAAAACCGCTCATCTGTATGTTGATCCGACGAACCAAAAAACGACACATGCTCTGATGCAAGTACGAGACGGAAGCGATCGGTGTCGTAAAACTAGTGTTCCTATTGGAGCTAGCACATTTTTCATGCTGCTTATGATCTTTTATTAATGCAGCACATTCTTTTCTTCTTTATAATGCTAGAAGAATGAAGCTGTTTTGCAGCTCTTATTTACCCAGAGTTCTCACAAACTGATTTCTTCATTATTTATCCTGATCTCATGAATAATATTATATTTTTTAAAAGCCTGATCTCCATAATAATGTTTACAATAATTTTTTTATAGTCATCTTTTAGAATTTTTTATTTCATCAAGACTTATTTTAGGATTACTTAAAAATAATTTTCTAGTGATCTCCATATAATTAGTTTTTTTGTGTGTGTCAAGTTACCACAATAACATTATTATCTTATATTTTTTTATTAACCTCAAGGAAGTTGGTGTCCCTTGTTAATTTGACATTGTCTTTTTGAAACGTACCTGCATACTCACAAACAAACTGTCCTTTTTGAAGAAAAACAAATAGGAAAGTATTTATTGAAAATAAAATATCCATTTATTTTGGGTAACAAAATAAACAGGAAGTCAACGCTGGAGAAACTTTTGAAATTTGCAAAGCCTTTTGGCTCCCAGGGCACACATCAAGTGTGTGGAAAATAAATTGGAAGCTTGAGGAGTCCATATAATAGGGAGCACATTCTGGTCCAGGAATCCCAGAGATCAGGACCAGCAGCAGATGACATATCTGTCCCCAGGCTGTGGTACTACACCAGCCTGTGTCTGCTGTCAGACCAGACTGAACCCAGGTCATCACTTTCTTGTCTTCCCTGCAGACTTCCATGCAGCCTTCCTTGCAGCCTTCCCTGCAGCCTTCCTTGAAGGCTGTGGCTCTGGTGGTGGACTTGTGGCCGGAAAAGGAGGAGGAGGAGGAGGAGGATGGGCTTGCTCATATATGTTGCTGTTCTCAGTCAGCTGGCCCCTAAACCCCTTCTGAAGGGCATTAAAAAAAATCCCCCACAGAGGAGGCGTTGGCCCTTCTCCAATTCCAGCAACCTGGTGGCTAGATAGATAGCAGCCATAGGCCTCTTCAGCATTGGGGAGGCTCCTGAAGAAATCGCTGGCTTCCCTAATGAGGCCCAGTGCTGCCTCCTCTATCATTGTCCCCTTCCTGGGCCTTTTGGTGGTAAGGCAGAGGGGAGGCAACTGGGATTGGGTGAGGGTCCTACTGGGCCCAGCCACCTCCTGGTTGTCACTGGGCACAGCCTCCTCCTGGCTGCCACTGGGCATGGCCTCCTTCTGGCTGCCACTGGGCACGGCCTCCTCCTGGCTGATGCTTTCCAGACCCTCCTCCTGGCTGAGCTCATCGTCCGGAAACCACAGTTTGTTGAAGTACCACAGCCTGGGGACATAATCATTCTCTGCTGATGCTCCTGATCGGAGTGATTTCTGTATCTTATTATTCTCCTTTTTATACATGTTCCTCAAGATCCCAATTTTATTTTCCAAAAACATCATGTTTGCATCGGGGACCCGAGTATTCACAAATTCCAGGAGTTTCTCCAGCGATGACCTCCTAGCTTGTTTATTAGAATATAAGCTGTGTTTCACCTCCCACAAATTCCTATTCTCCCTGTATCTGTCTATGAAACTGGTCATAAATTCTGGGTCATTAAAGTGATTCATCTTTGCTGTAAGACAATACACAAGACAAAAACACTAATGTCAGCCTAAACTCTCATTATCATATCCCAACATAGGCATCAATCTTGAAGTAGTATAGGCCACTGTGATGGGCCAAATTCAAATTATACTTTTGTTTAGGACACTCACCACTTCCATTCGCCCTTCCTCCATACACAGATCGGACATACGACATATGCGTGTTAGCTTGATATAGACTGCGCATGTGTGAAAATCGCCCACCCCTGACATTCTTTCTCAAAGATTCCCCGCCCCGTCTCTTTCATCGCAGTGGGAGAGGAACATGGTGGAGACACAGCAGCTGGTCACTACTACTAGTAGTAATGGGGAGGAAAGCTCGGAGGCCAATATGCAGCAGCATAAGATTATGTGGTTGAGTGTATACTCTGCCATGTGTATGGCTGACAGAAACTGGCTGACCATTCTTCACGACTCTTCTGACTCTGGCCAGCTGGTAGTTAAAGACCCTCCTCTCCGAAGTGAGGGTCCTTTGGGGGAATGGCCTCATCAGGTGCTCACCTAGACCGAAGGCTTCATCTGCAATAAAGACGAAGGGGAGGCCTTCCACATTATCCACATCATGTGGCAATGCCAGGCCACCAGTCTAGAGATGCTGGTAAAATTCCATCTGGGCAAAGACTCCTCCATCCGACATCCAGCCATTCTTCCCCACTTCCACATAGAGGAACTCAGTGTGCCGACACCACCGTCATTAACACTACACTATTAAACCCCTTATAGTTATAATAGTAAGACCCCCGAATGGGGTGGTGGCACAATGTGGACATGCTTCCCATCTATAGACCCTCCACAGTTGGGAAAGTCTCAATGGTCAGCAAAATGGGAGGCCACAGTCTGCCATTCCTGTGGCATTGAAGGAAACCATGGAGTCAAACAAGAAAAAAAATATATAAGTACTTTTGCACATAACATTGCAAGCAGATTACACTAAAACAATTCTTGCACAACATCAGTATAACATTTATTTTAAGGAGGGTTTGAGGTGACTTTGGGAGCCAAAAAAAGCTTTCAGAATTCTGCCTGAATTTAAGGACACACATAACATTTGGACACATTTTAGGGGGTGTTTCAGAGAAATCAGTACAATGGAGCTGACAATATGCATTGTTAAGTGACTAGGCTATAGGTGTATATGGGCCC
The DNA here is from genome assembly GCF_037356315.1 of Lithobates pipiens. Taxonomy (NCBI): domain Eukaryota; kingdom Metazoa; phylum Chordata; class Amphibia; order Anura; family Ranidae; genus Lithobates; species Lithobates pipiens. The sequence goes on from NW_027507764.1 coordinate 287,316,873, forward strand.
GGGATAGCATGCTGGGGAGGTTAGTGAAGGCAAATATGCATGTAGGCAAAAAAAAGGAGCATTAAAAGCTTCCAGCATGCATGAGTATAAAGGGGACATTCACAGCATATTCCAATCATGGTAATTAGAGAATGATGAAATAAATACCATACATTAGCAAACATTAAATACATATAATGTGATGTTAAAGGAGAAAACTTACCTTAATATAGTCCTTCTTCAGGACCCACATGATGGCAGAACAGGTCTCTGGAATAATGATCCCCAGAGCCTGGGGGGAGATGCCTGTTGAGAACTTGAGGTCCTGTAAGTTTCTCCCAGTTGCCAAGTACCGCAAGGTGGCGACTAGCCTCTGCTCTGGAGTAATGGCCTGCCTCGTGCAGGTATCCTTCCTGCTGATATAAGGGGTCAGCAAAGCCAACAGATGGTGATAAATGGGGTCCGCCATGAATGAATGAATGAATGAAATACTTATATAGCGCACAATGCGAACTGAATCGCCTCTAGGCGCTGTGGCGAGCTTTGATCATCTGCTAAAAGAGGAAGGTCTTGAGTTTTTTCCTAAAAGCCAGGTGATTTTCTTCCAGGCGGATGTTTATTGGTAGAGCATTCCATAGCCGAGGCCCTTGGACAGCGAATCTCCGATCCCCCTTGGATTTATACCGGGCTTTGGGCATGAGGAGGAGGTTTTTGTTGGCTGATCGAAGACTGCGGTTTGGTGTGTAATGATTTATTTTCTCCATTAGGTATTGCGGAGCTTCTCTATGCACGCATTTGTGGGTGAGGCAAAGGGTCTTGAACGTGATCCGATTTTTTACGGTTAGCCAATGTAAGCTCCTCAGTGAAGGAGAAATGGATTCCCAGGGTTTTTTTCCTGTTATCAGCCTTGCCGCCGTGTTTTGGATCAGTTGTAATCGCGCAAGTTGATATTGTGGTAATCCTATGTAAAGCGAGTTTGCGTAGTCCAGTCGTGAATTAATGATTGTTCCAACTACCACTGCTTTGTCATTCTTTGGGATAAAAGGGATGAGTCTGCGAAGCATGCGCAGCAGATGGTGAGATCGACTGACTACTGCTCCTATTTGCGCATCCATTGACATTTGTGCGTCTAAAATAACCCCGAGACTCTTCGCTTTGGTCTTTGGGGAGATAGTCTGCCCAAAGACGGTTGGTGGAGACCAGGAGGTTTTGGTTGCGGGCTTATGATTTGGGTGTAAGATAAGAAGCTCTGTCTTTGATTGGTTCAGCTGGAGGGAGTTGGTGGTCATCCAGTCCTCTATTGATTTGAGGCAGTTTTCAAGTTGTTGTTGGTGATCTTTTTTCCCATTGATCCGGAAATAAAGTTGCGTGTCGTCAGCGTAAGAGTGGAAGCAGAGATCTGAGCATCTGATGATTTGAAGGAGTGGGCGAATGTAAATGTTGAAGAGAACGGGTGACAACGGAGAGCCTTGAGGGACTCCGCAGGTGACTGCCCGAGTTTCGGAGAGGAATTTTCCTAGTTTCACTGTCTGTGACCGATTTCCTAGGAAGGACGCGAACCAATGGAGATCTATGTCTTGGACTCCGGCTACTTCTGTGAGGCGGACGAGTAGAGTATTGTGATCTACTGTATCAAACGCTGCACTTAGGTCTAGCAGTACGAGGAGACACGGCTCTCCGTCATCTGCCGCTTCGAGGGCGTCATCCCAAATCTTGAGGAGAGCTGTTTCTGTTCCATGACCCGGGCGGAAGCCTGATTGCAGCGGGTCCAGGAGTTTGTGAGTATCCAGGTGAAGTTGTAGCTGATGTACTACAGCTTTCTCCATGATCTTAGAAATGGTGTTGAGGCTTGTAATTGGCTTACGGTTGTTTGGATCCTGAGGGTCCAGGTTTGGTTTCTTGAGTAGAGGTTTGACGATGCCTTGTTTGAGGATGCTGGGAACAATCCCTTCGTGGAATGATCGGTTTATGAGGTGGGTTATGGTTGGAGCCACGATGTCGGAGCATTCTTTCAGTAGTTTTGTGGGGATGATGTCAATAGGTGAGGTACTGTCACGCAGTTTATTAATGATGTTTTTTGCGGTGTCTACGGTAATTGGGGATAGTGAAAATTTTGGCGGTTGCGGTATGTTGGTGCGGACATCCTCTTTATGTATTTGCTGGCTGAGGTCGGATGTTTTCTTCTGACAAATTGTTTCCCTGATGGTTTTGACTTTATCGATGAAAAAATCTGACAGTTTGTCACAGTAATCCTGGGATTCGCTTTCTGGGGGTTCTAGGCACACCGGATTCATTGATTGATTAACCAGTTTAAACAGTTCCCGTGGTTGGTTTGCGGCCATTGAGATTGTATATGAGAAGTGGTCCTTTTTGGCTTTGAAGATTGCTTTCCGATAATTCTCTGTCAGACCTTTGTAGTTAAATAGGTTTTCCTCGGTGGGATTTCTTCTCCATGTTCTTTCCGCTCTTCTGCGTTCTTGCTTTAGTACGGAGAGGGAGCTATTAAACCATCCAGCATTTTTCTTCCTGATGAGAGCCCTGCGTTTTGGTGCTACCGAGTCTGCTGATTGCAGTAATGCCTTGTTCAGGGAGTTGAGTGTTTCCTCCGTAGAGTGGTTTAAGGTTATTGTAGATATTTTTTTGGACAGAGTGGTCCAAATCATCAGGATTATTCTCCTGGATCTCACGAAGCAAAGGCATGTGCGAGAACTGGTCAGGCTGGAGTAACCAATTCTTGGTCCATGAACACCTCCTCACCCTGTTCATGGACTGGCCTTGGGTCAAAGTATGAACCCCAACACCAAGCCCCTACACGAACTGTACGACGAGTATGTACCCCCATGGTTTCAAAATGGTTGGCTGGTCAGAAAAAAATAAACAGAATGCACTGAAGAACAGCAAGGCCTGTGAAGAGTGAGCTGAAAATCAGCAACGAGTGGAAAAGAACACACTGAAAAACAGATACGAAGTGACTACACACACTGAAAACCAAATAGAAACCCACAAGCACAAACGGAACATCAGTAAAACGATCTGAAAAAGCTGGAGTCTGAAAAGCGTGAGTTGTCTTTCACCAAACTTCTACTAACACGAGATTAGCAGAAGGAGCCCAAAGGGTGGCGCACTGGGCCTTGAACTTCCTTTTTCTAGTCCCATCATACGTGCTGTATGTCACTGCATTCTTGTCGATTGGACTTTGGTGTGATTGTGTGTACGCAAGACAGTTTCAGCGGAACTCCGTCAGAAAAACCTTCAGAGTTTATTCCGACGGGAAAACCGGTCATGTGTACGAGGCATGAAACCGTTGTTTTAAAAGACTTTTCACTGATAGAAGGCTGCCTTCTAGTTCTGGAATGTACAGCACTTTCTTTACAAGGATACTATGCTTGTCCTCCTTGTGGTGTAATGCAGTTCAGGAAGCCCTGGCCTTTACCTTCTGAAGTGCTTTTCCTATTTGCTAGGAAAACTTTGTCATTTGCACTGTAATCAATGTTTGTAAAGAAAGTCTCATCGCTAGTCATGTGGCTTGTCGCACCTGAGTCTATGCACCAGCCGCGTGTCTTGCCCCTCTGTGTCACTTTAAATGTTCCACTCCATGATGTGTCTTCAATTTCCTTTGTGGCTGCTCTGACTTTCTTTTGTGGATAGCTCTAGCTTTCGCCGCTCGGCTTTCCAGATAGAACAGACCTTTTTTTTAAGTGACTGGTCTTTTTACAGCAAAAAAACAGGCTCTGCTTTCTTTGTTGTGCTTTGTGCCTTTGTACATGTTGAAAGCTTTGTCATCATGGTGCATATTTTCTTTCCTTCTGCCATATTTATTGATTAATTGCCCTTTGACATAATCTATTTTCAGCTGCTGCTGGAGTCTGGTTTCTAAAGCTTCAATAAGAGCAGTATATGTCTCTGGAAGACTGCAGAGGAGCAGGGCAACAATACGGTTATCTTTAATATCCTCTCCAATGGTGTGTAGTTGCTCTATGATTTATAGCATAGCTTTCATGTGGCCACACATTTTCTGGCCTTCTTCTAGTCTACTCTTATAAAGCTTTCTTAGTAGAAATGACTTACTATTGAGGCGTGAACGCTCATGCAGTATTTGTAATGAAGTTCACATACCTTTGGCTGTTTTCTCTGTTCTTATGTGGTTTAGCTGGTCATCTCCCACTAGCAAGCTTATAATCGCTTTTTCTTGTCTATCCTCCCTATCTCTATCCTCCATCTCTCCGTCTGTGGGTCTGGCTGTATTTAGCACTTGCCACAAGTCATCCTTGCTGAGAAACACTTCCAGTTTAAACTTCCACAGCTGGTAATTAACATGGTTCAGCTTTGCAATTGCAAATTTCACATCTGTTCCGCTTGCCATCTTTCAGTAGCTTACATACAGTACTCACTGACTCAGTGTAGAATTCTTTCCAGTGCCTGGGGGACTGTGTGCCTGCTGGGTGTGCTGGGTTTGCTGCTGGGTGTGCTGGGTGCCTGCTGGGCCCATAACCTGTTGGCTGAGTATAGAAATAATGCGCTGGAAGCTTCTTGTATACAGAAATAAGTTTTTATTTTATGGAGGAATATCAGAACATGTCTTTTCTTGGAAACAGGAACAAGGAGCTTAAGAGAACACATACGCTGAGAAAGATAACACTTCCTCTGATGACATTACCATAGACAGACACTACAGTGCCACCTGCTGGATAGATAGGTATAATGCATACAGTATATAGTTCACAGTATTTTACATTACTTGTTGTTCTTTCAACAGGCCCTTGGCTCCTCTAGAAAGTAGCACAGACTTGAAGTAACTGCTTGCATATAACCTCTGGCTGAGGCCATGCGATTAAATCCAGATATAAGTGGAGTGGTGATGCGACAGAAGGAATATAAACTCTCTTTTTGCAGACGTTTTGTTGACTCTTACTGACCTCTTCATATCACTCCCTTCTTTGCATCGCCTTTTTTCCTCCTTTAGTGGCATTTCGGTGTATAATATATATATATATATATATATATATATATATATATATATATATATATATATATATATATATATATATATATAAATATTCACCTGGGGTCCCTGTTGTGGTGTCTCAGTGAGCAGTTTTTACATAATGATTCCTTTTTTAAAGTGTATGTGCATTACTCCAATGATCTAATGCTTTCTAAGGTTCTCTCTCTCCTCACCATGCCCCCGCCCCCCCCCCCCCCTACTATTTTCTACTGTTTTCTATAATACCAGACAGTTTGTCTCTAGGCCATGTAATGTCATGGATTTAGGTTTCCCTTTTCTAACTTTGACATTTGGTACACCCAGTCACATGTAGGTTACATACTTTTGATGAACTCCGGAAGAAAATTGATATCCCTGCACATATATTTTATTTTTATCTACTAGTAAGACATGTTTTCTACTCTTTGTCCATGTCCCTGACACTAGATAAGCCCACCTCTTTTGAATATCTCTGTGCCCAAGGTCCACAACAATTACATTTGGTGTCCTTCATATACCGCATCCTTCAAGACGTTACCCCTCTCACAGAAAATACTAATTAATACATGTGTAGATGGGCACAACTGTTCCATAGGCCTATCACCTCTCAGATGTGGGACAGAATTTGGACCTCTACTTTTAAAAGTTTCAAATGCGTGGTGCAGAGAGAGACTACCATTCAAACTCTGATGCTCTGGTATAGGACTCCAGAGTTTATACACAAACACGACCCCTCTAGTTCAGCGTTGTTGGCGTTGTTGACTCAAAGTGGGATCATTGCTCCATATTTTCTGGCAATGCACTCTTATATAGCCTTTCTGGAATGAGGTGATGCTATTGCTTCAGAAAGTTGCCAATTTATCTATCCCCCTTGATCCAATTCACAATCTACACGGCCTGCCCTTTTCTAGGGTTGCCAAGCCCATCAAATGATTGATTTCCGTTATTCTCCTGGCCACCAAGAGAGTTATCCCACTTTATTGGCTGTCAAATATACTTCCGTTGTGGTCTAGGTTTCTCCAGCTGATAGCTGACATCCAGAGAATTAAATATTTACTGCCACTGTACATGATGCTGTCCCTGCAATTTAATAAAATATGGGAATGCTGGGATCTTGGGTCTCCTCTGCCAAGCACTATGACTTAATACTTGGAAAATCCTAATTTTATGTTTTGCTATGCATTTCTTATGCCTAATATATTTTAGGCCATTACCTCACAATTTTATTGTCCACATGAGCCCGCTTTAAGTGTACAATACTAATATGTTGATTCTCCTTTTGCGATATCTGCAGAGACTCTGTGTTTTGTGTTATTTTGGACAGTCTATGTTTTTGTTTAATTTATTTTATGTCATGTGATCTTCATATATTCTCTTTGTCCTTTTTATTTTTGGAAACATTAAAATAAAAATACAATTATATAAAACGTAATTGCTTGCCAGAGTGTATCCCCTCCCTCTGTGGATCCGGTCCCAGCTCCACTAATCTGGCTGCTCTGGAGATCACTCAGTGTAAGGATGAAGGGATGAAGCAAAACCCTGTGCCTCCAGAATGCTAACTATTAGACATGTGCAGAGTAAAATATTTCGTTTCGGAATTTCGTTTTCGTCTGAAAACTTAATTTATTTAGTTACTCCCGAAATTCGTTTTTATTTATTTCGTTTTTCGTTCAAAAATTGCATTCGTCCGAAAATCCACATGAATTACGGTCGAATCTGTCTTGGAAGGCTTATGGTGTCTGTCGAATGTATAAAGAAGATTCGACGGAGCTAACTATATAGCATACTTTAGAACCCTATTAAAGTCTATGGGACTCCAACGTTCAAAATCTAAAGTGCTAATTTTAAAGGCTAATTTGCAAGTTACTGTCCTAAAAAGTGTTTGGGGACCCGGGTCCTGCCCCAGGGGACATGTATCAATGCAAAAAAAAGTTTTAAAAACGGCCGTTTTTTCGGGAGCAGTGATTTTAATAATGATTAAAGTGAAACAATAAAAGTGTAATATTCCTTTAAATTTCGTAGGGGGGGGTTGTCTATAGTATACCTGTGAAGGGGCGCATGTTTCCCGTGCTTAGAATTGTCCCTGCACAAAGTGTCATTTATGCAGGAAAAAAAGTCCTTTAAAATCACTCGCAGCTATAATGAATTGTCGGCTCCCGTAATACAGAGAACACTCATTGAAAGTCATTGATAAAAAAATAAATAAATAAATAAATAAAAAAAAAAGCGTGGGGGTCCCCCAAATTCAATTACCAGGCCCTTCAGGTCTGGTATGGATATTAAGGAGAACCCTGCCTCAAATTTAAGAAAAAATTGGACGTGGGGTTCCCCCTAAATATCCATAACCAGACCCTTCAGGTCTGGTATGGATATTAAGGGGAACCCCGCGTCAAATTAAAAAAAAAATTGACGTGGGGTTCCCCCTAAAAATCCATACCAGACCCTTTATCCGAGCACGCAACCTGGCAGGCCGCAGGAAAAGAGGGGGGGACGAGAGAGCGGCCCCCCCTCCCTCCTGAACCGTACCAGGCCACATGCCCTCAACATTGGGAGGATGCTTTGGGGGTCCGTGACCCCTCAAAGCACCTTGTCCCCATGTTGATGAGGACAAGGGCCTCATCCCCACAACCCTGGCCGGTGGTTGTGGAGGTCTGCGGGCGGGGGGCTTATCAGAATCTGGAAGCCCCCTTTAACAAGGGGACCCCCAGATCCCGGCCCCCCCCCTGTTTGAAATGGTAAGGGGGTACAAAAGTACCCCTACCATTTCACAAAGAAAGTGTAAAAAATGTTTAAATAAAACAAACACACTTTTTAAAAATTCCTTTATTAAAAATAAAAAAAAGATTCCAGCGGCGGTAATCCACTCTTGCTATCCAGCGACGGACGGTCAGCTCTCCATCGATGTCTAATGTCATCCAGCGCAGCGCAGCATCCTTCTTCTGTCTCCTCCACGGAGACACTGGAGGCATTCCGGCGCTGACGTTTCTTATATACGGAGGGCGGGGCCACCCGTCACCTGACCCCGCCCCCCTCTGACGCAAGGGGAAACCCGGGGTTCCCCGTGACGTATGGGTGACCCCGCCCCCCTCTGATGTAACGGAAACCTGCCTGTGTTACATCAGAGGGGTGCGGGTCACCCCTACGTCACAGGGAACCCCGGGTTTCCCCTTGCGTCAGAGGGGGGCGGGGTCAGGTGACGGGTGGCCCCGCCCACCCTATATAAGAAACGTCAAGCCGTCGGAATGTCTGTAGTGTCTCCTCCACGGAGACAGAAGAAGGATGCTGCGCTGCGCTGGATGACATTAGACATCGATGGAGAGCTGACCGTCCGTCGCTGGATAGCAAGAGTGGATTACCGCCGCTGGAATCTTTTTTTTATTTTTAATAAAGGAATTTTTCAAAAGTGTGTTTGTTTTATTTAACCATTTTTTACACTTTCTTTGTGAAATGGTAGGGGTACTTTTGTACCCCCTTACCATTTCAAACAGGGGGGGGGGGCCGGGATCTGGGGGTCCCCTTGTTAAAGGGGGCTTCCAGATTCTGATAAGCCCCCCGCCCGCAGACCTCCACAACCACCGGCCAGGGTTGTGGGGATGAGGCCCTTGTCCTCATCAACATGGGGACAAGGTGCTTTGAGGGGTCACGGACCCCCAAAGCATCCTCCCAATGTTGAGGGCATGTGGCCTGGTACGGTTCAGGAGGGAGGGGGGGCCGCTCTCTCGTCCCCCCCTCTTTTCCTGCGGCCTGCCAGGTTGCGTGCTCGGATAAAGGGTCTGGTATGGATTTTTAGGGGGAACCCCATGTCAAATTTTTTTTAAATTTGATGCGGGGTTCCCCTTAATATCCATACCAGACCTGAAGGGTCTGGTTATGGATATTTAGGGGGAACCCCACGTCAAATTTTTTCTTAAATTTGAGGCAGGGTTCCCCTTAATATCCATACCAGACCTGAAGGGCCTGGAAATTGAATTTGGGGGACCCCCACGCTTTTTTATTTATTTATTTATTTATTTTTTTATCAATGACTTTCAATGAGTGTTCTCTGTATTACGGGAGCCGACAATTCATAATAGCTGCGAGTGATTTTAAAGGACTTTTTTTCCTGCATAAATGACACTTTGTGCAGAGACAATTCTAAGCACGGGAAACATGCGCCCCTTCACAGGCATACTATAGACAACCCCCCCCTACGAAATTTAAAGGAATATTACACTTTTATTGTTTCACTTTAATCATTATTAAAATCACTGCTCCCGAAAAAACAGCCGTTTTTAAAACTTTTTTTTGCATTGATACATGTCCCCTGGGGCAGGACCCGGGTCCCCAAACACTTTTTAGGACAGTAACTTGCAGAATCTTTTCTCTCTGTCAAATCTTTTTTCTCTGTCGAATATTTTCTCTATATAATCTTGGACTAATAGAGGTAAGGTTAAGCACATTCGACCACAGGTTCTATAGACACAGATTGTTATCGTCAGTGTCATGTCGAATCTCTTATTCTATATCGAACTGTTGTAACAATGAAAACGAAAATAAAGCATTTATTTATGTCGGATCTTTCGTTTTTCGGATTTTGTGCTTTCGTTATCGTTTGTCAAAACGAAAACGAAAATAGCTGAAATTCGGACGAAAATGCATTCGGACGAAAACGAATGCACATGTCTACTAACTATATATGGAAGACTTTACCCTTGTAGTATCCCTGGGTGTGCTGATGTACCCACTGTCCTCTCCTTGCTCCCACTGCTCCCAGGTGGTGATCCCAATCACACTGCACTGCAGATGGGATCCTTCCTGAACCAGCCCAACCCTCCTGGCTGTGCCGCCCCCCCCCCCCCCCCCCCGACCTAAAGAGCCCCTCAAGGCCACCAACAGATTCACCAGCACTCTATCTCCTTCTTTAATTAATAATTAAAAGTTGTAATGCCCATAACTAATTAAATTATTGTACTTTGAAAATATTTGCAGTGTGAGTCAAAAGCAAGATCAAAATTTTTTTATTTTTATTGCAAGCAGCAGCATGGGATTCTTATTAATTCACTATAGTCTGCCCTATAGATGCACATAACTTTGATCTTTTATGATATATTTTTGAAAGGAAAGCTTATAATGACAGTGTCCTTCTCATATTTTAACAAGTAACACAGAGAGAATAGTAATTTAGTTGGTGATTCACCCTAGAGTAAAATATTCATCTCAAATCAAGCCATTTAGAAATTGCTTAAAATTACACTATATAGCTAGATTTGTGTTTTTACAAAACAAATCCAAAGTGCTTTTGTATCCATACTGTGTCTATTATAAGGTTTTTGCTCTAAAAGAAGGATGTCAAGTAGGCTGGCATGACAATTATATTGGTATATATGCCTGGATTGGGGTGTCTGTTAACAGCTAACATAATTTAATCAGATGTAAAAAGCATACTAACATTTTAGGATACCTGTCAGTACATTCAGTACTTAGGCTGCAACAGCTAACTTCATCCTGAAAATGTCAGTATATAAATCAAAGGACCAAAATGATTTCCTGGCTGAACACATTTTCAACTTCTCAACTTTTATCAGTGGAGTTGTTTTAAGCCAGCCATAAGTGGTTTGAAATTTGGCAGATTCAGGCGGAGGAATTTTGATCAATGTATGGGCACCATAGTTGTACACAAGCTGATCAATCAATCTACTTGGGTACAAACAGCTGTCAGTTTTTTCTAGAATGAAATAGCCTCTGGCTATAGCCTGCAAAACTAATCATTGTGTTCCCTGCCAGCAGAACACAATAGCACTGCAGCAGGGATTCCCCCATCAACACTGATTGTGTTGATGGATAAATCAAACAATTTTCATTCCTTCCACCCAAAATATTAATAATATCCAGGCTATTAGGAAGTGTAACTTGTGAGGTAGGGACAGAAGAACATATAGCTATTTCCTAAGGGAAACCTGATGTCTCACAAGAGGGAGCCTTCACAGTAGAGGTTGGAAGGGATACACAAGTAATTTTACTACAGTATTTATCCAGAGTATGAGATTGTTGTTTTTATAGGGTCTGATTTTGGTGGGTCTAACTACCATACCAAGGCCAAACGTTTCCACAGGCCCTGTGAACATGAGACCTTTTGGATATTTTCTTTAATCACCTTATGTTCTCAAGGCCTGAATGACAGGATTGAATGCAAAACATATATAAGTCAATAAAATCATTAGGAGATCATCACCTTTGAAAATCTTTTTTTTTTTTATATTTCCAATAATGTCTAATAGAACATCAACAAATGAATCATAATCATAAAGTCATAAGGTAATTCTGAATTCAAATAGAACATAACATAACAATCGTGGACTGCCATCACCACCTAATTAGCATTCTTGCTGTTTTTTCCATTCTCAACCAACAAAAAGATCTGCTGCATAGCAGTCTTGAAGTAATTCATTTGAGTTGCACATTTCCCATTCATAACTATTTAACCACCTCAATACAGTGCAGTTACACCCCCTTCCTGACCAGACCAATTTTCAGCTTTCAGCGCTCTCACAGTTTGAATGACAATTACTCAGTCATCCAACACTGTATCCATATGAAACTTGCGTCCTTTTTTCCACACAAATAGAGCTTTCTTTTAGTGGTATTTAATCACTAGTGGGTTTTTTATTTTTTGTGTTATAAATAAAATAAAACGTAAATTTTTTGAAAAAAATGCCTTTTTCTTTGTTTCTGTCATAAATTAGTAATTTTTCTTCATACATTTTGGCCAAAATTTATACTGCTACATATCTTTGGTAAAAATAACCCACATTAGTATATATTATTTGGTCTTTGTGAAAGTTATAGAGTCTACAAACTATGGTGCCAATCACTGAAAATTGATCACTTCTGATCAGGCCTTCAGTACATCAGGTGTACCTCATTTCTTGAGACACTAACAAGTCAGGAAAGTACAAATACCCCCCAAATGACCCCTTTTTACAAAGTAGACATTCCAAGGTATTAAGTAAGTAGCATGGTGAGTTTTTTTAAGTTGTAATTTTTTCCCACAATTCTTTGCAAAATGAAGATTTTTTTTATTATTATTTTTTTTTTACAAAATTGTCATATTATCAGGTTATTTCTCACACACAGCATATGCATACAACAAATTACACCCCAAAATACATTCTGCTACTCTTCCCGAGTACGGTGATACCACATGTGTGAGACTTTTACACAGCCTGGCCACATACAGAGCACTAACATTGATGTAGTACCTTCAGACGTTCTACGAGCAAAAATGACGCATCTCATTTCTCAACCACCTATTACATTTTTGAAGGCCCTGGAGTACCAGGACAATGGAATTTCCCATAAAATTACCCCATTTTGGCAAGCAAACACCCCAACGTATAATCTGTGAGGCATAATGAGTCTTTTAAATGGTTAATTTTTTTTCAGAAGTTTTTGGAATATGTGGAAAAAAATTAAAATGCATTTTTTTTTACACAAAATTGCCAATTTATAAGATATTTCTAACACATAGCATGTATATAGCAAAAATTACACCCCAAAATACATTCTGCTACTCCTCCCGAGTATGGCGATACCACATGTGTAGGACTTTTACACAGCCTGGCCACATAGAGAGGTCGAACATTGAAGTAGTACGTTCAGGCATTCTAGGAGCATAAATGACACATCTCATTTCATTCCTACCTATCACACTTTTGAAGGTCCTGGACCACCAGGACAGTGAAATTACCCACAAAATGACCCCATTTTGGAAAGCAAACACCCCAACGTATATTCTATGAGACATGGGCTGCAAATAGGTACTCGGGTACTCTGATGGCCTGGTGACAGGTACTCGGGTACTCTGATGGCCTGGTGACAGGTACTCGGGTACTCTGATGGCCTGGTGACAGGTACTCGGGTACTCTGATGGCCTGGTGACAGGTACTCGGGTACTCTGATGGGCTGGAGATAGGTACTCTGGTACTCTGATGGCCTGGTGACAGGTACTCGGATACTCTGTTGGCCTGGTGACTGGTACTCGGGTACACTGATGGCCTGGTGACTGGTACTCGGGTACTCTGATGGCCTGGTGACAGGTACGCGGGTACTCTGATGGCCTGGTGACAGGTACGCGGGTACTCTGATGGCCTGGTGACAGGTACGCGGGTACTCTGATGGCCTGGTGACAGGTACTCGGGTACTCTGATGGCCTGGTCACAGGTACTCTGATGGTTTGGTGACTGGTATTTGGGTACTCTGAAGGGCGGTGACAGGTACTCAGATTGACTGGAACAGGTACTCGGGTACTCAGATGGGCTGTGACAGGTACTCGGATACCCTGATGGACTGTGACAGGTACTCGGTACTCTAATGGACTGTGACAGGTACTCGGTACTCTAATGGACTGTGACAGGTACTCGGGTACCCTGATGGACTGTGACAGGTACTCGGGTACTCAGATGGGCTGTGACAGATACTCGGGTACCCTGATGGACCGTGACAGGTACTCGGGTACTCTGATGGGCCGTGACAGGTACTCGGGTACCCTGATGGGCCGTGACAGGTACTCGGGTACCCTGATGGACTGTGACAGGTACTCGGTACTCTAATGGACTGTGACAGGTACTCGGTACTCTAATGGACTGTGACAGGTACTCGGGTACCCTGATGGACTGTGACAGGTACTCGGGTACTCAGATGGGCTGTGACAGATACTCGGGTACCCTGATGGACCGTGACAGGTACTCGGGTACTCTGATGGGCCGTGACAGGTACTCGGGTACCCTGATGGGCCGTGACAGGTACTCGGGTACCCTGATGGGCCGTGACAGGTACGCGGGTACTCTGATGGGCCGTGACAGGTACTCAGGTACTCTGATGTGCCGTGACAGGTACTCGGGTACTCTGATGGGCCGTGACAGGTACTCGGGTACTCTGATGGGCCATGACAGGTACTCGGGTACTCTGATGGGCTGTGACAGGTATTCGGGTACTCAGATGAACTGTGACAGGTACTCGGGTACACAGATGAACTGTGACAGGTACTTGGGTACTCAGATGGGCTGGGACAGGTACTCAGGTACTCTGATGGGCTGGGACAGGTACTCGGGTACTCTGATGGGCTGGGACAGGTACTCGGGTACTCTGATGGGCTGTGACAGGTACTCAAATACTCTGATGGACTGTGACAGGTACTCTGATGGACTGTGATTGAAAGGTACTATGAGGGGTGGTGACAGGTCCTCTTTATTGGGGGGGCAGGCAGGCAATCAGTGTGATTGGTGTACACTAGGCGGTAACGAGATGTTACCGCAATCTCCTCCTCACACACGATCGGTGTGTGAGGAGGAGAACAACCCGGTAACATCTCGTTACCGCAGTTTGTTTACATTTTAGTGATCGGCTGTGAAAGAATCACAGCCGATCAAGTGGGTAAACAGCCGGCCAATGGCTGTTTACCAGCGTCGGTGACGAGCAGTGTTCCCGGGGAACACGCCGCTACCGACGTGCACGCGCAGCGCACTCACGATCGCGCGCATGCGCCATGCACAACCGGGGTGTAACCATCTGTGATCAGCTGTGACTTCATCACGGCCGATCACGTGGTAAACAGCCATAACCAATGGCTGTTCACCCCCTTCGGTGGCGAGCGGTGTCTCCGTGACACGCCGCCACCGAAGAAACAGGGATGCGCGCACACGATCGCGCGCATTCCCGGTTTAAACGGGAGGCCGTCATATGACGGCCTCCCGCCACAATAGGTGCGCCGCCTGGCCGTCATTTGATGGCCGGCGGTCAGCATCTAGTTAAATAAGGCTGTAATCCAACCTATACTTATTTTTTTGGCCTGAAGGGGCAGTCCCAAAATGCCCTCTTATGTCCTCAACACCAAACTAAAATAAATATGAAAAAATATATGCAGCGCTACCTCACTTCCTCAAAAAAACTAAAGTAGCATGAAAAATGATGATAACCCTGATGCAGAGAAAACTGTGCAAATAAAGCCGCGTACACACGGGGCGGACTGTCTGGCCAACTTAGTCCGTCAGACAATCCGACGGACAGTCCGTCATACTTTTGAATGAACGGACTTGCCCACACACGGCACTTTTTGAGCGGACTAATACGGCGTACTAAGTCCGCCATACTACCCGCCCTACTTTTGAAATGAACGGACTCGCCCACACACGCGGAGGAAAGTCCGCTCATTTCTAGCGTGTCTCCAGGTAGGCGGTGCCCGCGAAGGAGACGTCGCTGACCCCGCCGCCTGGAATGGACTTAAAGGGGAACCCCAACGCCGAAAAAAATCGGCGTGGGGGTCCCCCCAAGTCCACAACAGACCCTTGTCCGAGCACGCTACCCGGCCGGCCAGGAAAGGGGGGCGAGCGAGCGCCCCCCCCCCCCTCCTGAGCCGTACCAGGCTGCGTGCCCTCAACATGGGGGGGTGCCTTGAACGGAAGGCGGCGGCGACAGAAGACCGGGCCACCGCCTGTAAAAGAGCCTGTAAAAGAGCTATAAGAAGGCGCGGTGGCCCGGCAGAAGAACCGAAGAGAGGGACAAGACCCCCGAAGTCAGGAGAAGAGGCCGGCGGCGAGGAAGAAAGCTGGACTCCTCCGCTAGCAAAAGAGCTACAAGAAGATAGCGGAGGAGTCCGGCGAGAAGACCCCCGAAGACGGAAGACCCCCGGAGCTGTGCAATAAAGTATTTTATTTCGTGTGTTGTGTTTTTTTTGGTACTTTTATTTTACAGGTGAATGGGTAGGGGTACATTGTACCCCATACTCATTCACATAGGGTGGGGGGCCGGTATCCGGGGGCCCCCTTATTAAAGGGGGCTCCCGGATTCCGATAAGCCCCCCACCCGCAGACCCCGACAACCAACGGCCAGGGTTGTCGGGAAGAGGCCCTTGTCCTCATCAACATGGGGACAAGGTGCTTTGGGGTGGGGGGGCCACGCGGCCCCCCCTTCCCCAAGGCACCCCCCCATGTTGAGGGCACGCGGCCTGGTACGGCTCAGGAGGGGGGGCGCTCGCTCGCCCCCCTTTCCTGGCCGGCCGGGTAGCGTGCTCGGACAAGGGTCTGTTGTGGACTTGGGGGGAACCCCACGCCGATTTTTTTCGGCGTTGGGGTTCCCCTTTAAGTCCATACCAGGCGGCGGGGCCAGCGACGTCTCCTTCGCGGGCCCCGCCTACCTGGATACCCGCTCAAAATCAGCGGACTTTTCTCCGGGCGGGAAAAGTCCGCTCATTTCAAAAGTACGGCGGACTGGCACACACACGGGCGGATTGTCTGCCCAAATGCGAGTCCGACGGACAGTATTACGGAAAATTCGGAAATACTTAGTCCGCCAGACTGCACGCTGAAAAAGTCCGCTGAAGCCTACACACGAGCGGACTGTCCGCTGAAATGTGTTTCGGCGGACTAAGTAGGCCAGACAGTCCGCCCGTGTGTACGCGGCTTAAGCAAATATAAAACAATATAAAGTGATACGTGCAATATAAAACAAAATTCAGAATGCAATATAAATAAATAAACACTATAATGCAGAATCAAAGTGCAGTGTAATCAATACAAATAATCAGTGCAGTACAGTGTCCTAATAGCAGCAATGTTCATAAAAGTGCAAAACGTGCAGATGGTTCATGAATTCCAAGATGCTGTGATCATATAATAAATCCATGCAGTGGAAAAATAAAACTCCTCCAAACAAGTAGCTCAGAAAAAACTGTGACAGTCCACCAATCATTCAGTGCTTGGGCTTGTGCACCACCTATTTCCCCCAGCCTCTCACCTCCAGTAAAGACCATTAATGGCCAAATCCAGCGTAATGTGTGTGTCCCACTGGCTGCTTTCTCCTCTCCTCGTAATGTCAGCCCATCAATATAATAGATCCACCAGATAAGCACCGGATAATAAAGAACAAAGAAAGGGGGGGGGGCTCCCATGTGTAGAACATATTAAACACACTTTATTATAAAAATATCCACACTTACAGTTATGTTAGAACACTTGCGAGATAGTAAACACAGGAACTTCCTGTCTCGGCCGCGGCCGGTAGTGACGATCGTGACACCTGGCTCCTCCCTTTCTCCCTTTCGTTAATCACTCTCTGCAAAATCCACTCTTGTATCCTACATGTGTTGTATCGTTTTCTCCTTGCTAGAGAACAAGAATGTATACAAATAAAAAAAAATCTAGGTTAATTTTTTTTACTACTACTACTAATAATAATAATAAAGATAAAATAGCTAGATCAGGACTTGATCTAGGTTGGTGTCTGGGTCAGAGTCAGGGTGTCAGGAAATTTTCCATCCGCTGGTAATATCTGTCTTTTGGCGTGCAGTACTGAGGTCCACCAGCAGGTGTCTCCTGGCAGTTTGGAACTGTCAGGAGAGTTTTTCCCTGCTGATGTTATATCATCTTTGGGCTGCAGTACTGGCGTCCACCAGTGGATGGATCCTGGCAGTGTGGAGCAAACAGCACCTCCTGCAATCAGGTGTCACTTGAGGCCAATCACAGGCCTTAAAATATCCGGCAAGCACTCACACGTTTGCCTTGGTTTTGTCCTTGAGCCCTAACCTGCATCCTGTTATCCTGATCCTGAACCTTGATTCCCGCATCCTGAACCTGTTATACATGATCCTGTCTATTCTTGCATCCCTGGAACCTTGTCCTGCAACCTGATCACTTTCTCCTTGTCCCCCCATCTTCTGAACTCCTGTTTATGACCCTGGTCTGACTTGACTACAATTCTGGTATCCCCTTTGTTATATATACTGGTTGGTTGTCACTGTTGTTTATTTTTCTAACGCTGTTTGGTATTGGTGGTGTATTCACATTGTATGCATTTATCTTAATAAAATCACTTACTTTCACCTACTTATGTTTGGTTTACTCTGTCACAGTCACACAGTTCTGGTCACATCCGGTTTATGACACAGGGCCATGGTCAAGGTCAGGGTCAGGATGTTTTAAATATAATAAAAAAATAGGTTATAAGGTTATCACATACCTGGTAGCAGAGACCAGGCACCCACACCCCCGCTGTTTGCCGGTTTGTCTGGCACTTACCCCATCGGCGGGGGAAGGTAACAGGCAGCATGGTGCAGCGAGCTCCGGTCCTCTCCTCCATGGCAGCTTGCAGCTCCTCCCCTCCTCCTCCTAGGCATCTAATAGGTTCGCCTGGGAGGTTCAGTCAATCGGGTGACCAATGTCAAAACCCGCTTCCCACGGACGGGAGGAGGATCAGTGTTACAACAGCGAATTTCATTCACTGTTGTAACATGCCTGGGTGAGATTATAGCGCACTCTCTGCAACCCAAACCCACCCTATATTGAAGACAATTAGAGCCTCTGTCTCTAATTGGTGCTTCAAAAAAACAGCCTCCCCGCATTGGAATAGGGGAGGCTTTGAAGGACAGGAGACTGTGAAGGACATTAAGGGCGCCCATGCGCCCTTAATGGACAGACCCTCCCTGGTCGTCTGTAGTCTTTAGTGAAGCAAGCGGGCCGGTAGACATCTGGTAGAGGGCAGACTGAAGCAGGCTGGTACTGGCGACAGCAGGTGCGTGAGGTACAGTATACACTGATAGCAGACTGCAGAACAGCAGGCACAGCAGGCAAGGCAAGTCCTGGAAACCTTAGGAAGATTAGCAAGGTGAGGCAGGCTAGGTCATACCCTGGCAGGATGGATCAGGTAAGGAAGAGCAGGCAAAAGCATGGTCTGGGTACAAGCTAGGTCAGGCTGGGTACAAGCTAGGTCAAGAGAAGCAAAGGGCAGACAGAAGCAGAGGTCAAGGACAAGCCAAGATCGGTGCAGGTGAAGTTTAGAGAATGCTCAGACAAGCCGGGTTTGCAACTATGAGCATATTGATGTGTGCACCTATTTGCGTGCCCGTATGCATGCGCATAAGTAATAGCCATATTCCTACATCAATGAGAGAAAGTCTCATTGAATTTGTGTGTGAAGAGGTAAAGAATTCCATCGAGAGGGGGCGTGGCCTGGACCGAGACCGAGATGGCTGCCTAACTTGGGAGCTCCCGCGTTCTGGGGATATAATACCTGCTCATACGGGAGCCTACCACCCTTTCATGCTATGCACAGGTCCACCAGAAGCTTGTCTACCTCCTGCACCCCTAAGGAATCCCAGGCCCTTCAGGGGAGACACATCCCGGAGATATTTCGATCGCAGAAACACCAGGCACACGCGCCTCCACAGGCCCAGTCCACAGCCTCTATATACAAGTATTATGGCGCTCATAAAAACACCCACCCGCCTATCACTATTTTTCAAGAAGTGAAAAACACTTAATAAACACAATATTTAAAAAACATATTTAAAAGGCATAATGATAATGCAGCAAGTAATAATGCTATAGGTGCAATTAGCACAAGAGGGGGAATGGAAAGGGATGGGGGGGATGGGAGTGAAAGGGGCGGAAGTAAGGAGAGGATCCCTTCCTTAACTAGGACTAAAATCCGACAGGGAAGGGGTTAATCACTCTCGGGGGGGGGGGGGGGTAAAAACTCTCAGGGGGGTAAAAGTACGGTCCAAACACGGCAGCCATCCAGTGGAAACTGAAACAGGTTCCCAATTAGTACTGTAAAGATAAGAGAGAGAGGCGCCTCTGAGTGTAGACTGTAAAATTCTTATTTAATGCACAGGTGGTTAAAAACACTCACATTAGGTAGTATATTAACAGGCAATGTAAAGATTCCAAACCGGAGGGAGAACCTCGATGTGTCATCTGTATCCCTTGCGCTGGGGGAGTCCTGTTGGCGTGTGTCCGCTCCTGGGGGCTGTATTACATGTGCAGAGCCGGCCGATGTAGAGCCGTGAGCGTTAGTCCGAGGCGTGGAACGCACGAGGAACTCCAGGCGATGGGAGATGACGTCACAGGGCATGCAACGCGTTTCCTGAGCTGGCAAAACCGTGTATGACAGGACGGCTGCGCTCCTTTATCAAGCTGGGCTCTTGGAATCAGGGCAGGCATATAAATAGCACACAGGGGAGGGGAAGGGGGCGGGGATGCCGGAACCAATATACAGGCATAGGAACTAATAAGGCACGGACCAATGGGGGGGGACCATAATAATGTGAGGACACAGAACTAAATACAATGGAAACAGGAAGAAGAGGAGTAAATGGGAGAAAGAGTGGTGCAAGATATATGTATGGACATGTATATATATTTATTTATATATGTGTGATGAAGTAAGAGGAGTTAGTAATGAAACTAAAGTGAAAAATGATAATAATGAAAAAAAAAAAAAAAAACACACACAAGTGAAAAAATGTGAAAAAAACAGAAAAAAAAAAAAGAAAAAAAAAAATATAAGAATGAAGAAGAAATAAAAATGAAAATGATGGATGTGGAAATAAAAATAAAAATAAAAATAGATATAAATATAAAAATAAAAAAATAATTAATAAAAATAAAAATAAATATAAAAATAATAATAAAAAATAAAATAAAAATAATAATAATAAAAATATATATGAAAAAGGAAAAATGGATGAAAGTGGGTGGGAATTCGTAAATATTAGCAAGGTGGATACAAAGGATACTTGACAACAGAATATATACTATTCCTGTAAAGCCAACTGTATGAAAGGGAAAAAAAAAAAAAAAAAAAAATATATATATATATATATATATATATATATATATATATAAAAAAAATAATAAAAAAATAATAATAAAAAAAAATATATATGTATACATAATAACAAGTAATTATAGAAAGAGGAGGAATCAAAGAATAGTCGAAATCTCAATACTTTCGTTAATTCCACCAGGCGCTAAGGTGTCTAGGCAGTAGATCCAGTAAATTTCCCTGGCGCAAAGTTTTTTGAAGCATTCAGCTGGGGGAAGAGAGCTGGAAATTTGTTCTATGACCCAAACCCTGAGGCCAGAGGTGGACCCATGGTGTGCAGTGATAAAATGTCTGGGGACACTGTGTGGGTCAGTTTTGCCTTCGATCGACTGCCTGTGTTCCCCAAACCTTTGTCTAGCCGGCCGGATAGTTTGGCCAACATAGATAAGACTGCAGGGGCAAGTAAGGCCATATACCACATAATCTGAGGAACAATTATAAAAGTCCCTCAGACTATAGGTAGTGCCTTTGGTGTGGAAAGACTTCTGACCATGTTCCACAAAGATGCACATTTTGCACAGTTTCTTATGACACCGGTACATTCCCACAAGAGGGATGAGGGTAGGTACCGTGATAGACATGGGAGTCGTTTTTAATTTACTAGGAGCAATTTTACTCTTGAGGTTGGGCGCCCTACGGTATGTTGTTCTGGGCCGGGACGGAAGAATAGGTTTCAGGTGGGGGTCTTGTTGTAGTATACCCCAGTGTTTTTCCATGATTTTCTCAATTTTTTTGTGTTTACAGTGAAAGATGGTAATGAAGTTGCTGGAATGGTCTCTATGGCTAGGATCGACTTTTTTAGGTTTGCCGTGTAGGTATAGCTGGTATGTATCCTCCACGAGACTCTCGGGGTATTGTTTTTCTTTGAATTTTGTTTTGAGGGATGAGCTGGATTGGATGTAATCAATGTCCCGTGTGCAGTTCTGTCTCAAACGACAGAACTGTCCCTTAGGTATATTTTTAATCCATTTTGGAAAGTGACAGCTTTTGAAGTGCAGGTATGAGTTCCCCGCAGTAGGCTTTGTATAGTTTTTTGCATATATTAGGGGGCCGTCATGGCCGAGTTCGAGATCCAGAAAGGCTAAGGATACTTGGTTACTCTCATGGGTGAAAGAGAGGCCATATGTATTTTTATTGCAGTACTCAATGAATGGCCTGATGCTATCTGGAGTACCATCCCAGATGATTATCAAATCATCTATGTATCTCCCGAAGAAGATAATGTTTGGGGCAAAAGGATTGTTGTGTTGAATGTAGTGGTGTTCCCAGTAGCCCATAGCGAGGTTGGCGTAAGAGGGAGCAAAATTGGCTCCCATAGCCGTGCCCTGTTGTTGTAGATAGAAGTCACCGTTGAAAATAAAATAGTTGTGGGTCAAACAGAATTTAGTGGCCTCAATAATGAAGGAAGCCTGACGGGCATTCATTAGAGGATCACTGGTCAGGAAATGTTCGAGAGCCATAATGCCAAAGGAGTGTGGGATCGATGTGTATAATGAGCTAACATCTAAGGACACCCACATGTATGTGGGTTCCCAGGTGTATGAGGACAAAAGTTCCAGGAGGTGGGTTCCGTCTCTGATGTATGACGGAAGGGATTGGACTAAAGGTTGTAGAAATTGATCAATGTAGAGACTGAAACCAGAAGTGACGCTGTCCATGGACTACTCTCAGACCAATCCACCTATATCAAGCTAAAAACAGACCCTACTAATATTTTTGCACAAGAAGCCGACCAACTCATCAAAATTGTCCTTTCAAATGGCATCATTACCAAAATTGAAAGTTCCTTTTTACACAAAGATTTTTACTCCATACCGTATTTTTACCATCTTCCTAAAATCCACAAAGATCAGCTACATCCCCCCGGCAGACCCATAGTGGCATCCATGGACAGCGTCACTTCTGGTTTCAGTCTCTACATTGATCAATTTCTACAACCTTTAGTCCAATCCCTTCCGTCATACATCAGAGACGGAACCCACCTCCTGGAACTTTTGTCCTTTTTTTTTTCTTTTTTTTTTCATTATTATCATTTTTCACTTTAGTTTCATTACTAACTCCTCTTACTTCATCACACATATATAAATAAATATATATACATGTCCATACATATATCTTGCACCACTCTTTCTCCCATTTACTCCTCTTCTTCCTGTTTCCATTGTATTTAGTTCTGTGTCCTCACATTATTATGGTCCCCCCGCATTGGTCCGTGCCTTATTAGTTCCTATGCCTGTATATTGGTTCCGGCATCCCCGCCCCCTTCCCCTCCCCTGTGTGCTATTTATACCCCTGCCCTGATTCCAAGAGCCCTGCTTGATAAAGGAGCGCAGCCGTCCTGTCATACACGGTTTTGCCAGCTCAGGAAACGCATTGCATGCCCTGTGACGTCATCTCTACCATCGCCTGGAGTTCCTCGTGCGTTCCACGCCTCGGACTAACGCTCACGGCTCTACATCGGCCGGCTCTGCACATCTAATACAGCCCCCAGGAGCGGACACAGGCTGACAGGACTCCCCCAGCGCAAGGGATACAGATGACACATCGAGGTTCTCCCTCCGGTTTGGAATCTTTGCATTGCCTGTTAATATACTACCTAATGTGAGTGTTTTTAACCACCTGTGCATTAAATAAGAATTTTACAGTCTACACTCAGAGGCGCCTCTCTCTCTTATCTTTCCAGTCCACAGCCTCGCCTGACGGACCGCCACCCGCTCACATGCCTGGAGCGTCTTCATCTAGCCTCTGGGGGGCCCTTCCCCCTAGCCTCCTGGACTTGGAGAAAGTCACTGAAGACATTAAATGCACGGTGACAGCGGCGATTGCGGATTTAAAGGCAGACCTGCTTGCTGTCGCCCACCGCATTGACAGCGTAGAACAAACAGCCCAGACTCATGCTGCAGCCATTCGTCAGGTACAATCTGCCTACGATTCCCAGCTCTCCCAGGTTTTTGAGCTCCATAGACACGTAGAAGACCTGGACAATCGTGGGCATAATATCAGGGTGCGGGGAGTCCCCAAAACCATCGAGCCCGACGCCATTCAGTCAACTCTGTGTGCCATATTTAATGATCTCATGGAACGCCCGGCAGACTCCCCCATAGACATGGAAAGAGCTCACCACACCCTCCGTCCCCCACCCAGGGATTCTGAGCCTCCTAGAGATATTATTTGTTTTATTGTGAACTTCCCCCTCAAAGAAGAAATTCTCTGCAAGGCACGGAAACTGTTTCAGGATCTCTCGCAGATCACCCTCCAGAATAGGAAGGCCCTGCGACCACTGCTAGATGCTTTGCGCTCTAGAAACATTTAGTATCGCTGGAGATTTCCCTTTGACCTGTTTGCATCCTCCAGAGGGCGCTCCACCCTCCTCCGCACTCCAGAAGATCTTCCAGCCTTCTGTGATCAACTCGACCTTCCACACATCGAGCTTCCGGACTAGTACGCAATCTTCTTCCCGACGGAAACCCTGGCGTCCTGTTTCCCTCAAACCTTCGCCGAAAGCCGCCCGGCAGAGATCCCGTCGTCGTAGACCTGGACCAATGTCACCGAACGCCCGCTCGTTACGCCGTGATCTGCACCAACGTAGCCCCTCTCCTCCGCTAGCGAGAGGTGAGGTCTTGGAGGACTGAAGGACTTCGATGTCGCTAGAGGCCTGCCGCATGTGAGTACTTCCTTCAGCTTACCAATCCCACCTGCCACCACCCCATCCGAGACTTTTGTTGCCCCCTCTCCTACTTCCACCCGTGCCATCGCAGCCTTCTCCGGCTGAACACCCCGGCCAACAGCCTCTCCCACTATCCGTGACTATACGAGACCTCCGAGACTTCTGTGTAACACCTCATGCAGCCTTATTTGCACCTGCCAGCATATGGCTGCCCCCTGGCATTGACGACGCTACTCCTGGGCTTCTCCGGTCCCCCTGGAGCCCGGAGGTTGACCGGAGTTGCCCAGGACCTACCATGCTGCACCCGTTAAGATGCCTTTTTACCCCAGACTGGTCTCTGCATCCATGATGGTCTCGCCATGCTACCTCGGACCCCCGCCCGGATCTTTTGCTCCATGGATATACGCTACACCCTCCCTATGACTTATTTTTGTTGAAACTTTCCCTACACCACCATCAGAGGTCCCGGGGCCTGGCTGGGCCTACGATTCCTGGTGGGGGGGCCCCTGCCTCCCTTCCTTTTGCAGTTCAGAATGCTTACCAGGCTTCCCCCCCCCACCCCCTCTACTGAAGCCGGGAGGGTGTGATCCCAACTGTCTATCACTTCCCCCTGCGACCGCTTGCCTAGCGGCTTCCTCCGGCTTGCTCCAGACGGTGTGCATTTGTTCTTACCCCACCCTCCGGACTGGATTTTTGCTCCAAGGTTGCTCCTACCCCCCCCCCCCCTCCCTCCCCATCCCTTCCTTCCCCCCCTTTTTTCTCTTTTCCATCTTTCCCCCCTCCCCCCTCTCTCCCATCTTCCTCCAACGCTCCATCCCAATGTGGATGGTTCCCCTATCCTCCTCCCTGGGGGGATTGGTACCCGATTAGGATACTCCGCAGGGCTATCTTATTGGCCAGGTCTCGTATTTTGCTAAGGTTCTGATTATTGGCCGAATCGTTTATACACTGTTTCTATATTGTTGATACTCTGTGGCTTATGGCCCGTGAATCCTGCTTGCTAAGTTATATTGTTCTCAAGGTTTTTTCTTACTGTTCATATATATGTTTTCTTTTCAGGCTCCCTCTCACTGGTAGGCTCCCCACTACGCTATGACCCACCTCATCGTAGGTGAGGTCCCTCCTATCTCTATCTCGCCCCCCCAGACCGCGGCCATCCCGTGGTCCCCGCCCGTTCTACAATCCCCACACAGCAGTCTCTCCGAGACAAGGCTGACATACCAGGTTTCCCCCTCCTTGCCTTCAGGTGGGTAGCTCGACTAACCCTACCTCTGGTTTACTTTCTCCACGGATCCCTGCCCTCACCTTCTCTTCCTCTCCTTTCCTTTTCCCTCCTTCCCTATTCTTCCCCCTTGCCTTTCCTGCTCTCCTCCCTTGCCTGGCTCTCTCATCCCCCCCACTTTTTCTTTTTTTCTGACCTCCCCTTTCCCCCTCCTTCCCCCTTCTTTACTTCCCCATAGGGGTGTAGCCCTCGCCCCTCCTTCTTCCGTGCAGAACCCAGCATCTCCATGGGTAATAGCCTCTCCCGCCGTTTAGCCTCTCACGATGCAGCCCACTCCCCCAATTAGCAACCCTCTGAAGCTGAAGTGTGTATCCCTTAATGTGAAGGGTCTCAACCTGCCGGAAAAGAGGTCCCAGGTTCTCTCCTCCCTCACTAAATTCAAAGCGCATTTTATTCTTCTACAGGAGACCCACTTCCATTCTGATGCCATCCCTAGGCTGTCGAACCAGATATACCAGTCTGCCTTCCATGCCACCAATCCTGATGCGAAATCGAAGGGCGTCTCCATTCTTGTTTCTAAATATATCTTCCTTAAGGGCACTTACGCTTCCACACCGATCATGTTGGCCAACATCTACTGCCCCATGAACATCAGGTGACTTTTTTCCGCAAAACCTGCGCCCTTTTATCCTCTTTCCAGAGCGGGCTACTCCTTCTGGCCGGCGACTTCAATGTGCCCCTGAACCCCCTTCTAGACACGTCTACGGGGTCATCCTTGTTGACGTACAAGGCCCTACGCCAGATCAAAGCCCAACTCCAAGCCTTATCTCTCCATGACGCTTGGCGCACCCTCTACCTTTCCACCAAAGACTATACCTACTTTTCGGCCCCCCACCAAAAATACTCCAGAATTGACTTATTTTTTCTGTCCCAGACTGACCTCCCCCTCTTACAACACTCCTCCATCGAACCCATGTTCCTCTCTGACCACCATCCCATTACAATCACGCTGTCTTTCCCCGAATCCTGTCCCAAAACTAAAATTTGGCGCTTTAACCCATCTCTACTAAAGGACCCACTTGCCCTGGAACGCATACACACGCGTATTCGGTTATATTTCCAAGAGAACACTGACTCAGACGTCTCCCCTGTTTCCCTTTTGGGAGGCGCACAAGTGCGTGATCCGAGGAGAACTGTTAGCTATGTCCTCACAGGCCAAAAAACTCCATCAGGAACGTGTGACTACTCTCCTGAAGAAGTTGAAAACATTGGAACTGTCTCACAAACAAACACAAGCACAGACTGCCCTTCAAGAACTGATCCGCACCCGCACTCTACTCGCGGAGGAGTTGGGCAGGCGCACTAGAAGACGGTACATCCTTGGCCAAAGGATCTTTTATGAACATGGCAACAAGTGTGGCCGCCTCCTGGCGCGATCAGTCCAATCGGCCAAACTGTCTTCTACTGTCCATAATTTACGCAGTCCCAGAGGCTCTCTACTAACTAAAAATTAGGACATTGAGAAGGAGTTTGAAAACTTTTATGCCAAACTCTATAACCTTCAGCCACACCAACAGTCCCAGACCGCTCGCGATGCGCACAACACTCTTATCGCGGACTTTCTCTCTCTCTGCATGGCCCCAAATCCATTTCCCCCCAGTGTGTGCAATCTCTAGAAGCACGGTTTTCGCCCCTTGAGCTAGACACCGCTTTGAAACAAATGAAAATCGGCAAAAGTCCGGGACCCGACGGGTTTACGCTCCAATATTACAAGACCTTCCTAGATATCCTCTCCCCTAACCTTCTACACACTTTTAACGCCCTGGCCAATCCACAAGTGCAACCGGATAGGATGTTGGCGGCCCACATCACCGTAATACCTAAGGAAGACAAGGACCCCCTTCTAGTAGCAAATTACAGGCCAATATCGTTGTTGTATGTGGACATAAAAATTTACGCCAAGATCCTTGCCAATGGATTGTTGCCCCTGATCTCTGGTTTGATTAGGTGGGTTTTGTTCCGGGCAGGGAAGCCCGGGACAACACCACCCGTGCTCTGAACCTACACCACTGGCTTACTTCTTCCAAAGCCCAAGGCTTCTTTCTTTCATTAGACGCTGAGAAGGCGATAGAGTGGCCTGGGACTACATGCGAGCAGTCCTGGCAGCAATGGGACTGGGAGACCGCATGCTCGCTTCCATAATGGCATTGTACTCTGGCCCCACTGCGGCGGTGAGAGTTAATGGCCACCTATCGAATGCCTTCCCCATCAGCAACTGCACTCGCCAAGGTTGCCCCCTTTCCCCGCTGATCTATATCCTCACCTTAGAGCCCCTCTTAAACAAACTTAGAGCGAACCCAGATATCAGGGGAGTGCTGGTGAAGGGCAGGGAGTTCAAGGTCTCAGCTTTTGCTGACCACATCTTGCTTTCCCTGACGTCCCCGCGCACCTCCCTGCCATCACTCCTTCAGGACTTGGAGGCCTTCGGGAAGATCTCAAACCTCAGAATCAACTATACCAAATCTCACGCTTTAAACGTCACCTTACCCCCCCAGGATGTGGCCCACTGCCAAGAATCCTTTCCATTTCAATGGGAACGAACCCGCGATCTCCTACCTAGGAATTAAAATTCCGCACCGTCTTTCAGACCTTTATTCACTCAACTTTCATACTGCCTTGGTCCAAGCCCAAAACTATCTTAAAGACTGGCTGCATTTAAATGTGTCATGGTTTGGCCGTGCAGCCTTGATCAAAATGATTGTTTTACCTCGTTTCCTATACCTGATCCAAACCATTCCTATGGCCTTACCTGCTTGCTTTTTCTTCTCCTACCGGAAGACTTGCTCTTCCTTTCTTTGGAGGGACTCCCCCCAAGGATCAAGTACGCTCGACTTACTTTACCCAAATCCAAAGGAGGTATCGCGCTTCCGGACTTACATAAATACTACATAGCCTGCCACCTCACAAGAATTGCGGACTGGAATATCCATCCCCTCGAAAAGTTATGGGTCTCCCTTGAAAACGCTTTTTCCCCCACTCCTGTCCACCTTCTTCCCTGGCTGTTCCTGAAACAATGGCCACAAACGCTCGCCACACACCCGTTCATTTACACTTCGCTGATGTTATGTAAGAAAATCCCTGCCAGCACAGCTCTCGCACCGACTCCAGGCCCACTAACCACACTGAGAGGCAATCCTGACTTCCCCCCTGGAAATTCACCTAACTTCCTCAGGCAGGAATGGCCTTTTGAGGATGTTCTTGCCTCCCACTTTTACCCAGAGGGCAGGATCGCTTCCATAGATACTCTTAGAAACCTCTCGAGAACCTCGTCCTTCTCGTTCTGGACGTACAGACAAATTAGCCACTTTTTATCCACCCATGCTGCCCCAGACAGTTGGACGAGACGACTCACCCCATTTGAGGACCTATGCAACCGTAAGACGCCTCAAAAACATCTCGTCTCCCTCTTGTATGCTCTTCTCCTTGACCCTGGTGACTTGACCCTCTCTCCGTCGCAATCCTCCTGGCACAGAGACCTGACGACTTCTTTAACTCCAGGGGAATGGACCAGGGTCCACGAATACGCACATGGTGGCTCATTGAAGGTCGCCATTCAGGAGAATAGCTATAAAATTCTCACTAGGTGGTACAGGACCCTCTCCCGCCTCCACAAATTCTCGCCCGCCATACCGAATATCTGCTGGAGATGTAACGCAGACGTAGGGACCATGATGCACATTTGGTGGGATTGTCAAGGTATCCAACCCTTCTGGAGGGAGGTCCATAGACTCATATCAGCAGTCACCACCTTTGCTTTAGACTTTACACCGGCGCAATTCCTCCTTCATCACATGTCTCTATCTAAAATGGTTTACTTCAAATCCCTGGCCATGAACATGGTCAATGCCGCAAGACTGTGTAACCCCAGGCACTGGCGTACTACCCACACCCCAACTCTGGGGAATGGTTTGCGAGCATTTCAAGGATTGGTGACATGGAAGAGTTGATCCACATTTCACAAGAGAGAATGGAGAAATTTTCGGTTACCTGGGCCTGTTGGTCTCATTTCACAACTACCCCAGAATACAAGCAACATGTCCCTCCAGATTGAGAGACGGCTCTCCCCTGGGGACCTGCAACCCCATTCCACTCCACCTTACAGAAATAGGGCGAGTTGCTACCCCCCTTTCTTCCCCCCCCTCCTTGATCCCCCCTCTCCCTTTCCCCCTTCTGGTCCCTCCGTTCCCATCCCCGCTGCCCCTTCTCCCTTTACCTTCTTTCCTTTCTCTCTTTTTTCGTTGCTTTTACCTACCCTAACCTCTGGCCCATATACCTTTCCTCCAGCGATACAGGCATGTGCTGGTAGCCGCCTGTGTCGCCCTCTTCAACAGTAATGGTCATACGCAAGTGAAATTAGAACTAATGTTCACATAGACTTCAGGTTGGGCCTCCCTCCCCTATATCTAACTGGGTACACCCAGGAGTCTCCTCCTGGCTTATCATAGATTGTGTCTTTGACTGTATCGTACGCTGTATTTGTTTAATTGTAAGTACCTGTTTCTGTCTTTATTGTAACCTCAATAAAATCTTTGTGGAAAAAAAAAAAAGAATTCCATCGAGAGAAACCATGTTGTCTACTGGCTTGCCCTTCCTGACAGTAGATTGTGCACCCATGCTCCCAGCTCTGGTGCACAGATTTTTTTTATTTATTATTGTCTACTGTTTTTATCCAGTGTCAATCACATCATCCAGTGATGTAATCCACATCAGTAATGATAACTGCCAATATTTACCTGCTGAACTCCTGTTGCTAAATAGTCTATTCCCAGCGCTTTGAATGTAACTACTGAACATGCAATCCAGGGTGACATGATGTTATTGACTTTATTTGGTCCCATGAGGCTTAATGTTGCATGTTACAGGGCGGCATCACTGGTTGTTTAGTCCAAATTTAGATACCGTCCTGTGCATGAATGGTGGATGGAGGCCTATACTTACCATCCTCCTGGCCCTTACACTGTTAACCCCTTCTTTTCAGTAGTACTTACAGCCCTGATCCTAGTGCACACTTGGCCAGGCTTGCACCAGAAAGCACACCTCTCACTCTGTGCCTCAGGCAGACTGTGATAGGAACTTTTTTAAACATTTACACGAAGGCTTCAGAGTAGTAAAATAAATGCCTTTACTTGCTTAGAGGTAGCAATGAAACATAACAGTCCAGTTATTGGTATAGACAGCATTGCTGCAATTAGGAGGCATGAGATGTCTCTTGGCTCATCCTCAATCATGCATAGTCTTTCTCCTATGCACTGTAACCAGTAATCTGTGGTAGCACCAGGGACGGACTGACCATTGGGCCACTCGGGCACTGCCCGAGGGCCCCGGGCCACTAGGGGGCCCCATCAGGGATGACAGCCTCAGTAAAACCAGGGACAGTATGTAAAAATCTGTGTTTTTTTTACATCTGTCTCTGAAATGTCCCTTACCGACATGCTTTTGGTCTAAAAATCCTGAGATTATAGCTGCCCCACCTCTCCAGTACCTTCTCAGCCAATAGAAACATGTCTGTGTATACTGTGTGATTGTATACTGTGTGTGTGTATACCATGTGGCCCCATAATCTCCTATTGCCCGGGGGCCCCATGAGTTGTCAGTCCACCCCTGGGTAGCACACTACGCTCCCAGGAGGGGAGTGCCAGGGGAAACATCAAATCATCTTCCTGATGGAACCAAGCCTGAGAACCCCAGAGCGGCCCTTCCCCGAAGGGAAAAACAAGAGCACCCCCTGTAGGCCTCTCTCTCTCCCCAATCTTTCCTTGGGCCGAAGACCCTATATAGGGTTACCCATAATACTCCACCAGCAGGATGAGTAGCCCTTAAAGAGAAAGCCTAGCTCTACCTGCCTACAAGTATTTTAAAAAAAAAATAGTTTACTGTAGATATAATGGGGATCATTTATGATAGCGCCGCACTAATTAGCGCTAAACAGTATTCACTATAACACTGGTGCAAAAAATACTCTCAAAAATGAATTTACTATAGCTTCCTAAAAACAATTAGTGTCCAAACCATGACTCTTGTTAGGACCACCACTATTGCGCATGGAAATAATGTTTAGAGCATGATATAATTGCCTAATAAATGGTACTGAAATATGCAGTGATTTCTACACTGAAAGTCGGAGAAGAGATAAATTCCCCATCTCTTTACAACTGGGTGCCAACACAACTGAGCATGTTCAGACCTGCAAACTCATTTTAACTCCCGTGACTTTTTTACCAAGAGTTATAAAAAAATACCAAAATGAGCACTAGGTTAAAAAAACATTTTTTGGGAGTGAAAATTAGTTATGTAGCCCAATCCAAGTTTAAGCCATTGATTCTAATGGTACAATTGTAACTTCCCCAAATAAATACTTTTCATGTTGAGATGAAATGTATCTTTCTCTCAAAGAAATTGTCTTTTTCATCTATTTTGTTTTTAAGAACACTAGAATGTGTAATGTTTTCATGTTTTGGTAAAATATATTTGTATCTGTCACTTTCACTTGTTGCACTCCATCTCACAAAAATTGTTATCCAAAAATCATTATCCAAATTCACCCAGGTTTCTTTACAAAACCCAAACAATACTATTGCTGATGCAAATTTAAAATTAATTTAAATGT
Organism: Lithobates pipiens; assembly: GCF_037356315.1. Classification (NCBI taxonomy): domain Eukaryota; kingdom Metazoa; phylum Chordata; class Amphibia; order Anura; family Ranidae; genus Lithobates; species Lithobates pipiens. The sequence goes on from NW_027507764.1 coordinate 287,349,028, forward strand.
TGTGTGTTTTTTATTATCTCAAAATAATCATAATTTGGGCCCAAAAAATGTGATATATGTACCAAAATCAGAAATCAAAATGCTATTCCCAAAAATCAGAGGGTAACATCATTCTACACTCACACACCAAGAACCACCAAATATCACAGAATAAATCAAGAAGAATAACTCCTGACTAATGTAATTTCACCACCTATATGTCCAAAGTAATGCAATATTTATGTGTATTTATGTGTAAGAGGGCTTCACATGTGGCAGCTCAGTGGCTTAGAGGTTACCGTTTCTATCTACCAGCACTGAGTTTCTAGGTTTGCATCCCAAACATGCCACTTCATGTAGAGAAGTTCTGCTCTCCCTATGTTGTTAATCCTGACTCTGGGACTTCTCTAAATGTAGTACCCACAAAATGACAGCTGTTTATTTCGCAGCATGCTGGCAGTAATCAGCCATAACCATCCTTCAAAACAGATGGCATATGCCAGAAGCAGGTTGTTCACTGGCTCTCTGGCCTTCCACAGTACATCTGCATTGATTAACATCTTGCACCCCTGGGACTTAGGACAGACAGTTTGACACCACAGAGATGCAGGCTTAAAACATGGAACAGCATGGTGGCTCACAGCCTAGAGCTTCTACCTAGCAGCCCTGAGTTTTTGGGTTTGTTTTCCAAACCTGTTAGCTGGCTACAGGTTTATATGTTGTGCTGTCCATTTTTTTATTTTTTTTAACCAGTGCTAACATTTTTGATGGGTTTCACATAATGGAACCCCAAGAAATCACTTTATAAATCAAGCAAGTCTGGGTTTGCACCAAATCTAGAACTGGGGTGTTTTGGCCCAGATATGGATGTATATGTCCAGTGTGATGCTGCACACATATTTTAATGTTGTATGCTTATGATGAATGAGGCCTTTTTTCATTTGTAAATAGTGTGCATTCCTAATGAACAGGTGAGTCCACCTCAAGAGACAGAATCAATTAAACTGGTGGGTGTGTCCTTTACTGGGTGTGTGGAGGTGAGCAGGCTTAGGCCCTTTTCACACTGGGCCGTTTTTAAGGTGCTACAGTGCTAAAAATAGCGCCTGAAAAAAATCTGTCCCCTTTCACTCCAGTGTGAAAGCCAGAGGGCTTTCACGCTGGAGCGGTGCACTAGCAGGACGGCTAGCCACATCTTTGGAGCGGTGCATTCACCGCTCCTAAACCGATCCTACCCATTGAATTCAATGGGGCAGCGCTGCTATATAGCCGGCAAAGCGCCGCTGCAGCGGCGCTTTGCGGGTGGTTTTAAACCCTGTTTTCGCCCGCTAGTGGGGGTTAAAACCGCCCCGCTAAAACGATGGTAAAGCGGCGCTGAAAATAGCCGCTTCCGCCTCAGTGTGAAAGGGGCATTAGGGGCAACATTTGTAGTGCCTTTTTGGCATAAGAACAGGCCTGAATTTTTCTTTGCAGGAGCCTAAGAACAGAACTGAATTTTTCTTACAAAGATGGCGCCTCTACCTCCTGACTCAAGAGCGGGTTTCATGTATGCCTAGGCTTTGGTTTGGGGTATTCTAGGGGCCCTTCTTCCAGGGGGACCCCCTGGATAAACGAGAGGCCAAATAAAGGTGGAACTAATAAAGGTCGTCGCTATGTTGCAGGGTTCAATGCATTTGTGAAATTCTATGAGAATACAGGTAAAGCCTGAATACCATGGTGAAGTGGGTTTGAAGACGATCGCTGTGGATGTTACAGAAGTTGCTGAATTTACAGGTCTGTGATAAATTCGCTCTCCAGGATATTGTGGCCAGTGGTCAATACAAGGTTTCTTTTCAGTCTGAGGATACCTGTCAATTTGCATATGAGAATTTGGGTGAAGATGGATCTGGAAGGGAATATGCTCACTAAGAATATGGATACTGGATTATTTTTTGATCCTGAATTGTAGATCATGATTGTACATTGTTAAGTGAAAGATATATTTGCATGATTATTAAAATGTACTGTGTATTATTGTTAATTTGTTTGGTGCTCATATGATGTGGAGGAGGCAGTCACTAAGTACTGACAGTATATGTGTACTGTTGTCCGTTTACTGAGACTATTAAAAAAAAGCATATATTGGATTACAAATAGATGTGGTTTTGGGGAGGGTTGCATAATTCCTAACCCTGCACACCCCACTAAGGCTGTTTGATGATTGTTTCTAAATATCACATGTTAGACTTACAACTGCTATGTAATGTTTTAGATAAAAAGGATTGTTCCTACTAATTCATTCCTGGTGTGTGTGTGTGTCAATGTGTCAATGTAGATTGTCCTCTGCCTTTTTGTATTTTGTATTTTTTTGCTTATAATTCTGCCATGTAAATTTTTGAGGGTTTGAGGCGAGGACTTCTGATCATAAGAAAGGTTAGTCATGCATGTTAACTTGATTTGTACCCCTGCTTTTCTAATGTGATTGGTTTAATGTGTCTAATTTTTAGTGTCCTACCCTTGTAGATTGTAAGCTCTTTTGAGCAGGGCCCTTCTAACTATTGCCAAATGCCGCAGCATCATTTCCATGCATTTTTTTTGTTTAGCCCAAGTACATTAATGTAACAAATATTTATACTAATGTTGAAATAAAAAGTTGATTGTTTGTTTGTTTTTTTGCTTTGACTCTTGCAGACTCGAAATACATATTTTATAAGTGCAAACAATTCATACCCATTCAAATCTGTATTAAATCTAGTTGCATACAAAAGTATTTGGTTGTACAAGTCCTTGAGTAGAAAATGTAATGGGGGGAGTGGAGAAGAAAAGACCCAAAAAAAACAAACAAAAAAAAACCTGCTCCAAAGCTGAAATTCAGGGCTCTACTAACAATTTTTTAGACTAGGTAAGCCATGACACATGTCAACTAAATGTGAATTCCCTTTAAACACCAAATTAGGCACAAAATACCTCAAAAAACTGTTGTTTAAAAAAAATGGTGTAGGGCTCCTCCTAAGATCCATATCAGGCCCTTTGTTGTGTGGCGTCTCTTACATAACCATGGATTGGGCTCTCCGGATGACATCATCAGATGGCAAAGCCCCATGGCTATGTAAGAGAAGCCACACAGTGGGGGGGACAGAAGCTGCAGAAGAGGAGAGGCTTTTTTTTTTATAAGCGGGTAACCGGCATCGCAGAAGAACACAGCAGCAGGAGAAGACGGCAACTGCAGGAGAGATGCCACGGGGAGAAGATGGCAGTGGGAGAGACAGCAGCAGAAGAAGATGGTGGCGGGAGAGATAGCGGCAGGAGACGATTGCAGCGGGAGAGACATCGGCAGAAGAAGATGGCTCGGAGCTATTTTACAATAAAGGACTTGTCAAAAAACAGCTATAGTTTTTTTTTTTTTTTTTTTTGATGAATGGGCAGGAGTACAATTTCCATTCACATGGGGGGTGGCAGAGTCTGGTTGCTCCCTTTTAAAGGGGGCTTCCAGATTCTGATAAGCCCCCTGCCCAAAGCACCCTCCTGCAGAAATCATGAATCAGACTGAGACAGAAGTACAGTTAAATCACACTTGTTTATTAATAATAATAATAATAAAAAGGTAAACAGAGTAAATGTAGTCAAAACATAGCCAGAGTTCAGGAACTGGATAGTCAGGGAGTCAGAGATGAACGTAGTAGAACAGAAGGCAGGATCTGGAGCCAAAAGGAATGTCAGCTAAGCAAGTCTTTAACAGGAACACAGGAGAGCGTCTCTAGAGATGTGACCAAGGCGAAGGCAGAGAGCATCTGGGCTGGATGGCTTCAGTAGACAGGACTGAAGAGTAGGATATCATAAACAGGTGAGTCACTGTGGAGAGAAAGGAGCTGGCAATTAGCTGACAGCTGAGCAGCCAGCTTTGAAAAGGAAGAGCTGAGCCCAGCCCTGACACCTCCCCATGTTGAGGACATGTGGCCTGGTATGGTTCGGGGGGGCTTGCTCGCTCCCCCTATCCTGACCTCCCGGCTGCATGCTTGGATAAGGGTCTGGTATGGATTTTGGGGGACCCCATGGCAATTTTTTACACTTTGGTGTGGAGTTCCCCTTAAAATCCATACAGGACCCAGAGAGCCTATTATGGATTTGGGGGGGACACCACACAATTTTTTTTAAATGTTAGTGTGTGTGGGGGCGTACCTTCCAAATCCATACTAGATTCAAAGGGCCTGGTATGGACCTGGGGGTGGTTTTATTTTTTTTGGCAAGTTTTTTTTTTACATTTACCCTGCTGACAGCTGAGTACTAATCGGATGTTAAGGATGCGGTGTCCGGCTTCCCTTTTTTTTTCCCTCTTGCTTAGCAACCAGCTATATACGGTGCATATAAAAAGCGCAAAGTTTACATCTTAATCAGCAGCATATGCTGACAATAGGCAAATGCCTAATAGCCAATGCCACAGGAGCATGGTTGTTACCATAATATTACTGCCTCAAATGCAAAACATTATTAAATAGAATGAAAATAATCAAACATTAGTAATTGTATTTTCAATCTATGCTCAAGCTCAGCTCTGTAGTGTAGTGGTATTCTCTGCTACCTTCAAAGGTTCAAGGTATGGGTTTGAATCCCACTGATGGTATCACATCCTGAAAATGTGCTTTGTACTCAGCAACATAATTAGCCAATGCATATATGTTTGGTTTATTCCATAATTCTAAGCCCTTGTACACACGGTCGGAGATTCCGTCGGAATGTGTGCGATCGGAGCGTTTTGTCGGACATTCCGACTGTGTGTGGTATGTAGGGATGAGCCGAACACCCCCCGGTTTGGTTCGCACCAGAACTTTCGAACGGACCCCAAATTCGTATGAACTTTAGAACCCCATTGAAGTCTATGGGACTCGAACGTTCGAAATTAAAAGTGCTAATTTTAACGGCTAAAATGCAAGATGCTGTCTTAAAAAGGGTTTGGGGACCTGGCTCCTGCCCCAGGGGACATGGGTCAATGCCTAAAATGTTTTTAAAAATGGCCGTTTTGGTGGGAGCACTGATTTTAATGACGATTAAAGTGAAAAAAAAAAGTGAAATATTCCTTTAAATATCGTGCCTGGGGGGTGTCTGTAGTATGCCTGTGAAGTGCCACGCGTTCCCCGTGTTTAGAACAGTCCCTGCACAAAATGACATTAAACGGAAATAACATCATTTAAAACTGCTTGCGGTTTTAATGTTATATCTGGTTCCTGCAATATGGTTGAAAATCATTGAGAAAAATGGAATGGGTAGCCCTCCCTGCCCATTACCAGCCCCTTTGGGTCTTGACGCATATTAAGGGGAACCCCGTACCCATATTAAAAATAGGAAATGCCTGTGGCCCCCAGGCCCTAAATACTCAGAACAGCAGTATACAGGCGGTGCAAACAAGACAGGGACTGTGTAGTTTGTTGTGTTAAGTTGAATCTCTTTGTAATTTTCAACTGGTACATTTTTAAAGTGTAGCTCCAGTCAAAAAAACTATTTTTAAGCTTTTTGGAAAACATAGGGAAGGGTTATCACACCTGTATAATTTGTTTTGTCGTCCATCTTTTTTCATCTCACTTGCTGTTGTCTCCTTCCGTTTGCAAATAGGAGATGTTTGTAAGTTGGATGTTCGAAAGTAGGGGCCTGCCCTATATGCTCTGCAGAAATGGCGGAACAAGGTGTTGGTTTTGCCACAACATTGTAAGCCCTCAAAGTGACTCTTGGTGGGCGCTGGAGCGCCCTGCTATGAACAATTATATCAAGAATTGTAATTACATGCCATTGTTGAACATTGGTAGAAAAATTGACCTTTGGTGGTTGTGGTGCTGGTGCCACAACACTATAAGTCTTCACAGTTACTCTGGGTGGGCACAGGAACGGGCCCTCCTGTGAAATATTATATCAAGAATTGTAATTACATGTCCCTGTTAAACAGGGGCAGAAAAATTTGGCCTTAGGCACTGGTGCTGGTGCCACGACACTGCAATCTCTCCCATATACTCTAGTTTTATTGCAGGAATGAGCCCTGCTGCAAAGCATTGCATCAAAAATTGTAATTAAACGCCCCTGTTAAACAGGGGCAGAAAAATTGGGCCTTAGGCACTGGTGCTGGTGCCACCACACTGCAACCTCTCCCATATACTCTAGTTTTATTGCAGGAATTAGCCCTGCTGCAAAGCATTGCATCAAAAATTGTAATTAAACGCCCCTGTTAAACAGGGGCAGAAAAATTGGGCCTTAGGCACTGGTGCTGGTGCCACCACACTGCAACCTCTGCCATATACTCTAGTTTTATTGCAGGAATTAGCCCTGCTGCAAAGCATTGCATCAAAAATTGTAATTAAATGCCCCTGTTAAACAGGGGCAGAAAAATTGGGCCTTAGGCACTGGTGCTGGTGCCACTACACTGCAACCTCTCCCATATACTCTAGTTTTATTGCAGAAATTAGCCCTGCTGCAAAGCACTGCATCAAAAATTGTAATTAAACGCCCCTGTTAAACAGGGGCAGAAAAATTGGGCCTTAGGCACTGGTGCTGGTGCCACCACACTGCAACCTCCCCCATATACTCTAGTTGTAGTGCAGGAATTAGCCCTGCTGCAAAGCATTGCATAAAAAATTGTAATTAAACGCCCCTGTTGAACAGGGGCAGAAAAATTGGGCTGATGGCATCACCCAGAACCAGAAATGTTCTTCCAACATATCAGCGGAGGAGGAAGAGGATAGACAATCAACATAACAGGACAGCCACTCAGCATCAGCATAGGCAGTCTCGAAGGGATGTGATATTTCAAAAAAATTATTCGGTTACATCAGCTTCAGGTGCTTGGTAGCTGTGGGTTATCCAAGACTGATTCATCTTGATGAAGGTCAGTCGATCAACTGATTCGGTGGACAGGCGCACCCTGTGATCGGTAACAAAGCCACCAGCAGCACTGAAGGTGCGTTCCGAAAGAACGCTGGATGCAGGACAGGCCAGTAGCTCAATTGCATACTGTGCAAGCTCTGGCCAGTGATCCATCCTCAAGACCCAGTAAGCCAGAGGATTTTTGGTGGGAAAGGTGTCCAAGTCTGACCTTGCCCCTAGGTATTCCTGCACCATGTAAATCAGACGCTGGCGATGGTTGCTGGAACCGATTATACCTTGGGGCTGCGGACTAAAAAATTGTGTGAAAGCATCAGTCAGACGGCCACCTTCTCCATCGCTCCTTCTGACCAATGCCTCAGCAACACGTTGTCCAGGACCAGGAGTTTGTAACCTCCCAGTCTCTGGGAACGCATTGCACAGACCTTTCTGCAAGGCCTCCCGGAGATGTCTCATACTCTGCTCCCTCTGCGATGGCAAGATAAGGTCGGCAACCTTACCCTTGTACCGTGGATCAAGGAGAGTGGCCAGCCAATAATGGTCCTTCTCCTTGATCCAAAGAATACGAGGATCCTTCCGCAGGCTTTGCAGGATCAGGGAGGCCATGCAGCGTAGGTTAGCTGAGGCATTCGGTCCGGAGTCCTCTGGGTCACTAAGGACAACATGATCCTACCTCCTCCCAGCCACGTACAAGTCCACGGGTTTCTTGGGACTGTAAATCATCCCTACAAGACTGCTGCTGCTGCTGATGCTGAGTGCCAGCCTCCACCTCCATGCTGACACAATCATCCTCCTCCTCCTCTTCCTCCTCCTCATCCTCTTCCTGTGTGATGGGTGGCACAGCAGGAACACTGTCTGGATAAAGGGGGCCTTGAGAGGCAAGGAAGTCCTCCTCTTCCTGCCTCTGTTCTGCCTCAAGTGCCCTGTCCATTATTCCACGCAGCGTATGCTCCAAGAAGTGGACAAGAGGTACAGTGTCACTGATGCATGCACTGTCACTGCTCACCATCCTTGTGGCCTCCTCAAACGGTGACAGGACAGTGCATGCATCCCTGATCATGCCCCACTAGCGTGGTGAGAAAAAACCGAGCTCCCCTGACCCTGTCCTGTTGCCGTAGTCGCACAGGTACTCATTGATTGCCCTCTGCTGCGTGTGCAGCCGCTGCAGCATGGCCAACGTTGAGTTCCACCTGGTGGGCATGTCACATATAAGGCGGCTCTTGGGCAGGTTCAACTCCTTTTGGAGCTCAGCCAGCCGAGCACAGGCATTAAATGATCGGCGGAAATGCACACAGACTTTCCTGGCCTGCTTCAGGACATCCTGTAAGCCCGGGTACCGGCCCAAGAACCGCTGCACCAACAGGTTAAGGACATGAGCTACACAGGGCACATGGGTCAGTTGTCCCTGTCGGAGGGCGGAGAGGAGGTTGGTGCCATTGCCGCAAACCACCATTCCTGGCTTAAGCTGGCGTGGCGTCAACCACCTCTCGTCCTGCCCCTGCAGAGCTGACAAAACATCCGCCCCAGTGTGGCTCCTGTCCCCCAAACAAACCAGCGCAAGCAGGGCATGGCATTGTTTTGCCTGCGTACTTGCGTAGCCCCTGGAACGCCTACGGAGCACCGCTGGTTCTGAGGACAGAGCACTGGAAGAGGCCATGGAGGAAGAAGAAGAGGAGGGGGTGGAGGAGAGAGGTGTGTCACAACCAATAGTAGCATTTTGGAGGCGTGGTGGCGGAACAACCTCCAACACTACTGCACCTTGTCCTGCATCCTTCCCAGCTGCCAGAAGAGTGACCCAATGGGCCGTGAAAGACAGGTAACGTCCCTGTCCATGCTTGCTGGACCATGAGTCAGCAGTAATATGCACCTTACCGCTGACTGCCCTGTCCAGCGAGGCAAGGACATTGCCTTCCACATGCCGGTAGAGAGCCGGAATCGCCTTCCGTGAGAAAAAGTGGCGTTTGGGGACCTGCCACTGAGAAACCGCACATTGTACAAACTCACGGAAGGGGGCCGAGTCTACCAACTGAAAAGACAGCAGTTGAAGTGCTAGCAATTTAGCCAAGCTAGCATTCAACCGCTGGGCATGTGGATGGCTGGGAGTGAACTTCTTTCGCCGGTCCAGCAGCTGGGGCAGGGACATTTGCCTGCTATAATCGGACGTGGGTGTACTGCTAGCAGAGTGCCCGGAAGCACTTGGCTGTGACACACCTAATTCTACACCTTCATTCCTCTCAGAGCAGGTTTCAGAGAGGACTGAAGGTCTAGTGGGGTTGGAGATGCCAGCTGATGAGGAGCAAGGAGAGGTCCGCTTTGTTCTTTGTTTAGAAAAGGTTTTTACAACAAACCAAGAAATTGCGTGCATCAAAAACAGTCTTTCACCTAATTTTTGTTTACTTGGTGTTTTTGTGTAAACAGGCATGTGTCAAAGCGTAAAATACAGAACACAGGAACTTACAAAGTTCAACTTTGAAAAGCGAAGACAATATCAGACATGAGTATGTACAAACTGGGCTGATATTGCCTTCATCACATGGGGTATCACCCCTGTAAAATCCAAATTTGGAAGATGCACACAGTGTGTCAACATGTGCTGTCTCCCATCATGGGGGATCAATGTACATGTTTTGGGGCTGCAACCCCTTCATCTCAGCCACTTTCCACAAATTGGAATCAGAAAAATTGGGAGAGAAGTCTGGTCCCGAAGTCCTAGAGATCAGGAAAATCAGATGCCATTTATGTCCCCAGGATGTGGTTCTTCAAGAGGCTGCATCTTCTGGCAGACCAGACTGAACCCAGGCCATCACTCTCTCGTCTTCCTTAGGAACTTCCCACCAGGCATCCTTCGAGGCGGTGGCTAGGCTCCTGTAGTTGGGGCAGGAGGAAGAGAAGGAGGGCGTTGGTCGACCTCCTGGCTGCCACTTGCCACAGCCTCCCCCCCGACTGAGGTCTTCCTGTGTATGAAAATGGGACATAGTTTTAGTTTTTTGAACATCAATCACACCATTTTGAGCTCCTGACTTTTGCAAATTGAATGTTACCAAATAGAACAGACTATCATTCTGAGCCCAGCATTTTTCTTTCCCGTCCCAATCATTTTTGGTCACTACTGTCTATTGATATGTAAACCACTTTGTTAAATCACAACTTACTGAGCAATTAGAACATCTAGTTAACATCATTAAATGTACCACAAGAAATATGTTCAACAATGCAATACCTGTCTCAAGCTGGACCCCACCACATGTTGCTGCCTGGAAGGCCCAGGTTGGACGTTGGAAGCCTCAGCTGGGGGGTGAAGGATGCCTTGAAGGAAGACGGTCGAGTGGTGGCCTGGGTACCCCCTGGTCTACCAGAAAATGCAGCCTGTGGAAGTAAACCATCCTGGGGTAATAAACGGCATCTGGATCTCCTGATCTCAAGGACTCCAGGTGCTTCTTTCTCTCCCTGAGATATGTAATCTTCATGGCCCCAATTTTCCTATTCATATAGGCCATGTCTGCCGTGGGGACCATGATCCGCACCAAAGAAAGAAGTTTCTCCAGCGCTGCCTTCCTCTTTCTTCTGTCGTAATAAAACTGGTTGTTGATCTGCCACAGGCAGGGCATCTCCTTGTACAGTTGGAGGAATAGCCCCATAAAATTGGGGTTTTCGAATGGATCCGTCTTGTCTGCAAGACACAACACAAGACAAACCCTAAAATACTAATAATGCCATGAAAAACCCTCCTAATCTTGTCCCAACATCGGCCTAGATAGAAGCAGTCTAGTCTAGTGATGCACCAAGTTAAAAATGTTACCTTCGTTTGCACAATCGTCACTTCTGCGCCTCACTCTGTTCCCAGATCGTACGTACGACACATGCGTGTTGCATTTTATATACAGTGCGCATGCGTGAAACTCCGCCCGCCCCTGACGTTCTTTATAGACTATTCCCCGCCCCTTCGCTTTCGGCGCAGTGGGGAGAGCACATGGCGGAGAGAACGCAGATGCGCAATCACAGTTCCACCAACGAGGAGGAGGGTGAGGAAAGCCCGGAGCCTGAAACGTCCCGATCCAAGAAGAGAAGATTTAAGGCCTCAAATATGTCTTTTGGAGAGATGTTGGAGATGGTGAACATATTGAACAGGACTGACTATGATGGGCAGTATGGACCTTACCCAAACCCAAATATCAGAAAGGCCAAGATCATGACTAAAGTTGTGAAGAGTCTTCAGAAGAATTTTGGGGTACGCCGATCCAAGGATCAACTGAGAAAACGCTGGTCAGACCTGAAACTGAGGGAGCACGAGCAGTACATAAGGATCAAGCGTGTTCTTAAAAAAAGTAAGTAGTTGTCGTGTGTTCATATGATTATTGTTGCTTGCATACTGCTCCATGTGCTTTGATTTCATGTTGAGCATTTTAAAATGGCCACTTTCAAGTTCATGGTTTCATTCGTTCGTAAGAAACATCGTTTTGCAGGTAAGTATTCCAGCTTAACAAAGTGTCCACAATAATGTTCTCACCTTGGAACTCGGCCAAAAAACACAATTGTACAACACTTCCAAGCAATGTTTCATATTCCTATTTCTGCCCTCTGTGTGCTAATTATTCTTTTTTTACATTCTCATAGGGGAGAGAAGACTCGGCAAGTATGAGGACACCAGGGACCACACCCCTCCCAAAGAAGACCAAATTCGAAAACCAGAAACAGAGGAGGAGGAGGAAGGAGAGATCGTTGAGGTTGGACAAATTGTCACCACAACAGGTGAGTGTCGGAGAACACAGCTTCCGTCACCATATTTTTATTACATGGTGTGTTTTTTTGCTTTGTTTTGTAGGTGATGTGGAAGAAGATTCCCGTTTTACCAGTGAAAGTGCCCAGATCCTGATTGGAGAGATAATGGGGTGCAATCGGGATTTGAAAAATATACAGCAAAACATCAATGATGTTAAAAATAAAATGAAGAACATCATTGATGTTTTGGGGAGAGTGTGAAACAGCCCAAACTAGCTAGGGTTTTAGTTTTGCTATTTTAAAACACAACTTTAGTATTTTTCTAAATTCCAAATTTGGAAGATGCACAGAGTGTGTAAACATGCGCTATCTCCCATCATGGGGGATCAATGTACTCGTTTTGTGGAAAGTGGCTGAGATGAAGGGGTTGCAGCCCCAAAACATGTACATTGATCCCCCATGATGGGAGACAGCACATGTTGACACACTGTGTGCATCTTCCAAATTTGGATTTTACAGGGGTGATACCCCATGTGATGAAGGCAATATCAGCCCAGTTTGTACATACTCATATCTGATATTGTCTTCACTTTTCAAAGTTGAACTTTGTAAGTTCCTGTGTTCTGTATTTTACGCTTTGACACATGCCTGTTTACACAAAAACACCAAGTAAACAAAAATTAGGTGAAAGACTTAGATTAGTGTTTTTGATACACGCAATTTCTTGGTTTGTTGTAAAAACCTTTTCTAAACGCACATGTGAATGTGCTTGGATTAAAAAGTTAAATTATCAACAATGTGTGGCTTCCTTTTTCATTGCGCCAAAAATGTATTTGGAGTAAAATTTTAGTTTGTGGTGAGAATGGGTGTTATTTACTAAAGGAAACTCCACTTTGCACTCCAAGTGCAGTTTCAGGTGCACTCTTGCAGTGCACTTGTAGTGCATAGTGGATGTGCCTTTAGTAAAAAACACCCACAGTGATGTGTAAATTTAGACAATAATGCAATTTTCCTGCCATGGTGCTGAAAATGAGCACGATTTTGGTCAGTAATGCACTACATACATTAGTTACCAAAAACAAGGTGTGTATGTAGCAGACTGTTAGGAATTTCCCTTGTGATCAGTAAAAACTCCAGGTGTTCTTGAGAAGCAAACAATTTATTTCTGATGTGGCCCACAACAGGGAGACATGCTTACAGGACAAGCTGCAGGAAAAAAGTCTCAACAAAAGAAAGTGTTCCGCCCTCACATATCCCACAAGAATAACATCTCTATGCTTCTATTGGCTGAGGGAACATAAATAACGTTGTCATGGTACGAACTAGTGCCTTTATTAGCTATCCATGTTCCGTACATTCTTAGGCTATCATATTTAGTTAAATCTAATCATCCTACTTACTATGGAGTTAATTAGGACAAAACAATACAATGAGTTAATACAATAATGTGCTCAGAAGTAAGCTTTTTAACAAATCAGTCTCAGGACTATTGTTTTTCTAATAGTCACACAATAAACATTTAAAACTTTTCTAACATTCCCTCCTCTTTGTGTGACTATTTTATCTCAACACATTTCGATGAAAGTCCCTGTGTTATACACTTTCGGACTGTATGTCATTAAGTTGAGCTTCAATGTCCACATAGGTATCCTCAGAGGTAGAGAGGGTTTGATACATTGTTCTTGAGACTGCAGTTTCAATGAGTTTTTGTGAAAGTCCTCGAATACAGGGAATGCAGCAGCATCCGCAAGTGACCAAAACAGCCAAAGCCACAGCGATTGAGATCAAACATGATGTGATAAATCCAGTCCATTTACCGAACCATCCTTCAAGCCAAGTTGTGAATGGATCATTAATACCTGAGTTTTCCGCCAATTCATTCGATAGCGCAGTCAGTCCTTCCAAGGCTCTGGTCACTGTCCCTCCAGGAGCTGTATTGTTGGGGATAAATGTACAACACATGCTACCAAACATTTTGCATACCCTCCTCTTTCAGCTAAAACCATATCTAAAGCCATTCGGTTCTGCCAGGCCATTAGAGATGTGGGGGCCAACTGTTCTGCTAGGCCCTTCACAGCATCCCTAGTATAGTTTACAAATTGTTGTTGGTTATAATATATATAATTAATCCAGTCAACATTTTTATTTATAGTCACCCACCAGAGAAGAGACTCAAACCCAGCTGTCACCTGATTCCTGGCTTTAAACTCGTCCGGCACCCCGCGAGGAACCCCAATCTCATCTATGTAGATATGAGAGTCAAATGACCCCAAGGGAGAGGTGTCCCTACGATACTGTCGGTGACTCTTAGTCCACGGGTATTCTGACAGGATTCTCAGGGGCATAGCCAGCTGGACCATAGCGCAATCCCCTTGGGCATTGGCTGGTAGTCTAGCTCGCAGTTTCTTATCCCCACACATCCACCAGACATCAGCTCTCTGAATGTCATGTTCAACCCAGTCACCGTTGTCCGTGTTAATCCTCTCCACACAGTAGTCATCAGGTAGTGACCCAAGATCCACCGCGCTACGGGTCCCTGGGAGTGCAAAACAAGTAAAGTTGCCCGGATAAGCGGTAACCGCTGGAGGTATCTGAGGTCTCTGTACTGGGGGAAACAACAAACTCAATGTGTGACAAGTAGAATTTGTTTCAGGTTTATAGCTCTTATTATACAATTGCAACATACATTTTAAACCTACTGGATCTGTATTGTGATCTAGAGGAAAAGGAACTGTTGCTAAATGTGGTCTGGCTCCGGCACAAACTAAACAGTTTTCCTTTTTCAGAGTTCTAACCGTGTACCTCAACCATTCTAACCACTCATTTTTTTCTTGGTAGCCCGTCTCCAAAGCTATGGCATCTTCTATTGTTAGGTTAGTGAATCTTATAGTTATACTCAGAACTTCTATTTTAGTATGGCCTTCTTCTTTCCCTTCTGAGTCTACTTTTTCCTGTTGTTTAATTTTATTAGGTGGTAATACCTCAAGGAAAAATGTTCCTGAGGGATCAGTTCCTGACACCCATGCTCCCATGGAATACAACCGCTGATCTTCCTTCCTCGGCTCCTTTAATGTTATTAATAGTTGGTTACAGTTCTTACTATGTATGCAGTGGGAGTTGGCCGCTTTTGTGATTATGAGTCTCTCCGCTATACCACTCTTTTTAGCCCTTGGTTGATTATACCCCCAATCTTGATGCACTGTAGTCCACAGGGCCTGATCCCATGCTTGACATCCTGCCTTATTCCAGACCCAGCAGATATATTTATCTGCCCATAGAAGTCCTCTAGCCCCAGTTGTATCCCCACAATCTGCAATCTGACAGAAGTCTACCAGTATAGTGCTAGTTATTCCCTCTATAAAGTTTTAGATTTAATGCTTTTCCTATTCTTTCCTAATTCAAAGGTTCCTCTACTCTTCCATAGCGCCTACCCCCTCTTATGGATGCCTCTCCTAGAGTCACCAGTAACCCAAGGATAATTACTGTCCCTTTCATCCTAACCAGCTACAGAGTTCCAGCGGATAGGATAGGGGAGTTGGAAGGGGAGGGAGACTTCACCGGTTTGAGACAAGTCCCACCTTGTGTGAGACCTCCCTTTGTAGCCGGATTTTCTGGACCTCTTGTAGCCAACTGGCCCTACTCTGCCTGTGAAACGTTTTTAAAATGGGACTGGTGAATCCAGGTAGACCTCTCTGCAATCCTTATCACAGTAGGGGTAGTTAAAAGGACTTTGAAAGGACCATCCCACCTTGGGGAGTTACCACTGCTTTTTTTTCTTATTACTTTTTATTGAGACCCCAATCTCCCACATGCACCTTTTTCATCTTCTTTTGTGGGTGTGATATACATACTGGTCACAGCTACTAGTAGGCAATACATCCAATTATTTTTACCTATTTCTTCCATAGCTTTTCTCAGTTTGCTTTTTAGAATGCCATTATGTCTTTCTACCAATCCAGCTGATTGGGGATGATAGGCACAATGGTATTTCCCTTTAACCACTTCAGATCCGCGCTATTGCCAAATGACGGCATTAGCGCGGACCTACATTTTCGGGACTACGTCTATTGACGTAGTCCCGGTTACGAGCGGCCTGCGCGCCCCCTGAGGGGCGCACGCGGCGCGCTCTGTGATCGGCGAGTCCGTGAGACTCGCCTGATCACCGATCCGTGTAAGGGGTCGATCCCGACCCCTTATCACGTGATCAGCTGTCAGCCAATGACAGCTGATCATGTGATAGAACGGAGCCGGTAATCGGCTATTATTCCTCCTCGCGCTGACAGCGCGAGGAGAGAAAAAAAAAGCCGATCACCGGCGGCCGTGATCGGGACATCAGTCCCGATCACGGCCATCAATACAAGGGACCACCTGCCACCTGCCTGTGCCCACCTGCCTCCCGCAGTGCCATCCTGAAATTAAATAAAAGCAAAAGTAAGTGCTCCCCGTCAGTGCCCCCCGTCAGTGCCCATAGTGCCCACAGTGCCACCCACAGTGCCACCCACAGTGCCACCCCACAGTGCCACCCACAGTGCCACCCACAGTGCCACCCAATCTGCTCAAAGGTGCTGCACCCCAGTGCCGCCCATCAGTGCCCAGCAGTGCCGCCCATCAGTGCCCAGCAGTGCCGCCCATCAGTGCCCAGCAGTGCCACCTATCAGAGCCACCTATCAGTGCCCATCAGTCCCATCTATCTGTGGTACCTATCAGTGCCCATCCATGCCACCCATCCGTGCCACTTATCCGTGCCACCCATCCGTGCCATCTTATCTGTGCCCATCTTTGCCCATCAGTGCCGCCTTATCTGTGCCCATCAGTGCCGCCTTATCTGTGCCTATTAGTGCCGCCTTAACTATGCCTATCAGTGCCCACCGGTGCAGCCTATCAGTGCCCACCAATGCAGCCCATCAGTGCCCACCAATGCAGCCCATCAGTGCCCACCAATGCAGCCTATCAGTGCCGCCTAATCAGCGCACTTCAATGAAGGAGAAAAATGACCCGTTTGCAAAATTTTATAACAAACTATTAAAACATGATTTTTTTTTTTTTTGCATCTTTTTTTGTTTGTTTAGCAAAAAATAAAACTCCGAGCTGTAACTAAATACCACCAAAAGAAAGCTCTATTTGTGGGAAAAAAATGATAAAAATGTCATTTGGGTACAGTGTTGTATGCCCGCGTAATTGTCACTCAAAGTGCATCAGCGCTGAAAGCTGAAAATTGGTCTGGGACTGAGGGGCGTTTAAGTGCCCAGTAAGCAAGTGGTTAATTCTCATCACTTCTATCAAATGTTGTATATTTTTTAATTACAAAATGGGGTCCATTATCACTGTAAATCCTTTCAGGGATTCCAAATCTAGGAATAATATCTCTTAGTAATGCTTTGGCTACAGTCTGTGCATCTGCACTTCCTGTCGGGAATATCTCCACCCATTTGGTCAGGGTGCCTGGGTACCAAACAATATTTCTTCCTTTCACATTTGTCTAATTCAATAAAATCCATGCAAATGTGTTGGAATGGATATTGTGGTGTAGGGAACTTCCCTTTCTATGGTCTTATACCTCCCTGAGCATTGTGTCTTGCACATATAAGACATTGAGAGCAAAAAGTTTTTTTAGTAATTTGTGAATCCATAGGCTGTACATACTTTATTTAACATCTCAGTCACCCCCCTGTTTGACACATGCGTTACTCCATGTGTCAATACTGCTGCATACCTAAATAAAGATTTTGGTAATACCGGTTTCCCTTCAGGTGACGTGTAAATGTCATCAATTATTGTGCAACCCTTTGTTTTCCAATATTGTTTCTCCCCAGGGGGGGGGGGCATTTTGCTGCATATCAGTAAGGACTGTATGATCTATCACTATGATTTCTCGTCATTATTTTATGTGCAGCTTCATCTGCCCTTTTATTTCCCTTTGAGATGGGGTCCGTATATTTTGTGTGTGCTTGACATTTACAGATTGCAAGCTTTTTTGGTAACTGTATTGCATCTAGGAGTTCTAAAATGAAGTCCGTATGTGAAATTGGTTTACCACTGGAGGTGACCATCCCCCTGTTTTTCCATTGTTGTGCAAAAACATGCACTGTTGAAAAGGCATATTGACTGTCAGTGTATATGGTTACAGATTTTCCTTCTGACAGTATACATGCTCTTGTCAGTGCTACAAGTTCTGCAACTTGTGCTGAATAATGTTTTGGTAGTGGCCCCGCTTCCAAAATCTCATCCTGTGTCACTACTGCATATCCTGTTGCATTTGTGCCATCTGGATTTTTCTTACTAGAACCATCAACAAAAAGTATCATGTCAGGGTTAGATAATGGTACATCTTTCAGATCACTTCGTGGCAGTACCTTTTCAGTGATGGCAGCAGTGCAGTCATGTTTATACCCGTCAGTAGGAAGTGGTAGTAGTGTGGATGGTTTTAATGTAGTACACCTCTGTATTGTTAAGTGAGGTTTTGTCAAGAGTATTGTCATGCAGGAAAGATGTCGTGCTGGGCTCAAATGTGATATCTTTTGCTGTAACAGGATAACAAACACTGCATGTGGTACCTTTTCAGTTAGTAAAGTTGAATAAAGACACCAGTCCATCCGGTTCAGCCTGAGTGAGTGTCTAGCCTCTACCCCTGTACACCCACATCGTTCTCCACCCCCAAGGATCCAACGTCCCCATTCATATACCAGGGCCAAACCGGGACAGAAGCCAATCAACCCACCTGCATGTCCCCGGAGTGCAGGAGGAAACCAGAGCACCCGGAGGAAATCCACGCAGGCACAGGGAGTACATGCAAACTCCAGGCAGGCAGCGTCATGATTGGGATTCGAACCAGTGACCCCCTTCACTGCTAGGCGAGAGTGCTAACCACTACACCGCTGATGCTACCAGTGCTTGTACACAGGGTGGAAGTACTCTCGTTGCACTGTCTATTTCTGTAGAGTAATCCTTCCTCTAAAACCACCTGCGCCTCTTCCTCTATGAGACCCCTCTGGTTTTGCCTCAGCAGTGTACTCTTCTGCATCCTCCTCTCCTTCATCACCTTGCACAAAAACCTTTACTTTCACATTCTTTTTTGCTTTTAAATACTTATCAGAATGCTTAGCATATTGTAAAACATCTAAAACTGATGCAGTTCGGTAAGTAACCATGTTTTTAACAATGTAATCCTTATGATCCTGTTTCAATCCATTTAAAAAGCAATCTTTAGCTGTTGCTGATATGCACTATTCACATCCTCAGCTTCGGGGAGCCCGGAGAACACTCTAAAAATCTCTCGTAATTAATTTAGGTAGTCACTGACACTTTCTTTATCTTCTTGTACTGTCATATTTATTTTTTTGCCAATCAGTCCGTTGTACCCATCTAAGCTGGCATCTGTTCAGTAGGGCAGTCAACCTGTTTCCTAAGTCTGGGTTTTCTGGAGGCAATGGATCCCCCCGTCCATGTGCATTTGCTGGGGCGCAGGGGTCCCAATCCCCCTTCACCGAAGCCCAATCTGATCCTAATACTCTCCTCAGGGCTCTCTCTACTTCCACCCCATTCAATTTATAACTGTTCCGTAATCCCTCTATGTTTTCAATGAATTCAGCTGGACCTAATTTTGGATGTTTTATGTGTTCTGTAGCTTTTTGTATATCACTGTCAGTCCATGGTCGAAAAACAGTCATAGTCAAGGGATATGGCTGGCCCAGTGCATCATTCTGTCCTCCCCTTGGGTTTGGGACCTCTATCAAGGGGTATTCCTCACCGTCCTCCACACCATACCTAATAGGAGGTTTACTTAGTCTCTTGGCTCCTGCTGGGGCACCCAGTGCATGAGTTATGGCGTCAGTTAATGTTTCAAGGATCGATCTGTTCATCTCCAGGACTGAACTACTGTCTGGAGAGATTGAGGAAGTGGAGTTGGGGTTTTGTTCAGAGGCGGTTCCTTTGACAGGGGTGGATGTCACAGGGAAGGTGTTACTCTGGGCAGTTACTTGCACCTGAGGGGGAGGACCACCATAGGGAGGTGGTCTCTGGGTACAGCAGATGAGATCATCCTCTTTGTCCACTAGGGGCAATTGGGCTTGGCATTTTTCCTTTGTTCTTTTTCCTTCTACCCTAATTCTAGCATGCTGAAGCCAATACTCCGCCATTTCCAACCCATACCTTTTTTGATCTTTAGCCTTTTGACTTTATAAATGTATCCAAATATAAACAGCATTGCATCATTAACACTTCACAGTTGAAAGTCTATGAATTCTAAAAATAACTCCAATCCAATATAAATATTTACTTTAAGACTATTATTCAGACTCTTTCCCACCAAAAGTCCTAATATTTTCACAGATGCACAAATTAACCTCTGTCAGGCAATCTGCATTTTCTTGTTTCTGAGAAACAGCTTCTTGACCTTCATAGCAATGAAAACATTCTCAGCCTTTTTTTCTTTTCTTTTTCACATTCATCAAGCCACCTGATAATTCTACACATTCTTTTTACTCCAAAATGCAATCTACCTTCTTTTTCTTTTATGCTAAGTTTCAATATTTACAATATAACCCTTCTGTATTGTCATAGCTAATCAAGGGTTAACTTTTACAACTTCTGGCAGAAGCAATCCTTCCATGAGGGGAGGGGGAGGGTGAGTGCAGTGCGTTAGGTGAAGAATGACTTCTTATCTCCATTTAGAAATATGCAGCACAAAAACATGTAAACGAACAAAGCAGCAATACAAGAGAAAAAACATCAGCACTCCCCACACTATCGAGAGAATCAAAAAGGGTTAAACATGAACAAAGATAAGTAAACACACACAGAAAAAAGATAGCCTTGCGATCTTTGTAGATCACTTAACTAAACAGCGCTGAAATAGTCAGGCATTCAACCTCTGACATTCGGTATACCTCAAATCTTTTTGTTATCTGTCCGGACAGCGGGCGACGTAATTTTTTACCTTAAACAACGTCCCCAAGTGTCTCTGTCTACGAGCACTGGATCATCTAGATATTATACGATCAATACCAATGTCGGCAATTACAACACATTAAACCAGAAGCAAAGAGAGAGAAGAAAAGACTCAGAAAGAATTAAGAATAATTTAAATGATCTTACCTCTCAAACACCTGGACTGGATCACACAAGGTTCGGAAACAGACAGTGGAATTCAGATCTGTGGCCCCGCCCCTTTTTCACCAATAACATTGATTGGGGGGACTTGTAAGCGTTCGGTGAGCTTCAAAGTCCAATACTCACCGAAGTGTTGTCGGGCCGTCTGATCTGAAAACCAGCGTGTTGCTTCCGGCTCGAAAGACCAAAAATGTTAGGAATTTCCCTTGTGATCAGTAAAAACTCCAGGTGTTCTTGAGAAGCAAACAATTTATTTCTGATGTGGCCCACAACAGGGAGACATGCTTACAGGACAAGCTGCAGGAAAAAAGTCTCAACAAAAGAAAGTGTTCCGCCCTCACATATCCCACAAGAATAACATCTCTATGCTTCTATTGGCTGAGGGAACATAAATAACGTTGTCATGGTACGAACTAGTACCTTTATTAGCTATACATGTTCCGTACATTCTTAGGCTATCATATTTAGTTAAATCTAATCATCCTACTTACTATGGAGTTAATTAGGACAAAACAATACAATGAGTTAATACAATAATGTGCTCAGAAGTAAGCTTTTTAACAAATCAGTCTCAGGACTATTGTTTTTCTAATAGTCACACAATAAACATTTAAAACTTTTCTAACACAGACCCACAGCATAATAAGATTATCTGAAGAAGAGACTGTCCCCTCATCTCGCTCAGAAATTGGGTTTGCACTGTTGGTGAAAAAGGCACAACTTGAAAAAAACTAAATATACCTAGGAGTAGGGATGAGCCGAACACCCGCCGGTTCGGTTCGCACCAGAACTTTCAAACGGACCCCAAATTCGTATGAACGTTAGAACCCCATTGAAGTCTATGGGACTCGAACGTTCGAAATTAAAAGTGCTAATTTTAACAACTAATATACAAGATACTGTCCTAAAAAGGGTTTGGGGACCTGGCTCCTGCCCCAGGGGACATGGGTCAATGCAAAAAAAAGTTTTAAAAATTTCCGTTTTGGCAGGAGCACTGATTTTAATGACGATTAAAGTGAAAAAAAAGTGAAATATTCCTTTAAATATCATGCCTGGGGGGTGTCTGTAGTATGCCTGTGAAGTGCCACGTGTTTCCCGTGTTTAGAACAGTCCCTGCACAAAATGACATTTAACTGAAATAACGTCATTTAAAACTGCTTGCGGTTTTAATGTTATATCTGGTTCCTGCAATATGGTTGAAAATCATTGAGAAAAATGGCATGGGTAGCCCTCCCTGCCCATTACCAGCCCCTTTGGGTCTTGTACGCATATTAAGGAAAACCCCGTACCCATATTAAAAAAAGGAAATACGCGTGGCCCCCAGGCACTATAAACTCAGAACAGCAGTATACAGGCGGTGCAAACAAGACAGGGACTGTGTAGGTTTGTTGTGTTAAGTTGAATCTGTTTGTAATTTTAAACTGGTACATTTTTAAAGTGTAGCTCCAGTCAAAAAAACTATTTTTAAGCTTTTTGGAAAACATAGGGAAGGGTTATCACCCCTGTATAATTTGTTTTGCCGTCCGTCTTTTTCAGAGCACGCAGACAGCACGCACAATCTCCTACCGCTGACTGCAAGCTCTATTTAAAACGAGCAAGATAGTTAGCTATATAGGTGGATATAGTGTGGTATACTGCGTTCAGAGCACGCAGACAGCACACACAATCTCCTAACACTGACTGAAAGCTCTATTTAAAACGAGCAAGATAGTTAGCTATATCGGTGGATATAGCGGTGTATACTGGGTTCAGAGCACGCAGACAGCACGCACAAGCTCCTACCGCTGACTGCAAGCTCTATTTAAAACGAGCAAGATAGTTAGCTACAGGGCCGCTGATAAGCCAGTACAGCCAGCCCTGTTGTACCGGGCCCGGCCAGCAGGGGGGGCCTGTGCAGCTTCAAAGACAGTTCAGTGGAGAAAACCCAAAAAACGCTTTCTAATTTACAAGAGGCTCCCTGCGCTCATTGTACACTACACACTGGATCTTTCCATTACAAAATCCTGGAAACAGAATCCAGGAATCTGTGTCTCCCAGGACCTCAGCTGAGCTCTGTAATCCAGTCCAGAGCTTCTAGATTGCCTTCTCCACAGACCCAAGACCACACCCCTCCGCTGCTCTCATTGGTTGGTGGAGAGAAGTCTAAGGATTAGCAGCCCGGGACGGGAGCTTCTTAGGTAAGAGACATGCTGCTGTGCAGGAGAGTTCTCTCATGTTGGCACAGATTAAAACAGGCCCACTGACACTGCATCTGGCCTGCCAGCACAGACACAACACGAACAGTAAGAAATGTTTTGTAATGTAAACGATCCTAACACCTCCTGAGAGGCCCCCTCCCCCACCAACCTGAAATGGGGACTGATGTTGAGAGGTGCTCTGATGTGATATAAGGGGCTCTGCTGTGATGGAGGGGGCTCTGCTGTGATGGAGGGGGCTCTGCTGTGATGGAAGGGGCTCTGCTGTGATGGAGGGGACTCTGCTGTGATGGAGGGGGCTCTGCTGTGATGGAGGGGCTCTGCTGTGATGGAGGGGGCTCTGCTGTGATGGAGGGGGCTCTGCTGTGATGGAAGGGGCTCTGCTGTGATGGAGGGGGCTCTGCTGTGATGGAGGGGACTCTGCTGTGATGGAGGGGGCTCTGCTGTAAAAGGAGGGGGCTCTGCTGTGATATAAGGGGACTCTGCTGTGATGGAGGGGACTCTGCTGTGATGGAGGGGACTCTGCTGTGATGGAGGGGACTCTGCGGTGATGGAGGGGGCTCTGCTGTAAAAGGAGGGTATGGAGGGGACTCTGCTGTGATGGAGGGGACTCTGCTGTGATGGAGGAGACTCTGCTGTGATGTAGGGGGCTCTGCTGTGATGGAGGGGGCTCTGCTGTGATGGAGGGGGCTCTGCTGTGATGGAGGGGACTCTGCTGTGATGGAGGGGGCTCTGCTGTGATGGAGGGGGCTCTGCTGTGATGGAGGGGGCTCTGCTGTAAAAGGAGGGGACTCTGCTGTGATACAAGGGGCTCTGATGTGATATAAGGGGCTCTGATGTGATATAAGGGGCTCTGCTGTGATGGAGGGGGCTCTGCTGTGATGGAGGGGGCTCTGCTGTGATGGAGGGGACTCTGCTGTGATACAAGGGGCTCTGGTGTGATGGAGGGGACTCTGCTGTGATGGAGGGGACTCTGCTGTGATGGAGGGGGCTCTGCTGTGATGGAGGGGACTCTGCTGTGATGGAGGGGACTCTGCTGTGATACAAGGGGCTCTGCTGTGATACAAGGGGCTCTGCTGTGATATAAGGGGACTCGACTGTGATGGAGGGGACTCTGCTGTGATGGAGGGGACTCTGCTGTGATGGAGGGGGCTCTGCTGTAAAAGGAGGGGACTCTGCTGTGATACAAGGGGCTCTGCTGTGATATAAGGGGATCTGCTGTGATATAAGGGGACTCTGCTGTGATATAAGGGGACTCTGCTGTGATGGAGGGGACTCTGCTGTGATGGAGGGGGCTCTGATGTGATGGAGGGGGCTCTGATGTGATGGAGGGGGCTCTGATGTGATGGAGGGGGCTCTGATGTGATGGAGGGGGCTCTGCTGTGATGGAGGGGGCTCTGCTGTGATGGAGGGGGCTCTGCTGTGATGGAGGGGACTCTGTTGTGATGGAGGGGGCTCTGCTGTGATACAAGGGGGTCTGATGTGATATAAGGGGACTCTGCTGTGATGGGGGGGACTCTGTTGTGATGGAGGGGGCTGTGATGGAGAGGGCTCTGCTGTGATGGAGAGGGCTCTGCTGTGATGGAGAGGGCTCTGCTGTGATGGAGGGGGCTCTGCTGTGATGGAGGGGGCTCTGCTGTGATGGAGGGGGCTCTGCTGTGATGGAAGGGACTCTGCTGTGATGGAGGGGGCTCTGCTGTGATGGAAGGGACTCTGCTGTGATGGAGGGGACTCTGCTGTGATGGAGGGGACTCTGCTGTGATGGAGGGGACTCTGCTGTGATGGAGGGGGCTCTGCTGTGATGGAGGGGGCTCTGCTGTGATACAAGGTGCTCTGCTGTGATACAAGGGGCTCTGCTGTGATACAAGGGGCTCTGCTGTGATACAAGGGGCTCTGCTGTGATACAAGGGGCTCTGCTGTGATATAAGGGGACTCTGCTGTGATGGAGGGGACTCTGCTGTGATGGAAGGGGCTCTGCTGTGATGGAGGGGGCTCTGCTGTGATGGAAGGGGCTCTGCTGTGATGGAAGGGGCTCTGCTGTGATGGAAGGGGCTCTGCTGTGATGGAAGGGGCTCTGCTGTGATGGAGGGGACTCTGCTGTGATGGAGGGGGCTCTGCTGTGATGGAGGGGGCTCTGCTGTGATGGAAGGGGCTCTGCTGTGATGGAGGGGGCTCTGCTGTGATGGAGGGGACTCTGCTGTGATGGAGGGGGCTCTGATGTGATGGAGGGGGCTCTGATGGAGGGGACTCTGTTGTGATGGAGAGGGCTCTGCTGTGATGGAGGGGGCTCTGCGGTGATGGAGGGGGCTCTGCTGTGATGGAGGGGGCTCTTCTGTGATGGAGGGGACTCTGATATGAAATGGGGGACTCTGTCCGTTGTTCTACTGACCTACCCCCCGCATCTTCTGCCAGTTATACTGACTTTGCTGCATATTTTAATATAATGCACATAAATAAAAAAAGATTGTAAGTTTACAAAGTAAGACATGGGCACCTCTTGGCATCATTAACCCCTTCCCACCTATATCAGCCCTTTCGCTGGATGGATAGGTGGGGTTGAGGTTGGGGCAGAAGGGGGCCCCATCAGGTAGGCTGTACGGGGCCCCATGGTTTCTATCAGCAGCCCTGGTTAGCTATATAGGTGGATATAGCGTTGTATACTGCGTTCAGAGCACGCAGACAGCACGCACAATCTCCTAACACTGACTGAAAGCTCTATTTAAAACGAGCAAGATAGTTAGCTATATAGGTGGATATAGCGGTGTATACTGTGTTCAGAGCACGCAGACAGCACGCACAATCTCCTAACACTGACTGCAAGCTCTATTATAAAAGATAGATATATCGCTAGCTATATAGGTGAATATAGCAGTGTATACTGCGGTCAGGGCATGCAGACAACAACCACTACAGAAGAGCAAGAACGAAAAATCGGCCGATAACGATCGGTGTATACTGTGTTGAAGGTACACAGAACACCCACTAACTGCTACAGACGCCAACACACTACACAAGGTTGCCGCGCTGGCGGCCTTATATAGTGTGGGGCGTGTACTACACAGCCTGAGCTATGCTTGGCCACAGGCATCCTGCCTGTGGCCAATCATGGCTCTCCTCGCTGCCGGCGCTGTGATTGGCCAAGCATGCGGGGTCACAGTGCATGCTTGGCCAATCATGAGCCAGCAATGCACTGCACCATCACAGTGCATTGTGGGCCGTGAGCGTCACACGAATTTGGCGCGTACGGCCCATAACGTTTGGAATTCGCCGAACGGGCGAACAGCCGATGTTCGAGTCGAGCGTATGTGAATATTGAAGCTCATCCCTACCTAGGAGACACCTAAAACCAAGCCAAGCTGTCATGAAAATCGCATGAAGAGACTGACCCCCAGGTCTTCTGGTTTACATTCGCGGGCGTCACCGCGGGTGCGCGCGTTCGTGCGCGGGCACGTGCGCTGTCGCGTGCGCGTGTCCGTGTTGGCGCCAAACGGCCTATTTAAACTAGCCTCTTGCTAATGGTCTCTGCTGTCTGCTCTACATCGTTATACCTGTGAGACCTGATCCGTAGTATTCGTTCCTGATTGACCCGGCCTGCCTGTGACCCATCTGCTATCTGCCTGCACCCCGACCACGGCTTGTTGTGACGATTCTCCTGCCTGTACCCTTGTACTTCGCTTCCAGTCTGATATCTGACCCGGCTTGCTTTGACCATCCATCTGCTAAGGTGAACCTGCTTATATTGAACTACGTCATCTGCTGCAAGTAACCTGCTTATATTGAACTGTTCACCTGCTGCAAGTACCTGGTTATATTGCACTGTTTATCTGCTAAAAGTTACCTGTCTTATTGAACTGTTCACCTGCTGCAAGTACCTGCTTATATTTAACTGTGTCATCTGCTGCAAGTAACCTGCTTATATTGAACTGTTCACCTGCTGCAAGTACCTGCTTATATTGCACTGTTCATCTGCTACAAGTTACCTGCTTATATAGAACTGTTTCATCTGCTGCCAGTTCCTTACTATTCATCTGCTACAAGTTGCCTGCTTCTCTGCACTGCTTTCATCTGCTGCAAGTTACCTGCTTCATTGAACCGTGTTACCTGCTATAAGTTTCCTGCTTTGCTGAACTGTGACATTTGCTATCAATTACCTGCTGATCCATCCGCTGTGATTAACTGTTCCACTGAACTTCACCTATCCATACTTCTCATCTGTTGATCCTGCCAGGCACCTGTACCCCTCCTTACTCCTGTGTTCCCTGTTACATTACCAGGAAACCGGTAGTGGGAGTTGTAAAGGGAGGCCTCTTTCCGCAATCCGGGCTCGCTACTAAAAGGTACGTGACAGTAGCAGACAGCCAATGTCTGAGCCCGAGCGGGGAGCCTCCGCCATGGAAGAACTTTGTCAACACCTGGCAGGACTTTCTGAGGCAGTTAAGGGCCTCCAGCAAGGCTACACCCGGCTGGAAGAATGGGTGATCGCCCTTTCCAACCCCTCTGGATCCTTGGGGGCCCCTCAACCATCAGTTTCTTAAGCTGAAGCTGGACCAGCACCTACAGTTGTGATGTTACCACCAGAACCTAAAGTTCCAACACCCGAGCGATTTTCTGGGAATCGCAGTGGCTTCAGGGCCTTCCGCAACTCCTGCAAATTGTATTTCGCCCTCCAACCACGGACCTTTTCTCTGGACGCTACCAAGGTTGGTTTTGTGGTATCTTTACTCTCTGGAGACCCCCAGACCACCGCCTGTTAGAACAGAAGGACGCAGCGTTGGCTAATCTTACTACCTTTTTTGATGCAATGGCTCAATTATACGAAGATCCCCAACTTTCAGCGACTGCAGAAACCGCTTTGCGGACCCTCCAGCAGGGACGAAGGGCGGTAGAAGATTATGTGGCCGAGTTCAGGCGATGGGGTGCGGATACGAACTGGAATGATGCTGCCCTTCGTCATCAGTTCCACATGGGACTCTCTGATTCCTTGAAGGATGAGCTTGCTAGAGTCGGTGTTCCACAGACCTTAAATGCACTAATTGACTTGGCGATACAGATCGATCGTCGTCTGAGAGAGAGGAGAGCCGAGAGGGCCACAGGTTCCTCTCGCCCAACCTGGATGCTTCCAAAGGCCCCAAGCCATTTACATCCAGCACCTGCCGCCCGATCCGGGGCCACGTCTGACACACCTGAGCCTATGCAACTTGGGGTCTTGCGACCATCTCTTACCCCCGAAGAACGTCAATGTCGGCGGAATAACAATCTATGTCTCTATTGTGGAATGTGGACATTAGGTCAGGAACTGTCCTATTAAGCTCCGTAAGTGTCCATCTATGCCTCCTGGTCTCCCAGACTCTTCAATAAAGTTTTCATCTCATCTTATCATTTCTGTCTCCTTTCAGTTCCCAGGAAAGACTTTACAGACGCCCGCCATTATTGATTCCGGGGCTTGCAGCTGTTTTATGAATTCATCCTTTGCTGCCCAACATCAGATTCCTCTCCTACCTAAGACCCGTGGACTCTCTATCCATTTGGCCGATGGCTCCGCTATTAAATCTGGTCCTGTAATTCAAGAAACTGCACCTCTATCTAATGTTATCTCTGGTTCGCATTGAGAACTTCTCCGTATGGACATTATCACCTCTCCACTTTTTCCTGTAATACTTGGGATGCCCTGGCTACAGGCCCACAATCCAACCATAAATTGAGCCACAGGAGAAATTACTTTTTCTTCACCTTATTGCCAGAAGTTCTGTGGTTCCTCCGGTTTCCTGAGACCAGCAACCTTATTATCTATCGACTCAGAGACCGAATTATGTCAGGCCATTCCCGAAGTTTACCATGAATTCCTAGACATGTTCAGTAAACAAAAGGCAGAGGTGCTCCCGCCCCACCGAGCTTATGACTGCCCCATTGAGTTACTTCCTGGAGCCAAAATTCAGTTTGGAAGGGTTTTTCCCTTAACGGAGGTAGAGCAGGAGAAACTCAAAGAATACCTCGAAGAAAATTTAAAGAAGGGGTTCATTCGCCCGTCTACGTCCCCAGCAGGTGTGGGTATTTTTTTTGTTGAGAAGAAGGACCACACTCTCCGACCCTGCGTAGACTACCGCAAATTAAACAACATCACTATAAAGAACCGGTACCCTCATCCTTGTAAGGAGATTCCATAATACATTGCGTTATTGATTGTTGATTCTGATTATTGCTTTTACCCTGGAGATATATTGCTTATATCAATACAATACAAATCAATACAGGATTGCTTATCTGCTTAAGTGATTTAAAGAAACTTTTCTTAATACAATTTAGAAAATCTATCTCATGATAGTATTGCTTAATACTGAATTATCTCATGATCATGTCTATCTATTTCTGTTAAAATGTCTTTGTTTCAGGAAGCATCTGTTTGTGGTTTTCCTCTCTGTACACTGTTACTGGGTATGGAAAGGCTAGACTTGGTTTTTAGGAAGTTGTGGCTGGCACGTCATGGTCAGCAGACGGTAACAGAAAGTAAGGAATTATTGAACTTAAGCTTTGAAATACAGAGGTTAAGGTCACAAGACATTACAGAATAATGAGCTAATGAACAATGTGAGCTAATGTGTATAATTTTGATTGGTCCCCAAAATTGGGGCAGAGTCTTGTAAAAATAGTATAAAACGGCAAAACCAGAATTAAAGATTGTAACCATTTCAGCATCACAATTGTGTATGAGTCATTGGTTATCTCGCCGGCGAGGACTTCCACTGAGCCATCTCCAAGAGCCTAGGCCACAAGGAGAAGTCGGGCGACCTAACAGTTTTGGTACCAGAAGTGGGGTCTGGCGTTTGTTTGAACAGGTAAGACACATTCTGCTCCTTTTTACCTATTTTTGGTGAACTGGTGTTGGTGCTTGCCTTGTTCAAATAACCTTGTATATCCACCCACTTACATAACTGTGCCTTCGCAACGGGCTAGGCTGGCCCCTTGGAAGGTTAGAGGGGCTCGCAGGTATTTTGTTTTTTTTTAGAGTAGTCTGACTAGGCTGGTCTGACTGTATTGAGTATGTTAGGTAGAGGTAGAGGTATATATAATAAGTGTGTTTAAAACTCGGGAAGTATAGGATACGCCCGCAGTATAAGGAGTGGCTGAGTGGACGCCCAATCTTTTTGGGGGAAATATAGTGCACTTATAATAACATGTTGATATAATGTAAATTTGTTTGGCCATTGTATATATATATGATTTTGCTTGTTTTTCTTTTAGGTACCACCGTAAGTATTTAGGGTGTATAGAGAATTAGAGATAAGTGTATGGTATATATATGTATGACAACTGAATGTAAAGTATTGTATTGATTTGAAGGGTTTTATTAAGGCATTACACATATATGCACTAAATGAACAACATAAATCAGGAACCCGATTGTAGTGAGATAGCGCCCGCCTGCCCACGTTGCACCTTTGGTTTACTGTTCCTTAGTGTTGACAGGACGTGGATCCTGCTAACTACTAGACCAACTGGGTTCTCATACCGACTTGGTGCAAGGGGAGTATATCCTACCACGAGGAGGGGTTTCCTATACCGAGTACTGAGGGTTAACCTTCATAGCTATATCAGCCCCACAGCAATAACAGACGAGGGGACATATTCACAAGTCAGGGAACAGATTATAGCACAAACAGGTTGCTTTCATCTCTGTCCCTGTACTAGACACACCCTACCAAGGTTATTCTGCAGCAACCCAGACCACGGCCAACCCATCCCCCTATGAGTATGTTAAAAACACACTACCGGGACCACAGGTAGAACCTTTTTGGACACAGGTCAGAGAACGGTGCCAACAGCTGGGAATACATGACCCAGGACCACTAGGTCCCTGTTCAGAGGATGAATGGAAAGAGGTGAGCAAGGTGTGTCAGGTGCACAAGCACTCTTATCCACCTGGGAAATGGGAAGACACCCAGTACATGAAAGATTGTTACAAAACATGGAATAAATGCTTAGCCAAGTACAAAACAAAGTATGTAACTAAAGTCCCCACAGTAAAGCCTGTAAACTCACCCGCCCTATCTCAGCAACCTGAGGCACCACCACCCCCCCCTTATGTGATGGTTAAACAGGAAGATGGAACATTGGGTCCATGTCTTCAGCTGTATCCATCTTTAGACTCAGCAGTGTTGGCCACCATAGTGTATGGGGCAGCTGATCAGGCACAAGTTACACGATGGGAAAACGAAAGTAGAAGCAGGAAAGAGGAAGTCCGGGCAGAGGGTATACAAAGTAGGGAAGAAGAGAGGATTAGAAAAATGGAAAGGGAATTAGAAGAGAAGTTAAAAGAGCTTAGAGAAAGAAAGGAGGAAATAGAGCAGAAAATGTCTAGAAGGGAGGAAGAGCTGGAAGAGTACAAAAGAGAGCTGGATAAGAGGGAAGGTGAGATGAGAGAATATTCTGCGATAACTAAGGAAGAAAGGGATGGAAAGACCCTGAAAGAGGGGGGAGAGGAAGGAGTCGGGAAGTTGAGCCCCAGGGAAAAGGAATGGGAGGAGAAACAGGAAGAATTTAATAAGAGACAGCAGGAAGAGGAAGAAAGAATACAGAGGAAAAGGGAAGATTTAGAGGCATACGAAAGGAAACTAGAGAAAGAGGCAAGAAGGATTGAGGAGGCCAAGGGAAAGATAATTTCACAGCCATCCACCACACTCAGAAGCCAAACGAAATCGGCCATAAGCCAGAAACCCCCACAGGAGGAAAGGGAGCAGGGTGAGAAAGAAATAGACGTGGAACAGGAAAGTCTGGGTGCCACCTTTAAAGCACCGCTTATGCATATAGGGGAGACGGAAGTCCATATTCCCCTACCTTTAGGCACACTGTCAAAAATAAAGGAATTATGCCCCAGCCCAAAGAAAAGCCCAAGGGAGGCTGGCGCTTTCCTTGCAAAATACAGTGCAGGGACAAGCTTGGATAAGGAAGATATAAAAGGGATCCTTAGTATAATTGACCCTGACAGTCCAGAAGGGCATCCCGTAGAGGCCTTATGGACAGCCCACATAAAGGAAGATAAAGATTGGGTATCTTTTTGGAAAGGCATGGGGAATCACTGGTCTACTATATACAAGGGTTCATCCGCACTCCAGGAACTTATCCTAGCAAAACAGGGACCAAAGGAAAAATTCTATGAATTTTGTACCCGGGTGTATGGCTTGTGGAAAGCAATAGATAACGCCACCCCCCAATTGTTCACCTCCACCATTATGGCTGGTGGCGATACGAAGGTGACACAGCTGCTTAAATTCACTAATCCAAAGTGGGCAGAACAAGCCCCAGATGAATTTATGAAGGATACTAGATCACGAGAAACATCAGGGGTATTTGAGCAGAAGGGTGGCATTTTTCCCTCCCTGACACCAACCCAGACTCCGCCCACCCACATAATGACAATGCAACCTTATCCACCAATGCAATCTTATCCCCCAGATCAGGCTTACCCACCAGACAAGGGATGCTTTAACTGTGGGGAACTGGGACACTGGAAGTCCCAATGTCCCTACAGAATTGGAACAAACGCTCAGAGAGGAAGAGGTAGGAATCTAAACACCACCGCCCCACATCGCCTTCAGGATATCAGGTATCCTCACCCACCACAACCCCAATACCAGCCTCAGCCTCATAGACCACCCCCACGCATCCCGATGCAGTGGCCATCCGCTCGGCGGACCCCACAATAGGGATGCCAAGAGAATGTCCCGTCCCTCAGCCTTGTGTGTTATAATTCATCGTGGAAAAGTCTTCCGCAGGTACTATTGCGGGTAGACAATCACCTGATATGTCTATTATTAGATTCAGGGGCTACATTCAGTAGTTTGAATGATGCCATATATGACACACCGCACTGTACTGAGGGAAACTCTATTGGTATAAATGGGACATCAATTACCCACCCCATCACTCCACCATTGCCCGTGGCTACTCCAGAAGGGCAGGAACTATGTACCCAGAGTTTTGCTGTCCTTGTGGATTGTCCAGTATCTTTAATGGGGAGGGACCTACTCTCAAAACTGAATATCACCATTAAATTTGACAGAGGGGGCTCCCTCACTGCCAGCTCACCATTTTGCGATTTACATGCTCCAAAGAGACACACTTACAGGGGACTCTTTGCATCATTACCACCCACTCTAGAAACACATGCCATATGGGCAGAAAACAAAGGGAGTGTGGGTTTTATTAACTGTACACCTTACACACCACAAATGCGTCCAGACGCCAAAGTACAATATCACAAGCAATACCCCCTGCCACTCGAAAAAATTGAAGGCATCACACCATTAATTGATGATTACATAGCAAAAGGGATTCTGAAACACATTATAAGCCCCTGGAATACACCAATCTACCCTGTGAAAAAGGCGAATGGGGAGTGGAGGCTTGTACAGGACCTAAGGGCCGTCAACAAGCAGGTTATACCTCTGCCACCTTTGGTGGCAGATATTACTTTCATCTTTTTGAAAATGCCTGCTGATTCCCTTTGCTACACAGTAGTGGACCTGGCAAATGCATTTTTTAGCATCCCGATCGATGAAGGGGTATTGCCCATGTTCTCGTTCTCATGGGGATGGGGAAAAAAGGCTCAGCAGTTGACCTGGTCAAGATTACCGCAGGGGTATGTGGACAGTCCGGCAGCCTTCTCCATGGTCCTTAATGAGACAGTTAAGTCATGGACTGCTGAGCGCGGGTCGGTACTAATACAGTATGTGGACGACTTGCTCCTGTGCAGTCGATCTGCTGAAGATTGTGCGGTCGATTCCACATCTCTGTTACATCACCTGGCCAGGTCTGGCCACCTAGCATCGCGGAAGAAGATACAATGGTGTCAAAGTCAGGTAGAATACCTGGGATGCATTTTGAAGGAGGGAACCAGGCTAGTATCCCCCAAACGTGCCGCAGCCCTGCAGGCTCTCAGTCCTCCGAGAGACAAAGCAACCTTGCTGTCATTCTTGGGCGCAATCGTATATTGCCGCCAATGGATCCCAGATTGTTCATATTATGATGGCATTCTGAGGGAGGCTACCTTGTCCACCGCCCCAAAGACAGTAGATTGGACAACAGAAAGGCTCCATGCTTTTCAGGCCTTGTTAAAAAGTCTGACTCAGGCCCCCGCCCTGGGATTGGTAGAATATGGCAAACCTTTTCAATTATACTGTGTGGTGTCGAGAAATTCTTTTGCTGCGGTTTTGACACAGCAACATGGAACCGGGTACCGGCCAGTCTCCTATCTCTCAAAAAAGTTGCCTACCCAAGTACAAGGGATGCCATCTTGTTTACAAAACCTTGCTGCTTGTGCAATGGCAGTTCAAGAAGCTAACAAATCAGTATTAGGCCATGAGCTGACTCTCTACACTACTCATTCAGTGACTCACCTCCTGCAAAACATGAACACGCAGCATATGACAGCACAAAGGCTTAGTGGGTATGAGATCACACTTCTGAATACTGATAACCTCACCCTCAAACACGCACCACCAAGTAATCCCACTGTCCGCCTTTTGCATTCTTTGCTCAGGCTGCCACGAGACCCTGATCAGAAACACAATTGTGTTGAACAGGTTGCAGCAATAACCAGCCCTCGCCCAGATCTCACTGATATTCCCCTGCCAGGAGTACAGGACGTCTTCATAGATGGCAGCTGCTCCCGCCCCTCTGATGCAACATTCCTGACAGGGTACGCCATTGTCCAACTCCCTGATGTGGTGTTGGAAGCAAAAGCTTTACCACCCTCCTCGGCACAGGTAGCAGAATTGGAGGCGCTCACAAGAGCTTGCATACTTTTCTCAGATCAGGAGGTAAACATCTACACAGATAGTAGGTACGCTTTTGGGGTCACGCATGACTATGGCGTAATATGGGCAAATAGAGGATTTAAAACTGCTGACAACAAGCCAATTGCTAACTCTACGCAAATTAAAGCACTCTTGCAAGCGATTCTTCTCCCAAAGCGGATAGCGGTCATCAAGGTAAAGGCACATTCATCAAATAACAGCAGAATTTCCAAAGGAAACGCGCTGGCAGACAGAGAAGCAAAAAAGGCCGCTGCCCTATACATTGGTCAGCCAGCCCCCACAACAATGTTCTTCAAAGAACATTTTACATCACCCAACTTTAAAACCATTGTGGCACAGATACAGGGATTAGCTACAAAGGAGGATGTTTCTTTTTGGGTCAAGGATGGTTTGACCAAGGACCAAGAAGGTCTTTGGTCAAAAGAGGGGAAGATATTGGGCATACCAGAAGCAAGCAGTGTTCTCATACTTTCCTATCTCCATGGTCCAGGACATATAGGTACCACCGCCCTAACAAACATATACACAAAGTCTTTCTGTACAAACAACTTAAATAAACAGGCAAAACTCCTCACCAGCAGTTGTATGACCTGTGCACAAAACAATGTCCAAGGGAAACATCATGGATTACATGGCCACCTGCCCCCACCCCTAGGTCCCCTAACAGATTTACAAATAGACTTTACACACATGCCCAAACAAAGAGGCAACTTGAGATGCCTTTGCGTAATCGTATGTAAATGGTCAGGCTGGATTGAAGCTATTCCGTGTGCAGGTGAGACTGCTAGAATTGCTGCCAAATGCATACTGAACCATTGGGTTTGTAGGTTTGGAATACCAACGGCCATATGGTCAGACAGAGGACCTGCCTTCAGCTCCTCTGTTACACAGACTTTAGCTAAGCTACTAGGCTTACAGTGGAAACTGCACATCCCTTACCACCCACAAAGTGCAGGGGTAGTGGAAAGAATGAACAGGAACATTAAAGACAAGTTAAAAAAGGCTACGGGGGGCACCATGAAAGGATGGTTGGATTACCTTCCTTCTGTCCTATTTCAGATCAGAACAACACCACATGCCAGAACAAAACTCTCGCCCTTTGAGATTTTGATGGGAGTTCCTGCAAACATAGAGCTGCCCCTCTTAGATCAAAACACTGACATTAACATCTATTCCCAACAGGAAATGTACGTGAAAAATCTGGTAAGTATGCTACAGGAAATGAACGAACATGTCTCTGTCACCTTTTCTCCTCTTCCCACAGAGCCGACACACCCCTTCATCCCAGGAGATCAAGTGCTAGTCAAGCAACTGGCCCACAAAAAGAGGATCGGACCAATCTACTCTGGACCTTGGAAGATAGAGAAGGTTTCCAGAACTGCTGTACTGACCGATCTAGGAAACACCTGGATCCACGCCAGCCGGCTAAAGAAGTGTCCACAGCAACCCCAGACCCCAGACCCGCCTCCAGCACCCCAGGACTCCTCTGACCAGGAACAGCAACCAGATTTGAAGGACGTTCAAGAAGGCATAAAGCAAATCTCTCTGAACAACGAGACAAATCCCTCACCCACAGGAAGAAACGAGTAGCAGAACTTTGTACACAGTACCTGACAAAAATGATTTCCACTTTTGTGTCAGGAAAAACATTATGCTTCTGGACATGTCTGATTCTGATAGTATTCTGTTTGGTTAATAGCAAATTGTGTGTACCATCCAGAAGATTCAGGGCTACTAGAAGGCATATGTGGGAAAGCACAGACAGCCAATGCACCACCTAGTTTAAAATATAAAAGAAGTATACACCCCACTGAACCCCCTTCAGGTTTCACCGACAGGATGTTGTTGTTAAAGTTTAAGTACAGTTATGCACAAAAGTCTGGTTTTGAGAAATGTTGGATATGCAGCAAACTCCACCCTAGTACAGCCAGAATCCCATTAATGGCCATTCCCTTAAACATCACTCCTTTCCTGAATGGAACACCCCCTATTGTTCTTGTATGCATGCTTCATGTTACTCAAATGCCTCTGCAGGAAGGGTAGCGAAGCACGTTCCGAAACCATGAAGCTGACTTCCATTTCCAGAGATCCCACTGTATGGTACGAGAGTCAGGAACATGAGGCCGGAGGATATGAATCCATGAGGCCTAACGAAATGGGTAGAGAATGACCATTTCGATAATATCGAATGGTCAAAGGGAGGATTGTAAGGAGATTCCATAATACATTGCGTTATTGATTGTTGATTCTGATTATTGCTTTTACCCTGGAGATATATTGCTTATATCAATACAATACAAATCAATACAGGATTGCTTATCTGCTTAAGTGATTTAAAGAAACTTTTCTTAATACAATTTAGAAAATCTATCTCATGATAGTATTGCTTAATACTGAATTATCTCATGATCATGTCTATCTATTTCTGTTAAAATGTCTTTGTTTCAGGAAGCATCTGTTTGTGGTTTTCCTCTCTGTACACTGTTACTGGGTATGGAAAGGCTAGACTTGGTTTTTAGGAAGTTGTGGCTGGCACGTCATGGTCAGCAGACGGTAACAGAAAGTAAGGAATTATTGAACTTAAGCTTTGAAATACAGAGGTTAAGGTCACAAGACATTACAGAATAATGAGCTAATGAACAATGTGAGCTAATGTGTATAATTTTGATTGGTCCCCAAAATTGGGGCAGAGTCTTGTAAAAATAGTATAAAACGGCAAAACCAGAATTAAAGATTGTAACCATTTCAGCATCACAATTGTGTATGAGTCATTGGTTATCTCGCCGGCGAGGACTTCCACTGAGCCATCTCCAAGAGCCTAGGCCACAAGGAGAAGTCGGGCGACCTAACAATCCTCTATTCCCAGAGTTATTCCAAAGACTGGGAACTGCTATTGTTTTCTCTAAACTCGATCTCCGCGGGGCTTACAACTTGATCAAGGCCGGAGATGAGTGGAAGACCGCTTTCTGTACCCAATTCGGACACTTTGAGTATTTGGTGATGCCCTTCGGTTTGTGTAATGCCCTCGCCACCTTCCAATACTTTATCAATGATGTGCTCCGGGACTTTCTGGACTTATTCGCTGTCGTTTACTTAGATGATATTTTAATTTTTTCTTCCTCCCTTGAAGCCCATCGCAAGCACGTCAAAAGCGTGTTGGGTCGGCTCCGCCAACACGGTCTATATGCAAAAGCAGATAAGTGTTTGTTCGAACAGGAAAGTATACCATTCTTGGGGCTGATTATTTTTACTAAGGGTATAAAAATGGACCCCCAAAAGATCGCTGCGATTGGCCAACTCCTGTAGACAGGAAAGGAATCCAACATTTTATTGGATTCGCCAACTTCTATCGCAAATGTATTAAGGGTTTCTCGGCTATTGTCGCACCCATCACACAACTAACTAGACAAGGAACCCGTTTTCATTGGACCTCTGAAGCTCAAGAAGCATTCGAGACTCTCAAGGGACTTTTCACCTCCGCTCCTATTTTAAGACATCAGGATTCCTCCCTGCCATTAGTTTTAGAAGTGGATGCATCCGAAATCGCTTTAGGGGCTATATTATCCCAAAGACAAGGAACTAGGGCCCTGCTCCATCCTGTGGCTTTATTTTCGCG
This sequence comes from Lithobates pipiens, assembly GCF_037356315.1. Classification (NCBI taxonomy): domain Eukaryota; kingdom Metazoa; phylum Chordata; class Amphibia; order Anura; family Ranidae; genus Lithobates; species Lithobates pipiens. Next base: position 287,387,298 of record NW_027507764.1, read on the forward strand.
CAAACTATCAGCAGCCGAGAAAAATTACGATGTTGGAGACCGGGAGCTGTTAGCGATTAAATCTGCATTAGAAGAATGGCGCTATTTGTTAGAAGGAGCTTCTCATCCAATTTTAATATTTACCGATCACAAGAACCTGGAGTACTTAAGATCTGCAAAAAGGCTAAAACCAAGACAAGCCAGATGGGCACTCTTCTTCTCCCGGTTCTCTTTTCATGTAACTTATCGCCCAGGGTCTAAGAACATAAAACCAGAGGCCTTGTCACGGATGTTCCACAAGTCCCAGGAAATTTCTCCTCCAGATACCATTCTCGCTCCTGGGAATTTCCTTCTGCTTCAGGAAGATCTTCTCTCCCGGCTTAGACAAGCCTCCATGGAACAAAGACCTTTTTCAGAACCAGAACTACAAACCAGAGGTGGGTTACTGTGGTATAAAGACAAGATCTACATCCCCAAAACTCTGCGGGTATCTATCCTAGAGCTGTGTCATGACCACGCACTCGCCGGACATTTTGGTATCACTAGAACCATTGATTTGGTACAGCGTACTTTTTGGTGGCCTCAGTTACGGGAGGATTGCAAGAAATACGTGAACACCTGCACTACGTGCATTAGAAGTAAGAACTGTAAGACTAAGGCCTGGGGCCTCCTTAAACCGTTGTCTGTTCCGGATAGGCCATGGAAAATGCTGTCTCTAGACTTCATTGTTGAATTGCCTCCGGCAGACGATCATACCACTATCTTTGTGGTGGTTGATCGTCTGTCAGAGATGACACATTTTATTCCCATGAAAGGTACCCCCTCAGCCTCTGAAACTGCACAAGTGTTCATCAAGGAAATCATTAGGCTCCATGGGGTACCAGCCAATATAGTTTCGGATCGAGGGGTACAGTTCACCTCTCGATTCTGGAAGTCCCTCTGCAAGGCTTTGAATATTGAACTGTCTTTCTCATCCGCCTATCATCCTCAGTCCAATAGGCAGACTGAGAGGACGAACCAAACTCTCGAACAATATTTACGCTGTTTTTCCTCTTTTGCACAAAATGATTGGATCTCCTTGCTTCCAGTAGCTGAGTTTGCGTATAATAATTCTCTCCATTCCGCCACCAAACAGACGCTCTTTTTCGCCAATCACGGCTTCCACGCTTCATTCCTACCCAACTCCCTTCCTGAATGCTCAGTACCAGCAGTCCAGGAAAAGATTAACTTTTTCTCAACCAACAACAAACTTCTGCAAGAAACAATGACTAGAACTCAAGAGCAAAACAAGACAACCTTTGACAAGAAGAGACGAGGAGAGTTAGTACTGGTACCCGGTGATTTGGTGTGGCTATCCACGGTAAACTTGAAAATGGCGTGCCCTTCAAGAAAACTAGGTCCCAAATTTTTAGGACCTTTTTCAGTCAAAAGGAAGATTAACGAAGTTGCTTTCGAACTAGAACTTCCAGACTCACTAAAGGTCCATCCGGTATTCCATGTGTCCTTATTGAAACCTTTCACTCCCAATCCATTTCCTAACCGAAATACCACTCCTCCTGATCCGATCTTGGTTGATGGTGAAGAAGAATTTGAAATGGAAGCCATCCTAAATTTCAGAAGAAGAGGAAACCAGAACCAGTTCTTAATCAAATGGAAAGGATATGGTCCCGAAGAGAACTCCTGGGAGCCCGAGGACAACATTCATGCAAAAAATCTGATTCAATCCTTTAAAAGGGCCCATCCGGAAAAATTTGGCCGAAAGGGCATGCGGAGGCTGCCCCTTGGGAGGGGGCAATGTCATGAAAATCGCATGAAGAGACTGACCCCCAGGTCTTCTGGTTTACGATCGCGGGTGCGCGCAATCGTGCGCACGTGCGCGGTCGCGTGCGCGCATCCGTGTTGGCGCCAAACGGCCTATTTAAACTAGCCTCTTGCTAATGGTCTCTGCTGTCTGCTCTACAGCGTTATACCTGTGAGACATGATCCGTAGTATTCGTTCCTGATTGACCCGGCCTGCCTGTGACCCATCTGCTATCTGCCTGCACCCGACCCCAGCTTGTTGTGACGATTCTCCTGCCTGGTCCCTTGTACTTCGCTTCCAGTCTGATATCTGACCCAGCTTGCTTTGACCATCCATCTGCTAAGGTGAACCTGCTTATATTGAACTATGTCATCTGCGGCAAGTAACCTGCTTATATTGAACTGTTCACCTGCTGCAAGTACCTGCTTATATTGCACTGTTCATCTGCTACAAGTTACCTGTCTTATTGAACTGTTCACCTGCTGCAAGTACCTGCTTATATTGAACTGTGTCATCTGCTGCAAGTAACCTGCTTATATTGAACTGTTCACCTGCTGCAAGTACCTGCTTATATTGCACTGTTCATCTGCTACAAGTTACCTGCTTATATAGAACTGTTTCATCTGCTGCCAGTTCCTTACTATTCATCTACTACAAGTTGCCTGCTTCTCTGCACTGCTTTCATCTGCTGCAAGTTACCTGCTTCATTGAACCGTGTTACCTGCTATAAGTTTCCTGCTTTGCTGAACTGTGACATTTGCTATCAATTACCTGCTGATCCATCCGCTGTGATTAACTGTTCCACTGAACTTCACCTATCCATACTTCTCATCTTTTGATCCTGCCAGGCACCTGTACCCCTCCTTACTCCTGTGTACCCTGTTACATTACCAGGAAACCGGTAGTGGGAGTTGTAAAGGGAGGCCTCTTTCCGCAATCTGGGCTCGCTACTAAAAGGTACGTGACACAAGCAGTAAATGAAGGAGTTTCAAAGAAAAATGTATTGGGATAATGCCTCTCAGACATTGTCTGGCATATCAATGGCCCCCCTACCCACAAAGTAGTCCATGTATTGGGTTCTAACCTCATGGGCGCTTTAGGGGGGCAAGCCAGGATGAGCAGGTTCAAGGCCTGAGAGATTATCATCATTTTCAAGCAAGTCTGCTTCTTGTTGGCCAACTGAGACCGCATAGTTCGCAGAAACTTTTTTAAGAAAATTGTGCAGAACACAACACGCCAGCACTATATGATTGAATTTGTATTCCGCCATGTGAATAGGCGTTAGAAAAAGGCGGAACCGGCTGGCCAGTATACCAAAAGTGTTCTCCACCACTCTTCGGGCTCTGGACAGGCGGAAATTAAAAATCCTCTGGTCTGGGGTGAGGGTCCTCATCGGGAAAGGCAGCATCAGATGGTTCGCCAGGGCAAACGCCTCATCCGCGACGAAGACGAACAAGAGTCCTTCCTGATTATCTTCTGGGGGTGGCAAGCCCAGACTGCCACTCTGGAGACGCCAGTAGAACTCCGTCCATGCGAAGACTCCACCATCCGACATCCATCCCATTTGCCCCGTGTCCACATACAAAAACTCATATGTCGCAGACACCACCGCCAACATCACGATACTATGAAACCCCTTATAATTATAATAGTACGACCCCGAGTTGGGTGGTGGGATGATGCGGACATGCTTCCCATCTATTGCTCCTCCACAATTGGGAAAGTTCCAACTACTGGCAAAGTGGGAGGCCACAGTCTGCCATTCCTGTGGCGTTGAAGGACACTGTGGAGTGAAACAAGACCAAAAATTAGTAATTTGACAAATCAACATTGCAAGCAGATTAGACACCAACATTTTTGGGCTAAATTAGTCTAACATTTTGGGAACTGAGTATTTAAAGCCTAAAGTATAAGGTCCCCTTATCAGAGTCATCACCCCCCCCATCCCTCCCCCACCCCCCATCCCCCCATCTGATGGGCCCTTGCTAAAAAATGAGGAGGGATGTTTTGGACAGGTAACCCTCTCCACTTGATTGAGAGCTGAATGCCAAAATAATGTATGATACTTTGGGAAGCCCCTCCTTAGTTACACTATTGGCAGCCCACCGGACAGGTAAGAAGTGCCATAATACCAAAAAGAAACAAAAATGGAAGCACATTTTGACATTCTTCTATTACATATCAAGATAATTAATAGGTGAAAAAACTAAATAAAAATTGCATTTGAAAGTATTGAGACAGGCCCTTGCACTACATGCTTAGGTGAATTCATCCATAAATGTGACCATCAAAAAGGTAGGTATAGTGTGTATTGCGTTTGGTAAAGTCATCAGATAGAGGATTGCTATCAGCTGAGCTAGCAGTTGGGGGGAGGGGGGTTCCTAATGAGTTTGGCACAACCAAAAAATTTTTTAAAAGTCACTCTGCATGAATTGAAGCACACACATAACATTTGTAGAGATTTTAGGGGGTGTTTAGGGGAAAGCAATACTATGGAGCTGACAGAAGACATTGGTAAGTGACTAGACTATAGTTTTATGGGCCAAGAAGAGCATGGTGGGGAAGTTAGTAAGGCAAATATGCCTGAGGACAAAGGGGCAGAGTATATGAATTAGAGCATATTGCAATGATGGTAATTAAATAAATGCAAGACATTAGCAATCATGAAATACATAGAATGTGATGTTAAAGGATAAAACTTACCTTCATATAGTCCTTATGCAGGACCTGAATGATGGCAGAACAGGTCTCTGGAATAATGATCCCCAGAGCCTGGGGGGAGATGCCTGTAGAGAACTTGAGGTCCTGAAGGCTTCTCCCTGGCGCCAAGTAGTGCAACGTGGCGATGAGCCTCTGCTCCGGAGGGATGGCTTGCCGCATGCAGGTATCCTGCCTGGTGATATAAGGGGTCAGCAAAGCCAGCAGACGGTGAAAAACGGGGTTCGTCATCCGGAGATAATTCCTGAAATCATCAGGATTATTGTCCCAGATCTCACGGAGCAAAGGCATGTGCGAGAACTGGTCACGCTGGCGCAACCAATTCTTGGTCCACAAATGCCTCCCCTCCCTGTTCATGGACCGGGCTTGTGTCAAAGTAACAACCCCAACACGAAACCCCTGCACAGCACAAACTCTACGACGAGTACGTACACGAAGCATGGTTTCAAAACGGTCGGCTCGTCAGAACGGACAACAGAAAGCACCGATAAACAGCAATGCCTGAAAGAACGAACTGAATAGCAGAAGCAAGCAGACAATAAGAAATGCAAATCAAAGCGTATTATACCAAGATATAGTCCACAATGAGAAACAAATACTGACTGCATGCACTAATTATCAGATACGCAAAGACAAGCACAAACTGAAGAGCAGTAGCGATCTGAATCACAAATCTGAAAAGCACGAATCGTCTCTCACCAAACTTCTATTAACATGTGATAGACACGAGATCAGCAGAAGGAGCCCAAAGGGTGCCGGACGTGGTGCTGAACTTCCCTTTTGTAGGCCAGCCGTACACGTCTTACGTCACTGCGTTCTTGGCAACCGAAAATTCCGACGACTTAGTCCGACCGTGTGTATGCAACATCACTTCCGGACCTCGTCCGGAATGAATCCGTCGGAATAACTCAGACGGATTTGGTCGTCGGAATCTCTGACCGTGTGTACAAGGGCTAACTCTTCAAATGTATGTAATAATATTATGGTGTGGAATTCCAAAAATCTGGCTATTCAAAAATCAAGAAAAAAAATGGCGTAGGGTCCCCCCCCCGGTATGGACTTTAAGGGAAACCCCACGCCTAAATTTTTTAAAAAATTGATATGCCCCCCACCCGAAAATCCATACCAGACCCTTATCCGAGCATGCAGCCTGGAGGTCAGAAAAAGGGAGGGCAAGCAAGCGCCCCCGCCTCCTTAACCATACCAGGCTGCATGCCCTCAACATAGGGCGGGTGCATTGTGGTCCCCCCAAAGCACCTTTTCCCCATTTCGATGGGGACAAGAGCCTCTTCCCGACAATCCTTGCCCGGTGGTTGTCAAGGTCTGCGGGTGGGGGGTTTATCGAAATCTGGAAGCCCCCTTTAACAAGGGGACCCCTAGATCCTGCCCCCCCATGTGAATGAGTATGGGGTACATTGTACCCCCACCCATTCCCCAAAAAAGTAGTGTAGTGTGACAAAAGACAATAGCCAATTTTTGACAATTTATTTATTAAAAATTTCTGCTTCCCCGCTTAGTCTCCTGGTCTTCTCCTTCTTCCTTTACCTTTCCTCTGGCTTCTTCTTCCCCCGCTTCTTCCATTCATCTTCTTCCTCCTCTGCTGCCTCTCTTGCCACCAACCCACTGAACATGAAAAAAATGACCCTCCTTCAAACCTGCGGCCGATCTGTCCTCTTGCATAGCGCACATTTCATATATAACTATGGGGCATGGCCACTGGATGACATCATACAGAGACTCCAGCCCCTTGTCACATCATGGACCCATCATGCCCCGGGCGGTGAAGTCACAAGGGGTAGGGTCATCCACCCTATTGCAGCATCGGAGGAGGCTTTTTTTTTCATCTTCAGCAGCAGTGGGAGTGGTGGCAGCAGGAGCGGTGGTGGAGGAAAAAGAATGGAGGGTGAAGCGGGGTAAGAGGAAGACAGAGGAAGAAGAAGACATTTTAAAAAAAGGAATAGTCAAAAACCAGCTATTGTCTTTTGTCACATTACACTACACTACTTTCTTGGTGAATGGGTAGGGGTACAATGTACCCCTACCCATTCACATAGAGGGGGCCTGGAATCTGGGGGCCCCTGTTAAAGGGGGCTTCCAGATTCTGATAAGCCCCCTAACAGCCCCCGACAACCACTGGGCAAGGATTGTGGGGAAGAGGTCTTTGTCCCCATCAACATGGGGACCCCAAAGCACCCTCCCCATGTTGAGGGCATGTGGCATGGTATGGTTCAGGAGGGGGGCACTCACTCCTCCCTCCCCTTTTCCTATTCTCCAGGATAAGGGTTTGGTATGAATTTTGGGGAGGGTCCCACACCAATTTCTTTTTTAATTTTGGTGTGAGGTTCCCCCTTAAAGTCCACATCAGATCTGAAGGGCCTGGTATGGACGGGGGAGGGCTACACCATTTTCTCATAGATTTTTCATCTATATTGCCGGGAGCCCGGAAATGCATTACAGCCACAAGCAATTTTGAATGAAATTTTTTCCTTTACAAATGTAATTTTGCTGCAGTACTGTAAAACACATTGACTAGGTGAGCTAATTTACAGGCAGACTAAGGGGATCCCCCAGGCAGGATATTTAAATGAATTTTTCATTTTTATTGTTTCACTTAAAGCATTATAAAAATCACTGCTCCTGAAAAAAACGATCTTTCTATTTTTTTGATTGATACATGTCCCCCAGGACAGTATCCAGACCCCCCCTGAAAGAACTTATGTATATAGTGTTAGGATCAGGGCCGGTGCTTCCACTAGGCAAACTAGGCAGCCACCTAGGGCGCATTGCTGCCTAGGGTGCCCAGCCACTGGTGTTCCTACTTTCTTCTCTCTGCAGTAAGCAACTCAGCCTCAGCATCAGCAAGCAGCTGCGTTCGCACATGTCAGAGGTGCAGCGGCGGCAGAGGACTGTGCCTGTGTCTCAACTTCCGAATGAATGGAAGCAAGCAAACATTCATTGATGAGCACTTGCAGGCTGCATTAATGGGTGCTGGTGAGGCTGCATTTTATGGGCACTTCATTATAAAGGTGGGGTATACATGGGCAGGCCAAAGGGGGTGGAGTCAGGGGTGGAGCTGGGGGGGGTGGCAAAATTAGGTTTCGATTAGGGTGTCAAAAAAACCTTGCACCAGCCCGGGTTGGGATCAAAATTAAATGCAGAATATTTCAAGAACTTGGTAAACTCACTGAAGTACAATTCATATATACAGAATATATATATATATATATATATATATATATATATATATACTTATTGTTCTTGCATCTTAATTCTCCTATTGAATTCAGATGTAGTGACAATTTTTTAAAGTGAAAATCAGTATATTAAACAAGAGAAGTACATTTTTCTGTTAATACTGAATAGTAATGAACAGCACTCCAAACAGAACTTCCTTTTCTCCTAGCTGAGTTTCCGCCTTGCCTTGTGTGTGAAACCCTGTATTGTTCATCTGTCTTTGGATGAATCCTAAGTCACCATTATGCCAGTGGTTTATAATTTTATACTTCTCTCTTTCATTAGCCCCCCTTTGTTAAGACAGCAATTCCTTTATTGCCTTATTTGCATGTTCTCCAATTCACACTGTGGATTTTCAGATGCTGGCTGCCTTATTCGTGTGTCTTCTCTTTTTCATTTGACAGTTGTATTATGTTCCCTGCTAAACATTTGTGAACACTGATGCTTAGCCATTATTTTTAACACAGCATTAAGTGTTGGAAGGATAGATTGGTGAGGAAACACATCTGTTTAATTCTGTTCTTGTTAACAATATAGCCTACAAAGAATGATGCATCTGAACACGGGCATTCATCTTTTCTACTTCTATCTCTTCTAGTACAATGTATGGTATGAATAAAAGATATGTTTATGTCAGAACACAGGTTATTTTACAAAATGTGCCTCTGTTGCTGATTTTATTCAATTACAGAATAAATACAAAATTACAGATGCAGCAGGACACTACATATTTAGGTAGCTCATGTAAGATATTATATTCCATCCCCATAGACCATGGAAGGACTAAGAATGAGAAAAGGGAGAAGAGGAAAAGAAGTGGTAGGTATGAAGAAAAAGGTAAGACAATTGGACAATGGTGTTGGTATAAAGAGAAAATGTGTAGCTACACTTGGAGGCTGATATTAAAATAAGTTTCTGATTAGAGTTGGAAATACAAAGGAGTACAATGCCAGGGGTGAGAAGGTACAACAAATATGTGACTCCCTGATATATATTCAGCAGGACCAGCTGCCACAGAAAGACATATAAATATTGTGCACAGCATAAACTCCTCTATTCACATGATGGCAATAAGAGTAATGCCGCATACACACGGTCAGAATTCTCGTCGGAAAAAGCTCTGATGGTTTTCCCATCGGAATTCTGACGGAATTCCACTAAAACTGTCTTGCCTACACATGGTCACATCAAATTTCGACCGCCAAGAACACGATGAAATACAACACGTATGATAGTTACATAGTTAGTCAGGTTGAAAAAAGACACAAGTCCATCCAGTTCAACCTTAAAAACAAATAAATAAAATAAAAAAATAATCGTACAATCCAAATACCCAATTTTATGCCCACAATTGATCCAGAGGAAGGCGGAAAAAAAACCCCAGCAGAGCATGCTCCAATTTGCTACAGCAGGGGAAAAAAATTCCTTCCTGATCCCTCAAGAGGCGATCGGATTTTCCCTGGATCAACTTTACCTATGTTAGTACCTAGTTATATTATGTACCATCAGGAAAGTATCCAGGCCTTTCTTAAAGCAATCTACTGAGCTGTCTAGAACCACCTCTGGCGGGAGTCTATTCCACATTTTCACAGCTCTAACTGTGAAGAAACCTTTCTGTACTTGAAGATGATATAGATATAGTCTAATGGGACTATAAAAAGGAAGTTCAATACCTAGTAGCCAATAGCTTCCATCTCGTAGTTGAATCTGAGCATGCATGAGTTTTTGCTCGTCGGAATTGCATACACACGATCTGAAAGTTTTTCCATCTGGAAAATTGAGAACATGCTATAAAATTTTAGCGGGCGGGAATTCGGCCAGCTAAATTCCAATGGAGCATACACATGGTCGCATTGTCCGATGAAAAGCTCTTATTTTGCTGGCTGAAATTCTGATCGTGTGTACGCGGCATTCGGTTCTGGGACTTTCAATATCTAGCTGCTCAAAGTCAAAAAAACATTGGAGCTGGGGCTCATAGAGAAGAGTTTACATGGATTCCTAGAGATACATCATTAGTTAATTCACCTTGTTGATTAGTTGATTCACCTTGTCCAGAACTCTTAAATTATTGTGTAAAACCACAAAATGTGTAATTAATTTAACCCTTGCAATTGCATTCCCAGCAAATACTGGAGGAACCAGCATGAATAAAGATAAGGATGAATGGAAATGGGATGACTACACTCTCAGATCCCCTCTTGTGCAGATATTTTCTGCTATGGGACAACAATCTAAGCACCAGCAGAGTGATTATCAACTGGGGGCAGGTTAACTACACATGTAACCCTACACACATACACCGTTTTAATGGAAACACATACCATTCACAGCATCTGCTGTTGCAAGTCTGACCTTTAAAGTGATATTAAAGGTTTTTTTTTCATATAAAATAATAAATATGTCATACTTACCTGCTCTCTCTATTGTCGCAGACCAGGCAGCTTGATCTCACCCTCAAACCTCGTCACATTTGATAGACAGCATCAGAAGCCAATGACTCCCTGTCAGGAATCCGTCCGTTCCGTGCGATCGGGTCTCCGTTCGCGCACGCGCGTTCGTGCCGCGGGTCGTCGTGGGCACGCGCGTCTCCAAACGCACGCGGGTGCACGCCGTTCGTATGTGCGCGCGGCACACGCACGCACGTGTGCGCGCTAGCGCGATTGGCGCCAGTGGCCCTTTTTATTTTTAATACGAACTTTTATTGAGACAGAAAGAAAAAAATAGGCACATACATTAAGCGACTGATTGCTCCAGAACATGAGCATCATATCACAAGAAACAGAGTGACAACAGTACAATGATTGCGGTAATGGAGTAACAGGCTTTCTAGTGCATAACAGAAGATTGTCTGAAAAGTACCTGCCACCCAACATATTAGTCATCGCTCGTGGGGGTATGGAAAGCAAGGAATCAATCAGGGTCAGAGCATCCCCCACTATACCAAGCACTGGAGTAGCGACTGTAACGTCAAATAAAAATAAGTATGGATATGCCATTGAAAACCTAAGAAAGACAAGAAAAATAGCACAAAACATAATCTAAATTGTAATAACTAAATAAGTGCTCCAAAAGGTACGGGACTAAAAGATCCTCGAACTAGGTCAGTGCCCCGTTTGGGGGCGAGCAGACTCCCAGACTGTCCCAGCCCGAAGGCACAAGGCCTCAAGGGGTCCAAGACTTCCACTTAAGGTCGTATACCTGCATGGTGTCCAAAATTGTGTGGGAAATCCTCTCCATTAACTGTATTGCAGCCATCCTCTTAAGCACCTGATCCCATGCAACCGTAGGCGATCGCCAGAATAAGGCAATCGACCAGTGTACTGCACTAAAGAGGGTATGGGAAAGTTTTTGTTCAGGGGGGGTAGAACCAGGGATATCAGCAAAGAAGAGGCACATTTGGAAGGTAAGCGTGATAGGGGTGCCAATGAACCCCGATACTCTATCCTGCACTTTCTGCCAGAGGGTCCTGAGAGCCGGGCAGCTCCAAAATATATGGAGATGAGTACCTGAGTCAGGGCAACCCCGAAAACAAGATCCAGAAACGGTGGGGAAGAAGGTATGTATTTTCGCAGGGGTGTAATACCACCTGGTATGTAGCTTCATCACCGTTTCCTTCACCGCCTCGGACCTGGTGCACTTGTGCATATTAGAAATCCTGCGAGTCCACTCCTCCGGGGAGACTTCCTCTCCCGTCTCCAGCTCCCACTTAAGTATGGCCGCAGATTTCTCCGAGAGGCCCACGTCAGCAAGGGATAAGTATATGATGGAGATACCGCCCCTATCTCTAGATTCCGGGCCACAGAGTCTCTCAAAAAAGGTGTCTGCCCCCCAGGTGGCCTTTGGGAAGTAAGTGTTATAAAAATGTCTAATTTGCAGGTAGCGAAAAAATTCTGAATTAGGCAGGGCGTGGGAGGACCGGAGAGATCCGAAAGACCGAAAAGTCCCCCTGACATGTAGGGAACCGTAGGTGATCAGATCCCCCCTAGTCCATAATGCAAAACCATTGTGATCATGGAGGGCAGCCGGGAACTCAGGATTCCCGATAAATGAGGCCATCTTCGGGTTAGGGGGACGAAGTGAGAATTTCCCACTGTACAGGGACCGCAGGCGAAGTGACTGGCTCACAACTGAGTTCAGGGCCGAGATCTCTTTTATGTGTAAGGATTTATTCCAGAGAAGGCCGGGGAGGTAATAGGGGGCTACCGAGGAGCGCTCGAAGCGCAACCAGGGCACTGTCCTCGGGGAATAGTGCCATTGGGCTAGTTGGAGGAATCTGGCTGAAAGGTAATACAACCAGATGTTCGGCAGACCCAGACCCCCCCCTGTCTCTGCTCCTGTATACCATATGCTTGCCTAAACGGGGCTTTTTGTTGTGCCAGACGAACTTATTGATATCACTTTGTAAAGATTCTAGGGTGAGGCGGGAAATATAGTTGGGTAGGGATCTGAATAGAAGTTTAGGGAGGATCGACATCTTAACCGCCTGAACCCTGCCCAGAAATGAAATATGGTAAGAGTCCCAGGTGTGTATCAGTTGTCTAACGCGGGAAAACATAGCCGGGTAATTAGCGAGGTATATTTTATGGCTAGAAGCTGCTAGTTTAATCCCCAAATAGGAGAAGGTCTGACCATCCATAGGAAAGCCAAAATTCGCTTGATTCTGTGCTGCAGTCCGTTGGGGAAAATTAATCGGTAGAGCCGAACATTTCGCGAGGTTAACACCTAGACCAGACAGACCCCGGAAATCATGCAGGATGGAAACTAGGTTAGGTATGGAGACAATGGGGTCCGTCAAAAACAGGAGCACATCGTCCGCATACATGCTCAGCTTAAACTCCTGATCCCCCTTAACATAGCCCCTAATATTGGGGTTAAGGTTAATTGCCCGGGCCAGAGGTTCTATGGCCAGGGCAAATAGCAAGGGCGATAATGGGCACCCCTGCCTGGTTCCACGACCCAGAGTAAAATAGTCTGAGTTACAGCCTGGCAGCTTAATTCGGGTGCGGGGGTGGTGGTAAAGTGCCCTGAAGCCGTGAACAAAGGCTCCGGAAAAAACAAATTTCTCCAAAGCCAGTTCTAGATAGGACCATAACACACTATCGAACGCCTTGTGGATATCAAGGCCCAACAGTAAAACTCTACGGGAAAATAGATCAGCATCCTGTATAACATTAGAGGCAAGCCTGATATTATCTGTGATCTGTCTGGTCGGTATAAAACCCGTTTGGTCTGGGGAGACTAGAGAGGTGATTATTTTAGAGAGCCTGTCGGCTAAAATGCGCCCAAAAATCTTAAGGTCGGTGTTAATAACCGAAATCGGCCTAAAATTCTGTGGGAAAGTGTGATCCTTATTAGGCTTGGGGATCAGAGACATATTCGCTAACAGCATGTCCTCCGGGAAGGTATTACCCTCAAGGACATGGTTGAATATGGCCCTGAGGTACGGTGTCAGGGAGTCCTGAAATTTTTTATAGTATTGGGCCGAGAATCCATCCGGCCCGGGAGTTTTGGAGGGTTTAAGGGATTTAATAACTTTATAAATTTCCTGATCAGAGCACGGGGCATTTAATTTTTGAAGCTGGTCCGGAGTTAGACTAGGGAGTGGCATCCCCTCCAGCCAAGTCTCGATCCAATTTCTCCATTCTGTCCGACAAGATTCTGTCAAGTTCTAGTCTGTGCGAGTTGATTTGTTGTAGGAGGTCAGGGTCGTGATTTTGAGAGTGTAAGTGATAAAGTCTATCAAGTTCGATCGTGAGTCTGCGAGTGTCTGCCAACCTCTGCCTATTTCTTTCTGCCGCTAACTGAATCAGGTGTCCCCTGACCACTACCTTATGTGCAGCCCACAGTATAGAGGGGGACACCTCATTCGTATCATTATGAGCAAAATAATCCGTAATATGGGAGGAAATCTGCGTTACCAAGATTGGGTCGGAAAGAAGTGCCTCATTTAGCCTCCAACCCGCCACCGAGGGCTTAAGGCCCATATGGGACAGGTCCAAAGAAACCATCTGATGGTCCGACCATGGGCAGGGGTGAATGGTCGCAGTAGTGGAGTTTGCCAGGAGAATCGGTGAACAAAACAAATAATCTAGCCTGGAGTAACTGTCATGAGGGTGGGAATAAAAGGTATACTCCCTGGCCCCTGTATTATGGGCCCTCCAGGAGTCTGTCAAATTATGGGAAAGAAGCAATGCTTTTAGAGATTTCGAAAAGGCGTTAGCGGAGCCTCTGTCCCTACTACGGTCTAGCACTGAGTGAGCTACCAAGTTGAAATCACCCCCCACTAACATGTGAGGAGAAATAAAACCGTCTAGGACCCGGAAGAACGCCTTAAAAAAAGCAAGTTGTGAGTCATTGGGTGCATATACATTTGCCAAAGTGACCTGTTTACCCTGCAAGGAGCCCTGAAGGATGATAAACCTGCTCTCAGGGTCTTTATACACTCTATCCATGTTAAACAGAACCCCATTACGGAAAAAAATAGCCACCCCCCGGGATCGGGAAGCATAAGAGGAGTAATAACCACGAGAATAAGCCTTATCAAAAAATGAGGGGTGATTACCCGTAGAGAAATGCGTCTCCTGCAGGAGCAACACATCCGCATTTAACTGTTTATAGGCTCTGAATGCTTTTTTTCGTTTTTGAGGGGAGTTAAACCCCTTAACATTATGTGAGATCATCTTAATCCCCATTGGATATATAGAGGGGCAAGCATAACCCTATAAAAGAATATATCTCTGATCCCGAGGGGGGGGGGTGAAAAATAAACATATACACACTGTACAGCCCAATAGGCCGCACTGCAGAAGAAAGCAATAAAAGTATACAAATAAGTGTCTCCAGAGGATCATATCCTTAGTTAACCGAGCAGTATAACAGAAAAGTGTCTCGTACCTGAAAATAAAAACAACCATAAAAAAACATAGTGAACAAATAAACCATTGGGGTCGGGAGGGGATAGACCATCCCGACATAACGATAAACCATATCTGTCAGGTGAGTGACCTTCCTGAACAGTAGGACCTCAGGGTCCAACACTCTGGTCCTCCTGAGAGGAGACAGAGGGCAGGAGGAGCAGGGACCAACTCGCCTCCGCTCACCCCAACTCTCCATGCTCCCGCGGGGACGTAAGAGCGGGGGGACAAACAAGCGCGGGGCCTGTATCCCAACACAGCGGGGACTAGGTAGAGCTAAAGGTGCATCAAGAGTTGCGCAGTGGGCCAGAGGGGGGAAGGGTGTTGCAGGCACTGTAGTCAAGGCAAAAAATCCCCCATCTGGCCGATATACCAGTCCACCAGTCCCATCAAATCCCAGGCCAGGGAAAAAAACTGGGCCAACGGGTTAAATAGCAAAATGGAAAAAACAAGCCCTCACATGAGGTGGGCTCTGAGGTTTTGCCTTTGCCGCCTGCGGTCTCTGTGTGGGGAAGGGGTGGCCCAAATGGCCGAAGGGCGAGGTGTAGAAGGCATCCTGGGGAGGTCTTCCTTCGCCATGAGTCCCAGCTTGACCAGGAGCTCCTTGCCTTCCTGAATGGTGGTAACCGAGTACGTGGTGCCGTTTTGAATAACCTGAAGTTTGAATGGAAATCCCCATCTGTACCGTATTCGGGCTTCTTGCAGGGGAGTTGTGATTTCTTTAAATTTACGCCTCTTGTCAAGGGTCGCCGGGGAAATGTCCGGGTAGATTTGGATCTTGACCCCCTCTAGGGTAATGTTGGGGGTGGCTCGAGAAGCCCTCAGGATCTCCTCCTTCGCCAAATAATCTTTGAGGCACAAAATAATGTCCCTTGGAGGTTTGTCTTCCGGGGGCTTGGGCCGCAAAGCTCTATGCAGCCTGTCGCATGTAAATGCAGTGATAGGAGAAGCAGGCAGTAGGGATTGAAACAGCTTCAGCACGGCAGGGGCTAGGTCAGTAATGGCCTCCGGGACCCCCCTGAGCCTCAGGTTGTTACGTCTGTTTCTATTGTCAAGGTCCTCCAAATGGCCCTGGAGCTGGGAGACAGACTCAGAGAGGGTTTCATGATCCCTGCGGAGGTCAGAGTATGCAAGCTGTAGCTCATCATGCTTAGTTTCCAATAAATCAGTTCTGCCCCCTAAAACAGCAAGCTCCTGTTGCAAAGTGCTGGTGGACTTATGGAGTTCGGTTTGAAACTTCTCCGCCAGTTTTGTATACATAGCTGTGAGGCTTTCATCTAAGTCCCCTTTAGTGAGTTGTAGAGGGTACTCACCATCCCTGATCGAATGTGCAGGGGAGGCTGCAGGACTGCCTCTGAGCTCCGGCGTGCGTCCCAGGTCAGCGCCATCTTGGAAATTCCCCGCCATCTCCCGGGCCCTGAGGAGATAATTTGTGAGGGACCGCTGTGCTGGTTTCCCGCGACGGGACTTGGCGGACGGCATGCACCGATCTTTCCCCCGGGGGTGCAGGTACTTCAGGTGCTCGAACAGCGTGTTAAATGGCCCCGGGGAGTGAGATGGTGTCCCCGCTGTGACGGAGCTCCGCTCAAGTGCGACCGTCCAGGTTCGCGCCGCGCATGCGCCCCTCCAGTGGCCCTTTTTAAAGGTACAGCTGCAGATGTTCTGTGCTGTTCGTCTGCAGCTAGTACCTGAAGCAACCCGTTATTCTGCCTGTATCCTACCTGACACCTGACCCGGCTTCCGTTTGACTCTGCTGCCTTCTCCTGCTCTGACCCCGGCTTGTTTGACCCTTCTTGGACTGATACCTGTTGCCGAACCCCTGCTTGTTACCTGATTCTTCTGCTGGCTCCTGCTTGCTGCTGTTTCTGCTGCTCTCCCACCCAGTGATCCTTCCGGGCTTGCTTCTGCCTCTCCAGACCCGTGCACTACCCGGTCTAATACCACAGCCAGTTTGCCAACCATCATCGGCTGCCTTCTGCTGCAGAGAGCTCCTGCATCTGAAGATCTTCACCTTCACCAGCACCTGCTGCTGCATCTGGCCAGACGCTCCTACCCCGCTGTGCTCCTGTCCCTCTGTTCCCACTTCAGAGAGACTTGAACCAGAGTCGTAAGAGAGGTCTCCTTCCACCAAGTCAGACTCACCATCCGAAAAACCTAACAGTACGAACAGCCATGACTGAGTCTGCGGAAGGGGCCTCCACCATGAAGGAGATCTGCTCGCACCTTGCGGCCCTCACTCAGGCCGTGAAATCCCTTCAGGACGGTTACACCAGGTTGGAAGAGCGTGTTCAGCATCTATCTACTTCCGGTCCATCAGTTACCGCACCTCAGCCTCCTCCTGTTCAGCCAGCCACCCATTCAGCCGTTATGATGCTTCCACCTGAACCAAGGGTTCCCATTCCGGAGAGGTTTGCAGTTGACCGCTCCAAATTCCGGCCCTTTCGCAACGCCTGCCAGCTGTATTTTGCCCTTCAGCCTAGGACCTTCTCTCTGGAGGCAACTAAAGTGGGTTTCGTTATCTCCCTTCTGCAAGGAGAACCTCAGTCCTGGGCCCATCATCTTCTGGAGAATGACAACCCCCTTACCCAGACCCTCTCTTCCTTCTCCGAGGGAATGGCTCAACTCTACGATGATCCCCAGCGATCCGCCACTGCGGAATCCGCATTAACTGTGCTCCAGCATGGCCGTAGGGCGGCTGAGGACTATGTATCGGACTTTAGACGCTGGAGCGCAGATACCAAGTGGAACGAGTCGGCCCTAAGACATCAATTCCGCATGGGCCTGTCTGAGGGCCTAAAGGATGAATTAGCCCGTGTCGGTACCCCAGACTCTTTGGAAGACTTAATTGCCTTGGCCATTCGGATTGATCGGAGACTTCGTGAGCGTAGGGCCGAACGCTCCTCTCAACCCCGAAGACCAGCCTGGATGACCGCCAGAACCCCTTCTCCAGCACCTTTCTTCACTCCTTCCCCTCAAGGGGGGCCTGCCAGTGTTGCTCAAGCTACTGAGGAGCCCATGCAGCTCGGACTACTCCGGCCTACCCTGTCACCTGAAGAGCGAGCCCGTCGCCAACAGATGAATTTATGCCTGTATTGTGGCGGTTCCGGACATTACGTGACCAACTGTCCAGTTAAGACACGTAAGTGCCTCTCTTCTGTGTCTCGCAGTTCCGTAACCTTGCCTTCCAACACTTTCCATGTTGCCCTTCTACTCTCATTTCAGCTGCAGGAAAGAACAATTCACGTCAACGCTATCCTTCATTCCGGGGCCTGCGGTTGTTTCATTGACGCTGCCTTCACCAACTTGCACTCCATTCCTCTTCCGAAAAAGTCTCATGAACTTTCCATCTTCTTGGCCGATGGTTCACAAATTAAATCTGGCCGAGTCACCTAGGAGACCCTTCCACTACCAGCTACCACCTCCTGCCAACATACGGAACTGTTAACACTTGACGTCATCTCATCACCACTTTTCCCTGTGATCTTAGGCATACCATGGCTGCGGGCACATAATCCCTCCATTGACTGGTCCTCCGGAGAGGTGAGGTTTCTCTCCCCTTACTGCCAGGATCACTGTCTTCCTGGGGTTCCTGACCAGCCCAGAACGCTCCTCTGTCTGGACCCAGACCTGGACTTGTGTCAGTCAGTTCCCGAACCTTATCACGAGTTTCTGGACGTTTTCAGTAAACGGGGGGCTGATTCCCTTCCCCCGCATCGCCCTTACGATTGCCCCATTGAGCTTCTTCCTGGGGCAGAGATCCCGTTCGGACGTGTCTTCCCGTTGTCTGAGAAAGAACAAGAGGCCCTGAAGGTCTATATCTCCGAGAACCTCAAGAAGGGGTTCATCCGCCATTCCACATCTCCTGCCGGTGCCGGAATATTCTTCGTTACAAAAAAAGATCAGACCCTTCGACCTTGTGTGGATTACCGGGAGCTGAACAGAATTACGATTAAAAATCGTTATCCCCTACCTCTGATTCCGGAACTTTTTCAAAAACTGAGGTCGGCTACTGTTTTCACCAAGTTGGACTTGAGGGGAGCTTATAATCTGGTCCGTATACGAGCGGGCGACGAGTGGAAGACTGCGTTCCGAACTCGTTTTGGGCACTACGAGTACTTAGTAATGCCTTTCGGGCTTTGTAACGCCCCCGCCACCTTCCAGCATCTGATTAATGATGTTTTCCGGGACTTTCTGGACATTTTCGTCATTGTATACTTAGACGACATTTTGGTTTTCTCCGGGTCTCTAGAACAGCATCGTGGGCACTTCAGCAGAGTGCTGCTTCGGCTCCGGCAACACGGACTATACGCTAAGGCCGAAAAATGCAAATTTGAACAGCAGAATATCCAATTTCTTGGCCTTGAAATTTCCCCAGCAGGCATCAAAATGGACCCGCAAAAGGTTTCCGCTGTTCTTGAATGGCCAGCTCCTACGGATAAAAAGGGGATCCAGCGCTTTGTGGGCTTCGCCAATTTTTATTGAAAGTTTATTAAGGGGTTCTCGGCCATTATCTCTCCCATCACCCAGCTCACTAAGCAAAATATACGTTTTCATTGGGGTCCTGAAGCACAGGCTGCCTTCGAGAAACTCAAGAACTTGTTCACCTCTGCCCCCATTCTCAGCCATCCGGATCCGTCAAGACCCTATATTCTGGAGGTAGATGCTTCTGAGGTAGCAGTAGGGGCGGTGGTTTCCCAGCGTCAAGGTAAAGATGACCTGATGCACCCCGTGGGGTTCTTTTCTCGAAAACTCTCTCCGGCAGAGAGGAACTATGATGTGGGGGACCGGGAGTTACTTGCCATCAAGTCTGCTTTGGAGGAGTGGAGATACTTACTGGAGGGGGCGGTACACCCCGTACTCATCTACACGGATCACAACAACCTTGAGTACCTCCGTACCGCTAAACGGTTAAACCTCGGCAGGCCCGCTGGGCTCTCTTCTTCTCTCGGTTCTGTTTTCACATTACCTATCGTCCTGGTTCAAGAAATGTGAAGCCGGAAGCGCTTTCCCGCATGTTTGATAGCTCCAAGGACATCGCACCTCCAGATACCATCCTCCCTGCTAACACCTTTTTGCTCGTCCAGCCAGACCTATTGTCCCAGTTAAGAAGAGCTTCCCTCATATCCTCCTGTCCCCCAGAAATTTCATTAGTATCCAGAGAAGGGCTGCTTTGGAAGGACGATTTAATCTTCGTTCCTGAAAACGTCCAGATAAGGATCTTGGGTCTCCTTCATGATCATCCCCTCGCAGGGCACTTTGGTGTCCGCAAAACATTAGAGCTTGTACAGCGCACCTTCTGGTGGCCAGGCATGAGGGAATTCTGCAAGCAATATGTGAATTCTTGCCCCGTTTGTAGTCGGAATAAGGTTCCCAGAAACCGGGCCTGGGGTCTGCTTAAACCACTTCCCGCACCTGATCGACCCTGGCGGATGATTACTATGGATTTTATTGTAGAACTCCCTCCTTCTGAGAACTGTACAGCCATCTTTGTGGTTTGTGACCGTTTGTCTAAGATGGCCCATTTCCTACCCTTGAAGGGAACCCCCTCCGCATCTGAGACGGCTCACATCTTTATTAGGGAGATAATCAGGCTTCACGGGGTGCCCACCAATATCGTATCCGACAGGGGGGTCCAGTTCACCTCTCGTTTTTGGAGAGCCCTATGTGAGGCCTTGAAAATAGAATTGGCCTTGTCCTCCGCCTACCACCCGCAGACCAATGGGCAAACGGAACGTACCAACCAAACCCTCGAGCAGTACATCAGATGCTTTTCATCCTTTGTGCAGGACGATTGGGTTTCCCTTTTACCCCTGGCGGAATTCGCCTATAACAATGCCAGCCATGCTACCACAGGGCAATCCCCGTTTTTTGCTAACTATGGTTTTAACTTGTCCTTTCTTCCTGATATCCTTTCAGAATCCCATGTTCCAGCGGTACAGGACACAGTGTCTTTTCTCCAGCGGAATAACCGGACCCTACAGGAGGCCATAGCCAAGGCTCAGGCTGACAGCAAGAGGAACTTCGACCAAGGAAGAAGGGGAGAATTAATTCTGCAAGTCGGGGATCAGGTATGGCTTTCTACTTCTAACTTGAAATTAGCTTGTCCCTCTAAGAAGTTGGCACCCAAATTTCATATGAACTGTCCTTACCTGATTCCATGAAAATACACCCAGTCTTCCATGTAGCTTTGCTTAAGCCTGCTGTACCTGATCCCTTCCCCGGTAGAGGAACAAGACCACCTGACCCTGTGCTGATTGATGGCAATGAGGAATACGAAGTAGAGGCCATTTTGGACTTCAGAAGACGACAAGGACAAGGTCAGTTTTTGATTAAATGGAAGGGCTATGGTCCGGAGAATAATTCATGGGAACCTGCTGTTAACCTACATGCTGATAGACTAATTCAGGCCTTTTTTTCTGCACATCCGGAAAAGAGAGTCGCTAGGGGCACCCGGAGGTTGCCCCTTGTGGGGGGGCAATGTCGGGAATCCGTCCGTTCCGTGCGATCGGGTCTCCGTTCGCGCACGCGCGTTCGTGCCGCAGGTCATCGTGGGCACGCGCGTCTCCAAACGCACGCGGGTGCACGCCGTTCGTATGTACGTGCGGCACACGCACGCACGTGTGCGCGCTAGCGAGATTGGCGCCAGTGGCCCTTTTTAAAGGTACAGCTGCAGATGTTCTGTGCTGTTCGTCTGCAGCTAGTACCTGAAGCAACTCGTTATTCTGCTGCTTCTGTTATTATTCTGTATCCTACCTGACACCTGACCCGGCTTCCGTTTGACTCTGCTGCCTTCTCCTGCTCTGACCCCTGCTTGTTTGACCCTTCTTGGACTGATACCTGTTGCCGAACCCCTGCTTGTTACCTGATTCTTCTGCTGGCTCCTGCTTGCTGCTGTTTTTGCTGCTCTCCCACCCAGTGATCCTTCCGGGCTTGCTTCTGCCTCTCCAGACCCGTGTACTACCCGGTCTGATACCACAGCCAGTTTGCCAACCATCATCGGCTGCCTTCTGCTGTAGAGAGCTCCTGCATCTGAAGATCTTCACCTTCACCAGCACCTGCTGCTGCATCTGGCCAGATGCTCCTACCCCGCTGTGCTCCTGTCCCTCTGTTCCCACTTCAGAGAGACTTGAACCAGAGTCGTAAGAGAGGTCTCCTTCCACCAAGTCAGACTCACCATCCGAAAAACCTAACACTCCCACTGCTATCAATCTGCCCAGAGAGGAGGAAAGATGGGAGCAGCTCTTATGTACTCTACTGGATCATAAATCAACTCAGGTGTGTATAAGGGAGGGCAGGGGGTGGGATTCGGTTACACAGAAGGTTTTTTTACCTTCATGCATAGAATGCTTGAAGATTGCATGAAGGTAAAAAACCTTTAGTAACAAGATACCGCTGCTCACAGGTGAGTTGATATGGCCGTGATACCACATAGCATAATGCAAACGGGAAGGTGTGCGTCCTGCCAATGCTTGCACAGTTTTCTTTAAATCAAAAGTCGGATGGCTGCAAACTCACACAATGCAATTTTGGCTTTATTCAATAGTACAAAAATTCTTTAAAAACAATCAAGCCCAGACTGGCAGGGGGGTACAAGGTTGATGCATTTCACACGAAATCTGTGCTTTATCAAGACAACAAGGGAATGCAGTCACTGACCCAGTATATATATGAAATTACATGTATAACAGGTCACATGATTGCACATCCCCTTAAAAATTCCATAGCATATATGTTTATATATTTGAAATATTTAGTATTCGAAACCCAAAGTATCTTTAAAGACCCAGACAGTCGATATTTGATTTTAAAAGGTTCCATAAAAGGATGCTCGGTTACCATTGCTTCAGCATATGTTTCCAATAACAAGCTTTTTTTCAAAATTCTTTGACACCCTTTGCCGCATACACATGATCAAATTGTCCGGCGGACTAAGTACTTAGTCCGCCGGACCGCATTTCACTGAACAATCCGATCGTGTGTGGGCTTCAGCGACTTTTTCAGCGTAAAGTCCGGCGGACTTAGAAAGTAGTTTTGCAGCCCAATCTTTTAAGAATGACGCATGCTCAGAAGCAAGTACGAAAAGGAAGCTATTGGCTACAGGCTGTTGAACTTCCCTTTTCTAATCCCATTGTATGTGCTGTACGTCATCACGCTAGCAATTGCCGGACTTTCCGTGCATCCGTGTGTGGCCAAGTCCGTTCTGTAGAAAGTCCGCCGGACTATCCGCCGGATTGTTTGCCGGACTAAGTACGCCGGACAATTCAATCGCGTGTACGCAGCATTAGACAAATTCCACTCCACACATTTAATAGTAGGGGGTGCTTTCAATCTAGCTGCACAATCAACATTAGACAGAAGCAGAGTAGTCCCATCCTCTAAATCATTCCCCAAATCTTTGAATCAATCGGTATACAATCACCAACTAGATATATGGAGAGCTCACTATGTAGGTATCAAAGCCTACACATTGTACTCTCACCCACATGATAGCTTCACACGGCTGGATTATATTTTTTGTACCCCAATGCTATTAGCCAATTCATCAAAAGCAGAGATCCACCCATGTCCCTGGTCAGACCACAATATAGTCTCCTTCAATACCTCACACATAGGCATAGCAACCACAACACACAAATGGCGAATAAATGATCCCCTGCTAACTGACCCAACAATCACGCAACAAATTTCATCTCACTTTGAACAATACTTTGCACTTAACATCACCCCAGACATGCCACCTACAACTATGGATGGCCCACAAGGCAGTTATGAGAGGCCATTTGATAAATAACGCATCAAAAAAACCAAAAATCAAACTTGCTGATATAAGATCTCTCACAAAATAACTAGATATCTTACATCACAGAAACAACCAAAACTCCTCCAGCGATCTCTTTAAGCACTTCCCGACCAGCGCATACTCATATACGTCGGCAGAATGGCACGGACAGGCAAATGAGCGTACAGGGACGTCCCTTTAAATTTGCCGCTGTGCCGGTCGGGACCTCCGTAAATCCGATCGCTGGTCCAGCGGAAATATCCGCGATCGTCTCACGGGGAGGAAGAACGGGGAGATGCTAAAGTAAACAAGCATCTCCCCGTTCTGCCCAGCAACAGTGACACTGATCTCTGCTACTTGTGATTGGAGCAGAGATCAGTGATGTGTACAACACAGCCACGCCCCCCCCCCCACAGTTAGCAACACGCCCTTGGAAACACTTAACCCCTACACTGCCACCTAGTGGTTAACCCCTTCACTGCCAGTGTCATTTACACAGGAAGCAGTGCTTTTTTATAGCACTGATTGCTGTATAAATGACAATGGTCCCAAAAATGTGTCAAAAATGTCCGATGTGTCCGCCATAATGTCAGTCACGATAAAAAAAAACGCTGATCGCCGCCATTACTAGTAAAAAACAAAATTATTAACAAAAATGGCATAAAGCTATAACTTTTGCGCAAACCAATCCATAATCTCTTATTGCATTTTTATTTACCAAAAATATGTAGAAGAATACGTATTGGCTGAAAATGAGGAAAAAAAATGTTTTTATACATTTTTAGGGGATATTTATTATCGCTAAAAGTAAAAAATAATGCGTTTTTTTAAAATTGTTGTTTTTAGCGCAAAAAGTTAAAACCGCAGGGGTGATCAACTACCACCAAAAGAAAAAAAGGACATCAATTTGTTTGGGAGCCACGTCGCACGTCCGCGCAATTGTCAGTTAAAACAACGCAGTGACGAATTGCAAAATGGTCCGGTCTGCAAGTGGTTAAACAGATCCAAGAAAGACGCACAGCCTTAGACTCATTTCTTACATCAGACACAGAAAAAGCCATTAGATGGTCTCAAGCTAGATTTCTACTTAATAGAAATTCATACTCTACTACAATATGTTTGCCAGAAAACTAAATCAAACCACAAAACCTCCCCACACCTATAATGTAAGGAATTCATCAGGCAACTTAGTATCCCATCCCAAAGGAGTTATGAACATATTTTTTTACTTTTATAAAAAGCTTCTCTCCACTCCTCAATCATCACCTAAACAATCCTCCCTTAATCAGCTTAAGGATATTACACTACCCGCTCTCTCTAACCAACAAATAGAAATCCTCAATTCTCCATGCTCAGACATAGAAATCAACAGAATTATAAGCTCATTAAAAACCTTGACAGCCCCAGGCCTGATGGTTACTCCACATCCTATTATAAAAAAAAAATTGCCTCTACATTAACCCCACACCTTACAAAATTATATAATCATATCCTACAAGGAAATAGTTACATAGTTAGTCAGGTTGAAAAAAGACACAAGTCCATCCAGTTCAACCTTAAAAACAAATAAATAAAATAAAAAATAATCGTACAATCCAATATACCCAATTTTATGCCCACAATTGATCCAGAGGAAGGCAAAAAAAAACCAGCAGAGCATGCTCCAATTTGCTACAGCAGAGAAAAAAAATCTTTCCTGATCCCCCAAGAGGCAATCAGATTTTCCCTGGATCTACTTTACCTATAAATGTTAGTACCCAGTTATATTATGTACATTCAGGAAAGTATCCAGGTCTTTCTTAAAGCAATCTACTGAGCTGGCCAGAACCACCTCTGACGGGAGACTATTCCACATTTTCACAGCTTGTCAGGTCACCTTGAGGCGAGGTGACAGATGCACACCGTAGGAATCAGGAGTGCACCGCAAGGTTGTGGACCCTACGGCTGACTGCTGCAGACGGGAGACAGATCCCACTGGGGTTAGAGCGTAAGATTCCCTGGGGCGCGGAGTCTAAGGCCGCGTACACACGCGCGGACTGTTCGCCCAACTTTGTTCGTCCAACAGTTTCGGCAAACAGTCCGCTCAAACTTAGCATGGACGGACATGGCCACACACGACGGACGAACAGTTTGCTGAAACCGTGCGCGATGACGTGAACGGCACGTACGACGGGACGAAAAATACGACGTCCTATACACTGCATTATAGCTTTCGGCGTGAAAATCCTTTCTGAGCATGCGCGCAACTTTGTTTGACGAACAAGCCTACACACGAGCGGACTGTTCGCTGAAACAAGGTTTCAGCGGACAGTTTTACAGAATTTCCGAAAAACCTTGTCCGTCCAACTGTCCGCTGAAACTGTCCGCTGAAAGCCCACACACGAGCGGACTGTCCGCCCAAACACTGTTCAGCGGACAAAGTTGGACGAACAGTCCGCCCGTGTGTACGCGGCCTAAGAGCCAGCAGGTGTTCACCAGCGCCTCTAGTGGTGAGGATGGACTTGGCTGCAACTGGCTCCAGGTCGCGACCCCCAAGGTCCCCCAGCTCACACCCACAGTAGGCAACAGGAGGATAGGGATAGTGAGGGACAAAGCCAAGGTCGGAGCCACAAGCAGACAGGAATAGTCAGGGACACGCCAAAGGGTCAGGATCACAGGCAAACAGGGATAGTCAAGGACACGCCAAAGTCAGTAACGGAAAACAACAGCAGAGCACACGGCAGGTAACAGGAAGCTAACACACAAAGGTTGATCAGCAGCATTGGCCTGCAGTGCACAGGTTAATATAGAGTTCTCTGATAGGAGCTAGGGTGGAGTCATGCCAGAGGATGGATTACAAAAGCAGTCAGGTGAGGGTCGGCTGGTCTCTAGAGATGAACACATGGAAACAGGTAAGCAGACCAACTCTATTGCATAACCATGACACAGCTCTTACTGTGAAGAAACCTTTCCGTATTTGAAGATGAAATCTCTTTTCCTCTAGACGTAAAGAGTGCCCCCCTGTCCTCTGGGTTGACCAAACAGAGAATAACTCAACACCAATTTCACTATATGGACCCCTTATATATTTGAACATGTTGATCATATCCCCCTTATTCTCCTCTTCTCAAGAGTGAATACATTTAGTTCCTCTAATCTTTCCTCATAGCTGAGCTCCTCCATGCCTCTTATCAGTTTGATTGCCCTTCTCTGCACTTTCTCCAGTTCCCCGATATCCTTTTTGAGAACTGGTGTCCAAAACTGAACTGCATATTCCAAATAAGGTCTTACTAATGATTTGAGCAGGGGCAAAATTATATTTCTCTCTCTCTGGAGTCAATCAATTCCCATCAGAAATGCAAACATGTCCCTTCTTCCCAAACCAAATAAAGATTATTCCATTCCACAAAACTATCGCCCAATTTCAGTCATTGATAATGATCTTAAAATATTTGGCCGTATGCTAGCCGACAGATTAGCTGCAGTCATCTCCCCATTAATAGATCCAGAGGAAACAGGATTCATTCCGAACAGACAAATAACAGATAACATAAGACTAACTACAAACATCATTCAAGACTCTAACCTTGAAGGTTTGTATTTCCTCCCCAGGAGACAGAGGATTCATTTCCAAAAGTTATAAAAATCTAAACTAAATTCAATATGCCTGAAAAATCACACCCCATGCTACAATGGGAATCCGACCTAAACATATCACTCTCCCCTGAACAATGGGATACCATATATTTGAAAACTTACACATATGCACTAAAACATCAGAGAATCTGCCAAACTCAACTCATTCTACCCATCAACATCCCCCCTCTGTTTCAGGGGCTGCCCTACATATGGGACACCACTACATATATTTTGGGATTGCCCCCATCTAAAAAAACATTTGGCACAATACAAGTCTCATGATTGAATCAATCTCAGGCAGAAAGATACCACTAACACCCCAAATATGTCTTTTATTCTCCCCCATACAAGATATACCAATAGCAAGTTCCAGATTAATCCACACTCTATTTAGCTCTATCCACTGGACCATTGCTTTCAACTGGCGTTCATCCAATGTCCCATGGCCACAGGTTCTTAAACGTATGGCGAACATCAAACTATCAGAAAGAATACATCACACACTATATGACACCATGCACATTTACCAAAAGAAATGGACTCCATGGGAAACCTCACTCCTGGCCTAATGTCCACTACTGTTATTTTATTTAAACAAGTTTATTGATCCTTACTCACAAATACAATATGGGTTTATAATCTAATATATGTATTTTCCCATTTGATATGTAAACGCTCATATATAATGTATAATCAAAATTACTTGCTTACCTATATCTTTTCTACCACTGTAAATACCTTGTATTATGACCTTATTCAATATTCATAATAAAAACTGTTTGTAAACAAAAAGAACTTGAGGACCTTCAATAAAGTAATCTTAATAAATAATAATAATAATATTAAGGAAAGAAAAAAAAATATTTACAAAAAAGAAAGCAAAAACAAGAAAAATAAATAACTAAAATACCAAAAAAAAAAACACTATAGAACTAAAAACATAACAGATGCAGTAGCACATCACTGTGGAAATTTCCATCATCCAAGCACCACATAAGTGGAAATACCTGGAAATACAGGAGAAATATATATAGCTGATGACAGATAGTGCCAAATATATACCATAAAACCAATACAAATTGTTAAATATAGCAGTATACGTCATGAGCTATTATAAAATAAATTATATGTATATCGTTAGACTTTTTGAGAAGAAATACTAACACCTTTTTAATTTTTATATGTCCCATGAGAAAAAGGTTAAAAAAGGGTCACAATGACTTCAGTTACTTCCAAACTTCTAAGGGCTTATCAGGCCTTGAATACCCCAAACAGTTTGCAGAGTTGAAAACCAAAGAACCAAAGATTTTTACATTCTCTGGTTTGTTAAATAAAAGGAGGAGGAAAGCATGATACCACTAAGATAAGTTGACAATACAAACACTTGACTGATTGTTCTTTAGTAAAAAGACCTGTCTTTAGACCAAATTTATTGAGAAAGCTTTAAGATTTGTTTGTCCAGCCTACCACTTTCTAGAAAAATGAGCAAGGCTGTTCAAAGTCCATTTGAGAGGACTACCAAAGAAATACAATCTCTTGTTACTAAGAAGTGTCATATTCCCTCTTCTAAACGTGTATGATTATAAGTCATTCATAATATAAATAATATTCCATCTCATAAATATAGTCATGATTTCAGTATCGATTGGTGCAATAGTCATGCTGTATAACATAAAAATATATTATTTAGACTTAGAGCATATTAGAAGTAAGAATTGTATTAAGTATACCAATCATTGCTGTGAATGACATATATACAGTTGTGCTTATAGGTTTACATACCCTAGAAGAATTTATGATTTCTTGGACATTTTTCAGAGAATATGAATTATAACACAAAGACTTTTCTTTCACTCATGGTTAGTGTTTGGCTGAATCCATTTATTATCAATCAACTGTGTTTACTCTTTTTAAATAATAATCACAACAGAAAAGACCCAAATGACCCTGATCAAAAGTTTACATACCTTGGTGATTTTGGCCTGATAACATGCACACAAGTTGACAACAAAGGGGGTTGAATGGCTATTAAAGGTAACCATCCTCATCTGTGATCTGTTTGCTTGTGCTACACTTGTAATTAGTGTGTGTGCATAAAGGGTCAGTTTCTGGACTCCTGACAGACCCTTGCATCTTTCATCCAGTGCTGCACTGACGTTTCTGGAGTCATAGAGAAAGCAAAAAAATTGTCAAAGGATTGCCAGAAACCATTAAATTAGACCAAGACAGAAGTACAGTTGAATCACACTTGTTTAATAATAAAAGTAAAAACAACAAACGTAGTCAAAACATAGCCAGAGTTCAGTAACTGGAATGGATAGTCAGCCAAGCCAGAAGTCAGGGATCAAAGTAGTGGAACAGCAAGCCAGATCTGGAGCCAGAAGGGATGTCAGCAAAGCCGTTCTTTAAACAGGAACGCAGGAGATAGTTTATTGTGAGGTGACCAAGTCGAAGGCAGAGCTCCTCTGGACTGGATGGCTTAAATAGGCAGGACTGATGAGCAGGATCATCAACGGCTGAGTAACTGTGGAGAGAGATGCGGGCTTTCAATTAGCCGACAGCTGAGTGGCCAGCTCAGAGAAGGAAAGGCTAAGCCCAGCCCTGACAAGGATCTGCGGGAAAAGGTAGTTGAACTGTATAAAACAGTAAAGGGATATACAAAAAATATCCAAGGAATTGAGAATGTCAATCAGCAGTGTTCAAACTCTAACCAAGAAGTGGAAAATGAGGGGTTCTGTTGAAACCAAACTATGGTCACGTAGACCAACTAAAATTTCTGCCACAACTGCCAGGAAAATTATTTGGGGTGCAAAGAAAAACCCACAAATAACTTCAGGCGAAATACAGGACTCTCTGAAAACATGTAGTTTGGCTGTTTCAAGATGCACAATAAGGATGCACTTGAAGAAAGATGGGCTGCATGGTTGAGTCGCCAGAAGAAAACCATTACTATGCATATGCCACAAAGTATCCCGCTTATAATACGCCAAAACAGCCAGAGACAAGCCCTAAACCTTCTGGCACAAAGTCATTTGGAGCGATGAGACCAAAATTGAGATTTTTGGCCACAACCATAAATAGTACATTTGAAGAAGAGTCAACAAGGCCGATGAAAGGTACACAGGTATGTACTGACCATTGGGATTAACAGGAGTTTCCCTGTGGGCTGATGGCTCAGTGGGCCAGTTTCAGTGACAGACAGCCTGTCAAAGTAATGGCTGTGCAGCTCACGCAGCTATTACTGTGGGCACCGCTGTACTGCCCAGGGCCGGCCCTACCATTGAACTCAGGCGGCAATTCAGGGCTGGACTGGGCCAGGATGGTGGGGGCCTACTGTGAGCTTCAGTGCTTCTTATTGTTGGCCGGCCCGCCCACCACCTGTAGCACAGAGCCAACAGGCTTTTGGAGCACTTTGTTCAGCTCCGCTGCTGTGATAGGTGTACGAAAGGTCAAGCTGGTGGGTGGAGACAAAAGTCATCCAACAGCCGCTGCCACTCCATCCTCCGGGTCTTCCTTGATGTCAGTGTGTGGCAGGTGACAGCCTAGAAGAGGGGATCCACACACTGCTCCACCCAGCTTGCCTGAGCCAGCTTGTGACACATACTGCTTCTCTCGCCCCTCTTTCCCTGCCCGTTTGCTGCATCTATGAAGAGGAAGAGGGGGCGGGAAGATTAAACAAGTAGCCGACAGCCACATTAACCACTTTCTGCCTGGCCTATAGCAAAATGACGGCCGGGCGGTGGTTCAGTTATCCTGAATGATAACAGACGCCACGCGCCTGTGGGAGCATGCATCATGGCGATCAGTGGAGCGGTGTGTCAGTCTGACACACCGCTCCACTGATCTTGGTAAAGAGCCTCTGTTATATAATGGTGCCAGTCAGTGCCCATTTGTGGGCACTGATTGGCACAGATTGGGCATCATTTGCACATGTGGATGGCCATGAGGTACATACCTGGCCATTCACAAGTTGCCCCCTTCCCTGGTGGTTCTGGCGGCTCTCCTGGTGGTCTAGTGTGGGCATCCAAGGGGGGCTGCGCTGATAAATAATCATTGCAGACCCCCCATCAGGAGAGCGGCCGATCGACTCTCCTCAGATGCGAGTGAGAAAAAGCTGATCAACGGCTTTTCCTGTTGACATCATGATCAGCCATGATTGGACACGGCTGATCACGTACTAAAGACCCTCTGTCGGAGGCTCTTTACCAAGATCGGTGGAGCCGTTTGTCAGACTGACACCGTTCTACCAATCGCCCATTATATAACATGATGCCCAGCAATGCCGTCCATCAGTGTCATCAGTGGCACCAATCAGTTTAATCAGTGCCACCCATCAGTGTCCATCAGTGCCACCTATCAGTGCCCATCCGTGCCCATCAGTGCCCATCAGTGCCCATCCGTGCTACCTATCAGTGCCACCCATAAGCACCCATCAGTGCCACCCATAAGTACCCATCAGTGCCACCTATGAGTGCCCATCAGTGCCACCTATCAGTGCCCATCAGTGCTCATCATCAGTGCCGGTCAGTGCCACCTCATCGATGCCCATCAGTGCCGCTTTATCAGTGTCTGTCAGAGAAGCCATATCAGTGTCCGTCATTGAAGAAGAAAACCTACTTATTTACAAATATACATTTTTTTTAACAGAAACAAAGAAAAAAACGTTTATTTTTCAAAATTCTATTTTTTTATTTGTTGCGCAAAAAATAAAAACCGCAGAGGTGATAAAATACCACCAAAACAAAGCTCTATTTGTGGGAACAAAATGATAAAAAAAATTGTTTGGGTACAGTGTTGTATGACCGCGCAATTGTCATTTAATTTGCAATAGCGCTGAAAGCTGAAAATTGGCTTGGGCAGGAAGGTGTCTAAGTGCCTGGTATTGAAGTGGTTAAAGCCACTGACTGAGAGCCCCCCTGGACAATCCAAGTGAGTGAGCTGAGCACTTTCACTGACTAGACCATGAGCCATCTCTCTACCCCTCCTCCCTCTCTCTCCCTCCCTCCTCTCTCTATCCCCTCTCTCTACCCCCTCTCCCTGCCCCCTCTCCTCTCTCTCTCTCTCTCTCTCTCTCTCTCTCTCTCCCTGTCTCCCCTCTCTCTGTCTCTCTCTCCCCTCTCTCTGAACCCCCCTCACCCTCTCTCCATGCCCTCTCTCTGGCAGCAGGCTATGGGTGATAAGTGACATGCTGCATCTGGGTGGCAGGTGATGGTAGCAAGTGACAAGCTGAATCTGGGTGGCAGGTGATGGTGGCGAGTTACACACTGCATCTGGTGGCAAGTGACGGTGGCAAGTGACATGCTGCATCTGGTTGCAAGTGATGGTGCCAAGTGACACACTGCATCTGGTGGCAGGCGGCAATGGCAAATTACATACTGTATCTGGTCGCAGGCAATAGTGACATGTTGCATCTGGTGGCAAGTGACAAGCTGCGTCTGGTGGCAGGAGACAGTGGCAAGTGACACACGCTGCATCTGATGGCAGGAAATGGTGGCAAGGGACATGCTGCATCTGGTGACAGGCGACAGTGGCAAATGACTTGTTGCATCTGGTCACAGGCAATGGTGGCAAGGTGCATCTGGTGGCAGGCAACAGTGGCAAGTGATATGCTGCATCTGATAACAGCCAACAGTGGAAAATTACATGCTGCATTTGGTCACAGGCAATGGTGACACACTGCATCTGATGGCAGGAGACAGTGGCAAGTGACATGCTGCATCTGGTGGCAGGCGATGGTGGCTAGTGACCCGCTGCATATGGTTCAAGTGACAAGTTCAGGGTTCCCACTGATTCTGCACTATGGTGAGTTGAACTATTTCATTATATATTACAATGTAGTAATATAAATAATGTGAGTTGATCATCCTGACACCACATTAAGCATGGTGTTGGGATGATTTCAGTGCTTCCACCAGCCATTCACCTGACAATTCCTCATCAACCCTGAGACTACATACCCCCCCCCCCCCCCGGGTACTTGGTAAAATTGTCCCTGAATGGCAGTTTGGAAATGTGGTCACCCTACCAGGGAGCAGGGTGGCAATTTTCCTTCGGGCCATTCTGATGCCCCATACAAAGGCCACACCACTTCCCTCAGATCCATCTAGGTGAAGTCCAGGGCCAAATTTTTGTCCCAGTCCAGCCCTGAAGGTACACCATTCCTACTGTGAAACACAGAGGTGGATTGCTGATGTTTTGGGGATGTGTGAGCTACAAAGGCACAGGAAATTTGGTCAAAATTGATGGCAAGATGAATGCAGTATGTTATCAAAAAATACTGGAGGAACATTTGCATTCATCAGCCAGGAAGCTGCGTATGGGATGTACTTGGACATTCCAAAATGACAATGATCCAAAACACATGGCCAAGTCTACCTGTCATTGGCTAGAGCAGAATAAAATGAAGGTTCTGGAGTGGCCATCTCAATCTCCTGACCTCAATGTCATTGAGCCACTCTGGGAAAAACATATGGTTCATGTAAGACAGACCAAGAATTTACAGGAACTGGAGGCTTTTTGCCAAGAGGAAGCCCCCGTACACTCGGTCGGACATTCCGGCAACCAAATCCTTCAGATAAATTCCGATGGATTTAGTCCAGAAGTGATCCGGAAGTGGTGTTGCATACACACGGTCGGACTAAGTTGTCAGAAGTTCCGGTTGCCAAGGATGCGGTGACATAAGCCGTGTACGACGGGACTAGAAAAGGGAAGTTCAGCACCACGTCTGGCACCCTTTGGGTTCCTTCTGCTGATCTTGTGTTTATCGCGTGTTAGTAGAAGTTTGGTGAGAGACGATTCGTGCTTTTCAGATTTGTGCTTCAGTTCATTACTACTCTTCAGTTTGTGCTTGTGGATGCGTATCTGATTATCAGTGCGTGTAGTCAGTAAGCATTTTTTGCTCATTGTGGACTATATCCTGGTATAGTACACTTTGATTTGCATTGCTTATTGTCTGCTTGTTTCTGCTTTTCAGGTCGTTCTTTCAAGCATTGCTGTTTATCGGTGCTGTCTGTTGTCCGTTCTGACCAGCCGATCGTTTTAAACCATGTTTCGTGTACGTACTCGTCGTAGAGTTTGTGCTGTGCAGGGGCTTGGTGTTGGGCTTTTAGCTTTGACACAAGCCCGGTCCATGAACAGGACGAGGAGGAGTTTGTGGACCAAGAATTGGTTGCACCAGCGTGACCAGTTCTCACACATGCCTTTGTTCCGTGAGATCCGGGAGAATAATCCTGAAGATTTCAGGAATTATCACCGGATGACGGACCCCGTTTTTCACTGTCTGCTGGCTTTGCTGTCCCCTTATATCACCAGGCAGGATACCTGCATGCGGCAAGCCATCACTCCGAAGCAGAGGCTCATCGCCACGTTGCGCTACTTGGCAACAGGGAGAAGCCTTCAGGACCTAAAGTTCTCCACAGGCATCTCCCAACAGGCTCTGGGGATCATTATTCCAGAGACCTGTTCTGCCATCATTCAGGTCCTGCATAAGGACTATATGAAGGTAAGTTTTATCCTTTAACATCACATTCTATGTATTTCATGATTGCTAATGTCTTGTATTTCTTTCCTCATTCCTTAATTACCATGATGGGGGGGTGATGACTCTAATAATAAGGGGACCTTATACTTTAGGCTTTAAATACTCATTTCCCAAAATGTTATACTGATCTTGGCCAAAAATGTTTGTGTCTAATCTGCTTGCAATGTTGATGTGCAAAATGACACATTTTTTGTCTTGTTTCACTCCACAGTTTCCTTCAGCGCCACAGGAATCACAGACTGTGGCCTCCCACTTTGCCAGCCATTGGGACTTTCCCAATTGTGGAGGTGCAATTGATGGGAAACGCGTCGTCCCACCCCCAACTCGGGGTCATACTATTATCCGACTTACAAACAGATTCAACTTAAGAACAAACCTACAGTCCCTATCTTGTTTGTAACCAGGGGACCGTCTTTATCTCCATTATGGATCCCATTAAAGTGTCCAGCGACATTAGTGGCACGTTCCTTATCAGTATCCTGGACATAAACGTTTAATCGATCTCTTAATCTTCTAGTTGTGCAACCTACATATTGAATATTACATTCTTTGCAGGTAATCAGGTAAATAACATTTCTAGTATTATAATTTATAAATGTCCTGATACTGTAAGACCTGCCACCAATGCTAGACTGAAAATGGTCTCCACTAATAATACGTGGATAGCATGTTAGCTCCACATTTAAAATTACCGACAAAGTCAAGCCATGTTATCTTAGAGGTATGTGAACTAAAATCACTGGGTGATAGAGCACTGCTCAAAGAGGGAGCCTGTTGAGATACTGTTTTAAAGCCCTTAGACAGAATATTGGCATAGACACCGTCTTCATATAAAATGGGGACGTGTCTTTCAACTATTTACCTGATTTTATGAAGGCTATAGGGGGTAGAGAAAAATGGAACTCTAACTGGAGATTGTTTACATTTTTTTATCTTGCAAAGAACCCCATAACCACTGGGCAAGGGTTGTGGGGATGAGGCCCTTCTCCCCATTAACAAGGGGACAAGGTGCTTTGAGAAGCAACCTAAAAGCACCCTCCCAATGTTGAGGACATGTGGCCTTGTACGGTTCAGGAGGTCGGGCGCTCTCTCGCCCCCTCTTTTTCCTGAGGCCTACCAGGTTGCGTGCTCGGATAAGGGTCTGGTATGGATTTTTGGGGGACCCCACACCATTCCCGTTTACTCGGCTGCCAATGGCGCCGGTTTTAAAATAAAAATTGGCGTGGGGTTCCTCTTAATATCCATATCAGACCTGAAGGGCCTGGTATGGAATTTAGGGGGACCCCCACGCCTTTTTTTTTTAATTTTGGTTCGAGGTTCCCCTGTGGGAAAATTCCCATGCCATTTTAATCAATTAACTTTTATGTGTATTGCGGACTGACAATTCATTGTAGCCGTGAGTAGTTTTAAATTACTTTTTTTCCTTTAGAAATGTAATTTTGCTGTCAGACTGTTCTAAACACGGGAAACGTGCACTCTTTTACATGCATACTATAGACACCCCCCCAGGTACAAAATTTAAAGGAATATTACACTTTTATTGTTTTACTTTAAGCATTATTAAAATCGCTGCTCCCGAAAAAAAAGGGCAGTTTTTAAAACTTTTTTTGCATTGATACATGTCCCCTGGGGCAGGACCCAGGTTCCCAAACACTTTTTATGACAATACCATGCATATAAGCCTTTAAAATTAGCACTTTTGATTTCTCCCATAGACTTTTAAAGGGTGTTCCACCGCTTTCGAATTTTCTGCGAGCACCCAAAATTGTTCACTGTTCGGCAAACAGCCAATGTTCGACTCGAACATGAGTTTGACTCGAACATGAATTAGCCTATCATGTTGTCAACAGGATGTAGCAATGCAGCCATGCCCATATAGGAATATAACAGAGTTTAAAATACCGTAGCTCCTTATAGAGGCAAAAGTTCTTTAACCCCTTCCCGCCTAGCGTACGCAGATCTGCGTACTTGGCTTCCGGGGAGTGTACTGGGATGATGCCGGCACCTGCAGGCATCTTCCCGGTACCGTTTTTTCCAGCGGGCGATTGGCTATCCAGCCATAACAACCGATGTGGCTAAAAGCCACTCGGCTGTTATGCCGGAGGAGCGGGAGGGGACGTTCCCCCCTCCCGCCGCCTCCCGCCATTGTTACCGGTGCTCCCGCTCGATCGGGAGCACCGATTCCACATCCGCTGCCTCTGGCTGCTGGGGAGAAACTGGAACAAAGATGTTATCGGCTTCGTTCCAGTATCCAAATAGTAAACACAGAAGCGACGTCATGACGTCACTTCCCGTTTACTCGGCTGCCAATGGCGCCAGTTCTAAAAAAATATACGGTATTCAGAATAGCCGTTTTTGGCGATCTGAATACATTGAAGTGTAAAGGAGGGATGGGGGGTCTTTTAAGAGTACCTGTCACCACCTATTATTATCACAAGGGATGTTTACATTCCTTGTGACAGCAATAAAAGTGATCAAATTAATTTTTTTTTTAAAGCAATTTAGTCATTTTAAAATAAATAAAAAACATATAAAATAAAATGTTTTAAAGCGGAAGCGGAAGTCGCGCCCGCATATGTAAACGGTGTTCAAATCACACATGTGAGGTATCACCGTGATCATCAGAGCGAGAGCAATAATTCTAGCACTAGAACTCCTCTGTAACGCTAACCTGGTAACCATAAAAAAATTTAAAGCGTCGCCTATTGAGATTTTTAGGTACCGTACTTTGTCGTCATTCCACGAGTGCGTGCAATTATAAAGTGTGACATGTTTGGTATCTATTTACTCGACGTAACATTATCTTTCACATTATGCAAAAAAATTGGGCTAATTTTACTGTTTCATTTTTTTAATTCATGAAAGTGTCCCTTTTCCCAAAAAGTTGCGTTTAAAACACTGCTGCGCAAATATCGTGTGACATAAAATATTGCAACAATCGCCGTTTTATTCTCTAGAGTCTAAATAAATATATATATAATGTTTGGGGGTTCCAAGTAATTTTCTAGCAAAAAATGTGGATTTTAACTTAAACACCAAATGCCAAAAATAGGCTTAGTCATGAAAGGGTTAAACTTCAAATTATAGCATTTAGATATTAATGTAACAGTTTTTCCATATGGTTTTTGTGACAAACACAGGTGTTGAATCCCTGCCCTCTTCGCTAACTTGCAACAAAGGACCGGCCAACCTCACACCATGCTGTCACTTACGTAACAATGCCACTCTCAGCTGCACCCAGCACAAAGATTTTCCAGCTTGCGGGACCACAATATAGGTGCCAGCAGCCTGAGAGCGATTGTCACTGGGCTAATTATGCAATTAACTCTTTAACTGCCACCACCCCCGACAGAGCCGGGAGAGACTCGTAATTTTAGCAATACCAATTATAATTTTAGAATAAGCGTCTCCAACACACACTGCCACCACAGACAGGTCTGCTCAGAGGCCTTACTCTACAACAGTAGCACTCTTTAAGAGGCAGGTTAGCTTGCATTAAGCGCTTCGGAGACAAAGTTAACACTTTTCAACATAAGGGTTTATTATGAAAAGGTCAAAGTTGGTGCAAATAAACATTTACAGAAAAAAAATGTTTCAAAAAGAGAAATACAATATACAGCCACAAAGAAATAAGGTAGAATTGGGGAGGAAGAATACTCGCAATTAATGTCCGAGGGTTGATCAGAGTTTGATCAATGAGCTGGGTAATCGGTTTTCAAACTTGACAGATGTTCCTCTTTGGATGGTAAAAGGGGAACTGACCATTGTCTTGGCAGCTCCCTTTTCTGTCAGATCAAAGGGGTGTTGACAGGGCCGCCATCAGAGGGGTACAGCAGATACACATGTACCGGGCCTGAGTGTCTGCAGGAGCCCAGCAGCAACCAGGAAGTGTGCAGGAGCCGGAGGAAATATAGTGAATGTCTGCAGGAGAGAAGCAGCCGTAGGCTAAGCATAGTAAACTGGCACAGCTGGGACTCCGGAGATGGTATGAGGTAGGGACTCAACAGCCTTTCAGTTGCTCATTGACTCCAGAGATGGTATGAGGGAGGGACTCAACAGCCTTTCAGTTGCTCATTGGCTGAGGAGGCAGCAGGAGGTGGCCTGCTCCGCCTCCTGCTGCCTCCTTAGCCAATAGGTACACAGAGTGCACTGTCCATTAATGAAGAGCCTCCTGCTTCCTGTGTTGGTGGGAGGGACAGAATTCCTCTGTAAAGAAGCTGCTGCAGAGATCGAGGGAAGTGAAAAAAATAAGTGTTTCCCTGAAGCTGCTAGAAGACATGTACAGTGCACAGCCTTTGCTCCCCTATTAATACCAATCACTGTATTGTCAGACCTAATGACAGTGGCGGCTAGTGAAGTTTTAGGATGGGGGGGCCAGACCCCATCCTTCCTTTTCGACCCCTCCCACTTGGTAAAAATGGGCATGGTTTTCAGCAAAATAGTGGGTGTGGCTCTAAGGTGGTGTGGTTAGTGTCTTAGATGAATGAGGGATGGAGGGAGAGGGAGAGAGGGATGAGGGAGAGAGGAATGGAAGGACAGCAGGGACAGATCCTACACAACAATAGAAATATGTGTATTCTAGAAAGTTTAACAATCAGCAGATAAAGATATTCAACTCACCATAATGCAGAATCAGTGGGAGCCCTGAGCGTGTCACTAGCTACGTCGCCTGCCACCAGATGCCATCAGGTGTCCTCAGCGGAGTCCCTCCTTACATGCAGCCTGTGTCCCACCAAATGCAGCCTGTGTCACCATCAATTGCAGCAGTATGTGTCATCACTAAATTGCAGTAGTATGTGTCACCATCAATTGCAGCAGCATGTGTCATCAGCAAATTGCAGCAGTATGTGTCACCATCAAATTGCAGCAGCATGTGTCACCATCAATTGCAGCAGCATGTGTCACCATCAATTGCAGCAGCATGTGTCATCACCAAATTGCAGCAGCATGCTTCATCACCAAATTGCAGCAGCATGTGTCCTCATCAAATTGCAGCAGCATGGGTCACCATCAAATTGCAGCAGCATGTGTCACCATCAAATTGCAGCAGCATGTGTCACCACCAAATTGCAGCAGCATGTGCCACCATCAATTGCAGCAGCATGTGTCACCATCAATTGCAGCAGCATGTGTCACCATCAATTGCAGCAGCACGTGCCACCATCAATTGCAGCAGCATGTGCCACCAACAAATTGCAGCAGCATGTGTCAAAATCAAATTGCAGCAGCATGTGTCACCTTCAAATTGCAGCAGCATGTGTCACCTTCAAATTGCAGCAGCATGTGTCACCACCAAATTGCAGCAGCATGTGTCACCACCAAATTTCAGCAGCATGTGTCACCATCAATTGCAGCAGCATGTGTCCCACCAAATTGCAGCAGCATGCATCCCACTAAATTGCAGCAGCATGTGTCCCACCAAGTTGCAGCAGCATGCATCCCACTAAATTGCAGCAGCATGTGTCCCACCAAGTTGCAGCATCCTGTGTCACCATCAATTGCAGCAGTATGTGTCAT
The DNA here is from genome assembly GCF_037356315.1 of Lithobates pipiens. Classification (NCBI taxonomy): domain Eukaryota; kingdom Metazoa; phylum Chordata; class Amphibia; order Anura; family Ranidae; genus Lithobates; species Lithobates pipiens. The sequence continues at coordinate 287,427,398 of NW_027507764.1, forward strand.
CACTAAATTGCAGTAGTATGTGTCACCATTAGGGATGAGCCGAACACCCCCCTGTTCGGTTCGCACCAGAACCTGCGAACAGACCTAAACTTCGTGTGAACTTTAGAACCCTATTAAAGTCTATGGGACTCGAACGTTCACAATCTAAAGTGCTAATTTTAAAGGGTAATATGCAGGTTACTGTCCTAAAAAGTGTTTGGGGACCCGGGTCCTGCCCCAGGGGACATGGATCAATGCAAAAAAAAGTTTTAAAAACGGCCGTTTGTTCAGGAGCAGTAATTTTAATAATGATTAAAGTGAAACAATAAAAGTGTAATATTCCTTTAAATTTCGTAGCTGGGGGGGTATCTATAGTATGCCTGTGAAGGGGCACATGTTTCTGGTGCTTAGAACTGTCCCTGCACAAAGTGTCATTTGTGCAGGAAAAAAAGTCTTTTAAAATCACTTGCGGCTATTGTCGGGTCCCGTAATATAGAGAACACTCAATGAGTGTTCTCTGCATTAGCCGACAATTCATTCATTCATTGATAAAAAAAAAAAAAAAAAAGCGTGGGGGTTCCCCTAAATTCAATTACCAGGCCCTTCAGGTCTGACATGGATATTAAGGGGAACCCCGTGTCAAATTAAAAAAAAAATTGACGTGGGGGTCCCCCTAAATATCCATATCAGACCCTTTATCCGAGCACGCAACCTGGCAGGCCGCAGGAAAAGAGGGGGGGACGAGAGAGCGCCTCCCCTCCTGAACCGTACCAGGCCACATACCCTCAACATTGGGAGGATGCTTTGGGGGTCTGTGACCCCTCAAGGCACCTTGTCCCCATGTTGATGAGGACAAGGGCCTCATCCTCACAACCCTGGCCGTTGGTTGTGAGGGTCTGCGGGCGGGGGGCTTATCAGAATCTGGAAGCCCCCTTTAACAAGGGGACCCCCAGATTGAAATGGTAAGGGGGTACAAAAGTACCCCTACCATTTCACAAAGAAAGTGTCAAAATGGTTAAATAAGACAAACACACTTTTGAAAAATTCCTTTATTAAAAATAAAAAAAATTAAAAAAAAGATTCCAGCGGTGCTAATCCACTCTTGCTATCCAGCGACGGGTCTCCGGGGTCCAGCGATGGATGATCATATCCAGCGACGGGGGATCTCTCAGTCCAGCGCTGTCCATACATCCTTCTTCTGTCTCCACTCCGGAGACACTGCAGAGAGCACAGCGCTGACGTTTCTTATATTAGGAGGGCGGGGCCACCCGTCACCTGACCCCGCCCCTCTGATGCTGGAGAGGGAAGCCAGGGGTTCCCCAGTGACGTGTGGGTGACCCCGCCCCCTCTGATGTAACGCAGGTTTCCGTTACATCAGAGGGGTGGGGTCATCCACACGTCACTGGGGAACCCCTGGCTTCCCTCTCCAGCGTCAGAGGGGCGGGGTCAGGTGACGGGTGGCCCCGCGCTCCTAATTTAAGAAACGTCAGCGCTGTGCTCTCTGCAGTGTCTTCAGAGTGGAGACAGAAGAAGGATGTATGGACAGCGCTGGACTGAGAGATCCCCCGTCGCTGGATATGATCATCCATCGCTGGACCCGTCGCTGGATAGCAAGAGTGGATTAGCACCGCTGGAATCTTTTTTTTATTTTTTTTATTTTTAATAAAGGAATTTTTCAAAAGTGTGTTTGTCTTATTTAACCATTTTGACACTTTCTTTGTGAAATGGTAGGGGTACTTTTGTACCCCCTTACCATTTCAAACGGGGGGGCGGGATCTGGGGGTCCCCTTGTTAAAGGGGGCTTCCAGATTCTGATAAGCCCCCCGCCCGCAGACCCTCACAACCAACGGCCAGGGTTGTGAGGATGAGGCCCTTGTCCTCATCAACATGGGGACAAGGTGCTTTGAGGGGTCACAGACCCCCAAAGCATCCTCCCAATGTTGAGGGTATGTGGCCTGGTACGGTTCAGGAGGGAGGGGGGGTGCTCTCTCGTTCCCCCCTCTTTTCCTGCGGCCTGCCAGGTTGCGTGCTCGGATAAAGGGTCTGATATGGATTTTTAGGGGGACCCCCACGTCAATTTTTTTTTTAAATTTGATGCGGGGTTCCCCTTAATATCCATATCAGACCTGAAGGGCCTGGTAATTGAATTTAGGGGAACCCCCACGTTTTTTTTTTTTTTTTATCAATGAATGAATGAATTGTCGGCTAATGCAGAGAACACTCATTGAGTGTTCTCTGTATTACGGGACCCGACAATAGCCGCAAGTGATTTTAAAAGACTTTTTTTCCTGCACAAATGACACTTTGTGCAGGGACAGTTCTAAGCACCAGAAATATGCGCCCCTTCACAGGCATACTATAGATACCCCCCAGCTACAAAATTTAAAGGAATATTACACTTTTATTGTTTCACTTTAATCATTATTAAAATCACTGCTCCTGAAAAAACGGCCGTTTTTAAAACTTTTTTTTGCATTGATCCATGTCCCCTGGGGCAGGACCCGGGTCCCCAAACACTTTTTAGGACAGTAACCTGCATATTACCCTTTAAAATTAGCACTTTAGATTTCTCCCATAGACTTGTATAGGGTGTTCCGGCTTTTCAAATTTGCTGCGAACAGCCCAAATTGTTCACTGTTCGCTGAACAGGCGAACAGGCAATGTTCGAGTAGAACATGAGTTCGACTCGAACTCGAAGCTCATCCCTAGTCACCATCAATTGCAGCAGCATGTGTCATCACCAAATTGCAGCAGTATGTGTCACCATCAAATTGCAGCAGCATGTGTCACCATCAATTGCAGCAGCATGTGTCACCATCAATTGCAGCAGCATGTGTCATCACCAAATTGCAGCAGCATGTGTCCCCATCAAATTGCAGCAGCATGGGTCACCTTCAAATTGCAGCAGCATGTGTCACCACCAAATTGCAGCAGCATGTGTCACCACCAAATTTCAGCAGCATGTGTCACCATCAATTGCAGCAGCATGTGTCCCACCAAATTGCAGCAGCATGCATCCCACCAAATTGCATCAGCATGTGTCCCACCAAGTTGCAGTAGCATGTGTCACCACCAATTGCAGCAGAATGCATCCCACTAAATTGCAGCAGAATGTGTCCCACCAAGTTGCAGCAGCATGTGTCCCACCAAGTTGCAGCAGCATGTGTCCCACCAAGTTGCAGCATCATGTCCCACCAAGTTGCAGCAGAATGTGTCACCAAGTTGCAGCAGGATGTGTCCCACCAAGTTGCAGCAGCATGTGTCCCACCAAGTTGCAGCAGGCTCACATCAAACCCCCCTTACTTAACTTGTAGTGTGTTGTCCTCTCCAGTGATGTGTCCTCATACTTCCTGGTACCTCTCTCCTGGGCGAAATTGGAGAGAGAAAACAGGAAGTGACATCATCTTAGATGTCAATCAAACCGCCCGACCACCATCAATTGCAGCAGCATGTGTCCCACCAAATTGCAGCAGCATGCATCCCACCAAATAGCAGCAGCATGTGTCCCACCAAGTTGCAGCAGCATGTGTCACCCAGTTGCAGCAGAATGTGTCACCAAGTTGTAGCAGAATGTGTCACCAATTTGCAGCAGAATGTGCCATCAAGTTGCAGCAGCATGTGTCACCAAGTTGCATCAGAATTTGTCACCAAGTTTCAGCAGAATGTGTCATCAAGTTGCAGCAGAATGTGTCACCAAGTTAGAGCAGCATGTGTCACCAAGTTCGAGCAGCATGTGTCACCAAGTTGCAGCAGAATGTGTCACCAAGTTAGAGCAGCATGTGTCACCAAGGTGCAGCAGAAAGTGTCACCAAGTTGGACGGGCCGCCCCTGCCTATTGCTGTCCTTTTAGCAGAGTGAAAGAGAAAGTAACATTACACATGTGTAGCATAGGTGTCAGCTTATGTCAGCATGTTAAAAGGACAGCAATATGGGTAGCATTACAGTGATTGTTATTAGTCCAGGTCCACTAAACTAGCCAATGCTCTGAAAAGCAATCCATGCAATCCATACTGTCTGTGTTAATGGGGGAATGGAGCAATTTTTTTCCTGCAATCCGTGGGACACAGATGGGGGGGGGGGGGGGGGATCATAATTTGGCCAAAATGGGGAAAAAAGTGCTTGCTTTATATATATAGTTTAGTATGATACATAACTAGAATATCTAACAGGGTTATGTCATTGCAAGAGATTTCCCCTCACTTTCTGTCTTGATGTCACCAGAACAGGAAGTGAGGGAATCTCCCTGTGGGAATATAGCCAGCAGTATATATAAAATAAATATTATAATTTGGACATTATAAGGCAACAACTGCAAGCTATTTCCCCACAGTGAAATCCCCCCACTTCCTGTTCTGGTGTCACTAAGGCAGGAATGAGGGTAAATCTCATGCAATGATATAACCCTATTAGATGTTCTAGTTATGTATAAAAAGTATATATAAAACAAGTCCTTTTTTTCCATAAAAGACCATACAGCAGGACAAAATATTATAGCGCACACATGCAAAAAAGACATTTACCTCCTGCAAGGCTATTTAAAACATCAAGACATTTTCAAAAAATATGGGGATTTGGTCACTCCATATTGCTATATGGTGCTTAAGCCCACTTAATGCGACAAAGTACCCCATGGTAAGTGGGTCCTATGCTATCCATAGACTGGGAGATCCTGCTTCTCTGAACCATGGGATCATTAGTGTCCACCTGTCATAGATGGAGACCTCTATTTCTCCCATGGTTCAGTGTTGACAGCGACCAGTGACCAATCGTCTGGTCATCTTGTTTAGGGGTTAGTTGCTGGGAGGTGTCTACACTCATGACCATGTCCCAGGTACACTTTGTGATACATATTCATAGCTCTGTATCTATAGTGTTTACAGACTGCAAATATCCATATTATTGTTCAGCATGAGATTTCCTTCAAAACAGATATAAACATGCCTTGTCTGTACTTGAAATGTTACAAATTATCTGAGGAAACTAAATATGTTCATATTATGGCTATGCTATTATTACTTTGGAAAATATGAAACATGCTGACATTTCATACTTATTCCGCTGTTTAAGCTTTATGTGCACTAAAGTATTTACAACCGGTGTCTGAATTGAGAGGGTAACAGTTTTACGATAGGCTGGGAAATCCTGCCAGGCTGACATGAACAGTTTTTACAGACCTAGCATGGTTATGCTTTCTCTGTTGAGATAACAGCCCCTTTGATGAATAAACCTATGAATTCCTGAACACAAGGAAGGAGGGAGTGTGTTCAGATTTTTCTGTAATATTACATGGTTAGCCAAGCTGTCATAGCTGCCCTAAGGTTCTCAAACAACATGGTCACTAGCTGCAGCTTTTGTGATATTGGTACAGCTTTAACCATTTCAGCCCTGGAAGGATTTACCCCCTTAATGACCAGTATTTTGCGATATGGCACTGCGTTGATTTAACTGACAATTGCGTGGTCAAGCTGCATTGTGCCCAAACAAAATTTTTTCCCACAAATAGAGCTTTTTGGTGGTGTCTAATCTCCTCTGCATTTTTTTTTTTTTTTACGCTATAAACAAAAAAGAGCGACAATTTTGAAAAAAAATATATATTTTTTACTTTTTGCTATAATAGATATCCCCCCCCCCAAAAAAACGAAAAAAAATAATGAATTTCTTCATCAGTTTAGGCCAATATGTATTCTTCTACATATGTTTGGTAAAAAAAAAAAAAAATCGCAATAAGTGTATATTGATTGGTTTGTACAAAAGTCATAGCATCTACAAAATAGGGAATATATTATGCCATTTTTAAAAAAAAAAAAATTTTTTTTTACTAGTAGCTTGCGACATTGCGGTGGACAGATCTGACACTTTTGCCACTTTTTTTGGACCATTGACATTTACACAGCGATCAGTGCTAAAAATAGCCACTGGTTACTGTATAAATGTCACTGGCAGGGAAGGAGCAATCGAGGAATTAAATGTGTTCCCTGGGAAGTGTTTCTAAATGTGGGGGAGGGGACTGACTGGGAGTAGAGCGAGATCTCTGTTCCTGATCACTAGGAACAGCAGATCTCGCTCTACTTCTCTGTCAGAATGGTGATCTGTCTGTTTACATTGACAGATCCCCATTCTGGCTCTCTGAGGAGGTCTGTACAGGAGGTTTTTTACAGAATAAACACAACTAACACCACACAACTAATTCATGGCACTTAGGGGTGTGCTAAAGGGCTTGTTGAAGTATTTTATTATGCTCATGAACACACCCTTAAAGCCAACTATTTGTTAGAGACCACAGGGGTTATTTAACGAAAGGCAAATCCTTTTTGCACTACAAGTGCACTGCAAGTGCACTTGGAAATGCACTTGGAAGTGCAGTAGCTGTATATCCGAGGGTGACATGCAAGGAAAATAAAAGACAGCATTTTAGCTTGCACATGATTGGATGATGAAATCAGCAGAGCTTCCCCTCATTTCAGATATACCCCTCAGATTTACAGCGAATGCACTTGAAGTGCAAAGTGGATTTACCTTTCGTAAATAACCCCCTATATGTGATATGGATTTTATGCACATCTTACCTAGGAGATCTAATGTGTTAACCTCGTAGACCTGGTAATATAAGTTTGTGTAGTGTCTAACTCAGTGATTCTCAACCAGGGTTCAGTGGAACCCTAGGGTTCCTCCAAAGGTTGCTAGGGGTTCCTTCAGCATTGGGCAATTTCTGCCCCTCAGATAAGTTCCCACTGACTCCATTGATCTTTTTAGCTATCTGTAAGGAGGTAATTCTTCCCAATGACCACAAGTGTAAGTACCATTCTTTCCACTGACCATCACACTAATGTATCATGAGTTAAAGATTTCAAATTTTTAGCAGAGGTTCCCCGAGATCGGAGAACTATTTCAAGGGTTCCTCAGTGTTGTAAAGGTTGAGAAAGGCTGGTCTAACTGATTGACGCCTTCCTATTCATTAGTATAATTTTGTTTTACAAAGGTTTCCCCATCACAGTAAGAATTCTAGAGATGATATGAAGCTTAACTCGGTGCGTTTCATTTGTACATTAGCATAGGTCACTACCTCCATTCTCGGACATCCCAACCTGCGAAAACTCATTTCAGGGAGGTGGCAAACTCATCTCAGGGAGGTAGCGCTCCACGCCCCCCCCCCCCCCCCATACCTGCGGCAAAATATTATTTAAATCACCTTTTCAATATTTTTTCACAGTGCTTCTAGGGAAGGGGGTGGGCAGTGGGTGGCCGTGGATGGTTCATTAGTTGTTTTACTTTTAATAATTGATTTATTTACATTTTAATTTTTAATTTTTTACACTTTTTCTTTTTTTAGAATTGTTTTACAATATTTTATTTTTTATTTTTGGGGGGCTTTGGTGAGATGTCAGGGGTCTAAACAGATCCCTGACATCTCCCCTTTGAGACAGACAAAGGGACTGAGGACACATTCCCCAGTCCCTTTCTCAGCACTAAAGATGAATGAACAGGAGACAGAGGCTCCTGTTCATTCATAAACTGAGCAGAGTAAACACAGTTTACTCTGTTCAGTAATCACAGGACACAGGCGCGATCTCACTCACTGTGTCCTATTACTAGTTCCCCCCACAGCTGGTGGGAAAGGAGAGGAGCTGGTTGCGAGGGGGGGGGGGCGGAGAAGGACACAGAGGGGGATGGGGGTGGAGTACACAGAGAAGCTAGGAGTGATCATTCCAGGGAGATTGGGAGGCGCTTGCGGGTGTGCAGGAGCCACCACAGAAATGCAGGAGTCTCCCGCACCTTCCGGGAGACTTGAGATGTCCGCTTTCTAGACATTGTGTATTCATTGGTTATTCTGCAGATAGCTTACAACAGGACATTTTTCAAAAAGGCCCAATCCTCCATTGGGGATTTTATGACATCTCTCTTTTTTTCCTGCTTGGGCTGTTTTATGTCAATTGTGCATTAAACTGGAACATTTTTTTTGTTTAATATCATGCCTTGCATGGCTAGCACAAACATGTTTTTATTTATTTATTTATTTTTTATAATAGAATTCATTATTCAATTCATATAAACAATAATAGGAAAAGGAATAAACGTAAATTATAATGGACAATGGATCTGGAATGTTTTTTTGTTTAATTTCATGCCCTGCATGGCTAGCACAAACATGGGTTTTTAACACTTGCCGTTTTGATTGTTTTGGGGGAGATGAAGATGGAGTGGCCTTCAGAATGACTCTCCCATTCTTTCCGCTCATCAGACCTCAGTATCACTACAGGAATGATATACCTTCTAGACAAGATGATGTGCTGATTTCCCTAAGCATTGGATGCAGTAGTGAACTTACAGGTGAAGATTATAGCTAGTCATTAGCCCTAAATGAGTTATTCAAAGCGATGTTCTATCTCCTGATAAAGATAATACCCTTATCTGTTGTCTCATTGCACAGCAGTCCTAAAAGCAATGAAATTATAGATTTATTGGAATGTGCCAGGCATCACAATTTTTACTGAGAAGATTGGAGAGCATGTTTTTATCCAGTCTCTTGGTGAAGACCGGGGCCTCTTATAAGCCAGTACAACTGGCCCTGTTGTACCAGGCACAGCCAGCAGGGGGCCCCAGTCAATCTGACAGCAGAATGCACGCAGAATTAAAAAAAAAATCATCACCAACCAGTGCCCACTCCAACTTATTTGCAGGCTTGTTTTAACTTTCTGGGTCCCTGTGTAGATGTTCTTGTGGGTGTGTGGGAGGGAATATTTCTTGTGTTTCCGGTGAAAGGTCACCACCGCTGCCGACCGTGCTGACTCAGTGCTGGCTCAAGTCCCGGCCAGCCTTCCCTGGCAAAGTGATTTATCCCTCTCCACAATCAATCATGGGGGCGTTATGGAGCTGGGATCTGAACTGTTCGGCAACCGTCCACTCACTGTAACAAAGCCCTGCCTTCTAAACCATGATAGACAGAACACTGATCCAATGCCGGGAAATTGGATCAGTGTTCTGTCTATCACAGTCTAGGAAGTGGGGCTTTGTTACAGTGAGTGGATGGCAGCTGAACAGTTCAGACCCCAGCATAACACGGTGGGAGATAGAAATATGGAGGACCAAGGGTACACAGGACATCAAAGACACCCACCGGAGTTGAGTTCAAGGAATGGATGGGACAGCAATCAAGGAAGAGAGATGGGGCCGATACAAATAAAATTATAAACAGGAAACAGACAAGAGGAAAAAGAGGAAGGAAGAAGAAAAAATGACTAGGGGAAGGAATATACAATCTAAGTAACATTCAGTTTTTAGATGAACAAATGAACGTCTTAGACCTAGGACTAAAATTCGCACCTGGCAAAACATTGGATAAATTTAAGGTCTATATAGATCTCCAAAAATTCATGATTAATTTCAAGAAACACTTTGCATTAAATGAGGACAAGAGGATAATAAGAGATCCAAGATATGTCCAAACTAAACTCATAAACAATTCTATTTTTAATCCAAAGATACTTGGGAGTCAATGTCTTGGGTCTTTTAAGGAAATGGTTGAAGATGACCTAAGAAAGTTGGAAAAGAAGGATATGAAGACCAATAACATCTGGAAAACCATTAAGGAAATAAGGAAGAAAAAGGAAGTAGTAATACGCCTGGCAGATAAAGAGGAAGGGTTGGTCATACTGAACAAAAAGGATTATGAAGAGGAGATGGACAACCTACTCAGAACAGAGGACACATACAAGAAGTTAAAAGGGAACCCTAAGCAAAAATACGAGAAGAAGCTTAAGGCCTTTAGAAAAAAGGGGAAAGAAAAAGGAATATTAAGTAAGAAAGAAGTGGAGTACCTTCTAAGACACCAGTTATATACCATGTGCCAAAAAATCCATAAAAGGGTAGAGAAACCATCCGGCAGACCGATCATTAGTGGTAATAACTAAATTTTTTCACGTCTAGGAGAATACCTAGATTAATATTTAAAACCGCTGGTCAAACAAGGGAGGTCCTATTTGAGAGACAGCACGCAACTTATAATAGACCTTCAAAAAGTTACTGGGGTTCACAACTGCATATTGGCCACCATAGAGGTCAATTCACTATACACTAGCATTGTACAGAGGGATGGACTAAAAGGAGTGGAGAAGGCATTACACAAAAATAACGGACTAAAACAGGAACAAATTGGATTTATCCTAGAAGGTCTCCAACTAGCCATGGAAAGCAATTATTTCTAGTAGAAGAAGAACTACTATGTTCAAACCAAAGGGGTAGCCATGGGGGCATGCTATGCACCTAGTGTTGCTAACCTCTTCATGAATATGTGGGAGGAGGAACATATTTATGGGAATAGGATACCCCAAAAAAAACTGTACCATCAGTATATAGATGACTTGATCATTTTATGGGAAGGAACGGCTGAGACCTTTGAAATTTTCCTTGGAGAACTGAACAAAAACAAATATGGAATTACCTTCACCGGGAAGTGGAACGACCAACAGATTATTGGAACTGCAGATATTCAAAAGTGGGGAAGACCTATGTAGCAGGAACATATTTGTTTATTAACGTGGTTATGCATATGTCAATGTTAAATCTGTGGACATTGCGATGGCTTAGTGTTTGGCGCCACCTACTGACAAAATCTGGTAATGCACAGATATGGTTAATATAAGCACAAGTTTGTTTTGATAAGAGGTTTGACCTTTGTTACTCAGGAGTCTGTGTGACATACCCATGAACACTGTGATATGCAGTGCATGCTGGGTAGGGGGATAAAAGGGACGGCAGCGGCCATATTTGGTCTCTTGGGACCACGCTGCCTGTCTGTGCGGAACTGTGAGGAGGGTTCTCGGACACATAGGCAGGAAGTCAACACGGATTGCAAACTGGACTGTTTGCGAGGTGACTTGACGGAGCTTGAGAGCTGGTGATCAGATTGACGAGGTTCGGAGACGCTTGTCAGGGTAGCGGAGGACCGGATCCAGTCAGCGGAGTGACACAGAGCATCTGGCCCAGTCTAAGCTGAAGCAAGCTGCAGTTATCGGACCAAAGTCATCACCCAGAACTCTGGTCCAGTTGGTGAGTGGGTTACGGCCCGCCGTTTATTATTATTGCACGCAGTTAGACTCACTCATAGGCCTCGCTGTTGTTCCACGGAAACGTAACTGAGCAACTGATTTTGAGTAGGCTTGAGGCCCAGTTCACTCTAGCACCCAAGTGTGATTACAAGTTCTTGGAACTATACCTGGAGCATTCTAAGTTAACTTTTACACTTACCCATTTGGATTACAAATAATACCATACTTTATATATATTTCTTACTGTATTTGACTGTTGATTTATGCTGTACTGAGGTTCTTCGTGCAGCCTCTGTAACCTTCTATTTGTTACACTTCCAGTAAAGGTATTTCTGCTTAAGAGTACAATTGTGTGGAGTACTGTTTTTCCCACCAGGTTGAGCCAGAGGATCCTGAGGGATCGATACAGGTACCTTATACTGTCTTATATTTTAATGTATTATTATTGCACCACAGCTGTGTCAAGGGGACAGTGTTACGTTAAAGGGGGGTTTCTCAGAATAGTGCAGGCCCAACTCAAACTAGCAGCTCCTTCGGGGGGTCAGTGCTACACCTATATACCAAAACATTCTTCAAAAAGACAGACCGCAGTGGATATATACCAACTTTCAGCTGCCATCATCCCAAGTGGAAAAGGAATATTCCCAAGGGGCAACTACTAAGACTGCGGAGAAACTGATTCATTGAAAGATTTTGGATTACAAGCGGATATCTTGAGTAAAAGATTTCAAGAAAAAGGGTACCACCTATCAAATCTGATGAAGCTGAAGACAGAAATAATGAAAACAGATAGGATTATTTACCAAGAGAGTAAAGAAAAAGGAAAAACATATGGCTATGGCCTTTATTACAGGATATAACACACAATATCAAGCCTTTGAACATATAAAAAATATTGGCCCATTTTGAGGAAAGATATAGTACTATTCAAAATATTTCCAACAAAACCTAAATTCGTGTACAGAAGAGCTCCAAAACTCCGAAACCATCTAGTCCACAACTTGATTGACCCCTTCAAAACCAGTCAAGATTTTTTCACAAATGAAGGGCTTCTACAAATGCCAAAGATGTCTGCCGTGTAGAGTGAGCAAAAAGCAACCATGTAAAAGAGAAACATTTAAAACCAAGGTTGACCATAAAGAATATCAAATAAAATAATTTATCACATGCAACAGCACTCATTTTACATACGTTACCAAAGGTCCTTGCCATCTCCAGTATATGGGTAGAACCACCCGACCTTTGTTTGTTAGAGTCAGGGAGCATATTAACAACATAAGAAAAGGGTTCCCTAAACACAATTTGTCACGACACGTCAATGAAATACATAGTAGCGATCCTTCGGGCTTATTTTTTATGGACTAGATATTATTAAGGCTCATTGGAGAGGGGGCAATAAGAAAATTTTGATCTCACAGAGTGAAACCAGGTGAATATACTGACTGGGGTACCTGGCTCCTGGGGGCCTCAACCTGGATATAGATCTAAATTGTTTCATATCCAGCCCCTAAGTATTCCTTTTTTCACTATGGCATTCAATATGAATTGGGCCTAGTGTGTAATATGGATGTGAAACTAATATATATCTAATATTTAGTGGTGTAACCCCCTATGGAACATGCTATTAGACCATGGAGGTAGAATATATACATAATCCAACGATCTCATTCAAGTAGGAATTATCATCTAGAAGTAAAGAATATGGAAGAAGTTATACACATACATGTAAAAAACCTATCTGTTAGAGATGGTGTCTAGGACTGAGTTAGGTAGTCCAGGTAGGCTTATACTGGACCATTGTCTGACCTCTTGCCTACGAAGAACCCTGGGAATTTTCCTTTTGAGGGGGCTAATTTTGGCTGTCCCAGGGGTTGCTAAAGTAATAGGGGTGTGGAAAAGTAGTGTTGAAGGATGTGAGCATAGGACCAATTGCGGAATGCAGGATTTTAAAAAGCTGCATTCGGCAATGGGGTTCTTATCAGATTTGGATTAGCACTTTGGATACTCACTGTGCTCAGTTTAGTACTTTCAGATGGGTCTCCCACTAACCCATGATCCTTACTAGGTAATATCAAAGGGCAAAGGTCAAATACAGCTGGTGGTATCGGAAGGACTCCCTAGCAATTCCCGGTCAGACCACTAGGGCAGATTAGAGCAGTGGGACGGATTAATGTAAAGAGCCATAGATAGGATAGGCTTAGTGGGGATATACATAGCTCTGCCACCGCTGATAATATAATGTTTAGGCATAATGAATAAGAATTCAAGGTTTAAAAATGAGGGCTGAAATAGCCTGCATACATTATTAGTAATGAATGTCTGTTTACCTGTCAAATACAGGAATGCAATGGGAGAGCAGCAGTGTGGGGTATTATTTAGATCTTCCCCCGGGATACTAACTACTTTTTGACCCCTAGGAATATAAATTAGAATATAATCCTGAATGTCACAGCATTATTATTATGGATTAATGGTGCTCATTTCAAATACCAATGGGATCAGCGTAACTCCTTATACCGCCCACATGCAATTAACTAGAGGGGGGTGGATCCCACATGGCTGTATAATTAATGAATGCTACACGATAATATTTACCAATCATCATAATAGATGGAGATTTAGAGCCCTTAACACTGTTCAAATTAATTGTGATATTTCACTTTAACATACACTTCCTGTGAAGGGTGATTTATTATATATAATAGACAGTGCCATTTATCCCCATTTATCTCCAACTTACACATTTTCACAGTGGGAGCTACCAGCTCTGTGTAATCAGGGTGCTGATGAGGCTGCAGATGGGTACAGTGAGGCTGCAGTTGGGCACAGTGAGACCACATTGATGGCACTGATGAGGCTGAATTGATGGCACAGTGAGGCTGCATTGATGGCACAGTGAGGCTGCAGATGGGCACAGTGAGGCTGCATTGATGACACTGATGAGGCTGCAGATGGCACAGTGGGGCTGTAGATGGCACAGTGAGGCTGTGTTGATGGCACTGACAAGGCTGCAGATGGGCCCAGTGAGGCTGCAGATGGGCACTCACTGTGAAGCTGTAGATGGGTACAGTGAGGCTGCAGTTGGGCACAGTGAGACCACATTGATGGCACTGATGAGGCTGAATTGATGGCACAGGGAGGCTGCATTGATGGCACAGTGAGGCTGCAGATGGGCACAGTGAGGCTGCATTGATGACACTGATGAGGCTGCAGATGGCACAGTGGGGCTGTAGATGGCACAGTGAGGCTGTGTTGATGGCACTGACAAGGCTGCAGATGGGCCCAGTGAGGCTGCAGATGGGCACTGACTGTGAAGCTGTAGATGGGCACAGTGAGGCTGTATTGATGGCACAGTGAGGTTGCATTGATGTGCACTGATGAGGCTAAAATGGGCACAGTGAGGTTGCAGATGGGCACAGTGAGGCTGCAGATGGGCACAGGGAGGCTGCATTGATCTCCTGCATAGTGTCTGCAGTATCTGACCATCTCTTGTATCATCACAGTATTTCTTTTGGATAATCAAACTTATAACTGGCTGGAGAAAGATAGATATCACTTGAAAACAAACTTGCACTTTGTTTCAAGGTGGGGTCTGGGGAGAGGCTAGGGTGGGGCTGGAGGGAGGCCTATCAGGTAGGCTGTACAGGGCTCCGTGACTTCTATCAGCGGCCCTGGTTAAGACCCTTTGTATAATAACATTATTTTGGAAATATAGTTATCCTTTAATCTATTATAAGAGAGGGGAGATCTGAGGAAAGCTCTAAGAAATTTCTAGTAACAGTATATAACAGTCTTTTTGGGGAGGTGTGCTTCTCTGTAGTGGCATTTATAGTTTTGAAAGTAAGTCTTGCCATAAAATAAAATCTTTTACTTCAACCCGATGTCTCCTCTTAAGCGTTTCTACCCGTTTTAGTTGCTGTTTAATCTTAGTTTAATCTAGTATAATTTGAGGTGACCAACCACCCAATCCGAAAACTTTTTTTCTCATGTCAATTTGAAAATGCTAAATTAGGTTTCTAAAAACTGTATGCTCTCAGAAAAAGTAAACGTTTTAGAAAATCATCCTTTTTATAACATGTATGGGGTCAAACCAAGAATAGGTGTCTATAGTTCTAACTTTTTCAGATATTCAGCTACTTTATGGCATAAATGATGCTGAAATTTCCAAATCATAAGAACTTTTTCAGGGTACATGAGGATTAATATAATGACATACAGGGAGAGCTTAGTGTGCTCAACTGATCTAAATGACCTGAAGTCTTACAGCCATTGTAAGGTACCGTATTCAATTGTAAGATTAAACAATATCACAAGGGGTCAGAGAGAGCAATGTACCAGGTGTTATAATTTATACTGAGAAGATTGGCGAGCATGTTTTTAGTCACGTCTCTTGGTGAAGACCCTTTATATAATGTCATTATTTTGAAAATAAAGTTATCATTTAAGCCATTCTGAGAGAGGGGAGCTCTGAGAAGGGCTCTGAGAAATTCCTACTTATATATGTTATTAGTCTTTTTGGGCAAGTGTGCTTTTTTGCAGTGGCATTATTATTTTTGAGAGTATTACCTCTTGTCATGCTATAAAACCTTTTACGTCAACCTGATGTGTCTGTTAAATGCCCCGTACACACGATCGGACATTGATCGGACATTCTGACAACAAAATCTATGGATTTTTTCCAACGGATGTTGGCTCAAACTTGTCTTGCACACACACGGTCACACGAAGTTGGTCGGAAATTGTGAACGTCAAGAATGCGGTGACGTACAACACGTACGACAAGCTTAGAAAAATTAATTCAATAGCTAGTGCGGCTCTTCTGCCTGATTCCGAGCATACGTGGAATTTTGTGCAACGGAATTGTGTACACACGATCGGAATTTCCGACAACGGATTTTGTTGTCGGAAAATTTGAGATCCAGATATCAAATTTTGTGTGATGGAAATTCCGATGGAAAATGTCTGATGGAGCCTACACACGGTTAGAATTTCCAACAAAAAGCTCCCATCAAACATTTTCCGTCTAAAAATCTGACCGTGTATACGGAGCATAAGAGTTTATACTAGTTTTAGTTACCATGGTCAAGATCCTTGATCTTTGGGAACAAATAAAAATATTTTACGTCAAACCCTTTAGTATTTGCACCTTCCAAACTCAAGCACTATTAACTGCAGTAAGCTGTAAAGTGTAACTCATTCAGCATACAAGGTAAGCACAATAAATTTGAGCTAATTGAGACAGTGATTACCATAAGTGTTATGTTTAGATGTATTTGCCTTATAAAACTAATATTGAATAAATCCCAGTTTATGTGGATCAGTTTGGGGATACAAGGCTGTAGTAAACTGACTCAAAATGAAATGAAATGATAGAGATTACAATAAGGGGGGTCTTTATCTTGTTTAGGTTGTAAAGTAAGGGGAGCTCTTAAAGACTACAGAAGGAAGGGATTCTCAGGGAGGATGGTGATAAAAAATAAAATAAAAATTAAGAAACAAGAATTTGAAATCAGTTTTAAATCATTTATAGAATCTTGTATTGAACCTCTCATGACCCAGGCAGGTAGCAACCTATTTTATTGGAAATGAGAAGTTCCTCCTTAAATAGAGCATTCAAAAAAATGCCTAGTAAAGGTTTTTTCGGGAGTATATAGCTACTTTTTTTGTCTTTCTCCTCCTTATTAGGGAATGAAAACTCTTTATTTTACTAATGCCTACATATGATATGCAAATTCATTTTTATACAAGTGAGCTGTTCATTGTTTTTTTTTGTAAGAAGTAGGGTATGTGTTGTTTCAATGGGTTTAGGGTCCTAGCTACACATTGAACACACTGATATAAAGGTTCATAAACACCAATGGTCCCTGTCATATAAATAATTCTGATGCAAAAGGTTAAATTAAATCTGGGAGCAGGATAATATTAATTACTGATTATAATATTAATTACTATAAGGTACCACATCCAAAGTGCAATGGTATAAACATAAATGAAAGGAAAATAGACTTTTAATGTACCCAAAATGAGACATTTTTAATGTTATAGAAAAAATACACTTTTATATATATATATATATATATATATATATATATATATATATATATATATATATATATACACACACACACATGTGATACACATAGTTTTACATGATTACTCATTATATACTTTTATAATTATGAACTCTAGCAAAGTGTGGCTGTTAAAAGTGTTCCTTGGGCAAGCGTAAGGATTCAGAGAAGAGGCAGCATGGGTATCAAAGTCAGCCATAATAAATTGAAAGAAAGGAAAATGGCGCTGTTCTATGCAACCAAACTATAAAGTTTGAATGTGATACAGGGGAAAATCTTCCCAAACACAGGTGAGATGATGTGTAGACCAAATGTGAAAATCCGTGTGGAGGCTACTGTGGTAAGTCCAGAAAAAAACAGTAAAAAAATTATATAATATGATATTAAAAATATATATGAGGGGCGTGGTTTGCCTTGACTGGAAATGGCTGCTTAATCTCCCAGCTCTGTCAGACTATAGCCTAAACGAAGCTACCGACGGGGAATCCAATCTTTATTTTGGTGTGCCAAGCATGGGGACTGCCTCCAGAACAAACTCTACCTCACGCTTGAGATCTCCGAGAGGCAACAGAAGCCAGAATGTGCCCGGCATCCCAGAGTTGTTCCGGACCCATAGGGCTAATATGGCGGCGTCCTCCTCAGCCTCCTCACAAGCGCGCAACGAGATCGTGTTGACACTGGCTTCAGCGCATACTCCGGCGGGTCCCGCTTCTCCTCCCTCTCAACACCCGACCCTGCAGGACCTCCGCGCGGTGGCATCCGACATAAAGGATACCTTTACCGCCGCGATTACTGACCTCCGCCAGGAATTACACGTGATGGCGGGAAGAGTACAAGAAGTTGAGAGGAAGACGGCCTCTCAGCAATCAGGAAGATCACCATGACTGTGTATACTCACACAGTCCACCTGAGAGAAATCCAGAGGCATGTTGAAGACCTCGATAACCGCAGCAGAAGGCATAATTTGAGGGTGCGGGGTCTGCCGGAGAGTGTGGACAATGCTCAACTTCTCCCTACAGTATCCTCCCTATTCAGACAACTGCTCGACTCACAGGACACAAACCATATTGAAATGGAATGGATCTACAGGGCTCTCAGACCGAAAGGCGGACATCAACATTCCGGGTACTACTTCTAAGCTGATTTCCGAAGACCCCATGGAAACACAGACCACTCACTTCAGGAGACGGCGATCTCCATCCACTACAATATCAGGCCCAAATTCTGCCTCACATCACTATCCTTACAGTCCTACAGCAGCTCCACTACCCAGAAGAGCTCACAGAGATCGCTAGCTACCCTACTTACCTCCTATCCTGTGTATGAGTTAGCGACACGTTAAAGAAAGTTATAATCGCCCCTTATTTTATTTCTTTCATGTTTCCCTTTTCTAGCCGGAGAGCATATGGATGCGCAAGGATATCAAACTAAGCTAGACGGTAAATACCAGTTGTTCTAAGTTCCCTCCTGGACGTGAGTATCAGATCCATCTACATGTTCTGGCATACATATTACTTTATGTCACCAAAAAGTGAGGTTCATGTATTACAACTATACCTTCCCACGGTTTGTTAATTGAGTTTACAGGGCCCCTTGTAATTTCCTATGGAGTCTCCCATAGATGAGCCATTACATGCATTATCCCACTAGAGAGCCCAATAACAAGTTTATCAGGAAAGGGAATGCAATTCCCTGTGTGCTGCTCTTGACTCTGTCATATGTGACCACACACATGCAACTTGATGGTTTTTCCATCTCGCTAGATAGCCATGGAGGTCTCACCCTCTGACCACGATTTCCAGTTTGGCCTAGTGCATCAGGATTGAATTGTTATCTTTTCCGTGGTCTATCCCTTGCGAGCATATTGATTGGGATTACAGCACCTCGCATATATTCTGGAGACACCTACACGATAGTGTTCCTGCATACTTGCTATGAAGCCATCCCTATCCCGTATATTCCTTGCGGACATTGAGCAAGAATATCTACTTTGACAATGGGAACGATACCCACATCATAGCATAATGGTGTTCATCGAACAGTTTTTTTTTTTTTTTTTGTGACATAGGAACATGGACATGCTTCGTCAATTGCATAGGCTTCAGGGACCTACTCAGCAATTGAGTCCTGTGGTGCGGTCGTAACGGATCTACACTATAGCATACTGTTGCCACTCGTGCAACACAACCATAGGAGTCTGGTTAATCCCGATTGCACATGTATCTACAGGCCATATGGGCCAAGGTTCACCAAGGTGTATAGGGACCCTTATGGTATACCTCCTGACCGGACTGCCTTAGCTTAAGTTTCACGTATACACACGAAGCTGATTTGTTTTTGGTACTGCTGAAAAAGCCTTTTGTCACTGTCTTTCTGGTAACATTGGCGCTTTGGCCTCATTTCCGTATGTTCCCTTTTTTTTTTTCCCCCTTCACAGGTTTAGATTATAACTATGAATTGTCTCACATATAGAGACTTTTGGTTTTATCTTATTAATTGTTTAATAGAATGGGTTTAGTTCATATAATATTTTTACTCTCGATTGCTGAGAGATCACTAGTTGCTCTTTACCGTTGTAGGTCTTCCCTTCTCTTACATATCCCTACTAGAACGTTTTACTCAACTACAGCTCATCCAAAGTCGCCTCACACACTCTATAATCCCTTGCATCTATTACAATACGTGAGCTTTCTCCCAAATCCTCTCACAATGCATTCCCCACTTTGCACCGTTTTTCTAGCCCCTAGGCACATAGTCTGACAAATGGTTCTTTTCCTTCCTTCTAGTCATCCAAGCCACCACCCACAAAGTGGTACGATTTCCTATTCTACTTGTATACGACATTCTCATATACTAAACCACTGCTCAGTTCCAGCTCCAATCTTCCCCCATCTTGATAGGCGAGCTGGTTCTCACCTATCGCCGGATATCCTTCTCCTCAACCGACGTCCCTAACCCACTTACAGTGGTGTGAAAAAGTGTTTGCCCCCCCCCCTTCCTCATTTCCTGTTCCTTTGCATGTTTGTCACACTTAAGTGTTTCGGAACATCAAACCAATTTAAACAATAGTCAAGGACAACACAAGTAAACACAAAATGCAATTTGTAAATGAAGGTGTTTATTATTAAAGGTGAAAAAAAATCCAAACCATCATGGCCCTGTGTGAAAAAGTTATTGCCCCCCCTTGTTAAAACATACTATAACTGTGGTTGTCCACACCTGAGTTCAATTTCTCTAGCCACACCCAGGCCTGATTATTGCCACACCTGTTCACAATCAAGGCATCACTTAAATAGGAGCTGCTTGACACAGTAAGGTCCACCAGAAGATCCTTAAAAGCTACACATCATGCCGAGACCCAAAGAAATTCAGGAACAATTGAGAAAGAAAGTAATTGAGATCTATCAGTCTGGAAAGGGTTATAAAGCCATTTCCAAAGCTTTGGGAATCCAGCGAACCACAGTGAGAGCCATTATCCACAAATGGCAAAGAC
The DNA here is from genome assembly GCF_037356315.1 of Lithobates pipiens. Classification (NCBI taxonomy): domain Eukaryota; kingdom Metazoa; phylum Chordata; class Amphibia; order Anura; family Ranidae; genus Lithobates; species Lithobates pipiens. The sequence goes on from NW_027507764.1 coordinate 287,447,986, forward strand.
ATGGAACAGTGGTGAACCTTCCCAGGAGTGGCCGGCCGCCCAAAATTACCCCAAGAGCGCAGCGACGACTCATCCAAGAGGTCACAAAAGACCCCACAACAACGTCCAAGGAACTGCAGGCCTCACTTGCCTCAGTTAAGGTCAGCGTTCATGCCTCCACCATCAGGAAAAGACTGGGCAAAAATGGCCTGCATGGCAGAGTTCCAAGGAGAAAACCACTGCTGAGCAAAAAGAACATCAAAGCTCGTCTCAATTTCTCCACAACACATCTTGACGATCCCCAAGACTTTTGGGACAACATTCTGTGGACCGATGAGACAAAAGTGGAACTCTTTGGAAGGTGTGTGTCCAAGTATATCTGGCGTAGAAGGAACACTGCATTTCATAAAAAGAACATTATACCAACAGTAAAATATGGTGGTGGTAGTGTGATGGTCTGGGGCTGTTTTGCTGCTTCAGGACCTGGAAGACTTGCCGTGATAAAAGGAACTATGAATTCTGCTGTCTACCAAGAGATCCTGAAGGAGAATGTCCGATCATCTGTTCGTGTACTCAAGCTGAAACAAACTTGGGTTCTGCAGCAGGACAATGATCCTAAACACACCAGCAAGTCCACCACCGAATGGCTGAAGAAAAACAAAATGAAGACTTTGGAGTGGCCTAGCCAAAGTCCTGACCTGAATCCTATTGAGATGTTGTGGTATGACCTTAAAAAGGCCGTTCATGCTCGAAAACCCTCTAATGTAACTGAATTAGGACAATTCTGCAAAGATGAGTGGGCCAAAATTCCTCCAGGACGCTGTAAAAGCCTCATTGCACGTTATCGCAAACGCTTGTTTGCAGTTGTTGCTGCTAAGGGTGGCCCAACCAGTTATTAGGTTTAGGGGGCAATCACTTTTTCACACAGGGCCATGATGGTTTGGATTTTTTTTTCACCTTTAATAATAAACACCTTCATTTACAAATTGCATTTTGTGTTTACTTGTGTTGTCCTTGACTATTGTTTAAATTGGTTTGATGTTCCGAAACACTTAAGTGTGACAAACATGCAAAGGAACAGGAAATGAGGAAGGGGGCAAACACTTTTTCACACCACTGTACCTCTCCTTTACCTACCCATCCCCTGCATTACACTTTACTTAGAGTGCCTTATAGTCCAGTAATACGATTACACGAAATACAATATAATACATCTCCACTTATAGTCGCCTGGACAACATTATATCTTTTAATTCCACATTTCTGAACCTTGCATTAGGAACCAACACACGCATTGCTAATGGCTCCCACAACTAATACATCCCCTTCCACACAACTCAAATTCACCTCCTTGAATGTCAAGGGTCTGAATATACCTGGGAAAAGATCACAACTCCTCCTAACTATGCAATGCAATAAGGTTGACGTCGTTTTTTTTACAGCAAGCACATTTCCGTACTAATTCTATTCCGAAACTTTACAATTTCTACTACCCCACAGTATTTCATTCAACAAATGAAATAGCAAAAACGAAAGGTGTCTCCATACTTATTTCAAAACAAATCACGGGTGAGCTGTCTGATCAACAAGGTAGATTCCTCTTCCTGAAGGGCACATATAGGAACAGGACAATCACACTGGTCAATATTTATGCCCCTAATAGTGGTCAAGTACCCTTCTTCCGTGACTTGACGAAACAATTAGCCAATTTCCAAGAAGGTACATTAATCTTAGGGGGAGACTTTAATACCCCACTAAACCCCCTCCTGGACTCCTCCACAGGTACTTCCTCTTTACCTTACACGCACTTAAAGCAATCAAACTGGAATTACAATAATTTTTACTCCATGATACTTGGCGTACGCTTCATCCTGATCATAAAGACCACACCTATTTTTCTCCACCTCATCTAAATTACTCTAGAATTGATTACATCTTCTTATCCCAACCAGATCTCCCACTACTTCAGAAAGCTTCAATCGATCCTATGTTCATATCTGACCATCATCCAATCTCAATAACCTTATCATTCCCGGCTTCACTTCCACGCTCACAAACATGGAAATTAGATCCTTCCTTGCTCACGGACAAGGCTATAGTGACAGAAATTGAGAAAGACTTACAACAATTCTTTGCTGAAAATAATACCACCGATACTTCACCACAAATCACATGGGAAACACATAAGTGCGTAATTAGGGGGAATTTTATTGCTGAGGCCTCTAAAAGGCGGAAACTTAGATCTCAATACCAAAACGAATTACTACAAAAGATTAGTCGTTTAGAAAAAGTACATAACTTTAGCCCGAGATACCCTGCACTCGTTAATTTTATGTAGAAAGGAACTAATAACACTACTAGGCAAACAAACCAGACGTAAATTTATCCTAACCCAAAAAGCATTCTATGAATATGGTAATAAAGCTGGCAGACTATTAGCTAGAGCTTTACAGACTAAGAAAGCCAAAACGACAATACACTCCATCACCACCACGCAAGGCCAAAAACTTACTTCCACTCCGGACATAGCTAAACAGTTCTTGTTATACTACTCTAAATTGTACAACCTGAGCTCTCCGGACCCCACAAAAACAGCAGAAGAATGGGCACACCTGACCAAGTCCTTCCTCACTCGTTATAACCCTACTCCCATCTCTGAATCCATCTACCAAGACCTAGACAAGCCCATAACCAAAGAAGAAGCAGACTTAGCCTTAAACATGCTGAAAACTGGTAAAACCCCGTGACCAGATGGCCTCACGGTCGGCTATTATAAATCTTTCAAACAGTACTTAACTCCTATCTTTACCAACACCTTTGATGCCTATGCTACACCGACTTCACCCCCAAGAGACCTACTAATGGCCCACATAACGGTCATCCCGAAACCAGGCAAAGACCCCTCACTAATATCCAATTACAGACCAATTTCACTTCTAAACGTTGACCTTAAATGGTATGCTAAGATCTTGGCTAATAGACTCCTTCCCTTACTTCCAGGTTTGGTCCATCTTGATCTGGTGTAATTCATTCCTGGCAGGGAGGCGAGGGATAACACCCTCAAAGCCATAAATATTTACCATTGGCTTAACAAATCCAACCAAAGGGGATTCTTCTTGTCATTGGATGCGGAGAAGACGTTCGATAGAGTGGCCTGGGATTATATGTCGGAGGTCTTGAGGGCCACAGGCCTTCCTGATCGGATGCTACACTTTATCCTTGCGCTTTACTCTGGCCCTACCACTAGAGTCCGGGTCAACGGCCACCTGTCGGACGCCTTCCCCATATCCAACAGCACGCGACAGGGTTGTCCCCTGTCCCCACTTATTTTTGTACTTACCTTAGAACTGCTTCTTCGCTGCATACGGGAAAACCCAGATATCAAAGGAATTGACATACATAACCATACTTATAAACTAGCTGCCTTTGCAGATGATATCTTTTTGTTTCTAACAGAGCCTTTGACTACACTGCCGAACCTTTTGAAAACACTTGAACACTTCACTTACTTGTCCCATCTCAAGATCAATTTTCTAAAATCAAAAGCCTTAAATATCACCTTAACCCCAACACAATGCTCACATTGTCAGCAAAATTTCCCATTCAAATGGAACACTCAAACCCTTACTTATTTGGGCATCCACATTTCTGTTTCCCTTACCAAACTATACGATGTAAATTATCTACTCATGTTACAAAATATTATAAGGATCTAAAAAACTGGGCCTCCGGACTATTTTCCTTGTTCGGCAGAGCGGCCATACTCAAAATGAATATCCTCCCGAGGGTCTTATACTTGTTACAAACAGTCCCAAATAAACTCCCTCCAACATTTTTCATTACATACCGGAAAATTTGTACTAAATTTATCTGGGGAACACTACGCCCCAGACTGAGTTATGCCAAACTTACATCCCCCAAGCTTCATGGAGGTCTTGGGCTCCCGGACGTGGAAAAATATTATCAGGCAAGCCATCTAACGAGGATTTTAGACTGGAACATTCACCCCTCCTCCAAGGACTGGGTTCAATTGGAAAATATGTTTTCACACATTCCACTAGCCTCACCACCATGGATACTGGCCACTCACATCCCTTCAACATACGGCTCTTATCCACTGATTCACCCCACATTGTCTGTCTTTCAAAAGGTCTGCTCACGATTTCAGATATCGTCTATTGTTGGCCCTATGACCCCCCTCAAGCTAAATCCAGCTTTTTTACCGGGCATGCATTTATCCTTTTTGAAAGATTCTTGGCCCCATGCAAAAGTCCGGGCCATGCATTTCTTTAATAATGGCAAAATTCTGTCATACTCTACTTTATCGGATCGTTTACAACCACACATATTTCCGTATTGGAATTACATCCAAATCAAACATTTTCTCGAATCACAAGCTCAAACCTCAGCATTGACCAGATCTCTAACCCCATTTGAGGACATGTGCCAAAAAGCAGAACCACAGAGGCATCTCATTTCCTTTACGTATTCCCTTCTGTTCCCATCCCACAATAATGATCCATCAGGCGAAAGACACACCTTCTAAATACGTTCAGACCTGGTCTTGTTGGAAGTCTTTTTTTCACCACCCCGAAATACCGAGCGTTACTTACATGATGTGATAACTTAATTGGCGGGTATACTTAACCCAATGTATCCCCTTGCCAAGCCGGTTTCACTACCCCGTTTATCCCACAGATACACTTAATGTATTTTCTCCCTTTAGCGATGAGTCCAGGAAAACAGAGATTCTATCTACTACACCGGGGAACTCCCTTATCGATCAGCTCCTCTCTTCTCATGGTGACACCATAACTGACTGGATGAAGTTCTTAATGGTTCTATACATGGCACTCCAGCCCTTCACACGTTACCCCATTTTCCCGACACCCTTGACAATCTTCCCTTCCTAGTCCTGATGGACAACTTTGATTCTGATACATTGGTTAGGCCTTTAAATCTTTATACGTATTACTGCTGACTAGCGGCTGGCTCCGCTATCACTAGATCTGTTGTTCTTGTTTATGTACATTAACAAATGTTTATAATATTTACGAGTTCCTTTTCGTTACTTCTTACATCCATACTTTCTAGTGCTCAGGGTACTACCGTACTTCTAGAAACGTTATCTCTATCCCCCACCCAGTCGTAGTCTGATCCCAAATGGGGCGACTGGATGCCGAGGGCTCGTATTTGTACACTCGCATCTCAGGGGTACGGTACATACCAAGTGCACTAAAACTCCACCTCCCTTTTTTTTTTTTTTGGGGAGCAGTTATACATACCCAGCCACGACTCCTAGCAATGTCCGAGCATGGTAATATACTAATCACTTCACATTGTTGTATTAGATCCTAGACTGTTAGTTATACCAACAAGCTTTATGCCTGACGATGTCTCCCAAATGATATTGCATTGCTTGTATCTAACTGGAGTTGTATTCTTATACTTCATGTTCTTATTCTGTTGAATATTACAGTTATTGCTTTTGTTCACTTGTGAAACTTCAATAAAAACTTAGAAAAAAAATATATATATAATAATCGCACACACATATATATATATATATATATATATATATATATATATATATATATATATAATGAAATATGAAACCCAATTAACGTGCAAAAGACATATTAATATAATCAATATAATCAAAAAGTATTTGCAATAGCGTAAATTAATGTCCATGTATCAAAATATAAAAATTTAATAGAAAATTCCCAAAGTGACTGGTGCAAACTCAAAAAGTAAAAAAATCTATAAAAAATATTAATGGTGACAGTCTGTTTAGGATTCCAGTGCCAGAAAAATATATAGGCGACTTTCCGTGCTCCCCTCTCATATTTGCACTCACCAGAGCGCCTTACCCCTGCAGGGATGAAAGGCATATATGTGGGATATACGCCTATCCCTGGTGGCTCAATCCCAGGATGTATCCTCCTCCATTATCTGATGCAACCGATCGTCTCCACCTGGAATCTGATCCCTCCTGGGGTGAGTAACATATTGTGGGGTAAGGGCAGGCTATTAGAAAACCCCTAATAGTACCCTCCTCTCTCCACTGCGAGCTGGGGGTGTTCGGGTATCGCTGTAATTTAGCAGAAAAAACTGACCCTCATAGCTAATTACCACCATAAAAAATGTGTATTTTATTTGTAAAAATATAAAGGCAATAGCCTAGGTTTATATTTTTACAAATCATAAACTCCTTTTTTTATGGTAATACGCTATGAGAGTCTGTTTTTTTCTGGCACTGGAATCCTAAACAGACTGTCACCATTAATATTTTTTACTTTTTGAGTTTGCACCAGTTACTTTGGTAATTTTCTATTTATTTTTATACTTTATCTATAAATTGCGGCATGTAATACCACCATACAACCCAGCACAGCTATAATTTTATATATATATATATATTGTAGCAGAGCGTCCCAGAGAGAGCCAGGAAAAGTCCTGTTCGGGGTTTATACGTCTCCCAGGCTCCTCTCGTACACGTTCCGAAATCTCTGATCCATGGTCCAGTTTGGGTCTTGGTCCTCTTCCCCAGGCTAATTTAAGCTCACCTGAGCAGACATCCTTGGCTCTCTGCCTGGGACATATACACAAAGTTGGTCTGTGAAGAGAGTAAGGTTGGTAAAAGCTGTTAAGCAGTTTTTGTGGAGACTGACAAGCGTTAGGCTTGTTCAGCCTGGTAGTGAGGGCCTGCAGATTGTACAGTTAGAGTCGTGACACGGCTAGGATTTGTGTTTTGCTACTTTGCCCTTTATTTTGTTTTCTGGAACACTGTACAGCACCTGTATATGGACTTGTTTATAACACAAATAAACACCGCACTGTTTGTCACTTCATCTCTGGATTTAGTAACTGTGCCTGAGAAACTGCTCATCCCAGGGAGCTTTATACCTGCTACCTGTCCCCCAGGTTCCATATGGTGGAGAATGCGGGCAGCTGTAATAAGTTACTTTTTAAAAGGCCAGTACCTAGAATGACTAAACATGGAGGAAATCCTAAAACAATTGATGATATCCAACGCTGCACAACAGCAAGCAAACGCTGCACAGCAGGAAACAAATGCTGCACTACAGCAAGCTAATGCTATCGCACAGGAGCAAACCAAGGCACTGTTCCAAAAGATTAGTGCTGTACAGGAGCAAACAAATGCTGCAATTAATGCTGCACTACAGAAAGCTAATGCTATCGCACAGGTGCAGTCGCAGAGGCTGTTTGAACAGCTAGCCACTGATGCCAAAGCGGATAGGAAGACCTTGACGGAGGTTGTGGAGACGCTAGCACAGTGGTCACCTGCTAAAGTTGATGTTGGAGACAAGCCCTCAGCCATCCATGAGGGTCGCTTTCTTTCTAAGATGACTACAGATGATGATCCAGAGACCTTTCTGCTAACATTTGAGCGGACCGCTGAGAGGGAAGGTTGGCCTAAAACCCAGTGGGCAGGACTGGTTGCTCCCTTGCTTTCTGGAGAATCACAGAAGGCCTACTATGATTTGGAATCAGCAGAAGTGGGAGACTATGAGAAGGTCAAACGGGAAATCCTGGCACGACCTGGTGTCACTTTGGCAGTTCGAGCACAGCGGGTCCACAGCTGGTTCTTTCAAGGGCAGAAGCCCCAGGATCGCAGATGTTCGACCTAATTCACCTGGTGAGGAAATGGCTACAGCCGGAGTCCCTGTCTAGGCCACAAATAGTGGAGCGTGTGGTCATGGACCGGTTCCTGAGGTCACTACCAATTCCCCTACAGAAGTGGGTGAGTCAAGGAGACCCCAAATCAGCGGACAACCTGGTGGAACTCGTTGAAAGGTACTTTTCTGCAGAAAACCTGGTCACCACCCCTACAACTGCGTGGACTTTCCACCCAAAGCCACGGTCTCCCCAGGCAACCGGTAAGACTTTTCCAGGGGAAGTGGGTGGTAAAAATGGCAAGGAAATAGGGGGGAGGAATTTTGTTGCCAGGACTGAAGTTTGGCATCCCAAACAAGGGAAGCCATTGTCTGTCAGCAAACCAAACTGGGGAAACGTCAGGTGTTTTCGTTGCCAAGAACTGGGACATGTTGCAGCAAATTGTCCATTGACAGATGAACTGATGCAGTGCAATTTTTCCATTAGGAGACAGTCTATTTTGCAGCTGTTTCATGTGCTGCAGCGCCAAATATGGGAAAACCAATGTGCCAAATGACTGTTAATAATAAGCTTATTAGCCTATTACAGCCTTGCTGGACTCTGGAAGTCTAGTGACTTTGGTTACAGCTGAAATGATTGAACCTGTGAATTGTCAAACTAAAAAAATTGCTGTGACCTGTATTCATGGGGATACCAAGGAGTAGCCTATAACCACTGTTCGGTTTAAAACTGGCTTAGGTACGGTGACCTATCAGGTTGGACTTGTCCCCCCCTTGGTGCCTGAGGCCATCATTGGTAGAGACTTCCCTAAGTTTTGGGAACTGTGAGATCGTCCTGACCCGGTCGTGGTACCTGACTCAGTGGCAGAACTCCTGGCCACTACTGACAAAGTGGGTGCAGGGGATTCCTCTCAGGGCTCCCCGGGTTTTCCTCTATCGGTTTTGGCAGGAGAACTGGAGGAGTCTGAGGAAGTCCCCACCACCAGTAGAGCTGGACAGCCGTCTGCTGAATCCGAGCCTACGTTGGAGTTTGCTGACCTTAATGTGCACAAAGAAAATTTTGGTACTGAGCAAAGAAAAGACCAGACCCTTGCCCGGGCCTGGGAAAATGTAACAGTGATTAATGAGGTACCTGTCGAACCAGGGGACAGGCCCCGTTTTCCTTATTTCAGCAGCAGTGAGGATTTACTGTATCGTGTATGTAAAATGAATGATGAACTGGTTGAACAGTTGGTGGTCCTTAAGCCATACAGACAGGTGGTGTTGGAACTTGCCCATGGGCACTTGCTAGGAGGCCATTTAGGGGTTGAAAAAACGACTGAAAGGGTGTTGCGTAGGTCTTACTGGCCCGGGGTACAGAAATATATTGAGAATTATTGTCAATCCTGTCCTGTGTGTCAGATATCAGCCCCACTACCCCACTTCCGTAGTCCTTTAGTGCCATTACCTATTATTGAAGTGCCCTTTGAGAGGATTGCCATGGACCTTGTAGGTCCACTCCCCAAGTCTGCCCGGGGTCATCAGCATATCCTAGTAATCATGGATTATGCTACCCGTTACCCTGAAGTGGTTCCCTTACGCACCGCTTCTGCTAAAAACATTGCCAAAGAGCTGTTTATGGTGTTCAGTCGGGTGAGCATCCCTAAAGAAGTCCTTACAGACCAGGGCACTCCATTTATGTCGCGAATAACTAGGGAGCTCTGCAAGTTGTTTAAGGTGACACAGTTGCGAACCTCAGTGTACCATCCTCAAACGGATGGCTTGGTGGAACGCTTCAATAAGACGTTAAAGAGCATGTTAAAAACAAGGATGGGAAAAACTGGGACTTCCTGATACCATACTTGATGTTTGCCATCAGGGAAGTTCCCCAGTCCTCTACGGGGTACTCTCCATTTGAGTTGCTTTATGGGAGACACCCTCGGGGACTTTTAGACATAGCCAAAGAAACTTGGGAGGGAGAGCAGACACCCCATAAAAGTGTCATTGAGCACATGGCTCAAATGCAGGAGAGGATTGCAGCAATCATGCTGATGGTAAAAGAACACTTACTGCAGGCCCAGGCAGCCCAACAGAGAATATACAACAGGGGGGCCCAACTCTGGATGTTCTCACCTGGTGACCGTGTCCTGGTGTTGGTTCCTACTGTTGAGAGCAAGTTCCTGGCTAAGTGGCAGGGTCCCTTTGAAGTAATTGAAAGAGTTGGGGAAGTCAACTACAAGGTGTATCAACCAGGAAAAAGGAAGCCTGAGCAGGTTTACCATGCAAACCTGTTAAAGCCCTGGAAGGATAGACTGGCGTTAACTGCGAGGTCCATCCCGGTAACGCCCAAGGGTAATGAGCCCCCTCTGATTCCTGAGGTCACAATTCCAGATACCTTGTCATGTTCCCAAAAAAAGGAAGCTAGAGAGTTCCTGATAAGGAATAGAGAGAAATTTTCAGAGTTACCTGACATGACTTCAGCAGTTCAGCATGATATTGTTACTGAACCTGGCGTACGTGTCAAGCTCAAACCGTACAGAATTCCTGAAGTGAGGAGAAAAGACATCAGCAATGAAGTTAAAAGAATGTTGGAGCTAGATGTTATTGAGGAATCCAATAGTGACTGGTCTAGCCCCATCGTGTTAGTGCCAAAACCGGATGGCACTTGGAGGTTCTGTAATGACTTCAGGAAGCTTAATGCAGTGACAAAATTTGACACATACCCAATGCCCAGAGTAGACGAACTTATAGACCAACTTGGCAAAGCTCGCTATATTACTACTTTGGACTTGACAAAAGGGTATTGGCAAATACCCCTGACTGATAGCGCCAAAGAGAAGACTGCATTAGTGACCCCGGAGGGTTCATTTCAATATAAAAAAATGCCTTTTGGGTTGCAAAATGCCCCCGCGACATTTCAGAGGGCCATGGATAGGACCCTAAGACCCCACCGACGATATGCAGCAGCCTATTTAGATGTCATAGTCGTATATAGCACTGACTGGGAGTCTCACTTGCCTCGTGTCCAGGCTGTCCTTGATTCTCTCTTCAAAGAAGGTTTTACAGCAAATTTAAAAAAATGTGCCATTGGTCTAGAGGAAGCCAAGTATTTGGGCTACACTATTGGCCGTGGTGTCATAAAACCTCAAGTGAGTAAAATAGAAGCCATCCAGGAGTGGCCACGTCCTGCAAACAAGAAGCAGGTCAGGGCCTTTCTTGGCATTGCGGGGTATTATAGAAGATTTATTACAAATTTTGCAACTATAGCTGCCCTTCTGACAGACCTGACGAAAGGTAAAGACTCTGTAATGGTGAAATGGATCTCAGTAGCAGAGGAGTCTTTCCAAGTCCTGAAGAAGGCTCTTTGTACACAGCCAGTACTGTACTCCCCCGATTTCTCCAAAGATTTTTTGGTTCAGACGAATGCGTCTGATGTTGGTATCGGGGCAGTACTATCGCAGGTACACAATGGGGAAGAACACCCTGTGGTATACCTAAGCAGAAAGCTCAATGACCATGAGAAAAAGTATGCAGTCATTGAAAAGGAATGTTTAGCCATAAAGTGGGCCGTGGATGCGCTCAGATACTATTTGTTAGGGCGCCAGTTTGAGTTAGTAACTGACCATGCTCCCCTGAAATGGATGGCCCAAAAGAAGGAGACTAATAGATGGGTGAAGCGGGGGTTTTTGGCTCTACAGGATTACTCCTTCACCATAAAACACAGGCCAGGTGTTGAGATGGGGAATGTAGATGCCCTGTCCCGTGTTCACTCCTGTTGGGCCACAGGTGTTCCAACCCTGGGGTTGAAACAAGGGGGGAGGATATGTAGCAGAGCATCCCAGAGAGAGCCAGGAAAAGTCCTGTTCGGGGTTTATACATCTCACAGGCTCCTCTCGTACACGTTCCGAAATCTCTGATCCATAGTCCAGTTCAGGTCTTGGTCCTCTTCCCCAGGCTAATTTAAGCTCACCTGAGCAGACAGCCTTGGCTCTCTGCCTGGGACATATACACAAAGTTGGTCTGTGAAGAGAGTAAGGTTGATAAAAGCTGTTAAGCAGTTTTTGTGGAGACTGACAAGTGTTAGGCTTGTTCAGCCTGGTAATGAGGGCCTGCAGATTGTACAGTTAGAGTCGTGACACGACTAGGATTTGTGTTTTGCTACTTTGCCCTTTATTTTGTTTTCTGGAACACTGTACAGCACCTGTATATGGACTTGTATATAACACAAATAAACACTGCACTGTTTGTCACTTCATCTCTGGATTTGGTATCTGTGCCTGAGAAACTGCTCATCCCAGGGAGCTTTATACCTGTTACCTGTCCCCCAGGTTACTATATATATATATATATATATATATATATATATATATATATTTTTTTTTTTTTCTTACTGTGTGTATATGTCAACCCCAATGATCAGGTCAAATAAACATAATTAGATAAGTGGATAACTACATCTACCAATTACCCCAACAAAAGCTTTTTGAAATATCTTCATAGTAGAAGTCACTGCTAACCTGCTTTTTATTTGTTGCCAAAAAAGAGTGGTCCTGGCAGCTCCCTCAGTGTGTGTCCAAACAAAATGGGACCACACACCCCAAACCTACTCTGCTTCCTGGCTCCCAGCCTCACAGTGTAATTTAGGCAGCAATTATAGTTTTGTAAAACTGTAAGCAATTTCAAACAGTGGCAATTTTTGGTTTGCCCATCCTCCAGACACATAGACTGATTTGGCATTAGGATGTGGATAAGCCCCTAGCCTTGTTTGCTCTGCTTGAAACATAGAACAGTATTTGTCAACATTTTACGGTAAATTACCCCTACAGGTCTAAAAAAATTCCTATGTACCCCTGTCTCAAGAAAGTTTCAAGCAGGCCAGGCCAAGCCAGGGTCCCCCCCTAGATTCCTCTTTAGAGCAGACCAGGCCAGGGTCCTCCCATAGACCCCCCTTTAGAACAGGCCAGGGTCCCCTATATAGACACCCCTTTAGAGCAGGCCAGGGCAGTTCCCCTATAGATCCCCCCCTTAGAGCAGGCCAGACCAGGACCCCCCATAGATCCAATTTAGGGCAGACCAGGCCAGTGTCCCCCATATAGATCCCCTTTAGAGTAGGCCAGGGTCCCCCATATAGATCCCCCATTAGAGCAGGTCAGGGTGGGTCCCCCATATAGATCCCCCATTAGAGCAGGTCAGGGTAGGTCCCCCATAGATCCCTCTTTAGAGCAGGCCAGGGCAGGTCCCTGTCAGGGCTGGGCTCAGCTCTTGCTTCTCTGAGCTGGCCGCTCAGCTGTCGGCTAATTGCCAGCTTCTATCTCTCCACTGTGACTCACCTGTTGATGATATCCTGCTCGTCAGTCCTGGTTACTTAAGCCGTCCAGTCTAGATCTTTTCTGCCTTCGCTTTGTTTACATCTTTAGAGATGCTCTCCTGTGTTCCTGTTAAAGATTTGCCTGGCTGACGTTCCTTCTGGCTCCAATCCCTGCTTGTTGTTCTACTACGCTGATCTCTGGCTCCCTGATGTTTTGGCTTGTCTGACTATCCGTTCAGATTTCTGAACTTTGATTTATGGTTTCCCCCATGGATCCCCCTTTAGAGCAGGCCAGGCCAGGGTCCCCCCTATAGATCCTCCTTTAGAGCAGGCCAGGACAAGTCCCCCATAGATCCCCCTTAAGAGCAGGCTGGGTCAGGGTCCACCATAGATCCCCCTTTAGAGCAGTCCAGGGTCCCCCAAAGATCCCCCTTTAAAGCAGGCCATGCCAGGGTACCCAACAGATCCCCATTTAGAGCAGGATTCCCATAGATTCACCTTTAGAGCAGGCCAGGCCAGGGTCCCCCAAAGATTCCCCTTTAAATCAGGCCAGAGAATAGATCCCTATTTAATTTTCTTACTCATTTTCTCACCTGAATATACTAGAATATATTTGGTTGAATCCTGCAGCACCACAGTCCAGGCTCTCCAGCCTCTCCCCCTTCAAAGAATATGTTATGTATATATTGCCCACTCCTTCTCCTCGGCTCAGGCTGCCTGTTCTCTGGTTCTGCTGCCCTGGGCAGACACTGCACAGCTAACAGGGACAGGTGTGACCTGAAATCTGTGGACTGCAACAGAGTGTACCAAACACAGATAAGTGTAAATAATATGATTGATTAAAAGATAAGTGAACAACAAAGACAACGCACCTCCAATACAGTAAATAATGTAACCCAAGCAGTGAACCAACAACCAGTGAACACAAAAACCAACGACAATCTAAAACCAATATATACAGAGCATGGGATAACCAAATCATAATCTTACCAGAGCCAGGGTCAAACACGGGAGATCAAGCAGAGGGTAGCTGGGAACAAGACAAGAGTCCAGCAACAGGAGACGGATGCAGGCTTCAGGAACACAGGAACACAGATTAGGGGCACAAGGAGAAAATACCAAAGCAAAATGTAATAGCATTCATCAGGTTTAAATACACATCCTGCAATCAGCGTCAGGTAATGTCTGATTGCAGGGGAGGATTTCAGCTCCTGACTGCCGAGAGACACCAGCTGGTGTACACTGGAATTGCAGCCTAAATATCTGGGAGCACAGTGCAGCCAGCAGGTGAACCTTCTCCCAACCATCAGCCTCCAACTGCTGAGAGACACCTGCTGGTGGACACCGGAACTGCAGCCCATAGATCTGGGAGCCACAGTGCCACCAGCATGTGAAACCTTTCCTGACAGTACCCCCCCCCCCCCCAAAAAAAAAACAGCCATAGCTGAAAGAGTCCAGAGAGAAAATGTCTCATAAGCCTAAGGAGAGCCGGGTTCCAAATAAGAAGCTTTGCTGCCGGGATCCAAAAAGAAGCTAGATGTTGAATCACCTAGGTCTGGTAACTGACTAGGTACCCCACAGCTGGGGCTAGGCAACTGATTAGATATCCTGTCGGCCAGATTCTTAGAAGCATAAGACATTTGATACCTCAAAACAGTAGGCATCCCAATGCTGGGGTAACATGGGTAATTTTCAAATTTAGCCCTGGGGTCATGTGACAACACCAAAACTCTGAAATCGGAATGTCTGGTTACAATCATGTAGCTTGCCTGATCTCCAGGACTCTAGATTTCCCCAAGGCACTGGTTACCCGACACGGGTAACCTAATGCAACTGGAGTTGTGACAATCGCATCTGGGTTTGACAAGGCACTAATGGTGCTGGGCAGTGGGCAGAGGCACATCAGGCTGGGCAGCGGGCAGAGGCACATGAGGCTGGGCAGTGGGCAGAGGCATATCAGGCTGGGCAGAGACACATCAAGCTGGGCAGCAGGCCAAGGTACATCAAACTGGACAACGGACTGAGACACATCAGGCTGGACAATGGACTGAGACACATCAGGCTGGACACCGGGCACCAGATCATCAGGGTAGACGGTGGGCACTGGGTCATCAGGCAGACAGCCGACACTGGATCATCAGGATGGACAGCGGGCACTGAATCATCAGGATGGACAGCAGACACAGGAACATCAGGCTGGACAGCAGGCACTGGAACATCTGGCTGGACAGCAGGCACAGGAACATCAGGCTGGACAGCAGGCACAGGAACATCAGGCTGGACAGCAGGCACTGGAACATCAGGCTGGACAGCAGGCACTGGAACATCAGGCTGGACAGCAGGCACTGGAACATCAGGCTGGACAACAGGCACTGGAACATCAGGCTGGACAATGGGAACTGGATCTTCAGGGTGGACATTGGGCACTGGAACCTCAGGCTGGACAGTGGGTACCAGAACATCAGGCTGGAGCGGGTACTGGAACATCAGGCTGGACAGTGGGCACCGGAAACATCAGGCTTCGATAGTGGGCGCCAGAACATCAGACTGGACAGCAGGCAGAGGGTTGGCAAAGTCAGGTGGGCCATCAGTTTCAGGACCATCAAAGGCTAGCCTAACGCAACTGCCAATTATAGAGGCATGCTGGAGCAGATCGGCTGGCATGGAGGCCGGGTGGAGCAGATCAGCTGGTGTGAAGGCAGGCTGGAGCAGATCAGCTGGCATGGAGGCTGGCTGGTGCAGATCAGCTTGCGTGGAGGCAGGCTGGAGCAGATCAGCTTGCGTGGAGGCAGGCTGGAGCAGATCAGCTTGTGTGAAGGCAGGATTGGATAGTGGCAGAATTGTGCGGGTTGGGAAAAAACTTGTTTCTTTTTACGTTTAGCCACTGCAGCGTTGTATGTAAACGCAGGGCTGTAAGTAGGGGATGCTGCTGGTGGAAGAAAAAAAGCTGGAGAATGGTAAACAAGAGGGAGCAGATTTTTGTGGGATGGCTGCAGATAGCGGAAAAGAGGTAAATGTGTTGAATGCAGGGAAGGTGTCAGGTGGGAACACGGTGCTTATACTTAGTTGGCAGCATGGTATACTGGGCTGCAACTACGGTTGCTGTGGGTGATGGAGAAAGAGACATCTGAGCAGGCAGGTCTCGGGTAGCAGGAATGGGCTGTTGCAATCTGACTGAGGCTAAGTGCAATATATCTGACCATGCATGTAGTAAAGGTTGAACAAAATTTGTCTTACACCCTGCCTGTCTGATCAGAGACTGCACTGCATTATTACACTCCAATAACACCTGCTGGGAACATGATGAATAGCGCTCAAAGAAATAAACAGTGTCATCCTCCAATAACCACACCAGAGATTCTACCTGAGCTATACTGAAGGGGTGAGAAAAGTAATCACAGCCTTTAGCAGTATTGGATAAAGCTAACTCTGCATAAACCTGAAACAAAGGTTGAACAACTCCAAACAAGGTACTGCCCTGATCAACTAGGAAATTATCAAGTTGGATACATTCTAATAGCTGGTCACTGGTTCACTCCTTCAATATCTGGTAGCGGTATTCATTATCCTCTGTCATCAGCAAAGAAAAATAAATAACCTCCTCCGGATGCATTTTCCCCCAAATGGCAGAACCAAGATGGCTTCCCTGTGCAGCCACATCCAGTCAGGACTGGCCTTGGTATTATATCAGGGACCGGTGTGACCAGAAATGTGTGGACTGCAGCAGATTGTACCAAACACGGGTAAAGTGTAAATAATATGATTTATTAAAAGATAAGTGAACAACAAAGAAAACACACCTCCGATACAGTAAATAGTGTAACCCAACCAGTGAACCAACAACCAGTGAACACAAAACAAACACCAGTCTAAATCCAATATGTACAGAGCATGGGATAACCAAATCGTACCAGAGCCAGGGTCAAACACGGGAGATCAAGCAGAGGGGAGCTGGGCACAAGGCAGGACAGGGAAAGAGAACCAGGAGACAGACTGAGTTGGTAGGAAGAAATCAGGCTGCAGGATCAGGGTCAGGGTCAGAGTTCAGGAACAGGAGACAGGATGCAGGCTTCAGGAACACAAATCAGGGACACAAGGAGAAAATGCCAAGGCAAAGTGTAATAGCATTCACCTGGTTTAAATACAACTCCTGCAATCAGCATCAGGTGATGCCTGATTGCAGGGGATGAGGTCAGCTCCTGGCTGCCGAGAGACACCCGCTGGTGGACACTGGAACTGCAGCCTAAATATCTAGGAGCACAGTGCCACCAGCAGGTTTATCCTCTCCCAACCACCAACCTCTGACTGCTGAGAGACATCCGCTGGTGGACACTGGAAATGCAGCCCATAGATCTGGGGCCACAGTGCCACCAGCAGGTGAAACCTTTTGCTGACAACAGCACAGTCCCTCCTAGACAGTCCCACAGATCACTCTGCACGCAGGACTCCATGACCACTCCACTTCAGCGGGTGGTGCTGCCCAGATCTACATCTCCAATACACAGGAGGGAGGGACTGGAGCCAAGTGGCTGAGATATTGCATTGGGGTGAGGGAGGGATGGTCTCAGTGCGCAACACGAAGCGGCACTCGGGAGAATGGGTCAGGGGGGCTTTTTTTGTGTGGGGGCCTAGGCCAAGACACAGCACTGGGGTACCCCTTGCACTTGGTGCACGTACCCCCCAGTGGTACATGTACCACAGGTAACCCTGTAATAGAAGACAGTTTACCCTTATCTGCTAATTTTACATGTCAATCTAATCAGTGTTGATGGGGGAATGTCTCCTGCAGTGTTCTGCACAGGGAGCCTTCCCAGCCGGCAGGACACAATGATTACTGCTAGTGACTATAGCCACCAGCAAAATCTGACAGGCTGTACCCAAATCCATCAATGGATCGACTTGGGTACAATCAGCCTGCCTACACATGGATTGAATCTCAGCCGGGCCCTGCTGTATGGCTGGCTACAGGTTTAAAGGCAGCTAACTGATTTATCAAATTTTTGATCCCAACATGAAAAGACTCTATCTGCAGTTTTCTGGCCGTTCGCTTAACACCTGAATATGAGTGCATTCTGCGCTCCTGATTGGACAAAGCCTGTGTCCAAATATACAGTATCCTACAAAAGTGAGTACACGCTCACATTTTTGAAAATATGTTATTATATCTTTTCATGTGACAACACTGAAGAAATGACACTTTGCTGCAATGTAAAGTAGTGAGTGTACAGCATGTATAACAGTGTAAATTTGCTGTCCCCTCAAAAAAACTCACACAGCCATTAATGTCTAAACCACTGGCAACAAAAGTGAGTACAGCCCTAAGTGAAAATGTCCAAATCGGGCCCAAAGTGTCAATATTTTGTGTGGCCACCATTATTTTCCATATCAAGGAGCTGGTAGATGTTAGGCCGCGTACACACGCGGGGACTGTTCGCTGAAACTGTCCGCTGAAACCAAGTTTCAGCGGACAGTCCGCTCGTGTGTGGGCTTTCAGCGGACAGTTTCAGCGAACAGTCCGCTGAACAAGGTTTTTCGGAAATTCCGAAAAACTGTCCGCTGAAACCTTGTTTCAGCGGACAGTCCCCGCGTGCGTAGGCTTGTTCGTCAAACAAAGTTGCGCGCATGCTCAGAAAGGATTTTCACGCCGAAAGTTATAATGCAGTGTATAGGATGTCGTATTTTTCGTCCCGTCGTACGTGCCGTTCACGTCATCGCGCACGGTTTCAGCAAACTGTTCGTCCGTCGTGTGTGGCTATGTCCGTCCATGCTAATTTTGAGCGGACTGTTTGCCGAAACTGTTTGACGGACAAAGTTGGGCGAACAGTCCCCGCGTGTGTACGCGGCCTTAGAGACCTTGCGCTTCTCTGCCTTCTGTTTGAGGATGCCCCACAGATGCTCAATAGGGTTTAGGTCTGGATGCTTGCCCAGTCCATCACCTTTACCCTCAGCCTCTTTAGCAAGGCAGTAGTCGTCTTGGAGGTGTGTTTGGGGTCGTTATCATGTTGGAATACTGCCCTGTGGTCCAGTCTCCAAAGGGAGGGGAGCATGCTCTGCTTCAGTATGTCACAGTGAATGTTGGCATTTATGGTTCCCTCAATGAACTGTAGCTCCCCGGTGCGTGTAGCACTCATGCAGCCCCAGCCCCAGACCATGACACTCCCACCACAATGCTTGACTGTGGGCAAGACACACTTGTCTTTGTAGCTGGTTGCTGCCACACACACACTTGACACCATCTGAACCAAATAAATTTATATTGGTCTCATCAGACCACAGGACATACAGTGGTGTGAAAAAGTGCTTGCCCCCTTCCTCATTTCCTGTTCCTTTGCATGTTTGTCACACTTAAGTGTTTCGGAACATCAAACCAATTTAAACAATAGTCAAGGACAACACAAGTAAACACAAAATGCAATTTGTAAATGAAGGTGTTTATTATTAAAGGTGAAAAAAAATCCAAACCATCATGGCCCTGTGTGAAAAAGTGATTGCCCCCTAAACCTAATAACTGGTTG
The DNA here is from genome assembly GCF_037356315.1 of Lithobates pipiens. Taxonomy (NCBI): domain Eukaryota; kingdom Metazoa; phylum Chordata; class Amphibia; order Anura; family Ranidae; genus Lithobates; species Lithobates pipiens. The sequence continues at coordinate 287,467,407 of NW_027507764.1, forward strand.
GGCCACCCTTAGCAGCAACAACTGCAACCAAGCGTTTGCGATAACGTGCAATGAGGCTTTTACAGCGTCCTGGAGGAATTTTGGCCCACTCATCTTTGCAGAATTGTCCTAATTCAGTTACATTAGAGGGTTTTCGAGCATGAACTGCCTTTTTAAGGTCATACCACAACATCTCAATAGGATTCAGGTCAGGACTTTGGCTAGGCCACTCCAAAGTCTTCATTTTGTTTTTCTTCAGCCATTCGGTGGTGGACTTGCTGGTGTGTTAAGGATCATTGTCCTGCTGCAGAACCCAAGTTCGTTTCAGCTTGAGTACACGAACAGATGGTCGGATATTCTCCTTCAGGATCTCTTGGTAGACAGCAGAATTCATAGTTCCTGTTATCACGGCAAGTCTTCCAGGTCCTGAAGCAGCAAAACAGCCCCAGACCATCACACTACCACCACCATATTTTACTGTTGGTATAATGTTCTTTTTATGAAATGCAGTGTTCCTTCTACGCCAGATATACTTGGACACACACCTTCCAAAGAGTTCCACTTTTGTCTCATCGGTCCACAGAATGTTGTCCCAAAAGTCTTGGGGATCATCAAGATGTGTTGTGGAGAAATTGAGGCGAGCTTTGATGTTCTTTTTGCTCAGCAGTGGTTTTCTCCTTGGAACTCTGCCATGCAGGCCATTTTTGCCCAGTCTTTTCCTGATGGTGGAGGCATGAACGCTGACCTTAACTGAGGCAAGTGAGGCCTGCAGTTCCTTGGACGTTGTTGTGGGGTCTTTTGTGACCTCTTGGATGAGTCGTCGCTGCGCTCTTGGGGTAATTTTGGGCGGCCGGCCACTCCTGGGAAGGTTCACCACTGTTCCATGTCTTCGCCATTTGTGGATAATGGCTCTCACTGTGGTTCGCTGGATTCCCAAAGCTTTGGAAATGGCTTTATAACCCTTTCCAGACTGATAGATCTCAATTACTTTCTTTCTCAATTGTTCCTGAATTTCTTTGGGTCTCGGCATGATGTGTAGCTTTTAAGGATCTTCTGGTGGACCTTACTGTGTCAAGCAGCTCCTATTTAAGTGATGCCTTGATTGTGAACAGGTGTGGCAATAATCAGGCCTGGGTGTGGCTAGAGAAATTGAACTCAGGTGTGGACAACCACAGTTATAGTATGTTTTAACAAGGGGGGCAATCACTTTTTCACACAGGGCCATGATGGTTTGGATTTTTTTCACCTTTAATAATAAACACCTTCATTTACAAATTGCATTTTGTGTTTACTTGTGTTGTCCTTGACTATTGTTTAAATTGGTTTGATGTTCCAAAACACTTAAGTGTGACAAACATGCAAAGGAACAGGAAATGAGGAAGGGGGCAAACACTTTTTCACACCACTGTAGTTCCAGTAATCCATGTCCTTAGCCTGCTTGTCTTGAGCAAACTGTTTTCATGCTTTCTTGTGCATCATCTTTAGAAGAGACTTCTTTCTGGGATGACAGCCATGCAGACCAATTTGATGCAGTGTATAGTCTGAGCACTGACAGGCTGACCACTACCCCTTCAACCTCTGCAGCAATGCTGGCAGCACTCATACGTCTATCATACGTCTATTTTCCAAAGACAACCTCTGGATATGATGCTGAGCATGTGCACTCAACTTTTTTGGTTGACCATAGGGAGGCCTGTTCTGAGTGGAACCTGTCCTGTTAAACCACTGCATGGTCTTGGCCACTAAGGATGAGCCGAACACCCCCCAGTTCGGTTCGCACCAGAACCCTGTGAACAGACCTAAACCTCGTGTGAACTTTAGAACCCTATTAAAGTATATGGGACTCGAACGTTCAAAATCTAAACTGCTAATTTTAAAGGCTAATATGCAAATTACTATCCTAAAAAGTGTTTGGGGACCTGGGTCCTGCCCCAGGGGACAAGTATCAATGCAAAAAAAAGTTTTAAAAACTGAATTTTTTTCAGGAGCACTGATTTTAATAATGATTAAAGGTAAACTATAAAAGTGTAATATTCCTTTACATTTTGTACCTGGGGGTGTCTATAGTATGGCTGTGAAGGGGCGCATGTTTCCCGTGCTTAGAACTGTCCCTGCAAGTGTCATTTCTGCAGAAAAAAAAGTCATTTTAAATCACTCGCGGCTATAATGAATTATCGGCTCCTGTAATACAGAGAACACTCATTGAAAGTCATTGATAAAAATAAAAAAAAGCGTGGGGTTCCCCCAAATTCAATTACCAGGCCCTTCAGGTCTGATATGGATATTAAGGGGAACCCCGCTTCAAATTTTAAAAAACATTTACGTGGTGTTCCCCGTAAATATCCATACCAGACCCTTCAGGTCTGGTATGGATATTAAGGGGAACCCCGCATCAAATTAAAAAAAAAATTGACATGGGGTCCCCCTAAAAATCCATACCAGACCATTTATCCGACCATTTACTGCAGGCCGCGGGAAAAGAGGGGGGGCAAGAGAGTGCCCCCCATCCTGAACCGTACCAGGCCACATGCCCTCAACATTGGGAGGATGCTTTGGAAGGTCTGGGACCCCTCAAAGCACCATGTCCCCATGTTGATGGGGACAAGGGCCTCATCCCCACAACCCTGGCCAGTGGTTGTGGAGGTCTGCTTGCAGGGGGCTTATCAGAATCTGGAAGCCCCTTTTAACAAGGGGACCCCCAGATCCCCCCCCTATTTGAAACTGTAAGGGGGTACAAAAGTACCCCTACCATTTCACAAAGTAAGTGTAAAAAATAGTTAAATAAGACAAACACACTTTTGAAAAATTCCTTTATTAAAAATAAAAAAAATTAAAAAAAGATTCCAGCGATAGTAATCCACTCTTGCTATCCAGCGATGGATGATCATCTCCCCGGGGTCCAGCAATGTCTGATCTGATCCAGCGCAGCGTATCCATCCATCTTCTGTCTCCACGAAGGAGACACTGCGGGATCCCGGCGGCCTGACGTTTGTTATACGCGGAGGGCGGGGGCCACCCCTCACCTGACCCCGCCCCCCTCTGACACGATTGGGGAAGCCGGGCTTCCCCAATGACATGTGGGTGACCCCGCCCCTCTCTGATGTAACGGAAACCTGCGTTACATCGAAGGGGGGCGGGGTCACCCATACGTCATTGGGGAAGTCCCTCACTAGCTTCACAGACCCCCAAAGCATCCTCCCAATGTTGAGGGCATGTGGCCTGGTACAGTTAAGGAGGGGGGGCGCTCTCTTGTCCCCCCCTCTTTTCCTGCGGCCTGCCAGGTTGCATGCTTGGATAAAGGGTCTGGTATGGATTTTTAGGGGGGCCCCCACGTAAATTTTTTTGCAGCTCAGTTTCAGGGTCTTGGCAATCTTCTAATAGCCTAGGCCATCTTTATGTATTCTTTGCCATGAGGTGTCATGATTAACTTCCGGTAACCAGTATGAGAGCGATAAAACCAAATTTAACACACCTGCTCCCCATTCACACCTGAAGCATGACTCCGGGGAGGGAAAATGGCTAATTGTGCCTAATTTGGACATTTTCACTTAGGGGTGTACTCACTCTTGTTGCCAGTGGTTTAGACATTAATAGCTGTGTGTTGAGTTATTTTGAGGGGACAGCACTCTACACTGTTATACAAGCTGTATGCTCACTACTTTACATTGTAGCAAAATATAATTTCTTCAGTGTTGTCATGGGAAAAGATATAATAAAATATTTACAAAAGGGGTGTGCTCACTTTTGTGAGGTACTGTATATGGACCTAACTATATATATATATATATATATATATATATATATATATATATACATACATACACAGCAGGTAAAATAAATATTAAACGTCGCCTTTTTTTATAGGTAAATATATCGCTAATGGCGCTATTGACACAAAATTTTCATCACATGTGGAGGAGGAACTTGACTGGCCTGCACAGAGTCCTGACTTCAATCCCATAGAATACCTTTGGGATGAATTTGAGCGGAGACTGCAAGCCAGGCCTTCTCGTCCACATCAGTGCCTGACACACTCCTAAATTTTGTGGACAGCCTTCCCAGAAAAGTTGAAGCTGTTACATCTGCAAAGGCTGGGCCAAATCAATATTGAACCTAATAACCTAGTGTAGCACTGACTCCCGAAGGAGCAGCTGGTTTGAGTTGGGCTTGCACTCTGGTAATAACACCCCACTAACTTGGCTCTCTATCTCCTTGACACAGCTGTGGTGCAATACAATACAGTACAATATAATACAATGCAAGGTACCTGTATTATTATTTTTTATTTTTTTTAAATTAATGTTTATTGAAGAAAAGAAGCATGCACAATAACATAAAAGACAATACGTGAACCAGCACACGGGACAGTCGTATTACATTATCAGCAACTATGGTTCAAGGCAAGGAACCGCCCATAAGGGCCAAAACAGCAGAAGTAGTACAGTAACATGAACCACCGGTAAGATTCCAAAGTCACATGGCTAAGTGATCACTACGAATCACAGCTGCTGGAACCATCAAACCTCTGCGGCAATAAAAGTACATCCCTCTCTTCCAGTTTTGAGAAAAGAAGCACAATAGATGGAGATGGAGAAAGAAAAAAGAAAAAAAAAGGGCAGGAAGTAAAGAATATAGAAAAGGGTGGGGAATGTGGGGGTGGGGGTGGGTGGGAAGGGGGGTCAGGTCCGCCTCTGATACCAGCTCCAAAATTACAGTAAGAACCTTAAGTGCTAAGATTACAATCATAGTGGTTGAGACATTATATCTGCATAGCTGGAAAAATATTTAAAGGCAACCCAACAGGCCCAAATTTTCTTTGCTAGCTCAGGTTTGCCACGGAGGGAGAGGGTCAGGTCCTCCATGTAATAAGTGTTATCCACGTTGAGTAACCAACGCCGGAGCGTAGGGATCTTCCTCCGTTTCCAAAATTGTGGGATGAGGGTTTTTGCGGCATTAAGAAGGTGGGGTGTAATTGATCTTTTATAAGGGCCTGTTGGCTTCCCCGTACAGTGGAACAAAACATACCAAGGATCATTAGGGACCTCCCATCCCTGGATCTCTTTGATCCAGTATAAAACCATTAGCCAGAATGGACGGATCCTCGGGCAATACCACCAAATATGAGGTAGCTCTCTCACCGCATTCCCGCCAACACAGTGGGGATGTCAGGGGGAAAAACCTATGTAATACCACAGGCGTGTAATGCCATCTGGTTAAAAGCTTATACGCCATTTCTGACGTTTTAGAAGATCCGGAGGATGTATGTGCCAAGGCAAGAATATGCGATTTTTGGGTCGGCGAGAGTTCCATTTGTAGATCCTGCTCCCAGTTGCGTAGAAATGTAGGGGTTCTGGTAGAAGTAAGGGACAGCAGTGCGTGATAGAAGTACGAGATTGGTTTCTCGGTTGGGTGAGTATCAGAAAATGCGGTTTCCAGAGGTGTAAGCTCAGCCAAGGAGCGTAAGGGTTTTGGGAGTGAATGAACAAAGGCCATTAATTGATGATGTTTCCAGCGGTCCATATAAGATATGGGAGATGCGCCCATGATGGTAGAGAGTGGTAAAATGCCGGAGGGGCCGGCAATTTGATGCAGGTAGAGTTTATTGCCCAGATGCCATGAGTGAGTTTGAGGGTCCATATTGCCTGGCGGGAAGTAATTGTGTCCTGTCAAGGGCATCAGAGGGGAATTATACGCCCATCCATGTGTCTTGCACAGAGAGTCCCATACCATCAAGGTCGATTGCGATAGCGGCGATGTAGTAGGCAAGAGAGTCCGGAATTTCCTCGGGATCCACATCAGCGTGGAAAGTTCAGTGCCACAGCGGTCTGTCTCTAGATTAACTCATAATTTAGTCTCCTTGCAGAATTTCCAATCAGAGAGCCTAGTCAACACAATGGAGCGGTAATAAAGCTTAAAATCTGGCACTGCTAGTCCTCCATCGCATTTAAGGCGGGTGAGGAGAGACCTAGGGAGTCTGGGTTTTTTCCTATTCCATATATATCTATACACCATAGAGGTCAAAATCGTAAAAAAAAAAACACCGGTATCCCGAATGGGATCATCTAAAGCATAAAGAGCACCCTGGGCAGCAAATTCATCTTGACCATCCCGATTCTACCCAGCCAAGAGTGTCGCAGCTGGGACCATTTCTGGATATCTGACCTAAGCGTGTTAAAGCGGGAGTCCGCCGGGACTCCGCATTTTTTTTTTTTTTAATCAGCAGCTACAAATACTGCAGCTGCTGACTTTTAAAATGGTGACACTTACCTGTCCAGCGCGCCCGCGATGTCGGCACCCGAAGCCGATCTTTAGATCGACACTCGGGTGCTGCCGCCGCCATCTTGGGTATGGGAATCAGGAAATGGAGCCTTTCGGCTTCATTTCCCGATTCCCTACTGCGCATGCGCGAGCCGCGCGGCGCAATCCGGACGGTCCCCGCTGCCTCTGGGAACTGTGTGTTTCCCAGCAGGCAGCGGGGCACTTGCGCAAAGGGGCGGGCAGTTGTGGAAAGGGGCGTAATCTACGCCCCTTTCCGCAGACAGCTATCCCGGAAGTGGGTGCAGTTACCTGGATTATCCAGGTAACTGCACCCCCCTCCCCCCTGAAAGGTGCCAATTGTGGCGCCGGAGGGGGGGGGATTCCGATGAGCGGAGGTCCATTTTAGGGTGGACCTCCGCTTTAAGTAGAGGTATGAGTAGAGTGAGGTGAATACCTAAATATTTCATAGATCTTGTCTGCCAGGTAAAGGGGTAGTTCCGTTTCAGGTGAGACACCTGTCGAGCGGGGACAGAAATACTTAATAGTTCCGATTTGGACATATTCATTTTAAAATTCGAAACTAAGCCTAGGCCGAGAATTCAGACATAAGATTAGGGAGGGTGATCAGCGGTTGTTGGATATAAAATAGTATATCATCAGCGTATGCTGCGTATTTGTGTTCTGTTTTGCCTATTGATATACCATGTATACTCGGGTTGCGCCTAATGAGGGAGAGAAATGGTTCTAGGGAGATCGCAAACAAAATTGGTGAGAGAGGGCATCCCTGGCGGGTACCATTGTACAAGGATAAGGGGTCACTAAGGGTGCAATTAATTCGTATTTGAGCAGTGGGTCGTTGGTATAAGGCCGATATTTGGGAGTGCAAAGAGGGGCCAATTCCTAGGTGCGTCAGCCTGTCAAACGCCTTCTCAGCATCTGTGGAAAGTAACAGGGTGGGCTGGGAAGTCCGCCGTACATACGCCATCAGGGAGAGTGTGCGCAGGGAGTTATCCCACGCTTCCCTACCCGGGATGAATCCCGTCTGGTCTTTCGAGATCCATTGTGGTATCAGGGGGAGCAGTCGGTTTGCAATAGCTTTAGCATAAATTTTTGCGTCAATGTTCAACAGCGAAATAGGGCGGTAACTCGCGCAATCACTGGGGTCTTTGCCCGCCTTGGGGATAACAGTAATGTGGGCATGGGTGGTTTCCGGACGCAGAGCTCCGCCGGTCAAGGTCACGTTAGCATAGTTGGTCAATTGAGGGATCAGTATGTCAGCGTACGATCGATAATAAGTCACCGTGAGGCCATCAGGCCCCGGGGCCTTGCCACAGGGATAACAGTAATGTGGGCATGGGTGGTTTCCGGACGCAGAGCTCCGCCGGTCAAGGTCACGTTAGCATAGTTGGTCAATTGAGGGATCAGTATGTCAGCGTACGATCGATAATAAGTCACCGTGAGGCCATCAGGCCCCGGGGCCTTGCCACAGGCCATGCCCATCATGGCACCCAGGAGCTCCGCCGATGTAAACTCACCCTCTAAGGAAGCCAGGACTTCCGCAGGGAGTGTAGGAAGGTCGGCACGGGCCAAGTATTCCCGGATAAGGTGCCCCCTTGTTTCCCCATCACTGATATCATGGTGCACCTGATACAGGCGTTGATAGAAGTCCCTAAACTTCTTGGCTATGTGGGGGGTGTCAAACACTTTGTCGATTCAAGGGCGGCGATCCTGGTCGGTGGTGCGTCGGGCATGGCCCGCTTTCTGCCATCCGTGGTCGGCCCCGCTTGGTAAAGGTGGGATGCCATCTTGCCAGCCAGGTAGATCCGGGACACTGATATTCAGGTCTTTGCAGAATCTGGCCAAATCTTCTGGGAAGCGAAGTATTGTGGTTCTGCCATCCTTAGAAGCAATCAGGGCCGCTGGAAAGCCCCATTTATATTTAATGGACGCCGCCCGGAGCAGTTCCGTAAGGGGACGCAGGGCCCTGCGTCTATCCAAAGTATCCCTTGCCAGATCGGGAAAAAAGGATAGCATCACCCCATCAAAATCGAATGGTGTGGAGCCCCTGGCCTTCTGCATGATCAGCTCCTTCTTGGGGTAATGGTGGACCCTGCAAATAACGTCTCGTGGAGTGTCAGCGGTGAGGTTGTGGGGCCGGAGAGCTCTATGCACCCGGTCTATCTTTAAAGGAGCACCCACCGCTCGCCCGAGGAGGCTGTTGAAAATGCCTCTGGCGGACGGTAAGAGGTCATCGTCCCCAGTTGCTTCAGGCAGGCCTCTAATCCGAACATTATTACATCTGTTGCGGTTCTCCTGGTCCTTGAGTTTGTAAAGGGTCGTTCGGTGAGCAATGGCAAGCTGACGGGTAGTCGCCTGCAAAGTCCTAATGGCGCTCGCATGCCGATCCAAGCGCTGCTCGGATTCTTCCACCCGCAGTAGTATTGTGACAGGTCCGATCGGACCGCGGAGACCTCCTTCTTAATGACCCGCTCTAAATTTAGCAGCATAGAGGCTAGGTCAGATTTGGTAGGCAGGTTGCTCACCTTAGTCGCCGCTCCGGCCGAACTAGGCAGGTCCTCCTCATCGCCCGAGTCCGCAGAAGATTCAGGCGAGTGCGGTCTCTGCTCCGGCCTATCGCAGGAGGCGGGGTCCACTCCCAGAGGCGCGCAACGTGGCGAGCGGCCTAGGCCGTCCTGTCCCTCCGCATCCTCGGGTTCCACGGAAAGGAACCGTTTAATTGACCCCGTAGAGGTATCTTGGGTAGGGACTTGCCCGTTCTCCGTCCCATCGTCAGGTGAGAAGGTTGCGAGAGGATCCGTGTAATTAGGCTAATTTAGTAGTGTCGGCCCCGGAGCTCACGGAGCACAGGACCGCTCTAGTGCATTGCCAGGCCACGCCCCCAAGGTACCTGTATTATAACCTCAGGATCCACTGGCTCCGCCTGCTGGGAGAAAACAGTACACCACACAACTGAATGCTTAAACAACAGTGTACTTTACTGTGAAAATATTCAAAGAGGTGATTACAGTAATTGCGCTGTCATCCCAACATAGGACGACAGTACAATGGGATTCACTACAAACAATATCAAACAATATACATGTAGATAAATACCGTGAGCTCCCCTTACTTTTTAAGCTATGCCTGAGATCTCACTTAAAGTACTTGGTCTTTGGTCTTCTTGTCTTCGCTAGCTAAAGTAATCCCTTGTGATTTGTAATCCACAGGTTAAAGTAAGTTAAGTTAAGGTGCTCCTGGTATAACTTCAGTACTTATACTACAAGGCTTGGGATGTCAGAATAGGTAGGCCTCAAGCCTGCTCAGTGTCAGTTGCTCTGCTCCTCCTCTAGAAACTATAACTATAAACTATAAATCTCAGTGAGGCCTGTGTATGAGTCTAAACTGTGGGCCGTAACCCGCTCACCGACTGGATCGGAGCTCAATGTAGTAAATTTGGTCTGGTCACTGCAGCTTGCTTCTCCGGCAGCTGTCCCCATCTCTCTGTTCCGCTCTGCTGGGTGAGCCTGGTTCTCCGCTGCTCAAATGAGTGTCTCTGGATCTCTCCAATCCACTCACTGTCTCTCTGGCACCTTCAGGTCACTCGCACAAACAAGCGAGGTTGCGCTCTGCAAATGGCCGTGGGCCCTGTCTCCCGGGAGGGCCTTCACACAGATCCTCACAGGCTGGCCATGCGATCCCAAGAGAGCTAAAATGGCCGCTCAGGGTCCTTTTTATGTCCTATCCAGCATTCACTGCTAGAGAAAGTGTTCATGGGTAGGTCATCAAGCCTCCTGGGTAAAAGGGTCAACCTTCTGATCAAAAACAACAGTCACTTCCTGTATACGTCTTTTGTGCTTTCTTCAAATCAGTAAACATTTAAGTTCGGTACCGGTATTTGTCTGCTAGATGGTGCCAAATACTAAGCCATAGAAACGTCCATAGACTTTTGATTATTATATGGAAACACACATTAATAAACAAGCATGTCAGGGCTACACTAATATTGTCTAAGACTGGGATGCCAGGTAATGTGCGCGTAAAAAGGCAATTACCCCAATACTTTTGACAATGTAGCGTGTGTGTGTATATGTATATATATATATATTATTATTTTTTTACACTGGAGAAGACATTTCTTCAGTGTATCACTGCACCAAAGATGGTAATATCCTTCTGAGTTAGAAGTCTTTCGTTATTTATATTGTTAGACATGTAAGGTAATTCCAGTACGGCGACTGACACATAGATATGCGCATGTGCATAGCATGACTAATAGAAATGTGCGTGGACTAATTGGTCATAGGAATGTGCATGCGCACGAGGGAGTGTGCGCGCATTCACAAGGGAGTGTGCCCACAATTTGTGGCCCCAGATGAGCTATTTAAGGAATGATCTTGCTCTTGCTCACTGTCAGTGCTAGCTTGTCTTCAGCTTTCCCTGTGTCCTGATTGTATCTTGTATCTGACTTGATGACTGGCTTGTTACTGACCAGATCCTGGATTCTGCTTGTACCTCTGCCCACATGTTCCTGACTTTGGCTTAATTCCTGACCATGGGTCCACCTATGCTTCTGTACCTCATTGCCCGCCTGCTACTGACTTAAGCTACCTCTGCGACCTTGCTCCTTATTCTGATTTAGCTTCATACCACTTTTGAGTGCCTGCTATGGCTGTCCTTCATAACCGCTCCAGTCATCGCAGTGTGTTCTTGCCTAAAGTTTGCTGAGAGCTTCAACAAATCACGCTTCCAGAACCTGCAGTACATGCGGAGTGCCCCTTTAGCCTTGGCTGGTCCAGTGTGTATTACATCTGCTCCTGGCCTGATGTTCTGCCTGACTTCTCAAGCATGCATCTCCTGCTGCAAGCTCTGCTAGCAACACCTGTCTGCACTCCTGTTCCTCCTGTCCATTGGCACCACCTGTTCCACTTTTAGTGGGGCCTGGGCTGGAGATACAAGAGAGGCCAACCTCGTCAAGTCTCCTACCAGTACGTGACAACACACTACAAATCAGGTTTAATATTTTTCTTTTTCTTTAGTAACACCGATTTCTAAAAAAAAAAACTTTTCCAATTAGAAAATCAGCTTCAGTGACATGTCATTTTTTTGTGGCATGTCTTTAACTAAACACCCCTTCACTGGCTTTTAAAGCATTAAACATCTTTGCTAAAGTGGAACACTAGACTGTGGAGCACTCTTTCAGCCTTTAGGTCGCATGAACAAAAGACATTGGGTATTTGTGCACTGGCTGCTATATATATATATATATATATATATATATATATATATATCTTTATAAGAGCACTCTTATCTGTCACTGCATTGCTCTAATTGGACAGGGGGGTGGTTGGCAGGTGGAACAAAGACAGGGGGTTAGTAGTGAAAGAAAAAAAGATGAGCCCACAGGCTCCAGACAGCCAAATATTCTGTCATATAGGAGACACAATGTAACATTGCCATAGATGCAGCCCATAAAAAGAAATATAGTTATCCCTGAAGAGTATGCCATACATTTATAATAATTACCAATTTGTTTCAATTTTTTTAGGATAAAAGTGATTAGCAAGATCCAATTTATGCAAGATACACGACCATGCAATTATTGATTACTGACGCACAGCCTCTGTGAACAGCTGTCACACTGGAAGCAGGTGTCTAATCCTTCATCCAACTCAATAATAATATATTGTTTCTCATTTGCAATGATGAAGGACTCACTCAGGTTCATGTGTTTAAGGTAAAGACAAGTGGGTGATGCAAATTTGACAACAGATGAGCTTTTTGAGCTCATACTGAATATTGAGAGAGAATATATTATAATTTCACTGCATATGTTCAGTATGACATGTATCAGACCTAAATAGATTTGCAAGCAGGAATAAATAAATTAGAGGGCATTACTAATTCAAATTTCCTCCACTAATAAAATTGAAATATGTTTTGTTTGTTGCCATTTTGTTCACATGCATTTGCAGTCAGTATTCTTTTTGAATTATTATTGTGATATTTATCCTTCTTTTATAAACGACTCACTTTTTTCATGCTGTTTGTGTCAAATTGCCATGCTTATATTTTATATATATGTAGTGCAACCCCCGAAGGAGCCATTAGGTAATTTTGGGTTCTCTATTCTGTACTTTAACTCCAAGAACAATCTCAGCCCCTCTGGCACACCAGGTTGAATAAAATCACTGTGAACACGTTAAGGCCGGTTTCACACTTGTACGACAAATGCTCCGATATTGGGAGCTCATGTCGCATGACGTGTGAAAATCTATGTTTCCCTATGAGAGCCATCTTAACTGGTCCAACTTTGAAAATGCTCCCTGCATAACTTTGGTCCGACTTTGATCCTACTTCAGCCCATTGAATATCACTGAAGTCAGATCAAAGTTCGGATTAAAGTCGGATCGCTGTCTTAAGTGATCCTACTTAGGCATGCGACTTGTGCTCTGATGATCTTGAAGGGGAACTCCATGGCAAATTTAAAATAAAACCTGGCATGAGTTTTCCCTCCAAGAGCATACCAGGCCCCTTGGTTTGGTATAGATTTTAAGGGGAATCCCCAAGCCGATAAAGCTGTGTATCCCCCCCCCCCCAAATCCATCTTCTCACTCTTTGTCCAGGTCTTGTCCGCTATCTTCTCCCTCTGTTCTTCTTCCGATGTTGACTCAACACTCTCTCCAGCTCTAATGCTGGGTGTGCAGTGTGCTACTACTTATATGACATCACCTGGTGACTCTGCCCCATGCCAATATAAGTAGTAGCACATGGTGCACCCAGCATTAGAGTAGGAGAGAGAGCGCAGAGTCAACATCAGAAAAACAGAGGGAGAAGACAGCGTACAAGACCCAGCAAAAGAACGAGAATATAGAGGCAGAAGACAGCGGACAGAGGGAGAAGAATAGGAGAGGGCTAGAAGACATCAGCGGAGAGCGGACAAGACCCGGAGAGGAGAGAAGAACCAGCAGAGGCAGAAGACATCAGCGGAGGAGGCAGAAGAGCCAGAGAGGGGAGAAGAGATTGTAAGAGACGACGGAGTTGCCTTAATAAATTACTATAAAAACATGTGTAATATGTTTTATTTTTTACACTTTTTTAAGGTGAATGGGTAGGGTTACAATGTACCCCATACTCATTCACATATGGTGGGGGGGCAGAATCTGGGGGCATCCTTGTTAAAGGGGGCTTACAGATTCCGATAAGCCCCTCCGCCTGATGACCTTGATAACCAATTGCCAGGGTTGTCAGGAAGAGGACCTTGTCACCATTAACATTGGGGCAAGTTGATTTGGGATGGGGTGGTATAGGGCCCTCCTGCCCCAAAGCACCCACCCCCCATGTTGAAGACATGCGGCCTGGTATGGTTCAGGGTGGGTGGCACTCGTTTGTCCCCACCCCCTTTCCTGACTTGCTGGGCTGTGTGCTCGGATAAGGGTCTGGTATGGATTTTGTAGGAACCCCCATGCCGTTTTTCGGCGTGAGAGGTCCCCTTAAAATCCAGACCAGACCAAAGGGCCTGGTATGCTCTTTGAGGGGGAACCCATGCCAGTTTATTTTTTTTAACATTTTTCGTGGAGTTCCCCCTAAAGATACATACCAGACACAGTGCCTGGCATTATTGGGGATCAAAGTCGGATCCCTGTTCATTGAAGTCGGAAGCATGTCGCACTTCAAGTCGCAAAGCAAAGTCGGATTCCAAAGTGGTATGACTTGTCTTGACCTGACTGTCATACCAGTGTGAACCCGGCCTTAAAAACGCAAGTGCAAAATATTGCACTTATATATATACTGGCTGTGGATTATTACTCGTAACACCCCCGTTTAGTGATAAACAAGCTTGACATATTATTATAGATTAGAATAAGTGGCAAATTAGAGCACAGTTGAACCTTAACACACAGTACCAATGCAATAGAAACAACAAACATCAATAGTTGGCAACTGTAGGTGCAAGAATAGGCTGCAACTATATGCTGGTAACACATGCACTAAGAGGGAGGGGAGAAGATTTATTGACTTTTCAACCCCCTCCTAGCCACAGACGCTATCAATCTGTAAAGAGGAAACAAGACAAACACATAGGCTCCATGCACACTGAAGCTCCAAAAAGCCTTTTCTGGATGCCAGATTGCTGGCAGAAAATGCTGGTTGAAAAACGTGCTTTTAACAGCGTTTGTACTAGCGTTTATGAGCGTTTATTAGCGTTAGCGTTTATGGGCATTTTCAATAAAAATACACAGAGGACACTCCAAAAATCCCACAGTGCATTCCAAACTCTCACAATGCATTGAAAAAATGGAATGCCAAACACTAATTAATGCGCGTTTATAAGCGTTTATCGGCGTTTGTCGGTTTTTGGCGGTGAAAAACGGCACTTTGAACGCAAATTTCTGGCGTTCAGAAAAAAGCCCATAAACTCCACTGCTCATTAAAGCCAAAAAACTTCCATGTGTGCATGGACACATAGGCTAACATAGAGTGGAGTTTATGGGATTTAAAAAAAAACGCCCAAACTCCAATAAACTGCAGTTTATGAGCTCCAGTGTGCATGGAGCCTTATTATATAGAGCAAGAGAAAGAGAAAAAATTAAGAAAAAGGCTTTTCTTGTATTTTTTCTTAATATTTATTGTTAGTAACATATTCAGGTACTATGTGCATAACTATATGAGTTATCAGGTTTTTTGTTTTTTTGTATATTAAAGTTGGACTTCTGTTTGTCAAAAAGCAATATTTTTTGTTTATGAAGCTTGGTTTTATTTATAAAGACGTTATATATCACAATGGCTAAATCTGTGTTTGCAGTGCATGTTCAAACCTTAATTCCATAAATAATAACATTATTAGATTTTTACTCCAGGAGTATATAATAAGTTTGGAAATTCTAGAGAAATTATTAAATAATGCATTACAATTTACCTAAACCTGTACGAACCTTAACACGCAGTACCAATGCAATAAAAACAACAAACATAAATACTTGGCAACTGTAGGTGCAAGAATAGGCTGCAACTATATGCCGGTAACGCAGGCACTAAGAGGGAGGGGAGAAGGATTATTGACTTCTCAAATCCCTCCTAGCCAGAGACACTATCAATCTGTAAAGAGGAAACAAGACAAACACATATTATATAGAGCAAGAGAGAAAGAGAAAAAAATTAAGAAAAAGGCCTTTCTTATATTTTTTCTTAATATTTATTGTTAGTAACATATTCAGGTACTATGTGCATGACTATATAAGTTATCAGTTTTTTTCTATTTTAAAGTTACACTTCTGTTTGTCAAAGAGCAATATTTTTTGTTTATGAAATTGGTTGTATTTATAAAGACGTTATATATCACAATGGCTACATTTGTGTTTGTAGTGCATGTTCAAACTTTAATACCATACATAATCAGTGATGTAAGTAACTGAGTAAAAATAAACGGAGTTACGTAAAGCAGTTACTTTAGAGGGTAACGAGTAATCTAACTGATTACTCTTCCCCTCATGGTAACTCAGTTCCCATTACTTGGGCAGAGTTACCTCAATTACATCTACCACCCAGGAGGCCCTGTCGTGGCCACGCTGCCTGGCATTTAATTCTGCCACGGGGAGGGGGGCTCTCGCCTGCTGAGCTGAGAAGAGGCTGAGGCTCAAAGAGACTGTCTTGACCACCCCATCCCGTCCTGCCTATCCAGGGACAGAGAATGTAGGGAGGCAGGGCGAACACTGAAAAATTAAGTCAGCTGACCAGCTGACACCAATCGAGTGAAGGGGAGGGTCTCTCTTTCCCCATGAGGAAAGGCTTCCCTGGAGGCATTCAAGTAAGTGACCGTCTGACGATTCGAATTGCAGTGCAATCGATCCATCCCAAGTCCTCTACCACCTCTGCTTCTTACTGATCCCGTCCCTACCCACCCACCATCACTTCTGCAACAGAAGTGATGGGGGGATAGGGTAGGGATGAGATCAGTGGTGGTGGGGGATGGGATCAGTAAGAGTCAGAAGTGGTGGGGGTGGGAGAGGATTGCACCACCCCCGCTGCCACCCCCGGAAGAACCACGCTGCCTGCCACCCCCCCAAGTACACCACCACCGCTGCCACCCCCCAAGTACACCACCACCGCTGCCACCCTCCCAAGTACACCACCACTGCCACCCCCCAAGTACCACAGCTGCCACCCCCTCAAGTACCACCGCTGCCACCCCCCTCAACAAATGTTCTAAAATACTGTATATATTGTTTTTATTCTTCAATCAGTTAGTATGTTACTAACAATCAGGAGATTAAGGGGGGATATGATCAACATGTACAAATATATAAGGGGTCAATATAGGGAACTTGGTGTCGAGTTATTCACTTTACAGTTAACAAAGAGGACAAGGGGGCACTCTTTATGGCTAGAGAAAAAGAGATTTAATCTCCAAATACGGAAAGGTTTCTTCACAGTAAGAGCTGTGAAAATGTGGAATAGACTCCCTGCAGAGGTGGTTATGGCCAGCTCAGTGGATTGTTTTAAGAAAGGCCTGGATTATTTCCTAAGTGTATATAATATAACTGGGTACTAACATTTTAGGTACGGTTGATCCGGGGAAAATCCGATTGCCTCTTGGGGGATCAGGAAGGATTTTTTTACCCTGCTTTAGCAAATTGGATCGTGCTCTGCTGGGGTTTTTTGCATTCCTCTGGATCAACTGTGCGTACAGAATTGGGTATATGGGCTGGTATGATATTTATTCTATTTATTTTTTTTTATTTTTTTTTGTGGTTGAACTGGATGGACTTGTGTCTTTTTTCAACCTGACTAACTATGTTAACTATGTAATATAAATATCTTTGATATTAAAGAGTTATAGAATGTAATTGCATTATAGAATATTTAAAAAAAAAGTCATAGTTACATTGCTGAGTAACTAATTACTTTTCCAATGTAGTAATTGAGGGGGCGTGGCTATCTGGCAACTATTCTGTAACACACTAAGGAGCACAGCTGAGGTGGAGAGAGGAGGAGACACAGGGGAGAGGACTGGACGGATTTGTTTGGCGCTGATTTCAACTTGATGTACTGCTGTCAGGTACCATACAGCTATCATTAATAGAGACAGTGTTCATGCTGTTAACCCTGCCAGTGTCTAGTGTGCTCACCGATGCCTCTGAGGAAAGGAAGCTGTTGCTGAGAAGTGGAGTGTTTTGAAGTGCTTTCATTCAAGTTTGGTTCATGTGAGTGCAATAATGAGTGGTTTTTATTGAGATTAAAAGATTTTTACAGTGTTACACTATGGAAAGTCTATTTGTCTCCTTCAGGTACTCTGAGATGAAAATCTATTGATTTCTGAAGGGAGTTATACTGCAAGTGATTGCTGGATATTGATCAACACCATTCATAAGATCTTTAAACGCTTTTCTGGCTCAACACGAGAGTGCTGAGCAGTACAGCTGGTGAGTGCTCCATACGAGGGGGGTCACGAACACCAAGGGTGTGGTGAAGGCTTTATGTTACACGGACACTGAATTTTCACATAACAGAAAGTTTTCTGCAACTTGGATTTCTTTTTATGGACTATATATATTCTCTGTTCTCTACACACTGTATATTTTTTTGAATATTTTTCCATATTTGGAGTGTATTGTAATAGAGTCTATCACTATAGAGTCACTATTGATTATGCACATGTGAATTTAATTAATGGTGGGGTAATATAGTTTCACTATTTATGTGTATAAGTTTATTTACTCCAGTAGGAGTTCAGCGCTACAAGGTGATTTCTCTGATAATTCATTTTGTTTTATTTTCCGTATTCACCTTCTGATTTATATACTTGCATTTTTTAAGTAGCAGCTGGAGGGAGGGGAGGTTTAGCACTGTGATGATACACTAGTTTGGCGTCTTTTAAGTGTGTATCCTGATTTTTATAGTAATTGAGTTACTAACGCAATTACTTTTTGGGAGAAGTAATTTGTAACTTAACTAATTACTTTTTTAAAGTAAGATGACCAACACTGTACATAATAACATTATTAGATTTTTACTCCGGGAGTATATAATTAGTTTGGAATTTCTAAAGAAATTACTAAATAATGCATTACACTTTAACTAAACCCATTCAATTTTAGTTGACTAAAATGTATTAGATTTTAGTGGACCAAAATGTACTGGAGAGTAGACTAAAATATAACTAAAACTAAAACAATTCTGATTACTAAAATACGACTAAAACTAAAATGGCATTTTAGTCAAAAGTCTATTACTAAAACTAAATCTAAATTTTAAGTAAAAATTAACACTTCCTGGCAGCTGCTTACAGAAATTATATGGCTGTGACTTCCAGAGATCAATCAGCTTGTGTTTTCCAGGGAAACCCAAGTTCCTCAGTAACACTCTGTCACCAGGCTGCAGATTATGTACCCTCACCTTCAAGTCAAAATGTCTTTTGTTTAACTGCCCTTGGGCATCTGAGGCAGCCTGAGCTTATTCATACGCTGTGTAGCACTGACCCCCAAAGGAGCTTCTGGTTTTATTGGGCTTACCGTTACCTTCTTGATCTCTTCTCCGTCTAGGGGTTCCCGTGGTAGATGGCCCAAAGAAATGTTGAAACTGACACTAAATCTTCTTTTGGGTTATTTATTTGAAACAGAAACAGTCTTTAGATAAAGGTAGAGGGTTAGGATTAAGTTCAGGTACTTTAGACTGCAAAAATGGAAAGTCTCTTGTAGGAAAAATCCAGAGAACAGCAACCGTTTCACAACTGGATTTTAGATAGGGCCAATTTTTCCTCTTAGTGGGACTTTGAAAGGCAGGAGCCTTAAAGGAAATTATATCAAAGTATCAATTTTATTAGAAAAGTTAAAATATATGCAACAATAAAAATATGTATGGATGCATAGCTACAAGATATACAAAAGAACACATGTTAATGAGGACAGGCACAGTAAAGATCATAACACTACTCTAATAGATCTTAGGCAGTGAAATTGAAACCAACAAAGCCTGATGCGTTTTGAGGTAGTTAAAGAATAAGACCTCTTCCTCAGGGGATGATGCTGTAGTATATATCATCATCGTGTGATATTGTACATCGGGGTTCAAAAGGCATCCAATATAGTAAAACTGGGAAAAAGGCTGAAAAATGTGCCAACCGGAATCCGATCCATGTATCAGTGCATGCCGTCTGGGGAGTGTCACAGATTCGGTCAATCGGCAATACACAAAGGGCGTATCCGAACCACATATGTTACACCCGATATACGGAACCCCAAATTTTGATTCTCCGATCTGTTAATGCGTAATATGTTTAGGAGGGGGTGGTGAGTTAGCTATCCATACGCCATACACTGCCACACCGGTCTAATCAGAGGATTTAACAGGCCAAGAGTATCTGTGTTTCCATATGCAGCAACACGACCGGTCTGATGCCTGAACAGCACAACTGGATTTTACAACCCCTGGATAGACCTCCTCTCTCTAGGCCTAGCAGCCGGTAGGGTGTTAAGCAAAATCTCTGCCTCAGACTTAAGCGTAGAATATTTGAGAAAGTCTCGGCCACAGACTTGAGCGTAGAATATTTGAGAAAGACTCTGCCACAGACTTGAGCGTTACTGAGGGACATAGACAAATTTAAAGAGCTATCATACAGTACCAGTATCTCTCAGCCGATCCGGCGATACCGTATGAGTGTAGATCCATGTAGTGTCCTTCAATTAAGCCTCCAAGCTCCTTCACAGAAGCCAGCCTTGCGCACGGCCTTCTCCTGAAGAGTCCTCCCCTGGGATTTCTCCAGTTGCTGGGCCTCTCCCTTAGATGAGATGGCACTGGACCATCTTTGGAACAATAGGCCCTGAAATCCATTCAGGCTTGTTCCTGCAGTTGCTTTGCTTGGGGCCAGCCGGCCCCGAGACACGGGAAGCGTTGTTTCCCACCCCAGGCCAGGAGGGCCATGGGGCTGGTCAGAGAATAATCTCTCGAACAGAACCCCTGAAGCACGTGATGTCAGCACCTTAAATACCACCTCCCAGAATGCACAGCAGGAGAACACTCCCACCGGGCTGGTTCCGAAAGAACAGTGGCATTCAAAACACCCAGCTAGACTGCATTCTCACTCTTGCCAGCCGGTGACAGCGACATCTGCAGTCAATGAGAACCCAGTGCAACCCAGCTTGATTGGTACCGAAACCAGAAATTTCGAAAATTAGCCCCAAAGCCCAACTGTGGTTTCAGGAAAATTAACTTTGGAAAAACCATAGCGCCTGCTCATCAAGAGCCAGTGCTACATGCTGTTTTTAGACTCTTCTTCAATCGGTCAATATATCCTCTGTGGGACATCATCGAAGTATGGTCCAGTAATCTGCCAAATGCTAAGTCAACTGGCATTCGAGCTTCCCTTCCAAATATTAGCCTGTAAGGTCTGGCATAATTTTCGGTGCTACTGTAAGCATGTACAATGGCTGCAATTTGCCTACTCCAATGCTGCTTTTGCTCTGAAGTAAGAGTCCCAAGCATATCTAAAAGGGTGTGATTAAACCTGTCCAGCTGAGGGTCCCCTTGAGGGTGGTAGGGAGTTGTTCTTAAATTTCTGAATGTCCAAAAGGTTTAAAAGTCTCTTGATGAGTGTGCTCAAACTCTCTCCCCTGATCAGAGTGAATACATTGAGGTAGGTCATACTGTACAAAGAGCTTCTCTACCAGAATTTTAGCCATGATAGATGCTTGCTGGTCTTTAGTTGGAAATGCCTGGGCATATCCGGTGAAATAGTTGTTCACCACCAGACCATTTCCCTGTCCACTCGAGTCAGGCTCCATTCACAGAAAGTCAATAAACACCAATTCCAGTGGTCCTCAACTTTGAAGAGGGCCCATTGGAGCAGCTTTGTGGGGTCAAGTCTTCCTCTGTATACACCGTATGCAGGAGTGACAGTATCACTCAATTTCAGCCCTCATACAGGGCGAATAAAAATGATCTTGCACCAGTTTGAATGTCCTCCCGGGTCTCAGGTGGCCATGATTATCATGTGAGGCAGTAAGCACAATCTATCTAGGATATAGAGGGAAGAAAAAAGAGGAAGAAGCGCCAGAGCAGTATTTTGCAGCTATAAAGACTTTTATTATAAATGACAAGCTGTGGGGAAAATTTGCACACTCACATAATGCTCAGTAGGTGCGGGGCTTAACCCGTCCAGCATGGAAGACAGAAAAACACTGCTGTGTCTTGTTGTTTTGCAACCGCAATCGCCTGGTGTCAGCAGGGAGCTGAAGCCACGAGGAATCTCGGAGGGACACCAGCTGGGTGGTCTGGAGTGGAGGTATTCAGAGCTGCCACACTAGGGAACCGCCCACCATTGTGGTAGCCAATCAGTAATTATATAATTAACCCTGGGTATGCTGTGGAATCGCTTACACCTGGGTGTGTGGTCATATTAAAGGCTGCCGGCAGAGTATATTTAAAAAGCACAATAGAAACATAATGTATAAGATAATAAGAGGGGGGGGGGGGGGGGGAGCATATGGAAATCAGAAATCATAAAAATGGAAAAACTAAATAAAAATATTTTGAACATATACAGTTAATACAGTTAATCAGGGAATTCAGCATGGAATTATTAAAGGTATAAACAGAGATCAGTATGTGTCAAAGAATTGAGCTAAAATAAATTAAAATGATATAAAAATGTATTATTTGATGTTATTTGGGTGGTGATACACCTATAATAAGGTTAACCATTATTTGGGTGGTAAACTGAATTTGATTGGGGCTTACCAATTACCTCCTCCAGCTCATACTCGTTGTCCTTGTCTAGGAGTTGATAACTGAGTAACTGTAGAGACCGACACTTGAATTCCTTGTTAGGATTTTTAATTTGTGTAAAACGGTTGAACAAACTCAGTCTCTGAGTTGGGAATAGAGGGTATCAGGATAGAGTTTAGCTCAGGTGCTTGGAACTGTTGACTTCAATAAAAGTCTCTCTCTATGTACACAGTCCAGGGAACAGCCGCCCACAACTGGACTCTTTAACTGTTGGATAAATCCTTAAGTTTTAAGTTTAGCAGCCAACAGGTAATTCTAGCTTTTCAAAGTCTCTCACGCAGACTTGGTTGGAAACTTGGAAACTTAGTTACAACTGGAAGGGTAGAAGTAGGAACTTTTCTTACTGTACCAGAATCTTTCAGCCAGTCCAGCGATACCGTAAGAATTGTGGATTCAATCCATGTAAATGGCAGCTCAGCTTCTTACTTAGCAACCAGCCTTATGCATGGCTCTCTCACCGAAGAGTCCTCCCCTGGTCGCAAATAGAGTTGCTGGGCCTCTCCAAAACCCAAGATGGCACCAGAACACCTCAGAATCCTCCTTCCAGTTACTGGGCCTCAAACTAGCCAGTTCTGAGGCTCGAAAATGGATGGATCCGCACCCCAGGCCATGAGGGCCCCTAGGGGTTGGTCAGGAGGACCAGGACCACAGAGTCAGCAACAACTTCTGGACCGGAACCACGTGACTTCGGCACCTTAAGTACCCCTTCCCTGATTACGCAGTGAGACAAACTCCCACTGATTGGTTCCGAGACAGAGATTGGTATCTATTGGGCAAAAACTAAATTCAACATATAGTGCGTACTCGTTAGGAGTACCGGCGATACATTTGTTTTTATGAATATTGTGTTATATGTGGGTGGATTGGTAGCTTGCCTATAGATATATACTTTCCAATATTATTTTATCCAGCATAAGTGTCATATTAATTTTATGAAGGAAGTTTTACTTGATCATTATATCTGTATTCACGATATGTGTGGTCTCTCTCAGACACCTAAACACTTGTTATCCCTGATCTACAAAGACATTCAGCTACACTCTTATAACACACTCCCAAATTATACACAAAAATGGTCCAGGGACCTTGGCACTGAACTATCCACGACACACTGGAACACATCGTTCATGATCACTCACAAATCTTCCATATCTGGATTCACGCAAGAAAAAAACTGCAAACTGTTGACGAGATGGTATAGGGATCCAGTCACGGTGAGCAAAATGTATCCGGAGGCTTCGGATAGGTGCTGGCGTTGCCACGGAGGAGCGGGCACGTATATCCACGTGTGGTGGGAATGTGACTGGATACGCCCCTTTTGGGATAAGGTATTTAAAATTCATAATGATATGTATGATGTCTCTGTGTCACCGACACCACACATAGCTTTACTTTCCATACTCCCGGGTTCCGCGAGCTCACACCGAAAGAGTTTGTTCCGATTCTTTCTGTCCGCAGCTCATCATGTCATTTCGCAGTTCTGGAAAAAGGATGTTATCCCCCCGATTACGAGATGGACTGATGCCATGAACGATATTATGCTCATGGAAGAACTGCACGCCAAACAAACTGACAAATGGGATAACTATATGTCCCTATGGTATCCTTGGCTCCATCACTCTTCATCAGCCCGCTTTCTCAGTAGTGTGGCTTGATGACACGGAGGCCATGCAGACATGGGGCATGGGCAGACTGCTCGGAGTAGTCTCACGGATCACAGAGCTTACAGCGGACCCCCAGGTGAATTATCTGGGACCGCTCTTACCGATAGTTTGCGAACCGTAACGTTCGTGGCGGGCCCCATTGACTTCAATGGGAGGCGAACTTTACAAACCTACAGGTCATATTTGCAGCCACAAAATAATTACTAGCTGTGCACACATAGTCCCACCACATGGCCAATGACATAACACATGTATGAGGTGAATCTGGGATCGACAACTACAAGCATTCTTTTTTTATATGTGAAATTCTGACAATTCAGGACTCTGGAGCGCATGAAGGCAATGAAGGAGAGGGAAGGTCAGGGTAGGCAAAGAAGAGGGTGCAGGAGATGATCACCAGCACCGTGATATACAGCACTGACACCTGCACCATGATAGAGTGATCTGACACCAGCACCGTGATAGAGAGCACTGACATCAGCACCGTGATATAGAGCACTGACACCTGCACTGTGATAGTAGTGATCTGACACCAGCACCGTGATAGAGAGCACTGACATCAGCAGCGTGACATAAAGCACTGACACCAGCGCCGTTATATACAGCACTGACACCTGCATCGTGATAGAGTGATCTGACACCAGCAACGTGATAGAGAGCACTGACATCAGCACTGTGATAGAGAGCACTAACATCAGCAGCATGACATAAAGCACTGACACCAGCACCGTGATATAGAGCACTGACACCAGCACCGTGATAGAGAGCACTGACATCAGCAGCGTGACATAAAGCACTGACACCAGCACCGTGATATACAGCACTGACACCTGCACCATAAGCAGCCCCAGGAGAAAGTCAGCATAGCACAGGGATGGTGGGAGCCCCTCATAATGAGCATAGCACAGGGATGGTGGGAGCCCCTCATAATATGCACAGCAGAGGTACAGCCCCAGGAGGAAGTCAGCACAGCACAGGGATGGTGGGAGCCCTTCATAATAAGCAGCCCCAGGAGGATGTCAGCATAGCACAGGGATGGTGGGAGCCCCTCATAATGAGCATAGCACAGGGTTGGTGGGAGCGCCTCATAATATGCACAGCAGAGGTACAGCCCCAGGAGGAAGTCAGCACAGCACAGGGATGGTGGGAGCCCCTCATAATAAGCAGCCCCAGGAGGAAGTCAGCACAGCACAGGGATGGTGGGAGCCCCTCATAATATGCACAGCAGAGGTACAGCCCCAGGAGGAAGTCAGCATAGCACAGGGATGGTGGGAGCCCCTCATAATAAGCAGCCCCAGGAGGAAGTCAGCACAGCACAGGGATGGTGGGAGCCCCTCATAATAAGCAGCCCCAGGAGGAAGTCAGCACAGCACAGGAATGGTGGGAGCCCCTCATAATAAGCAGCCCCAGGAGGATGTCAGCATAGCACAGGGATGGTGGGAGCCCCTCATAATGAGCATAGCACAGGGATGGTGGGAGCCCCTCATAATATGCACAGCAGAGGTACAGCCCCAGGAGGAAGTCAGCACAGCACAGGGATGGTGGGAGCCCCTCATAATAAGCAGCCCCAGGAGGATGTCAGCATAGCACAGGGATGGTGGGAGCCCCTCATAATATGCACAGCAGAGGTACAGCCCCAGGAGGAAGTCAGCAACAGCACCGAGATAGAGAGCACTAACAGCAGCACTGATACCAGCAACTTGCTGCTGGGACCCAAAAATATGACACCGCTCAACCTCTTCAAACAGGAGGGTACGGGCATATAGTACGGTGTGCTTTTTTTGTACAAGGAAGTGAGCCAAATGAAGAAGGTCTGTGTGCTCGATTAAAAAAATCGTTTATAGACATATACATGGTCTACTGGTCACATGTGTTAAATTCCTCCGAGATTCATGCCTCATTCATTTTTAGAAATGTGAGGTAGTTAACACTATCGTGAGCTAGGCGAGTACGCTTATCGGTCACGATCCCCCCGTTGCGCTGAACGTCCTTTCGGACAGGACACTGGATGAGGGGCAAGCCAACAGTTCGATTGCAAATTGGGCAAGCTCTGGCCAGAGGTCAAGCCTGCCCACCCAGTAGTCCAGGGGTTTATCACTCCTCAGAGCGTCCAAATCAGCCGTTAACCCGATGTAGTCGGACACCTGTCGGTCTAGGCATTCCCTAATGCTGGATCCAGGTGACACCTGTCGATGGGTTGGCTGAAAGAATGACCTCATATCAGAAGTCACCAACACATCTTCAAACCGGCCTCTTCTTGCAGACGCTGTTGGATTGGTACCCGCAACTCCTTCTCTGGGAGTGGGAATTGCTCCTCTGCCAGCGCACGCAAAAGCAGAATGCAGCATTTCTCGAAGCAAGGCCTGGAAGTGCTCCATTCTGACAGCCCTCTGTGACAGCGGTAACATTTCCACCATTTTGTGTTTGTACCGGGGGTCTAAGTACGTTGCCACCCAGTACTGGTCCTTGACCCTTATGCTTTTTATAC
The DNA here is from genome assembly GCF_037356315.1 of Lithobates pipiens. Taxonomy (NCBI): domain Eukaryota; kingdom Metazoa; phylum Chordata; class Amphibia; order Anura; family Ranidae; genus Lithobates; species Lithobates pipiens. Next base: position 287,493,576 of record NW_027507764.1, read on the forward strand.
GGGGGTCCCTGTTAAAACACTGGAGCATCAGATTAGTGTGGATTCCAGATACAGAAATACCAGTAGGAATGAGAAAACATCCAATACTAGGGGAGACATTACGAATAACTAAAAGAGTATTCAGAAAAACATCTATTTCAAGAATTCCCAGTCCGCTCCTTCCCATTCTGGGTACTCCAGCATTTCTACCGGGAATAACAGATCGAAAATTTAAAACAATACGAGACAGAGGCATGAGCAGAATTTGTCATTTCTCGGTAGGTAATCGGTTAATGACTAAAAAAGATATTGAAAAAGGAATGACATTAGGGCTAGATCCCTTCAGAATGAGGCAATTATAAGCCTTTATTAGATCTAAATCAAAAGTATACGTAGAAATAAGGGCATTGACTGAGTTTGAAGAGATCTGTTTGAAAGGAGAGGAACTGAGACATTTGATGTCTTATTTTTATAGTATGTTAATAGAACAGGAGACTCCACAAGAATTGCCCTTTCTGCAGGCTTGGGAAAGAGACTTAGGGACTAAGTTTTCCCCAGAACAAAAGGATAAGATGTTGCTGTTTAATCAAAAGGCCTCGATGGCAAGCAGATATCAAGAAGGGGGATATAAGATTCTCACTAGGTGGTATAGAACACCAAAAGTGTTACATCAAATTTACCCCCAGATATCAGAGACATGTTGGAGATGTCATGGAGCAGAGGGAACACTACTACATATATTTTGGGAATGTCCAAAAATTAGAGTGTTCTGGGAGATGGTAGTTGATACTATTGTAAGGATTACAGGAATTGACCTGGGAGATAAACCGGCAACTTTTCTGTTGCTGGATATCCCAATGGCAATAGAAAGATTCAAAAATTCTTTGCTGAGACACTTATTGATAGCAGCAAGGGCATGTATTCCGGTTCTGTGGAAAAAAAAGCAGCCCTCGAGATAGAGCACAGTGGTTTCAGAGAATTGCAGAAATCCAACAAATGGAAAATATAACAATGACAATGAGAGATCAAGATGAGAAATATCAGAAGATTTGGGCTCCATATCTAAATTATAGAGAAAATATGATGTAAAACATTTGAAATATGATAGAGCAGGCGGGTTGTGGGGGGGGGGGGGGGGGGATTTTAGTGAAAACTCTGTTTTTTTTTGTTGTTTTTTTTTTTTTTTTAGTTTGTTTATCTATTTATTTATTTATTTATTTTTCTGGGAGGGAAGGGTGAGGGACGGGGGAGGATGACGTGGAATTGAGGTATGGATTGAAATATTATAAGACATAGCTGTTAAAGAAGTTGTAGATATATAACGAAATGTAATGTGAAATCTATGGAAAGAAAAGATGAAAAAATAAAGAATTTATAAAAAAAAAACACTGGAGCATGAAGGCCCCCCATTTGCACTAAACTGGAAGCGGTGTGGTGGCCTGGCTCCTGCTCATCATCCAGGATAATGTCGTCCTCTTCATTCTCCTCTCCCCATCCACGCACAACAGGGATCCCAGAAAGGTTTAAAGCATGCTCTTCTTGCTCCTCCTCATCCGCCCCGGCACCATCCTCCTCTGACTCCTCTTCAGACTCCTGTTGTTGACTTGTCTCAGATAGATTAGCCCCCCCCTGGGAATTCATCCAGCATTGCAACTTCCTCATCTTCCCGCTCCTGCTCCTCCACAGCTTGATCAATGACACAACGCAATGCACGCTCCATAAAGAAGGCATAAGGTACCATGTCACTGATGGCGCCATGGCTGCGACTGACTAGTTTGGTGATCTCCTCAAATGGCCGCAGAAGTCCGCATGAGCAGCCACTGGCACGGTGAAAAAAAACCCAGCTCCCCAGAACCTGTTCTGCCACAGAGTTCATACAGGTAGACGTTAACTGCACATTTCTGCTGGAGCAGCCTATCAAGCATATAGAAGGTTGAGTTCCATCGCGTCGGGCAATCGCAAATAAGACGTCTGACTGGCAGATTGTGTCGCCACTGAATGTCAGCAAGGCGAGCCATGGCCGTGTAAGATCTTCTGAAATGGGCCGAGATTTTCCTTGCCTGCCGCAAGATGTCCTGGACCCCAGGGTATTTGACAACGAATCGCTGCACGACCAAGTTTAAGACGTGTGCTATGCATGGCACGTGCATAATTTTGCCTGTTTCAATGCGCTAAGCAGATTGGCACCGTTGTCGCACACCACTTTACCAACTGTCAAATTAAGCAGTGTTAGCCACTGATCTGCCTGTGAACGCAAAGCTGAAAGGAGTGCCAGGCCAGTGTGGCTCTTGGCTTCCAGGCACAACAGACGCAGCACGGCATGGCAACGTCTCACCTGGCATGTCGAATAGGTTCTGGGGAGCTTGGGCGGCACAGCGGAAGAGACGCTAGCAGCGGAAAAGGAGGAGTCAGCCGAGGAGGAGAGGGAGGAGGATGGAGTAGGAGGAGGAGGAGAAGAAGAGCCAGGCCTGCATGCAATCCGTGGTGGTAAAACCAAATCTACACGGGTGCCACGGGTTACATGCTTGACGGCCGTCAGAAGGTTCACCCAGTGGGCAGTAAAAGTGATATACCTTCCCTGCCCGTGTTTGCTAGACCACGTGTCTGTGGTCAGATGTATCTTGGCATCGACACTGTGTGCAAGAGATACATTCACTTGCCGCTGAACATGGCCATATAGCTCTGGGATGCCCTTCTGTGAGAAATACTTCCTTCCTGGGACCTTCCATTGTGGTGTTCCAATGGCCAAAATTTTTCGAAAGGCCTCCGAGTCCACCAGTTTATATGGCAGTAGTTGGCGGGCTATGAGTTCTGACAAGCCAGCCATCAACCGTTGGGCAAGAGGGTTATCCAGCATCATCATTTTTTTACGCTCGAACATTAGGCCCATGGAAGCCTGCCTTTTTTCAGAAAAACGTGAGCTTGGCGTGATGGAAGGTGGAGTGGAGGACAATTGTGAGGAGGGAAGAGAAGAAGTAGAAGACGAGGCTGGACGGTGAGAGCCTGGAGTGTGGCTTTGTGTGTTCAGTTGCTCCCACTGGGCTCGGTGATGGCAGCTCATGTGACTTCTTAAGGCGGTCGTCCCTAGGTGAGTGTTGGGCTTACCGCGACTAATGCGTTGACTGCACAGATTGCAGATGGCAACACTATTGTCAGCAGCGGACACGTTAAAAAAAGCTCACATTGCGGAGCCATGTGCCGGCGTCCTGGGAGCGCCAGATGTGACCGTACATGGTCGATGACTCGCTCCTGATACATTAGCAGTCTGCTTTATCCCTCCTGTGCAATGAAAGTTATTCCTGCTTCTCCTCCCTATCTGATGGTCCATATCTCCCTCTAAACTCCCCTCCTCTTCCTCTCTTGTGGGCACCCACGTGACATCACTAGACACGTCATCATCAACGTCACCTTCCCCACCGCTATAAGTAGAGATCTCGGAGTAGGCAGCAACACCGGGGACCAACCTCCTCCTTGGGCTGATCTGGGTACTGTCGTCAGACTGTTGAGTGGCGGTTCTTGCTTCCTCCTCTTCCTGATCCAATGCCAAGAGTGGCTGCACATCAGAAATGTCTTGATATGGATCGGAAAATAATTCCTGTGACTCAAGCGGAAGGTATGCGGTGGTGGTGGTGTTGTTGGTGGTAGTGTCTTTGGGGGTGCACATAGCAGAGAGTGAAGAAGAGGGTGCAGATCGAGAGGATGAGGAGGGTGCAGAAGAGTAAGGCTGAGTGAGCCACTCAACCAATTCTGGTGCTTCCTTTGACGTAATCGCACGCACCTTCTGCAATTTCCCACTTTGGCTCAAGCCTGTTGCTCCTGCCCTACCCCTACCACCCCTGCGAAAGGGCCTGCCTCTTCCTCTGCCTGTCATTTTTTAAATGACCCTGTGACAAAACTCTCTACAGAAGTGGAGTATGTATGTGGAAGAAGGTATATAACACCCCGCTTCAATCTGTTGTTTTTGGGGGCCACTGGTCTATCACACCAGTTACAATACTTTTTTTTTGGATTGCGTTTTTCACTCTTTGTAGTATCGCTGCACAACTGCTCAGCAGTCACAATGCTGCACAGTGGAAACACACTATACTATGCTTTCTATATGTGCAAGTATTTTATACGTGTATTACACAACTATATACTGTACACCAAATAGTACACCTATACCAGTCCTTAAGGACCTTTGTGGAACTAGTAGGTTGTGATTAGCAGACTGTACCTCACTCAACCCTATATACTGTAGTACGCTATACCTTACCAGTCCTTATAAGGACCTTTGTGGAACTGGTAGGTTGTGATTAGCAGACTGTACCTCAGTCCCTATACTGATAAGGGACTGCTGCAGAATAGGGCAGCAGTCAGCAGTAGTGCACCTCAACCCTATACATTGTGGACCTATACCAGTCCTTAAGGATTAGCAGACTGTACCTCACTCAACCCTATATACTGTAGTACACTATACCTTACCAGTCCTTATAAGGACCTTTGTGGAACTAGTAGGTTGTGATTAGCAGACTGTACCTCAGTCCCTATACTGATAAAGGACTACTGCAGAATAGGGCAGCAGTCAGCAGTAGTGCACCTCAACCCTATATATTGTGGACCTATACCAGTCCTTAAGGATTAGCAGACTGTACCTCACTCAACCCTATAAACTGTTGTACGCTATACCTTACCAGTCCTTATAAGGACCTTTGTGGAACTAGTAGGTTGTGATTAGCAGAATGTACCTCAGTCCCTATACTGATAAAGGACTACCGCAGCAGAAGGGCAGCAGTCAAGTATAAAAGGGACCTTTGTGGACCTAATAGTAACAGCTAATGATTAAACTGACTGTCCCTCACTGCTACACACAGCATCCTGTCTGTCCCTCTCTCAGCACTGACAAAACACAGGCTGCTGCAACAATCACTTGAATAGCAGTGCACTCAAAGCTATATCCTGTACTACACCATACCAGTCCTGAAAAGGACTTTTGTGGACCTAATAGTGACAGCTAATGATTAAACTGACTGTCCCTCTCTGCTACACACAGCGTCCTGTCTGTCCCTATCTGCACTGAGAAAAGACAATCTGCTGCAACAATGACTTGAATAGCAGTGCCTCAAACCTATATCCTGAACTACATTTTTGTAGTTACTATATATTGTGGACCTATACCAGTCCTTAAGGATTAGCAGACTGTACCTCACTCAACCCTATATACTGTCATACGCTATACCATACCAATCCTTAAAAGGACTTTTGTGGACCCAATAGCTAGCGATTTGGGTCACTGCAGTCTCTCCCTGCTCCACACAGCAACCTCTCCCTATAGTGACAGTAGAAAGAATGTAAAATGGCCGCCGGATCGGGTCTATTTATAAGTTAGGGGAAATGTCCAATTGTCCTTGTGCTGTAATGTCTCAATTGGCTGTCCTGTACCCCATGATGGATGTGTCATCATAGGTCAAAGTTCTTTTACACTGTAAACACGGGAGTTCGCCGGGCGAACAGCGGCAATAGTCCGCCGATCGGGCGGACCGCGAACAGCCGAAATTTGCCACAAACCGACCGCCGGGCGAACCGTTCGGCCATCCCTACTGATGATATAAGAATTTTTTTGCCTCATACTGTCATATAAGTGTTATTGTTATAGATATACTACCATACAGAATACGTTTTTTCAGTTGTTTCTTTGTCACAACATTTAAATTGGTTTGATCACTCACATCACATCACACTCACACTCACATTCATGAAAGACAGAAGTTGTCAGACAAACCTGATTTCTTTTTATGAGGTGGTAAGTAAAACCTTGGACAGAGGGGTGGCGGTGGACGTGATATATTTGGATTTTGCAAAAGCATTCGATACTGTTCCGCACACACGGCTCATGTGTAAGGTAAAGTCTACAGGTTTGGAAACATCAGTTCGTAGATGGATAGAAAACTGGCTAAAAGACAGAATTCAGAGAGTAGTGGTTAATGATTCTTACTCTGAATGGTCTAAGGTTATGAGTGGTGTACCCCAAGGTTCAGTGCTGGGACCCTTACTTTTTAATATCTTTATAAATGATATTGGGTCTGGGATCAAGAGTAACATTTCCGTCTTTGCAGATGACACCAAGCTATGTGGTGCAATAACGTCCTTACAGGATGTCACCAATTTACAAGCAGACCTCAATGCTCTGTCTAATTGGGCGACTATGTGGCAGATGAGGTTTAATGTTGAGAAATGTAAGGTTATGCACTTGGGGGCTAAGAATATGCATGCATCATACACGTTAGGGGGAGTACAACTGGGGGAATCCATAGTGGAGAAGGATCTGGGGGTTTTGGTAGATCATAAGCTCAATAATAGCATGCAATGCCAAGCTGCGGTTTCCAAAGCGAGCAAAGTCCTTTCCTGTATTAAGAGAGGTATGTACTCCAGAGAGAGAGATATCATTTTGCCCCTGTTCAAATCATTAGTAAGACCTCATCTGGAATATGCCGTTCAGTTTTGGGCACCAGTTCTCAAAAAGGATATCGGGGAACTGGAGAAAGTGCAGAGAAGGGCAACCAAACTGATAAGAGGCATGAAGGAACTCAGCTATGAGGAAAGATTAGAGGAACTGAATTTATTCACTCTTAATAAGAGGAGATTAAGGGGGGATTTGATCAACATGTACAAATATATAAGGGGTCCATATAGGGAACTTGGTGTCGAGTTATTCACTTTAAAGTCAACAAAGAGGACAAGGGGGCACTCTTTACGTCTAGAGGAGAAGAGATTTCATCTCCAAATACGGAAAGGTTTCTTCACAGTAAGAGCTGTGAAAATGTGGAATAGACTCCCTGCAGAGGTGGTTATGGCCAGCTCAGTGGATTGCTTTAAGAAAGGCCTGGATTATTTCCTAAGTGTACGTAATATAACTGGGTACTAAAATGTATAGGTAAAGTTGATCCGGGGAAAATCCGATTGCCTCTCGGGGGATCAGGAAGGAATTTTTTCCCCTGCTTTAGCAAATTGGATCATGCTCTGCTGGGGTTTTTTGCCTTCCTCTGGATCAACTGTGGGTATAGAATTGGGTATATGGGCTGGTATATGTATGTGTGTATGTATGTGTGTATGTATATGTATATATATGTATGTATGTATATGTGTATATGTGTATATATATGTATAGTATATTTTATTTTATTTATTTTTATTTATTTTTTTTGGTTGAACTGGATGGACTTGTGTCTTTTTTCAACCTGACTAACTATGTAACTATGTAACTATGTACATCGGCCAAGCGCAATATTCAAATAATCAAAAAAATCTAAAAAATATAGCTGCGCAAAAACTTATAAAACAAAATTATAAAGTGACATAATCTATCTGATTTGCAAAAATCCCAAAAACATGCAAAATAGTGCCAAAGTAATGATTTCCAGGCATATAAGCAGTCCAAAGAAAAGGAAAGATGGATAGGATGCTGAATCTTAATCCGTTTTCGGTGACTTTCAAAACCACCCTTTCACACACGTAGCAGGTGCACCCAGAGGAGAAGGAGATTATCCACCACCAAACTAGAGGAGGCTTACCAGCTGTCAAGATCTCTTTTTTAAGGAGATCATACGGGCTTGTAAAATGATACGTTCCTGGTCCCCTCACTGGGCTCTGTTGGTAACACCAATCAATCTGCTCCCTCTTTAAGATATATCTCGTTCCACCACAATCATTTAGTAGGGCAAAAAAAGAAGAAGAGAAGCTCCCATAGCATAATTCCGTAAAGATTTATTAAAATATAAAAAGTAAAGTAACAACTCACGAATTCCCAGCAGAGTATAAGCGTATAGCGCATAAAAAACACGAGCCGGCCGGCTCTCTCTTGTTTGCACTGCCCGCCCTTCCTGGTTAACGTGGAAATGCGGTGACGTCAGCACGCCGCTCACCCTACGTCGTTTCGTCAAAAGTGACTTCTTCCTGGGGTACGAGCGGCGTGCTGACCCACCGCCATAAAATACTCACTGGTGATTGTAACCGCCCATTTCCGAGCTCCTGGTCACAGTTCCCAATTCGCCATCTTAGGATAGGGCAATGTTTAACCATCTGCCCATACTAGATCGTCGCCTGTTCCAAAGGGAAAAGGAAACCATTTCCCAAATGAAAATAGCAAGTTTACACCTACATTGGAACAATATACCTAAGAAACCAATTTGTTTATTTATTTAATTGGTCAACAAAGGCGTCTGTATCCGAACGCGCAAACTCCTTATGCGCAAGCTATTTAATGGTCACATGCTTCCTAACTGAATAAGGGGTATGCATCAAGAACCAGTAATTAGATTGTTACACCAGTCCATACAACCAATAAAATCAATAAAAATCTACAACCCATATTAATATTCCTCCTCCTAGGGTATAGTCAAAAAATATACCACTATCGGGAGCTATTAAAAATAAAAATAAAGATAAAGATAAATTCTTGTCTTAAACTGTATATTGAATAAGTTCATTTATACCCCCCAAAAATAAAATAAAGGGGATCAGAACACCCCCCAATTGCCACTACCGTAATTGCCAAAAAGGCAGGGCTTTTACTTACCCATATAGGCAAAGTGTATTACTACATCCATACGGATGTTAATATTACTTAACCTCATCCTAGAGGGAGGAATAGTATTTTTACGTTTAACCATTACCCCCCCTTAGTAAATAAACACAGGGATGACCGGACCCATCTCAAATATCGTACCGAGGTCCCTCCGATGGGTCTAACCACACCCCGGGATCAATATCCTATATCCCAAGAGACGTGCATATCTAAATGCACTGATTCCAAAAGTTGTAAAAATCTCCCATACCACCTCCTCCCTAAAGGCAACATGAGTTAAATGGAAACAGCGACTATCACCTTATAAACCATATGTCTTAACGACACTTATGTTATTAAAGAGTGTATTATAAATAAAATCGCTTAACAGAATGACTTCAAAATTAATTGATGGATCCAGACCAGGAACTCGAAAATAGTTCACAAAAAGAGGGATTCTAACTGTTGTCAATGAAAGCATTCACGTCAACGTCTACATTAAGGCCATACGGTGTGTAACATTGTATTTTGTGTACCCACATCATTTGCAATCTAGACATTAGCAATATTCAAATACACTCTTGTACACCTTTCCTCTTGATAGTTTTCTACAGTGGAAACTAGCTCTCTGCATAACCTCCCTCACCAGGGAGTCCAAAATAGTGGATATTGAATAGTGGATATCTCACCAATACTTTCTCCCAAACCCCTGAGAGTCACCTGTCACCTCCCCCTACCCCCCATCAGGTATTGAAGATCAGGATTCCTCCAAGGAAGATTTAAAATTCATGAAAAAAATATTTAAAAAATGTAGAAGATTTGATGAAATATGAATTTATGCAGTGGTGGGACACTGAATTTGCAAAGAAATATTATGATATGAAAGTCACTCCTAGAGGCCTGAGGGCCACTCAGATGTATACATTTCTAGATGATGACCTAAATCTTCAATGGCTCACTATTTCCACTAAATGCGCCCTAGAATGGCTGAATGTCATTAAAGAACAAATAATCAGGATGCTTCAAAAGAACCAAGAAGAAATTGATTACCTATGGACTGAACTACAAAAGCTGAAAAATCATGAGAAATATATACGGAACTAGAAAATAGGATGTATAAACATGTACAAGACAACGAGGAGAATACAGAAAAAAAACCTTATGTTTGAATGAGACATCAGGGATTTCAAAACTTTGAATATCCTACAGTGGCCAAAAACCAAGTATCCCAATTCTCCATCAGGAGTGACACACTTTGAGGACAACAAAAAAGAAGGAACATCAATCAACCACATTGAAGGACAATCATCACAACAGACGCACAGACAACATTCAAAAAAGCCTAAAACCAACCATAAATCAGATTATTTCCACTCTAATCACACCCGTCCCCATTCCAGAATGTCCGGACGCCAGGACGACCACCTCAACAATATCAATATAAGTTACATCACAATAACTCAAAAGACTCTGCACCACAAAGAGACTCCTATCAGATCACAAAACGTACAGCTTGGACAAAATCATTGTCAGGTCACCTGAGTTCAGGTGACATATGCACACTGTTGGAGTGGGGGGGGGCACCGCTAAGGTAGTGGACCCTACGGCTGACTGCTATGGATGAAACTCTGGGTGGTTCAGGAAGGCGGGTCCACTGAAGCACCAACACAGATCGCACTGGAAGCTAGAGAATAAGATTCCCCAGGGTGCAGAGTCTAAGAGCCAGCAGGTGTTCACCAGAGCCTCTACTGGTGAAGATAGACTGCGCTGCAACTGGCTCCAGGTCATGGCCCCCAGGGTCTCCTAGCTGACACTCACAGTAGGATACAGGAGGATAGAGAGGAAGCAGCCGCCCAGGACAACAAGGGATAGTCAGGAGATAAGCCAAAGGTCGGGGCAACTAGCAGACAAGGATAGACAGAGAACACGCCAAGGTCAGGGTAACAAGCAGGCTGGGATAGTTAAAGAACAAGCCAAAAAAAGTAACATAGACAGACATAGAGCCCACGTGTCACAATGGCCATGCACCTGATGTTAGACTGAAGTAGTGGGGAGGCCTCCCTTACACCTCGCTCGGGTCCTTAGCCATAACAGGTGGTTCAGCAGGGCTCAGAACAGAGGGATTGGCCACTGCAGTCAGCCAACCTTTCGGTTGAAAGTACTAATCTTGTAAGGACGTAAGGGCCTGAGACACAGAGGCCATTTGTTAGCACAGGGCCTTGAAAGCAGAAGCACTCCCCTCAGTCTGAGACATGGCTGGATTGTTCTGTCACAATGGCCATTTACCTGATGTGAGTTTAAAGTAGTGGGGGGCCTCCCTTGCATATCGGGTCCTTGATGCCTCTGGAGATGGAGACAGAGACTTGGTGGACACCGAGTGGCACGGGTGTGTCGGTGTGTGGAGTAGCATGCAAGCCTTAGTCCGAGATCTGAGCCGAGGTCAAGTCCAGTTTGGCAAAGAAGTATAATAGGGTTAATCAGAAGAACAATAGTTGAGATCCAAGCCGGGGTCAGTTCCAAGCTGAGTACAAATGGGACAAAGAAGTAGAATGGCCAAGGTACAAATCTGAGGTCAATGGCAAGCAGCAAACAAGAGTAGTCAAATAGGTTTCCGGGTCACAACAAGTTCAGACAGATCACACACTAGCACAGGAACAAGGGGGGACTAAAGATAATCCGGCTATTTGGCAGGGTCTGGGCTGGTCCTATATAGGGAATAGGGATGAGCTTCGTGTTCGAGTCGAACATACGTTCGACTCGAACATCGGCTGTTCGTCCGTTCGGCGAAGTCCAAACATTTTGGTCCGTTCGCGCCAAATTCGTGTGGCGCTCACGACGGCCCACAATGCACTGCGATGGCGCAGTGCATTGCTGGCTCATGATTGGCCAAGCATGCACTGTGACCCCGTATGCTTGGCCAATCGCAGCGCCAGCAGCGAGGAGAGCCATGATTGGGCACAGGCAGAATGCCTGTGGCCAATCATAGCTCAGGCTGTGTAGTGCATGCCCCACACTATATAAGGCCGCCAGCACGGCGGCCTTGTGTAGTGTGTTGGCGTCTGAAGCAGTGGGTGTTCTGTGTACCTTCAACACAGTACACACCGATCGTTTTCGGCCGATTTTCGATCTTGCTGTTGTGTAGTGGTTGTTGTCTGCGTGCCCTGACCGCAGTATACACCGCTATATTCACCTCACCTATATAGATAGTGATCTATCTTTTATAATAGAGCTTGCAGTCAGTAGTGTTAGGAGCTTGTGCGTGCTGTCTGTGTGCTCTGTACCCAGTACATACCGCTATATCCACCTACATAGCTGTTCTCTATTTGAGCCTACTTGCCATCTGCAGGAGTTATTGGAAGTTGTGTGTGCCTCCAGCACAGCACAGTATACATCTGTATATACCCCTTTATCTCTGGTGTTCTATAATAAAGGCATCTGCAGGAGTTAGGCCGCGTACACACGGGTGGACTGTTGGCTCAACTTTGTCCGCTGAACAGTGTTTCAGCGGACAGTCCGCTCGTGTGTGGGGCTTCAGCGGACAGTTTCAGCGGACAGTTTGACGAACAAAGTTTTTCGTAAATTCCGAAAAACTGTCCGCTGAAACTTGAGCGAACAGTCCGCCCGTGTGTAGGCCACTTTCGAAATGAGCAAACTGTTCCCGCTCGGAGGGAAGTCTGCTCATTTCGAGCACGTGTGCAGGTAGGCGGGGCCCGCGACGGAGACGTCGCGGGCTCCGCCGCCTGGAATGGACTTAAAGGGGAACCCCAACGCCGAAAAAAATCGGCGTGGGGGTCCCCCCAAAGTCCACAACAGACCCTTGTCCGAGCACGCTACCCGGCCGGCCAGGAAAGGGGGGCGAGCGAGCGCGCCCCCCCTCCTGAGCCGTACCAGGCCGCGTGCCCTCAACATGGGGGGTGCCTTGGGGAAGGGGGGCCGCGCGGCCCCCCCACCCCAAAGCACCTTGTCCCCATGTTGATGAGGACAAGGGCCTCTTCCCGACAACCCTGGCCGTTGGTTGTCGGGGTCTGCGGGCGGGGGGCTTATCGGAATCCGGGAGCCCCCTTTAATAAGGGGGCCCCCGGATACCGGCCCCCCACCCTATGTGAATGAGTATGGGGTACAATGTACCCCTACCCATTCACCTGTAAAATAAAAGTACCCAAAAAAAAAACACAACACACGAGATAAAATATTTTATTGCACAGCTCCGGGGGTCTTCCGTCTTCGGGGGTCTTCTCGCCGGACTCCTCCGCTATCTTCTTGTAGCTCTTTTGCTAGCGGAGGAGTCCGGCTTTCTTCCTCCCCGCCGCCGGCCTCTTCTCCCGACTTCGGGGGTCTTGTCCCCCTCTTCGGTTCTTCTGCCGGGCCACCGCGCCTTCTTATAGCTCTTTTGCAGGCAGTGGCCCGGTCTTCTGTCGCCGCTGTCGCCGCCGCCTTCCGTTCTTCTTCTTCTTCTTGTTCTTCTTGTTCTTCTCCAGGAGATGTTGACACGTCGCTCTCTCCGGCCGGAATGCCAGAGCCGCGCTGAGCGGCCACTTATATAGTGACAATGGGGCGGTGTCACATGGTATATGTCACATGGGTTGGCACGCGGCCTGGTACGGCTCAGGAGGGGGGGCGCGCTCACTCGCCCCCCTTTCCTGGCCGGCCGGGTAGCGTGCTCGGACAAGGGTCTGTTGTGGACTTTGGGGGGACCCCCACGCCGATTTTTTTTCGGCGTTGGGGTTCCCCTTTAAGTCCATTCCAGGCGGCGGAGCCCGCGACGTCTTCGTCGCGGGCCCCGCCTACCTTGACACACGCTCGAAATGAGCGGACTGTTGCCTTGTGTGTGGGCGAGTCCGCTCATTTCAAAAGTTGCGCGGACTTAGTACGACGAACAAAGTTTGCCGTATTTGTCCGCTCAAAAAGTGCCGTGTGTGGGCGTGTTCGTTCATTCAAAAGTTTGAGCGGACTGTTTGACGAACTTAGTTTCGGCAGACAGTCCCCGCGTGTGTACGCCGCCTTAGTGGGTGTTCTGTGTACCTTCAACACAGTACACACCGATCGTTTTCGGATGATTTTCGATCTTGCTGTTGTGTAGTGGTTGTTGTCTGCGTGCCCTGACCGCAGTATACACCGCTATATTCACCTCACCTATATAGCTAGTGATCTATCTTTTATAATAGAGCTTGCAGTCAGTAGTGTTAGGAGCTTGTGCGTGCTGTCTGTGTGCTCTGTACCCAGTACATACCGCTATATCCACCTACATAGCTCTTCTCTATTTGAGACCACTTGCCATCTGCAGGAGTTATTGGAAGTTGTGTGTGCCTCCAGCACAGCACAGTATACATCTGTATATACCCCTTTATCTCTGGTGTTCTATAATAAAGGCATCTGCAGGAGTTAGTGGGTGTTGTGTGCCTCTAGCACAATATACACTACCCAACTGCTTTTTTACCCAACTCCCTTCAGGCCATTACCATGTCTGGAAGGCCAGCAAGGAGAGGCAGACAGGCGCGAGCCGATAAAAGAGGGCAAGCAGGCTCTGTGTCTAGAGACAACAGTGCTGGTCGTGGACGTGGTGCATTGTCATCAGCACGTGGCCATGGGACACGCTTCTCCTTCTTTTCGGCAGCTGGACATGTTGAGCCGCAACATGCCAACGACTTGGTAGAGTGGATGACCAAGCCCTCTTCATCCTCCTCATCCTCTCTCACCCAGTCTCAGGGTACTAGCAAAGCAGCTGCCAACGCATCGTCTTCCCTCTCAATGTCATCATCAGTGACTCCTTCCCTAGACCCACCACGTCCTCCTGAGGAGTCTCCTGAACTCTTTGAGCACAGTGTTGGGTACATGCTCCAGGAGGATGCCCAGTGTTTTGTGGGCTCTGATGATGACACTCAGCTAGAGGAAGGCAGTAGCGTGAGCACAGAGAGAGGGGATGCTCAAGAAGGACAGCAATCTGGCAGTCATGTTCCACAAGCTGCAGCATACTGCCAGGCTTGCTACAGCGATGAAGAGGGAGGGGATGATGAGGGCACTGACTCCACGTGGGTGCCTGGAAGGAGAGAGGAGGAGGAGGAGGAGGAGGCACATGTCCAACGAGGCAGGATGCTCTCCGGGGGCCAGCTTAGGGGCAGCACACCGACTGAATCACACCGCAGAGCTCCGCCTGTGCAGGGCGCTGCCTCTGCGCGTTATTCTAAAAGTTCTTTGGTGTGGGCCTTTTTTGAGACGAGTGCATCAGATCGCACCGCTGCTATTTGCAACATATGTCTCAAGCGTACCTCGCCTGGCCAAAACATCAGCCGCTTGGGCACCACATGCTTGACCACACATATGTTGACCTGCCATGCAGCTCGTTGGCAAGCGTACCTCAAAGACCCACACCAAAGAACAAAGCGGACCTCTCCTTGCTCCTCATCAGCTGGCATCTCCAACCCCACTAGACCTTCAGTCCTCTCTGAACCCTGCTCTGAGAGGAATAAAGGTGTAGAATTAGGTGTGTCACAGCCAAGTGCTTCCTGGAACTCTGCTAGCGGTACACCCACGTCCGATTATAGCAGGCAAATGTCCCTGCCCCAGCTGCTGGACCGGCGAAAGAAGTTCACTCCCAGCCATCCACATGCCCAGCGCTTGAATGCTAGCTTGGCTAAATTGCTAGCACTTCAACTGCTGCCTTTTCAGTTGGTAGACTCGGCCCCCTTCCGTGAGTTTGTACAATGTGCGGTTCCTCAGTGGCAGGTCCCCAAACGCCACTTTTTCTCACGGAAGGCGATTCCGGCTCTCTACCGGCATGTGGAAGGCAATGTCCTTGCCTCGCTGGACAGGGCGGTCAGCGGTAAGGTGCATATTACCGCTGACTCATGGTCCAGCAGGCATGGACAGGGACGTTACCTGTCTTTCATGGCCCATTGGGTGACTCTTCTGGCAGCTGGGAAGGATGCAGGACAAGGTGCAGTAGTGTTGGAGGTTGTTCCGCCACCACGCCTCCAAAATGCTACTATTGGTTGTGACACACCTCTCTCCTCCACCCCCTCCTCTTCTTCTTCCTCCATGGCCTCTTCCAGTGCTCTGTCCTCAGAACCAGCGGTGCTTCGTAGGCGTTCCAGGAGCTACGCAAGTACGCAGGCAAAACGATGCCATGCCGTGCTTACGCTGGTTTGTTTGGGGGACAGGAGCCACACTGGGGCGGATGTTTTGTCAGCTCTCCAGGGGCAGGCCGAGAGGTGGTTGACGCCACGCCAGCTTAAGCCAGGAATGGTGGTTTGTGACAATGGCACCAACCTCCTCTCCGCCCTCCGACAGGGACAACTGACCCATGTGCCCTGTGTAGCTCACGTCCTTAACCTGGTGGTGCAGCGGTTCTTGGGCAGGTACCCCGGCTTTACAGGATGTCCTGAAGCAGGCCAGGAAAGTCTGTGTGCATTTCCGCCGATCATTTAATGCCTGTGCTCGGCTGGCTAAGCTCCAAAAGGAGTTGAACCTGCCCAAGAACCGCCTTATATGTGACATGCCCACCAGATGGAACTCAACGTTGGCCATGCTGCAGCGGCTGCACACGCAGCAGAGGGCCATCAATGAGTACCTGTGTGACTACGGCACCAGGACAGGGTCAGGGGAGCTTGGTTTTTTTCTCACCATGCCAGTGGGGCATGATCAGGGATGCATGCACTGTCCTGTCACCGTTTGAGGAGGCCACAAGGATGGTGAGCAGTGACAGTGCATGCATCAGTGACACTGTACCTCTTGTCCACCTCTTGGAGCATACGCTGCGTGGAATAATGGACAGGGCACTTGAGGCAGAACAGAGGCAGGAAGAGGAGGACTTCCTTGCCTCTCAAGGCCCCCTTTATCTAGACAGTGTTCCTGCTGTGCCACCCATCACACAGGAAGAGGATGAGGAGGAGGAAGAGGAGGAGGAGGATGATTGTGTCAGCATGGAGGTGGAGGCTGGCACTCAGCATCAGCAGCAGCAGCAGCAGCAGTCTTGTAGGGATGATTTACAGTCCCAAGAAACACGTGGACTTGTACGTGGCTGGGAGGAGGTAGCTGCGGATCATGTTGTCCTTAGTGACCCAGAGGACTCCGGACCGAATGCCTCAGCTAACCTACGCTGCATGGCCTCCCTGATCCTGCAAAGCCTGCGGAAGGATCCTCGTAATCTTCGGATCAAGGAGAGGGACCATTACTGGCTGGCCACTCTCCTTGATCCACGGTACAAGGGTAAGGTTGCCGACCTTATCTTGCCATCGCAGAGGGAGCAGAGGATGAGACATCTCCGGGAGGCCTTGCAGAAAGGTCTGTGCAACGCGTTCCCAGAGACTGGGAGGTTACAAACTCCTGGTCCTGGACAACGTGTTGCTGAGGCATCGGTCAGAAGGAGCGGTGGAGAAGGTGGCCGTCTGACTGATGCTTTCAGACAATTTTTTAGTCCGCAGCCCCAAGGTATGATCGGTTCCAGCACCCATCGCCAGCATCTGATTTACATGGTGCAGGAATATCTAGGGGCAAGGTCAGACTTGGACACCTTTCCCACCGAAAATCCTCTGGCTTACTGGGTCTTGAGGATGGATCACTGGCCAGAGCTTGCACAGTATGCAATTGAGCTACTGGCCTGTCCTGCATCCAGCGTTCTTTCGGAACGCACCTTCAGTGCTGCTGGTGGCTTTGTTACCGATCACAGGGTGCGCCTGTCCACCGAAACAGTTGATCGACTGACCTTCATCAAGATGAATCAGTCTTGGATCACCCACAGCTACCAAGCACCTGAAGCTGATGTAACAGAATAATTTTTTTTGAAATATCACATCCCTTCAAGACTGCCTATGCTGATGCTGAGTGACTGTCCTGTTATGTTGATTGTCTATCCTCTTCCTCCTCCGCTGATATGTTGGAAGAACATTTCTGGTTCTGGTTGATGCCATCAGCCCAATTTTTCTGCCCCTGTTTAACAGGGGCGTTTAAGTACAATTTTTGATGCAATGCTTTGCAGCAGGGCTAATTCCTGCAATCAAACAAGAGTATATGGGAGAGGTTGCAGTGTGGTGGCACCAGCACCAGTGCCTAAGGCCCAATTTTTATGCCCCTGTTTAACAGGGGCGTTTAAGTACAATTTTTGATGCAATGCTTTGCAGCAGGGCTAATTCCTGCAATAAAAGTAGATTATATGGGAGAGGTTGCAGTGTGGTGGCACCAGCACCAGTGCCTAAGGCCCAATTTTTCTGCCCCTGTTTAACAGGGGCGTTTAATTACAATTTTTGATGCAATGCTTTGCAACAGGGCTAATTCCTGCAATAAAACTAGAGTATATGGCAGAGGTTGCAGTGTGGTGGCACCAGCACCAGTGCCTAAGGCCCAATTTTTCTGCCCCTGTTTAACAGGGGCGTTTAAGTACAATTTTTGATGCAATGCTTTGCAGCAGGGCTAATTCCTGCAATAAAACTAGAGTATATGGGAGAGGTTGCAGTGTGGTGGCACCAGCAGCAGTGCCTAAGGCCAAATTTTTCTGCCCCTGTTTAACAGGGACATGTAATTACAATTCTTGATATAATATTTCACAGGAGGGCCCCTTCCTGTGCCCACCCAGAGTAACGGTGAGGACTTATAGTGTTGTGGCACCAGCACCACAACCACCAAAGGTCAATTTTTTTTACCACTGTTCAACAATGGCATGTAATTACAATTCTTGATATAATCGTTCACAGCAGGGCGCTCCAGCGCCCACCAAGAGTCACTTTGAGGGCTTACAATGTTGTGGCAAAACCAACACCTTGTTCCGCCATTTCTGCAGAGCATATAGGGCAGGCCCCTACTTTCAAACATCCAATTTACAAACATCTCCTACTTGCAAACGGAAGGAGACAACAGCAAGTGAGATGAAAAAAGATGGACGACAAAACAAATTATACAGGGGTGATAACCCTTCCCTATGTTTTCCAAAAAGCTTAAAAATAGTTTTTTTGACTGGAGCTACACTTTAAAAATGTACCAGTTGAAAATTACAAACAGATTCAACTTAACACAACAAACCTACACAGTCCCTGTCTTGTTTGCACCGCCTGTATACTGCTGTTCTGAGTATATAGGGCCTGGGGGCCACACGCATTTCCTTTTTTTAATATGGGTACAGGGTTCCCCTTAATATGCGTACAAGACCCAAATAGGCTGGTAATGGGCAGGGAGGGCTACCCATGCCATTTTTCTCAATGATTTTCAACCATATTGCAGGAACCAGATATAACATTAAAACCGCAAGCAGTTTTAAATGGTGTTATTTCCGTTTAATATCATTTTGTGCAGGGACTGTTCTAAACACGGGAAACACGTGGCACTTTACAGGCATACTACAGACACCCCCCAGGCACCATATTTAAAGGAATATTTCACTTTTTTTTTTCACTTTAATTGTCATTAAAATCAGTGGTCCCGCCAAAACGGCCATTTTTAAAAACATTTTAGGCATTGACCCATGTCCCCTGGGGCAGGAGCCAGGTCCCCAAACCCTTTTTAGGACAGTATCTTGCATATTAGCTGTTACAATTAGCACTTTTAATTTCGAACGTTCGAGTCCCATAGACTTCAATGGGGTTCTAAAGTTCGTTCGAATTTGGGGTCCGTTCGAAAGTTCTGGTGCGAACCGAACCGGGGGGTGTTCGGCTCATCCCTAATAGGGAAGTATAAGGTCACTTCCTGTGCGCCTCCTAAGCATTTTCCCGCCTTTTTCCATCAGGTTGAGGTCACTTCCTGTGTGCCTCCTGGACATTTTCCCACCTTTTTCCTTCAGGTTGAGGTCACGTCATGTCATTGGCGCATGCGTAGTAAGCCGTGGACTCTTACAGAGCCCCTCTGAATGGGTGGCCTCTGGACGCCCTTCCAGGATGAAGCTCACTGAAAGAACTTCCGGAGAAGATCTGGAGCATGGGTATGGGACTCGGGGTCCCATGAATTCTCTTCAGGGCCGTAACCTCTCCACTCTACTAGAAATCGGCATCCACAGCCCCTTCTATGGCAGTCCTGGATGGCCTCCTCCCTTTAATCATAGAGGGAGACGGAGGACGGGTCCCACATTCCCCAGAGGGGTTCAGGGTCACAGGCTTTAGGAGGGAGGCAAGGAAGACGAGGGCAGTTTGAGTTTGTAGACAACAGGGTTGGTCGGGATAGGACAGGGAAGGGCCCAAGGAACTTAGGGCCCAATTTCTTGGAGGGACAGGCCAACGTCAAATGCCAGCCAAACCTTGTCTCCCAGTTGAAGATCCAGGTCCCCCCGCTGCTGTCGATCATAGATAGTCTTGTAATCCAGCTGTCCCTTGGCCATGGTATTCTTTAGTACATAGAAAAAAAGGGGTCGGGACTTTAAATGAGGTGTCTATATTGTAGCTAGTCGAAGGAGTCAAAGTAAAGCGTAAACAAGTATTGGTATCCTTTAGGAGCTTTAAGTTGACCAAGCCGGAAGAGGGTAGGATAGGGGAAAAAGAAGGGTGGTACCCCAGGTTAGCGTAGAAAGGTGATTGCTTAGAGGTAGAATGTATTGCACTGTTGTATGAAAATTCTGCAAAATGAAGTAGGGACACCCAATTGTCTTGGTCAAAGGTGGAGAAACAATGAAGTTACTGTTCAAGAGTTTGGTTCGTACGTTCCGTTTGTCCATTGGTCTGAGGATGGTAGTCCAAAGAGTAGTGGTTCTCGATGTCTAGAGCAAGACAGAGCTCCTTCCAGAATTTAGAGGTGAATTGGACCCCACAATCTGATACAATATTCCTGGGGACCCCATGGAGGCGAATGAACTGTTTGATAAAAGCCTTAAGGGGGCGTAGGAGACTCCATGATTTATTATTTTCAGTTTTGCTGTGATTGCATACCGGGCAGAAATTGACATAAGCGTGGCAGTCTGCCTTGAGGGTAAGCCACCAAAAGGTTCTCAAAAGCAGATAGGGAGTTTTGGTCACCTCGAAATGCCCTGCTAACTTGTTGTCATGGCAGAGTTTGAGTACAGGAAATATCAGTTGAAGGGGCACAAACACAGCATGGCCATGGAAGAAAAGTCTGTCAGATGTTTTCTTGCAGATGTTCTCCTGAGGGCAGTTGGTCTACAGAGGAGGCCAGTTTAAGTAGGAATACATTATAGACAGGGAGTATCGTGTCTGTCATTGGCGAGTTGTCTGATGTGGGATACACGTGGGATAGAGCATGATCCAATTCTTGGATCCCGGACGGTACGTGATATGCATTTGAAATCAGGTGAAGAAGAGAGCCATAAGCGTGCACACGGGGTGTACTGGGTGTGCCTGGGCACACCCTAATCACCGCGTGCTGTCTCCAGAGATTTGCCCCAAAATGCTGCATCCAAGAGAGTTTGTGGCCCACGCTGCCTGTGAAACAGTTTTACAGGCAGCAGATCTTGAGAATTGCCAGAGCTGTTCAGTGTATGAAACTCAGATTTTGACAGTGCATGCAGGGAGAGACACCAGTTGTCAAAAGTCAGTATCGATGTCGGAGGTGGGCGGGACCAAACAACCATCAAACACCAGTCAATGGGATGGGGTCTGGGTGGGCTGCTACATTTATGTGGCCCTGCCCCCTATCTGAAGCATCTCAAACATTGGCTGGTGTTTATAGCACTTGGTCCCGCCCACCCCCAACATCGCTGAGTTGTAAGGCCGCGTACACACGCGGGGACTGTTCGCCCAACTTTGTCCGTCAAACAGTTTCGGCAAACAGTCCGCTCAAAATTAGCATGGACGGACATGGCCACACACGACGGACGAACAGTTTGCTGAAACCGTGCGCGATGACGTGAACGGCACGTACGACGGGACGAAAAATACGACGTCCTATACACTGCATTATAACTTTCGGCGTGTAAATCCTTTCTGAGCATGCGCGGAACTTAGTTTGACGAACAAGCCTACACACGAGGGGACTGTTCGCTGAAATAAGGTTTCAGCGGACAGTTTTTCGGAATTTACGAAAAACCTTGTTCAGCGGACTGTTCGCTGAAACTGTCCGCTGAAAGCCCACACACGAGCGGACTGTTTGCCGAAACACTGTTCAGCGGACAAAGTTGGGCGAACAGTCCCCGCGTGTGTACGCGGCCTTAATCATCTCAACTCAGCTGTGATGTCAGGGGTGGGCAGGACCAAGAGCCAATACCAGCCAATGATTGAGCTGCTTCAGGGAGGGGGCAGAGCCAGAGAAATGTAACAGCCTGCCCAGACCCATCCTATAGGTTGGTGTTTGGTAACTGTTCAGTCCCGCCCACCACCGACATCACCGCTGACTTTTAACAACTGACCTCTCTCCCTGCATGCAGTGTAATTATTTGACAGTTTCATACACTGATCAGCTCTGACAATTCCCACGATCTCCTGAATGTGAAACTCTCCCTTTCCCCTATCTGTGCCACCCAATGCTGCCAATCAGTGCCAACCAGTACTACCTATCCGTGCCAGTGCTGCTTATCAGTGCCAACTAATGCTGCCTTTCAGTGCCAACCAGTGCTGCCTATCAGTGCAAACCAGTGCTGCCTATCAGTGCCAACCAATGCTGCCTATCAGTGCCACCTATCAGTGCACATCAGTGCTACCAATTAGTGCCCATCAATGCTGCCAATCAGTGCTGCCAATCAGTGCAGCCTATTAATGTCCATCAATGCTGCCTATCAGTGCCCATCAGTGCTGCCTTAGTAGGGAGGTGGAAGCCCCTCTACAGATAATTGCAATACAAATTACCTTCAAGTGCACCGACTTTTTAGTTGGGAGGTTCACACTATTATAGTATTTTGGAATTTTTATTTTTTAGAGTGTTATGCCGTGTACACACGATCGGAATTCCGACCAGAAAAAGACTGATGAGAGCTTTTCATTGGAAAATGCGACCGTGTGTATGCTCCATCAGAATTTAGCTGTCTGAATTTCTGCCAGCAAAAAATTGATAGCATGTGCTCAATTTTCCCAACGGAAATGTCGATCATGTGTATGCAATTCCGACACACCAAAACTCACACATGCTCAGATTCAACTACGAGATGGAAGCTATTGGCTACTTAGTATTAAACTTCCTTTTTCGAGTCCCGTCATACGTGTTGTATGTCACTGCGTTCTTGGCGGTTGAAATTTGGTGTGACCGTGTGTAGGCAAGACAGTTTGAGCGGAATTCCATCAGAATTCCATCGGGAGAACCATTAGAGCTTTTTCCGACGAGAATTTAGATAGTGTGTACGCGTGATTACACTTAATTGTATATGTTTTCCTTATGGTTATAATGTGAATTATTGCATTTGAAGTTAATTTCCCCCTGCTAAGTCCATGTCTTTATGGACCTTGCATTGTGCACTGGTGGGCAGTCACGTTGGAACAGGGAGGGGCCATCCCCAAACTGTTCCCACAAAGTTGGGAGCATGAAATTGTCCAAAATGTCTTGGTATGCTGATGCCTTAAGAGTTCCCTTCACTGGAACTAAGGAGCCAAGCCCAACCCCCAGAAAAACAACCCCACACCCTAATCCCCCTCCACCAAATTATTTTAACCAGTGCACAAAGCAAGGTCCATAAAGACATGGATGAGTGAGTTTGGGGTGGAGGAACTTGACTGACCTGCACAGAGTCCTGACCTCAACCCGATAGAACACCTTTGGGATGAATTTGTGTGGAGACTGGGAGCCAGGCCTTCTTGTCCAACATCAATGCCTGACCTCACAAATGCCCTTTTGTAAGCCCACGTACACACGGTCGGAGATTTTGCCAACCAAATCCGTCGGATTTTGTCCGTCGGATTTAGTCCGACGGATTGTGTCCGAAACTGTTGCATACACACGGTCGGGCTAAGTTGTCTGATTTAGCGGTTGCCAAGAATGCGGTGACGTAATTTCATTACGATGGGACTACATTCAGGCTAGTAGCCAATAGCTTTGATGTAGGAATTTGAACTGAGCATGCGTGGCACTTGGTCCGATCAAAATTCGCTACACATGATCGGAGTATGTCCGACCGGCCCAGTTGGTCGGGAAATATTTCCATCATGTTGGAAAATTGGGTCCGACGGAGATTCGGGCGGAATCAGTCCGATGCATACCACACACAGTCGGATTATCTGACGACACGGTCCGATAAGACGCATTCCGACGGATTCTCCGACCGTGTGTACGCAGCATAAGAATGGTCAAACATTCCCATAGACCAGTGAAGGCGAACCTTGGCACCCCAGAGGTTTTGGGACTACATTTCCCATGATGCTCCACTACATTGCAGAGTGCCAGAGCATCATGGGAAATGTAGTTCCAAAACATCTGGGGTGCCAAGGTTCGGCATCACTGCCATAGACACACTCCTAAATCTTGTGGATAATCTTCCCAGATGAGTTGAAGCTTTTATAGCTGCAAAGGGTGGGCCAACTCAATATTGAACCCTATGGACTAGGACTGAGAGATGCCATTAACCACTTCAATACAGGGCACTTTTGCCCCTTTCCTTCCCAGCCCAATTTTCAGCTTTCATCGCTCTAGCGCTTTCAGTGACAATTGCGCGGTCATGCTACACTGTACCCAAATGAAATTTTTATCATTTTGTTCGCACAAATAGAGCTTTATTTTGGTGGTATTTATTCACGACTCCGTTTTTTATTTTTTGCGATATAAGCGCAAAAAAAGCGGAAATTTGGAATAAAACAATATTTTCTTTTTTCTATTTTAAAAGAAATCCAATAAAATCTAATTTTGTCATAAATTTAAGCCAAAATGTATTCTGCTACATGTTTTTGGTAAAAAAAAAATCCGTTAAGTGTATAATAATTGGTTTGTGTGATCATGGACATATGTACGCAAATGATCATGTACATATGTGTGCAGGTGATCACGTACATATAATCATTGGGACATGTGATTTTAGTGGGACAAATGTGGGGGGACATGTTTTTTTATTATTAGGGACATGTGTTTTTATTATTTGGGGACATGTGTGTTTTGGGGACATATGTGGGGACATTGTGTTTATACTGTGTGGTGACATGTGTGTTTGCACTAGACTGGTGATCAGTGAGTAAAAAGCTGTAAAAAACAGCTCATACTCACTGATCATCAGCCGGCTGCAGCGATCTGCTCTCCTCTCCTCAGCGATGACTTCTGTGTGAGGAGAGGAGGAGCCGATTGCCTAGCAACCGGCTGTTTGTTTACATCACATGACGGCCGTGATTGGACACGTCCGTCATGTGATCAGGAGGGCCAAACACAGAGCCCTCTTGCTGATCTGAGATGCGCCGTGTCCGGGTGACACGAGCACATCGGGATCGCGCCGCTGCGCAGGCACGCGCGCGCGTGATCCCGCTCTTTTTGAAGGACGTTCCTGAACGTCCTATCAGAAGTAGATGGCTCCCACCCGGCCGTATATGTGCATTGGCCGGGTGGGAAGTGGTTAAAGTTCATGTGCGTGTAAAGGCAGGTGTCCCAATACTTAAAAAATATATATATATATATATATATACACACACACACATATATTAGGAATGTTACTGACATCACAGACATCGACTTCACCTGACTCCTCCCCCCTTCCCTTCGTTAGCAGATGGAGGCACTTGGGGAAGGGGGGATGAGTCTGGTGACGTCGATGTCCGTGATGTCACCGGATCTCTGACGGAACTCCCTGAAGACCTGGAAGCCGGCGGAGAGGTGAGTACCGATCGAAAGAATTTTGATCGATCGAACGATTAATGGAGGAATTCATCTTTAATATATATATATATATATATATATATATATATATATACACACACAAAAAACTCCCGTATGTGTGCTTGAGCTTTCAGGGGCATACCCTGATGCAATAGGCTGTGTACGCTTATGAAGAGAGTCCATCTGGCTTGTCTAGGTCTGAGACATTTAGCTGTACAGATTCCAAATTCCTGTGATCAGTGTAGATAAGTATAGGGTGCAAGGCTCCTTCTAATAGATATCGCCATTCTTCCAGGGCCAGTTTAATAGCAAGAAGTTCCCATTCCCCTACATCATAGTTCCTTTCAGCTGGGGACAACTTCCTGGAAAAGAAGGCAACAGGATGTAACATGGCTGTGGTTTTGTGGCGCTGAGAAAGGACTGCCCCAACCGCAATCTCTGAAGCATCGACCTCCAACACGCAAGGCATGGCTGGGTCGTGATGACGAAGGTGGTGAAAAAAGACCTTTCGTATGTGGATGTGATGTGCCTCAAGGGAAGGTGAAACAAGGATGTCATCTAAGTACACTATCATGAAGAGGTCAAGAAAATTCTGAAAGATGTCGTTCACCAAGTGTTGGAAAGTAGCTGGGGCGTTACACAGCCCAAATGGCATGGCCAAATACTCAAAATGGCCCAAACCTAGTACGAAAGGCCATTTCCATTTATCACCCTCTCTTATCCATATTAAATTGTAGGCCCCCCGTAGGTCCAATTTTGAGAAGACCTTGGCGGTGCGGAACATCTGAACGAGCTCAGGGACTAGAGGCATTGGGTATCTACTGTTCAATTCTCTGTAGTCAATACATGATCTTAAAGAATGGTCTTTGTTTTCCACAAAAAAGAGTCCAGCACCAGCAGGAGAGGTAGAGGGCCGGATGAACCCTTTCCTAAGATTGTCATCAAAGTATGTGCGGAGGACTTCTAATTCAGGCTTAGCAAGTGGAAAGATCCTCCCAAATGGTATTGCAGAACCAGGAAGAAGCTCAATAGGGCAATCATACGGCCCGTGAAGCGGTAGAGATACAGCCCCCTTCTTGTCGAAATGAAGTCCAGCTGAAGATATTCCCAATGGTCTGCTTCGATGGTGGCGAATATGAGGATGGTCTTATGGGTTATTGGACCCGAGGTTGGTGCGGAGCCATCTGCCTGATGAATGGTAAATGGCTGTGGTTTCTTGCATAGTGGGATTCCATACGCTTTGGAGAGGGGATGTCAATAAAGCAGCTACAAGCCCCAGAGTCAATAATGGCTACTACTCGGATTATCCTTCCCGGTATCTGCAAAGAGAGGCAGATAGTGAGATGTGAGGATTTAACAACATATGGTGAAACAGATGAGGTTTTGATCCAGTTACTTGGCCTAATGGGACATCCCTGAAGAAAGTGACCCGCTCCACCACAATATAGGCATAAATTGTTCAGGTGATGACGTTGTTGCTCTTCGGGTGTTAGAGGTGTACGAACTAAGCCGAGTTGCATTGGTTCTCCGTCATGAATTGGGGTTGATGCGTGGGTCTCAGGGTTTCTCAGGTGTGGAGCCATGGGTACTCATGAATGCATTCACGTGGGACGGGCCATACCAGATCGTTCCCTGCGACGTTCTCTGAGTCTGTGATCAAGCTGGATGGTCAATTGAATTGTAGGTTCTAACGTATCAGGGAGCCCCACTCTTGCTAATTCGTCTTTGAGGGGCTCGGACAAGCCTAAGCGAAACAGATGGCGCAAGGCGGCATCATTCCATGCATTGTCTGCAGCCCACTTGTGGGATTCCGTGACATAGTCCTCAACAGGGCATTTCCCCTGTTGTAGAGGTCAACACTGTTTCAGCCGTGGTTGTTTGTTGTTTGCCATCATAGAGCATGGCCATGGCATCGAAGAAAGCAGACACTGAGTGCAGTATAGGTTTCTCCCTTTCCAATAGTTGATGAGTCCATGCCTGGGGTTCTTCTGCAAGTAAGGCTACTACGAACCCAATCTTTGTATCCTCTGAAGAGAAGGTCCTAGGCTGTAAGGGGAAGTTTAGCCAACAGGCCCAGAACTTGTGGTGAGCCCCTGAAAAGCTTTCTGGCATAGGAACCCGTGGTTCAGGTGCTGGAGTAGAGATGGGCTGCTCCATAGCCATAACAGGTGATTCCGCAGGGCTCAGAACTGAGGGAATGGCCATTGCAGGTAGCCGACCTTCCAGTTGAAAGTACCCCTCTTGCAAGCTTTAGTCCAAGATCCAAGCCGAGGTCAAGTCCAGTTTGGCAACGAAGTAAAATAGGGTTAATCAGGAGAAGAATGGTCGAGATCCAAGCCGAAATCGGTTCCAATCTGGCAGCTGAGTACAAAAGGGACAAAGAAGTTGAATGGTCAAGGTACAAGTCTGAGGTCAATGGCAAGCAGAAACAACAGTAGTCAAATAGGTTTCCGGGTCACAACAAGTTCAGACAGATCACACACTAACACAGGAACAAGGGGGACTGAATATAATCCCGCAATTTGGCAGTGTCTGGACTGGGCTTATAATGGGAAGTATGAGGTCACTTCCTGTGTGCCTCCTGGACATTTTCCCTCCTTTTTCCATCAGGTTGAGGTTACTTCCTGTGCTCCTCCTGGGCATTTTCCTGCCTTTTTCCATCAGGTCTTCTGTGCATGTGTGGGTTGGCTGACTGAGGAGTCTTTGGTGCATGCTCAGTTGGCACGGGTTTCCTCTTTCTGCCATTGGCACATGCGTAGCAAGCCCTGGACTCTTACAACACGACAAGCAGGAGACAGGAAACCAAACACACAATATTGTCGGCAAGACAGGATTGGAGACACATGGTGTTAAATAGTGGTTCCTGTTAAGGCTAGGGTGGAGCCACACTGAGGGAATTTTACCTAACCATACAGGTGTGAGATTGCAGGCCCTAAGGCTATAATATGGTTGATTTTGTAATCCGCCATATGGATTGCTGTCATAAATAGGCAGAACCAGCTGGCCATTATCCTGAAGGTATTCCCAACGACTCTTCTCGCTCTGCTCTCCTGGGTGAGGGTCCTTTGGGGGAATGGCCTCATCAGGTGCTTGCCAAGACCGAAGGCTTCATCTACAATAAAGACGAAGGGGAGTCCTTCCACATTATCCGCATCAGGTGGCAATGCCATGCCACCAGTCTGGAGACGCTGGTAAAACTCCATCTGGGCAAAGACTCCTCCATTCGACATCCGACCATTCTTCCCCACGTCCACACAGAGGAACGCATAGTGTGCCGACACCACCGTCATTAACACTACACTATTAAACCCATTATAGTTATAATAGTAAGACCCGGAATGGGGTGGTGGCACATTGTGAACATGCTTCACATCTATAGCCCCTCCGCAGTTGGGAAAGTCCCAATGGTCAGCAAAATGGGAGGCCACAGTCTGCCATTCCTGTGGCGGTGAAGGAAACTGTGGAGTCAAACAAGAAAAAAAAATGTAAGTACTTTTGCACATAACATTGCAAGCAGATTACACAAAAACATTTTTATTTTAAGGAGTATTTAACCACTGTCGGCAAATATACGCCGGCAGAATGGCACAGCTGGGCAAAGTAACGTTTCCCGCCGTGCGCGCTCGTGAGCCTGCCTGGGACCTGTGGACTCAATAGCCGTGGGGATACCCGCGATCTTGTCACGGAGCTGAAGAACGGGCAGATATCAGGCAGCGATCAGTGTCAAGTCACACACAGCCCCTCCCCTAGACA
Organism: Lithobates pipiens; assembly: GCF_037356315.1. Taxonomy (NCBI): domain Eukaryota; kingdom Metazoa; phylum Chordata; class Amphibia; order Anura; family Ranidae; genus Lithobates; species Lithobates pipiens. The sequence goes on from NW_027507764.1 coordinate 287,522,494, forward strand.
GTTAGAAACACTCCCCTAGGTCACACTTAACCCCTCCCTGCCCCCTAGTAGTTAACCCCTTCACCGCCTGTGACATTTTTACAGTAATCAATGCAATTTCATAGCATTGATCGCTGTATTAATGCCAATGGTCCCAAAAATGTGTCAAAATTGTCCGATGTGTCCACCATAATTTCACAGTCATGATAAAAATCGCTGATTGCTGCCATTACTAGTAAAAAAAAAAAATTATTAATAAAAATGCCATAAAATTATCCCCTATTTTGTAGACCCTCTAACTTTTGCGCAAACCAATCAATAAACACTTATTGCGAATTTTTTTTTTACCAAAAATATGTAGAATACGTACCGGCCTAAACTGAGGAAAAAAAATGTTTTTTTATATATTTTTGGGGGGTATATATTATTGCAAAAAGTAAAAAAGAATGTGTTTTTTTCAAAATTATCGCTCTTTTTTTGTTTATAGCGCAAAAAATAAAAACCGCAGAGGTGATCAAATACCACCAAAAGAAATCTCTATTAGTGGGAAAAAAAGGACGTCAATTTTGTTTGGGAGCCATGTTGCATGATTACGCAATTGTCAGTTAAATAGACGCAGTGCCAAATCGCAAAAAGTGCTCTGGTCAGGAAGGGGGTAAATCCTTCCGGGGCTGAAGTGGTTAAAAAGACAAAAATATAAGGCCCACTTATCAGATTCTTCACCCCCTCTGATGGCTCATTGATAAAATTGTATGAGGGGAGGGAGGGTTTGAGGTGACTTTGGGAGCCAAAAAAAAGCTTCCAGCACTCTGCCTGAATTAAGGACACACATAACATTTGGACACATTTTAAGAGGAGGGGAGGGTTATAAATGAATTTAAGGGCCCGCATAACATTTGGACACATTTTAGGAGGGGGAGGGTTATACATGAATTGTAAAGACACACATAATATTTGGACACATTTTAGGGAGGTTTTTCGGGGAAAGCAGTATAATGGAGCTGACAATATAAATTGTTAAGGGACTAGGCTATAGGTGTATATGGGCTCAGGATAGCATGCTCGGGAGGTTAGTGAAGGCAAATATGCATGTAGGCCAAAAAAGGAGCATTAAAAGCTTCCAGCATGCATGAGGATAAAGGGGACAGTCACAGCATATTCCAATCATAGTAATTATGGGATGATGAAATAAATACAATACATTAGCAAACATTAACTACATATAATGTGATGTTAATGGAGACAACTTACCTTAATATAGTCCTTCTGCAGGACCTGAATGATGGCAGAACTGGTCTCTAGAATAATGATTCCTAGAGCCTAGGGGGAGATGCCTGTTGAGAATTTGAGGTCCTGCAGACTTCTCCCAGTCGCCAAGTACCACAATGGGTCAACTAGCCTTTGCTCCGGAGTGATGGCTTGCCTCATGCAGGTAACCTGCCTGCTGATATAAGGGGTGAGCAAAGTCAAGAGACCGTAAAAAACAGGGTCCATCATCCTGAGATAATTCCTGAAATCATCAGGATTATTCTCCTGGGTCTCATGAAGCAAAGGCATGTGGGAGAATTGGTCACGCTGAAGTAACCAATTCTTGGTCCATGAACTCCTCCTCACCCTGTTCATGGACAGGACTCAGGTCAAAGTATGAACCCCAAAACAAAAGCACCCACACAGCATGATCTCTACAATGAGTACATACCTGCACCATGGTTTCAAAATGGTCGGCTGGTCAGAATGAACTTAACAGAACACACTGAAGAACAGCGAGGCCTGTGAAGAGCGAGCTGAAAATCAGTAACAAGTAGACCAGAACGCACTGAAAAACAGATACGAATTGACTACACACACTGAAAATCAGATACAAACCCACAAGCACAAACGGAACAGCAGTAAAAAGATCTGAAAAAGCTGGAATCTGAAAAGCATGAATCGTCTCTAACCAAACTTCTACTAACACGAGATCAGGAGAATGAGCCCAAAGGGTGACATACTGGGTCTTGAACTTCCTTTTTCCAGTTCTGTCAAACGTGCTGTACGTCACCGCATTCTTAACAATTGGACTTTGGTATGATCATATGTACACAGTTTCAACAGAACTCCATCGGAACTGTTTCGGAAAAACCTTCGGAGTTTATTGCTGACGGGAAAAACGGTCATGTGTACGCGGCACAAGAATGACCTAAGCTCCTTTACATTGGTAGGTCTTAGCCAAGGGGTGACAGCCTCCAGCTTCTGAGGGTCAGTAGCTATTCATTCAGTTGAATCAACATGGCCAAAGTAATTCGCTGAAGGCTGCTAAAGCTGACATTTTTCCAGGGACAAGAACTCCATCATGGAGTCTCTACAGGACCTTCTCCAGACGCTCTTCATGCTCTTCAAGGGTTTTGCCGAAGACAATGATATTGTCTATGTATAACAGCACTTCGATCAGGTTCATGTCTCCTACTGTCTTCTCCATCAGTCTCTGAAATATCCTGGCAAACTCAAATTACCTCATCTTCTCCCTATCTTCAGGGTGCATGGGAATTTGATAGTACCCACTTTTCAGATCCAGCACACTGAACCACTTTGCCCGCAACAGGCTCTGTAGGGCATCTTCTATTCTCAGAGTGATGTACTGATCAGGGATGGTCCTCTTGTTGAGTGTCCAACAATTGATGCACAGCCTTCTTCCACACCACCACTATGGGGGAGTCATAAGGGCTCCTTGACTCTGATGATGCCTGATCTCTTTCATTTTGCCAGCTGCTCACGTAAATCTTGTAGGTCCCCTAAAGGAATCTGTCAGACTCTTTCCTTGAATGGCTTGTCTTCCTGAAGATGAATCTGGTGTTGGGAACTTTTTGAACATCCCACATTGAACTTACTCTTTGAAAACATATGCTGCCATCTCAGGAGCTGGGTGTTGATTTCTTTCCACTCGGGTGAGTGTGTAGTGTTCTTCAGGTAGAACTGTTTCATGGAGATTCTGTCCTTCTCTCACTTCCCAAAATAAGATGGTGAGACTGGGGCTGCTGGATTCATTTGTCTTAACAGCATTCGGGCCCGCAGTTTCATTTCAGACGCTGACAGGGATCTTCCTACAACTCCGTTGCAGAGCCCTAGTTGATATCACTTCTGGGCTTCCTCCACTCCCTTGTCCTCTCCCTGAGGCCGCGTACACACGGGCGGACTGTTCGCCCAACTTTGTCCGCTGAACAGTGTTTCAGCGGACAGTCTGCTCATGTGTGGGCTTCAGCGGACAGTTTCTTTTTTTTTTATAATACTTTATTTCTCTGCAGGAATACATGACAAAGATCACAAAAAAATAAATAAATAATAATTACATAGATCAACTTATCAAATCAATTTACAAAACAAAAACGTATTAATTTAACCAATGATACACATTGCATTCCTGCGAATTTTCCTTTTTCTTTTCCTCTTTTTTTCCCCTTCTAAACAACTAACAATATTACAAAAACGATTCCCCTCAACAACCCTCTGCTCCAAGGCCTTAGATCCCGTGAGGGACTTATAGAACCGAGGAGAGAGAGAGGGGGGAAAAAAAAAAAAAAACCCCAGGGAATCCCAAATGGAACAAATAAAAATATGTTGCCCCTGCCGACAGAGGGACCTGTGCCACATCACTTACTAGCTATTCCTCTAGTTCCTCTCCAATTAGCCCTTTCCCTTCCTCTGATTGTAAAAATGACTCCCATGGAGCCCAGACTTGCAGTAGACACTCCCTTTCCTCCAAAGACATAGGGATCAATTTTTCCATGATCCCAATTCTTCTTACTTTATTTAACCAATTAGAGATTCGGGGTGTCCCTGATTCTTTCCAACATATGGTGATGCAGCTTTTAGCTGCATTCACCAAATGGCATAGCATTGAGTTCTTGTATCTCTCTAAAGGAATTTGTGAGCATTGTAGTAAGAAAAAAGCTGGGTCTTCCGGAATCTGGTAGTCAGTAAATAATTGAGAGATTCTCTGAACTTCTTGCCAAAACTGTCTAATTACTGGACAAAACCAGAAAATATGGGCTATGGTGCCTCTCTCAGCGGACAGTTTCAGCGGACAGTCTGTCGAACAAAGTTTTTCGGAATTTCCGTAAGACAGTCCGCTGAAACTTGGTTTCAGCGGACAGTCCGCTCGTGTGTAGGCTTGTTCGACAAACTAAGTTTCGCGCATGCTCAGAAAGGATTTACACGGCGAAGGTTGCATTGCAGTGTATTGGACGTCGAATTTCTCGTCCCGTCGTACGTGCCGTTCACGTCATCGCGCACGCTTTCAGCGGACTGTTCGTTCATCGTGTGTGGTCAAGTCCGTTCATGCAAATTTTGAGCGGACTGTTTGTCGGATTGTTTGACGAACAAAGTTTGGCGAACAGTCCGCCCGTGTGTACGCGGCCTGACAGTCAGCTTCAAGGACAACAAAGAGGCCTGGTTGTTCCGAATTGAGCTTGACTGAAACTTGTAGACACACCACCTTTCCAGGTTGTAGTATCTTCTCACTTCTGTCTAATCCCCAAATTTTTCCCACTCCTTCAGCTGGGGCTCTCTGTTCTTGAACTAGGTGCTGATAGACTTGTCCCAGCATAGGGTTATGCCCTTGGTTGGGGTGTCGGGCTTCAATACAAGAGGAGTGAGCAGCCTTCTGACAAGGTCAGTGTTAGTTCCTATTATCAGAGAACACTTGTTGACCCTTTGAGCGAAGGGCATAGGGAAGGGTATCAAATACTTTTGTTTTTCTAGCAACAGAGGGGTCAAAAGTCAACTTGTCCGGTAAGTATCCATCATATGGGAAATTCTGGGTTCCAATACCCCATATCTCTAGTTCCTCCAATTTCTGCAAGTGTTTGAGGTGCTTGTCATAAAAGTCTTGATATAGCAGGATCACTTGTGCAACCATGTCCACAAGGACCTTTGTATAGATGCCTTCCACTTGGATTGACACAATGGGGGAAGGTCCCACTAGTTCGTCAGGGAAACTATTAGGAGTAGGGTATTTAGCTAGTCCTGTTTGTATTTGTGCCCCCTTCTTGAAAGGCTTTCATTTTTTTTTGCCATCTCAGTTGAGCCCCAGAGTGCTATTATGCACTGACTCTCCGTGACCGGGTACTTGAGGTCAATGGGAGCAGATTGTCTGGTTGTTCAGAAACAGCAGTGAGGGCCCTCTGCGACAGTTTAGGCTTCCGCCGTGGCGTCCCTGCAATGTTGCCTTTTAAATTAACTTCTGTAGGTGGGCACCCATTTGACTTCCCTCTGAGGTTTCTTGACAGCTTTCCCGGGACCAGCTGACATATTTTAGTGGACTTGTGCAGTTGTGTCGGTAATGACCCACTCCTCCATAGTTAAAACAGACTACTTGACTCATAGGCTTCTCTGCAGGAATGACTGTAAGGTTCAATGTCTGCTTGGACTCTGAGACATTCTCTTTAGCTGAAGGGGTGATTCTAGCTCCTAGCAGCATCATTATCTTCATCATTTGTGACACCTGGGTTTTCAAGAGCTCTACCTCTGGGTCATCACTAGTTGCACTAATCACGCTAACCTCAGCGTTAGGTTCTAGTTTCAGGTTTCTCTTTTTACTCTCCTTGAGAGTTTCTTCTTCTCACATTGTCCAGATGAATTCAGGGTACTTCAAAATTCCACCATCTCTTTGAGTTTTCAACTGGATCATAAAATGATCTAAGGGCTGAGCCCCCTTAAAACCTGTTGTGCCCCGGACCAACCCTTTCAACTGACCTGGGATCTATACCTTTCTATAGCAGTATCTGGTGCATTATCTTGTCAATATGTTGCATGTATTCAGAAAGATTCCCCCCCAGGTATGCTCAAACTGGTACACGAGGTCGGAGGCCTTTTCTGTTCTCCCAGAAAGGTCTTGCAAGATATCTAAGTAGGCGTGAGCAATACAGTCCTGTTTGCTAAATTTCAGGTTGTTAATAGCTTCTGAGGCTGGCCTCCACAGACTCTATGATTCTCTGCTTTTTCTGGGCCTCAGGGATGTCCCACTCATCCAATCTAAAATCTTATGTTTAGAAACTGATTCAAGTCTTTTAGATCTAGAATAGGTCTGACATGCCCGTTCAGTTTTGGAACCATAAAGAGCTTTGAGTAGAACCCGAGCCTTGCTCGTCTAAGGCTACTTCTATAATTACCCCTTGGGATAACAGATGTTCTAAGGATAAAAACAAGGGCCACCTTTTTCTGGATCCTTGGAGACCTTTGACCTTAGGAAACGAGATGGCAGAAGCTCCCAGAACTCCAGCTTGTATCCCAGAGACACCGTGGAGGTTACCCATTTGTCCTGAATCTCTTCACTCCAGGTGCCTGCAAACTGCAGCAGCCTTTCCCCCACTCAGCCGAGTGGGAGAGGCTTTGGGGTTTGGCTTACCAGATCTTGGACCCCAACACTTATTTTGTCCGTGGAGAGGCCGTCGCCACTGCCTGGAGGTCGATGCTCCAGTGGCTGGGGAAAAAAAACATCTAAATGAGGAATGTTTATTCTTCTTCTTGACTGGTAACAATGTGGTCTTGCCCCCGGTAATCTTCTGGATATATTTGTCCAGATCATCCCCAAACAGGCATTCCCCATAGAATGGGAACCCAGTCAAATATATTTAGCATGAAGCCTCAGCTGCCCAAAGGAACCTGTGCATGTGTACCAGCAGGAGAGTAAGGCGGGATGCTTGCTGAACAGAATCTATAATGGCATCAACCGCAAAACACAAGACCTTTGGAAGGTCTGCATAAACCTCGACCTCCTTGGTGGAAAGGAGGTTAAAGAGGGATTCCACCTAAAAAAAAAAAATATTAAAAGCCAGCAGCTATAAATACTACAGCTGCTGACTTTTAATAAATGGACACTCACCTGTCCCAGGTTCCAGCGATGCCTTGGCTCTCGGCTGCTGCCTTCACCATTCTAGGTGAGGGAATCAGGAAGTGAAGTGAATCGGCTTCACTTCCCGGTTCCCTACTGCGTATGCGCGTGTCACGCAGCGCAATAGGAATTCTCCGTGCTGTCTCTGAGACCCGTGTGTGTCCCAGTAGACAGCGCGGCAGGACAGGAAATGGCGTAGACTCCCACGGGAGTCTATGCCTGGAAGTGGGTGTAAATACCTGCCAATTGTGACACCGGAGGGGGGGAGGGTTCCGATCAGCGGAGGTTCCACTTTAGGGTGGAACCCCGCTTTAAGCACCTGCTTCATCTGTTCCTTGAAGAACTAGCACATGCCAATTGTTGCTACCACAGGTTGGACCACAGCGCCAGCCACAGAGAAAGAGGCTTTAAACAAAGTTTCAAGCTTTTTATCAGTTGGATCTTTGAACCCCTGAGCATTTTCAACAGGACAGGTCAGTCCTTTATTCACATAGGAAATAGCTGCATCAATTGCTGGCACCCCTTATTTCTTGGTGAATTTTTCCTCTACTGGATAAAGCATGGAAAACCTCTTAGGAGGAGAAAATAGTTTATCTGCATGAACCCAGTCCTCATACAACAATTTCTCCAGCAAGGGATGAATTGGGGAGGGATGCACAGCCTGTGGGGATTTCCGGGATCCCTAGGAGGAAACAGAGGATATGGCAGCCTCAGCAGAGGGCAATTTGTATTTGGTATGCACCAACTCTCTCCGACTATAATATTGCACCTGCACCCTGAGGGCCTGAGAGGCAGAAAAGAGCTTCTCCTCTTCCCCTGAATTGTCTGACTGCTCCTGATCAGCATCCCCAGATAGGGATACTTCATCATTATCAGAATGTTCATCCGATAGGGAACCCAGAGCAGAGGAAGGCACACGTGCATGGCGCCACAACCACACCCCCTCCCCACCGCAACTGCTGTAAAAGAGTGCCCCCTGCGCACACATGTGCATAGGACCATCATTGAGGTGGCCAGGGGGGAGAAAGGAGAGCACCTGAGGACTACGCGGGACCCCCAGACTGCGTGGGATTCCCCTTTTCATCTTATGTGGCAGAGCCTGCAGCAAAGGAAGGGAGCGGCTTCTCAGACCAGCTTTACTAAGCGTGTCTCCTGGATGTCATGTAAGAATACACAAGGTTTGTCTCTTACTCCCTCTGGTGGCGGAAACCAGGTAAGACATGCAAACTATAAAAAAAAAAGATAATCCATAAATTAAATTTAGGATTGTCTTCACTTGCCTTATCCCCACTGCAGGAAACTGCTGATAACAGACAGATCCAACCTTCACCCATCATGGCGGGTACGTTGCGCCAACTTTCAGGTTTCCTACTCACAGGATCCTCTTCCCTGGACCTGTAGAAGACTCTGCCATAAAAACTTTTCGCGCAACTTAATTTTTGTGAACCAAAGTTCTGGATCCCAGAGCCCTGTCCTCAAAGAGAGACATTACAGGCAAAACCTAATTTCTTCTTTCACAAGGACCAGGTACCATCCATCTTAGGCATATTGGCCTGAGGCATGGATCTGGTTGTATAGCGCCTAGGCCCCCGCAGCCAATGTTCAAGTCAAAATATTGTTCAACCCAAACATAAAGCCCATCCCTAGTCCTCAGTATACTGTCATGGAATGTAAATGCTTTCTCTGCCATTCATTTATATTCCATGACAGTATACTGAGAACAACCTATGCTACAGTTTGCCTGTGGGACAACACAGCCCAGCCATCTATACAAGCGCTTATGACTTCTGTCATGGAAGTTCTAGATATCTGGTGAGTGAGAGGGCACACAGAAGGGAGCATGGATCGGACAGATAGTTTTTTTCAGCACTTGCCACTTTATATTATACAAATTAAAATTTGAAGTTGCACTGGAAGATTATGAAATTTATGAACTTTATAAGGATTTATTAACTTTTTATGGACTTTAGTTATGGTTATGGATTATTGTTACATAGTTACATATTAGGTGAGGTTAAAAAAAGGATACAAGTACATCAAGCACAACCCATGTGTGGGATTATGTGTCCGTATTACATTGTATATCCTGGAATGTTGCAATCGTTCAGGTGCTTATCTAATAGTTTATTAAAACTAACGATGCTCCCCGCTGAGACCACCACCTGTGGAAGCAAATTCCTCATCCTTGCAGAACTTACAGTAAAGAACCCTCTACGTAGTTTAAGGTTAAACCTCTTTTCTTCTAATTTTAATGAGTGGTCACAAGTCTTGTTAAACTCCCTTCTGCGAAAACATTTTATTCCTATTGTGGGGTCACCAGTATGGTATCTGTGTATTGAAATCATATCCCCTCTCAAGCGTCTCTTCTCCAGAGAGAATAAGTTCAGTGCTCACAACCTTTCCTCATAACTAATATCCTCCACACCCTTTATTAGCTTTGTTGCCCTTCTTTGTACTCGCTCCATTTCCAGTACATGCTTACTGAAGACTGTTACCCAGAACTGGGCAGCATACTCTATGTGTAGCCAGACCAGAGACTTGTAGAGCGGGAAAATTATCGTTTTATCTCTGGAGTTGATCCCCTTTTTAATGCATGCCAATATTCTGTTTGCTTTGTTAGCAGCAGCTGAGCTTATCATCTACTAGGATCCCCAATTCCTTTTCCATCTTAGATCCCTCCAAAGGTTCCCCCCCCCCCAGTGTATAGATTGCATTCATATTTTTGCCACCTAAATGCATTATTTTAAATTTTTTCTACATTGAACCTCATTTGCCATGTATTTGCCCACCCCATTCATTTGTTCAGATCTTTTTGCAAGGTTTCCACATCCTGCGGAGAAGTTATTGCCCTGCCTAGCTTAGTATCATCCACAAATACAGAGATTGAACTGTTTACCCCATCTTACAGGTCATTTATGAGCAAATTAAATATGATTAGTCCCAGCACAGGACCCTGGGGGACCCCACTACCCATCCCTGACCATTCTCAGTACTCCCCGTTTATCACCACCCTCTGAACTCACCCTTGTAGCCAGTTTTCAATCCATGTACTCACCCTATGGTCCATGTCAACGGATCTTATTTTGTACAGTAAACGTTTATGGGGAACTGTGTCAAATGTTTTTGCAAAATCCAGATCCACATCACCATGCTCACGGGCCTTCCTTTATCTAGATGGCAACTCACCTCCTCATAGAAGATTAATAGATTGGTTTGACAAGAACGGTTCTTCATGAATCCAGGCTCATTACTGCTAATGATACCGTTCTCATTACTAACATCTTGTATATAGTCCCTTATCATCCCCTCCGAGAGTTTACATACTATTGATGTAAGGCTAACTGGTCTGTAATTCCCAGGGATGTATTTTGGGCCCTTTTTTAATATTGGTGCTACATGTGTTCTTTGTTCTTAAGATTTTATCACAATTTATGCCTATTAAGGCCCGTAGTTTAGGGAAGTTGGCTCTTTTGAAATTCAGTATCTTTGTATTCCCCTTATGTTTCCTATTTGTGTAATTTATACTGAAGCCAATTGACCTGTGATCACTGTTACCTAACTTGCCCCATATTTCCACATCCGTGATCAGGTCTGCATTGTTGGTAATCAGTAGATCCAGTATCGCTTTATTTCTAGTTGGTGCATCTACCATCTGACCCTTAAAATTGTGCAAGACGTTTAGGAACTGGCGAGCCTTAGGTGAATGTGTGGTTCCCTCCGCCCAGTCTATGGATAGTTAATATTTACCATTAAGATAACACCTCCCATCCTTGCTGCTCATCCAAATTGTGATAGCAGATCCCCTTCCTCCCTCAGGTTAGGGTCCTAGACAAAAAGAATTGGCAGAAAAAATTGTGTGCAGAGTGACGGTACGTCAGAGACTGGTCTATCGCATCCCGAAATTACAACAAAATCGAAAAAGGCCTGGTGCACTAGGCACAGCACATACCCCTTGGGACGTTTTAGTAAGATAAACCAGTCAGTATTTAAAATATATATATATTTATTGAGAAGACAAATCGGTATAGAATTGTATATGAACGTAATACAAAACACTGACGATTTATATCATAGATGCATCACAATGCTGATTCAAAAGAGGCTTGAGACATATATTGTGTTAAAAATGATGCCGACCTGTTTCAGACTATCCGTCCTTTTTCATAGGCATTACAATCATCTCATATACATATAGTCTATAATATAAGCACAGTCAAATTAGTACGGATATAACAAAGACAGAAAGGTGCGTAGCTCTATATATTTGTCATAGTATATGGTGCCAAAAAAAGGTGGATATGCTCACAAGCCAAAAACTCTTCTCTACAGTCAGCAACAGGGGATGAAAGTACTGTAGTGTAGACTAAAATCATCAATAGTACAGTGGGTTGGGTGTAGCTGTATGCCACTGGTAAAACAGGCGTCAAGAAGACACAGCGCAAATCATTGGGCTAACTACTAGAGATGGACGAACTTTCGACGGGACGATTCGTGAACCGCGAACGCGGGCAAAAGTTTGCGAACCGCAAAGTTCGCGGTGGGCCCCATTGACTTTAATGGCAGGCAAACCTTAAAATCCTACAGGTCATATTTTCAGCCACAAAATACTGACTAGCTGTGCACACATAGTCCCACCACATAGATACTGACATAACAAAAGTATGAAGTGAATCTGGGATCGACAACGACAAGCATTCTTTTTTTATCTGTGAAATTTTGACAATTCAGGAATGCATCAAAGCCATGGAGGAGAGGAAAGGTCAGGGCAGGCTATGAAGAGAGTGCAGGAGATGATCACCAGCACCGTGATAGAGAGCACTGACACCAGCACCAAGATAGAGAGCACTGACACCAGCACCGTGATAGAGAGCATTGACACCAGCACCGTGATAGAGAGCACTGACACCAGCACCTAGTTAGAGAGCACTGAGACCACACCAGCACCATGATAGAGAGCACTGAGACCACACCAGCACCGAGATAGAGAGCACTGACACCACACCAGCACCATGATAGAGATCACTGACACCAGCACTGAGATAGAGAGCACTGACACCACACCAGCACTGTGATAGAAAGCACTGACACCACACCAGCACCGAGTTAGAGAGCACTGACACCACACCAGCACCATGATAGAGAACACTGAGACCACACCAACACCGAAATAGAGAGCACTGACACCACACCAGCACCGTGATAGAGAGCACTGACACCAGCACCGAGTTAGAGAGCACTGACACAACACCAGCATCGAGTTAGAGAACACTGACACCACACCAGCACCATGATAGCGAGCACTGACACCACACAAGCACCGTGATAGAGAGCACTGATACCAGCACCGTGATAGAGAGAACTGAGACCACACCGAGATAGAGAGCACTGGCACCAGCACCGAGATAGAGAGCACTAACACCAGCACCAAGTTAGAGAGCACTGACACCACACCAGCACTGTGATAGAGAGCACTGAGACCACACCAGCACCGAGATAGAGAGCACTGACACCACACCAGCACCGTGATAGAGAGCACTGACACCAGCACCGAGATAGAGAGCACTGACACCACACCAGCACAGTGATAGAGAGCACTGACACCACCACCGAGTTAGAGAGCACTGGCACCACACCAGCACCATGATAGAGAGCACTGACACCAGCACCGAGTTAGAGAGCACTGACACCAGCACCAGCACAGAGATAGAGAGAGAGCACTGACACCAGCACCGACATATAGAGAGCGAGCACTGAAACTAGCACCGTGATAGAGAGCACTGACACCAGCACCGAGATAGAGAGCACTGACACCACACCAGCACCGTGATAGAGAGTACTGACACCAGCACCATGATAGAGAGCACTGACATCAGCACTGTGATAGAGAGCACTGACACCAGCACCGTGATAGAGAGCACTGACACCAGCACCGAGATAGAGAGCACTGACACCAGCACCGTGATAGAGAGCACTGACACCAGCATTGTGATAGAGAGCACTGACACCAGCACCGTAATAGAGAGCACTGACACCAGCACCGTGATGGAGAGCACTGACACCAGCACCAAGATAGAGAGCACTGACACCAGCACCGAGTTAGATAGCACTGACACCACACCAGCACCGTGATAGAGAGCACTGAGACCAGCACCAAGATAGAGAGCACTGACACCAGCACCGAGTTAGATAGCACTGACACCACACCAGCACCGTGATAGAGAGCACTGAGACCACACCAGCACCAAGATAGAGAGCACTGAGACCACACCAGCACCGAGATCGAGAGCACTGACACCACACCAGCACCGAGATAGAGAGAGAGCACTGACACCAGCACCGAGATAGAGAGCACTGATACCAGCAACTCACTGCAGGACCCAAAAATATGACACAGCTCAACCTCTTCAAACAGGAGGATACAGGCATATATAGTATGGTGTCCTTTTTTTGTACAAGGAAGTGAGCCAAAGGTAGAAAAAAGGTCAGTGTGCTCGATTAAATAAATTGTTTATAGAGTTATGCATATACATGGTCTACTGGTCATATGTGTTAAATTCCTCTGAGATCCATGCCTCATTCATTTTTATAAATGTCAGGTAGTCAACACTGTTGTGAGCTAGGCGAGTGCGCTTATCGGTCACGATCCCCCCTGCTGCACTGAACGTCCTTTCGGACAGGAAACTGGACGAGGGACAAGCCAACAGTTCCATTGCAAATTGGGAAAGCTCTGGCCAGAGATCAAGACTGCCCAACTAGTAGTCCAGGGGTTCATCACTCCACAGAGCATCCACATCAGCCATTAACCTGATGTAGTCGGACACCTGTCGGTCTAGGCGTTTCCTGATGCTGGATCCAAATGACACCTGTCGATAGGTCGGCTGAAAGAATTACCTCATATCAGAAGTCACCAACACATCTTCAAACCGCCCTCTTCTTGCAGGCGCTGTTGGATTGGTACCCGCAACTCTTTCTCTGGGAGTGGGAATTCCTCCTCTGCCAGCGCACGCAAAAGCAGAATGCAGCAGTTGTCGAAGCAAGGTCTGTAAGTGCTCCATTCTGACAGCCCTCTGTGATGGTGGTTAGTGATGGACGAACTTCCGACGGGACGTTTCGCGAACGCGAAATGCGAACGGACCCAAACGTTCGCGAAACAGAACGTTCGCCGCGGGCCCCATTGACTTCAATGGGAGGCGAACTTTGCAAACCTTCATGTCGAATTTGCGGCCACGTGGTAATTATTAGGGGGTAAAACGTAGTCCCACCATCTGGACAATGACATAATACATGTATGAGGTGAATTTGGGATCGATAACTACAAGCATTTTTATTTTATTTGGGAAATTGTTCTAACAATTCAGGACTATGGAGCTAATGAAGGCAATGGAGGAGAGGGAAGGTCAGGGACCAGGGTAGGCAAAGAAGAGGGTGCAGGAGATGATCACCAGCAGCGTGACATACCGGAATGACACATGCACCGTGATAGAGGCATCTGACAGCAGCACCGTAATACAGAGCACTGACAGCAGCACCGTGACATACAGCGCTGACAGCAGCACCGTGACATACAGCGCTGACAGCAGCACCGTGACATACAGCGCTGACAGCAGCACCGTGACATACAGCGCTGACAGCAGCACCGTGACATACAGCGCTGACAGCAGCACCGTGACATACAGCGCTGACAGCAGCACCGTGACATACAGCGCTGACAGCAGCACCGTGACATACAGCGCTGACAGCAGCACCGTAAGCAGCCCCAGGAGGAAGTCAGCACAGCACAGGGATGGTGTGATCCCCTCATAATAAGAACCCCCAGGAGGAAGTCAGCACAGCACAGGGATAGTGTGATCCCTTCATAATAAGAACCCCCAGGAGGAAGTCAGCACAGCACAGGGATATCATAAGCAGCCCCAGTAGAAATATGACACCGCTCAACCTCTTCAAAGAGGAGGGTAGGGGCATATAGTACGGTGTGCTTTTTTGGGTCAAGGAAGTGAGCCAAATGAATTAAGAAGGTCTGTGTGCTTGATTAAAAAAATAGTTTATAGACATATACATGGTCTACTGGTCACATGTGTTGAATTCCTCCGAGATCCATGCCTCATTCATTTTTAGAAATGTGAGGTAGTTAACACTGTGGTGAGCTAGGCGAGTACGCTTATCGGTCACAATCCCCCCTGCTGCGCTGAACGTCCTTTCGGACAGGACACTGGATGAGGGGCAAGCCAACAGTTCGATTGCAAATTGGGCAAGCTCTGGCCAGAGGTCAAGCCTGCCCACCCAGTAGTCTAGGGGTTCATCACTCCTCAGAGCGTCCACATCGGCCGTTAACCCAATGTAGTCGGACACCTGACGGTCTAGGCGTTCCCTGATGCTGGATCCGGATGACACCTGTCGATGGGTCGGCTGAAAGAATGACCTCATATCCGAAGTCACCAACACATCTTCAAACCGGCCTCTTCTTGCAGGCGCTGTTGGATTGGTACCCGCAAATCCTTCTCTGGGAGTGGGAATTGCTCCTCTGCCAGCGCACGCAAAAGCAGAATGCAGCATTTCTCGAAGCAAGGCCTGGAAGTGCTGCATTCTGACAGCCCTCTGCGACGGCGGTAACATTTCCGCCATTTTGTGTTTGTACCGGGGGGTCTAAGTACGTTGCCACCCAGTACTGGTCCTTGACCCTCATGCTTTTTATACGGGGGTCCCTATTAAAACACTGGAGCATGAAGGCCCCCATTTGCACTAAAGTGGAAGCGGTGTGGTGGCCTGGCTCCTGCTCATCATCCAGGATAATGTCGTCCTCTTCATTCTCCTCTCCCCATCCTCGCACAACAGGGATCCCAGAAAGGTTTAAAGCATGCTCTTCTTGCTCCTGCTCATCCGCCCCGGCACCATCCTCCTCTGACTCCTCATCAGACTCCTGTTGTTGACTTGTCTCAGATAGAGTAGCCCCCCCTGGGAATTCATCCAGCATTGCGACTTCCTCATCTTCCCGCTCCTGCTCCTCCACAGCCTGATCAATGACACGACGCAATGCACGCTCCAGAAAGAAGGCATAAGGTACCATGTCACTGATGGCGCCATGGCTGCGACTGACCAGTTTGGTGATCTCCTCAAATGGCCGCAGAAGTCTGCATGTGTCGCGCATGAGCAGCCACTGGCGCGGTGAAAAAAAACCCAGCTCCCCAGAACCGTTTCTTTCGCAGAGTTCATACAGGTAGACGTTAACTGCACGTTTCTGCTGGAGCAGCCTATCAAGCATATAGAAGGTTGAGTTCCATCGCGTCGGGCAATCGCAAATAAGACGTCTGACCGGCAGATGGTGTCGCCGCTGAATGTCAGCAAGGCGAGCCATGGCCGTGTAAGATCTTCTGAAATGGGCCGAGATTTTCCTTGCCTGCCGCAAGATGTCCTGGACCCCAGGGTATTTGACAAGGAATCGCTGCACGACCAAGTTTAAGACGTGTGCCATGCACGGCACGTGCGTGATTTTGCCCTGTTTCAATGCGCTAAGCAGATTGGCACCGTTGTCACACACCACTTTACCAACTGTCAAATTGAGCGGTGTTAGCCACTCATCTGCCTGTGAACGCAAAGCTGAAAGGAGTGCCGGGCCAGTGTGGCTCTTTGCTTCCAGGCACAACAGACGCAGCACGGCATGGCAACGTCTCACCTGGCATGTGGAATAGGTTCTGGGGAGCTTGGGCGGTGCAGTGGAAGAGACGCTAGCAGCGGAAAAGGAGGAGGCAGCTGAGGAGGAGAGGGAGGAGGATGGAGTAGGAGGAGGAGAAGAAGAGTCAGGCCTGCATGCAATCCGTGGCGGTAAAACCAAATCTACACGGGTGCCACGGGTTACATGCTTGACGGCCGTCAGAAGGTTCACCCAGTGGGCAGTAAAACTGATATACCTTCCCTGCCCGTGTTTGCTAGACCACGTGTCTGTGGTCAGATGTATCTTGGCACCGACACTGTGTGCCAGAGATACATTCACTTGCCGCTGAACATGGCCATATAGCTCTGGGATGCCCTTCTCTGAGAAATACTTCCTTCCTGGGACCTTCCATTGTGGTGTTCCAATGGCCACAAATTTGCGAAAGGCCTCCGAGTCCACCAGTTTATATGGCAGTAGTTGGCGGGCTATGAGTTCTGACAAGCCAGCCGCCAACCGTTGGGCAAGAGGGTTATCCGGCGTCATCATTTTTTTACGCTCAAACATTAGGCCCACGGAAGCCTGCCTTTTTGCAGAAAAATGTGAGCTTGGCGTGATGGAAGGTGGAGTGGAGGACAATTGTGAGGAGAGAGGAGAAGGAGAAGTAGAAGACGAGGCTGGACGGTGAGAGCCTGCAGTGTGGCTTTGTGTGTTCCGTTGCTCCCACTGGGCTCGGTGATGGCTGCTCATGTGCCTTCTTAAGGCGGTCGTCCCTAGGTGAGTATTGGGCTTACCGCGACTAACGCGTTGACTGCAAAGATTGCAGATGGCAACGCTATTGTCAGCAGCGGACACGTTAAAAAAAGCCCACACTGCGGAGCCATGTGCCGGTGTCCTGGGAGCGCCAGATGTGACCGTACATGGTCGATGACTCGCTCCTGATACATTTGCAGTCTGCTTTGTCCCTGCTGTGCAATGTAAGTCATTGCTGCTTCTCCTCCCTATCTGCTGGTCCATATATCCCTCTGAACTCCCCTCCTCTTCCTCTCTTGTGGGCACCCACGTGACATCACTAGACACGTCATCATCAACGTCACCTTCCCCACCGCTATAAGTAGAGATCTCGGAGTAGGCAGCAACACCGGGGACCAACCTCCTCCTTGGGCTGATCTGGGTACTGGCGTCAGACTGCTGAGTAGCGCTTGTTGCTACCTCCTCTTCCTGATCCAATACCAAGAGTGGCTGCGCATCAGAAATGTCCTCTTGATATGGATCGGAAAATAATTCCAGTGACTCAAGCGGAAGGTATGTGGTGGTGGTGGTGGTGGTCGTGTTGTTGGTGGTAGTGTCTTTGGGGGTGCACATAGCAGAGAGTGAAGAAGAGGGTGCAGATCGAGAGGATGAGGAGGGTGCAGAAGAGTAAGGCTGAGCGAGCCACTCAACCAAGTCTGGTGCATCCTTTAAAGTAATTGAACGCACCTTCTGCAACTTCCCACTTTGGCTCAAGCCTGTTGCTCCTGCCCTACCCCTACCACCCCTGCGGAAGGGCCTGCCTCTTCCTCTGCCTGTCATTTTTTAAATGACCCTGTGACAAAACTCTTAGTCCCTATACCGATGAAGGACTGCTGCAGTATAGGGCAGCGGTCAGCAGTGGTGCACGTCAACCCTATCTATTGTGGACCGATAGCGGTCCTTACAGAACAGCAGACTGTACCGCACTCAAGCCTATGTACCGTAGCACCCTATACCAAGTTACCAGTCCTTATAAGAACTTTTGTGGACCAAGCAGGTTGTGTATTAGTGTTTAGCAGACTGTACGTCAGTCCCTATACCGCTGAAGGACTGCTGCAGTATAGGGCAGCGGTCAGCAGTGGTGCACGTCAACCCTATCTATTGTGGACCGATAGCGGTCCTTACAGAACAGCAGACTGTACCGCACTCAAGCCTATGTACCGTAGCACCCTATACCAAGTTACCAGTCCTTATAAGAACTTTTGTGGAACAAGCAGGTTGTGTGTTAGTGATTAGCAGACTGTACGTCAGTCCCTATACCGCTGAAGGACTGCTGCAGTATAGGTGAGCGGTCAGCAGTGGTGCACGTCAACCCTATCTATTGTGGACCTATAGCGGTCCTTACAGAACAGCAGACTGTACCGCACTCAAGCCTATGTACCGTAGCACCCTATACCAAGTTACCAGTCCTTATAAGAACTTTTGTGGACCAAGCAGGTTGTGTATTAGTGTTTAGCAGACTGTACGTCAGTCCCTATACCGCTGAAGGACTGCTGCAGTATAGGGCAGCGGTCAGCAGTGGTGCACGTCAACCCTATCTATTGTGGACCGATAGCGGTCCTTACAGAACAGCAGACTGTACCGCACTCAAGCCTATGTACCGTAGCACCCTATACCAAGTTACCAGTCCTTATAAGAACTTTTGTGGAACAAGCAGGTTGTGTGTTAGTGATTAGCAGACTGTACGTCAGTCCCTATACCGCTGAAGGACTGCTGCAGTATAGGGCAGCGGTCAGCAGTGGTGCACGTCAACCCTATCTATTGTGGACCGATAGCGGTCCTTACAGAACAGCAGACTGTACCGCACTCAAGCCTATGTACCGTAGCACCCTATACCAAGTTACCAGTCCTTATAAGAACTTTTGTGGAACAAGCAGGTTGTGTGTTAGTGATTAGCAGACTGTACGTCAGTCCCTATACCGCTGAAGGACTGCTGCAGTATAGGTGAGCGGTCAGCAGTGGTGCACGTCAACCCTATCTATTGTGGACCTATAGCGGTCCTTACAGAACAGCAGACTGTACCGCACTCAAGCCTATGTACCGTAGCACCCTATACCAAGTTACCAGTCCTTATAAGAACTTTTGTGGACCAAGCAGGTTGTGTATTAGTGTTTAGCAGACTGTACGTCAGTCCCTATACCGCTGAAGGACTGCTGCAGTATAGGGCAGCGGTCAGCAGTGGTGCACGTCAACCCTATCTATTGTGGACCGATAGCGGTCCTTACAGAACAGCAGACTGTACCGCACTCAAGCCTATGTACCGTAGCACCCTATACCAAGTTACCAGTCCTTATAAGAACTTTTGTGGACCAAGCAGGTTGTGTATTAGTGTTTAGCAGACTGTACGTCAGTCCCTATACCGCTGAAGGACTGCTGCAGTATAGGGCAGCGGTCAGCAGTGGTGCACGTCAACCCTATCTATTGTGGACCGATAGCGGTCCTTACAGAACAGCAGACTGTACCGCACTCAAGCCTATGTACCGTAGCACCCTATACCAAGTTACCAGTCCTTATAAGAACTTTTGTGGACCAAGCAGGTTGTGTATTAGTGTTTAGCAGACTGTACGTCAGTCCCTATACCGCTGAAGGACTGCTGCAGTATAGGTGAGCGGTCAGCAGTGGTGCACGTCAACCCTATCTATTGTGGACCGATAGCGGTCCTTACAGAACAGCAGACTGTACCGCACTCAAGCCTATGTACCGTAGCACCCTATACCAAGTTACCAGTCCTTATAAGAACTTTTGTGGACCAAGCAGGTTGTGTATTAGTGTTTAGCAGACTGTACGTCAGTCCCTATACCGCTGAAGGACTGCTGCAGTATAGGGCAGCGGTCAGCAGTGGTGCACGTCAACCCTATCTATTGTGGACCGATAGCGGTCCTTACAGAACAGCAGACTGTACCGCACTCAAGCCTATGTACCGTAGCACCCTATACCAAGTTACCAGTCCTTATAAGAACTTTTGTGGAACAAGCAGGTTGTGTGTTAGTGATTAGCAGACTGTACGTCAGTCCCTATACCGCTGAAGGACTGCTGCAGTATAGGTGAGCGGTCAGCAGTGGTGCACGTCAACCCTATCTATTGTGGACCGATAGCGGTCCTTACAGAACAGCAGACTGTACCGCACTCAAGCCTATGTACCGTAGCACCCTATACCAAGTTACCAGTCCTTATAAGAACTTTTGTGGACCAAGCAGGTTGTGTATTAGTGTTTAGCAGACTGTACGTCAGTCCCTATACCGCTGAAGGACTGCTGCAGTATAGGGCAGCGGTCAGCAGTGGTGCACGTCAACCCTATCTATTGTGGACCGATAGCGGTCCTTACAGAACAGCAGACTGTACCGCACTCAAGCCTATGTACCGTAGCACCCTATACCAAGTTACCAGTCCTTATAAGAACTTTTGTGGAACAAGCAGGTTGTGTGTTAGTGATTAGCAGACTGTACGTCAGTCCCTATACCGCTGAAGGACTGCTGCAGTATAGGGCAGCGGTCAGCAGTGGTGCACGTCAACCCTATCTATTGTGGACCGATAGCGGTCCTTACAGAACAGCAGACTGTACCGCACTCAAGCCTATGTACCGTAGCACCCTATACCAAGTTACCAGTCCTTATAAGAACTTTTGTGGAACAAGTGAGTTGTGAATGTTTAGCAGACTGCAGCAGAAGGGCAGCAGTCAAGTATAATATCCTTTCTATATTTGGAAGAAAGAATATTATACATGTACAAGCCTATTACTGTACCACTGATACCAGTCCTGAAAAGAACCTTTGTGGAACTAATAATAACAGCAAGTCTTTAAAATTACCCTCACTGCCTGACAACACTGCTTCCTTCCTGTCCCTATACAAATTGGCAAAAAAAGAGAACGATTAGTGGTTACTGGAACAGCTCTTTTGTGGACCTTGATAGTAACAGCTAATGATGATGATGATGATGATGATGATGAAAGACTAATCTGGCTGTCCCTGTAGCATACACCGTCCTTTCCCTTTCTCTAAACTAACAAAAGACACTCAGGCTGCTGCAAGAATCAGCAGCACAGCAAACCTATCAACACCTAACACCTATACCAGTCCTGAAAAGAACTTTTGTGTACCAAATAGCTAGTGGTTTATCTCTCCCTACTCCACACAGGAACCTGTCCCTATCTTAACAGAAGAAAGAATGTAAAATGGCCACCGGATCGGGTGTATTTATAGGTTAGGGGGAATGTACAAGTGTCCATGTGCTGTCATGTCTCAATTGGCTGTCCTGTATCACATGATAAACGTGTCACCAAAGGTTAAAGTTCTTGTATACATTAAACACGTAAGTCCGCCGCGGCGAACGACGGAAAAAGGCGTTCGAACGTGCGGACCGCGAATGTCGGAAATTCGCCGCGAAACGACCGCCGGGCGAACCGTTCGGCCATCACTAATGGTGGTAACATTTCCGCCATTTTGTGTTTGTACTGGGGGTCTAGTACGTTGCCACCCAGTACTGGTCCTTGACCCTTATGCTTTTTATATGGGGGTCCCTGTTAAAACACTGGAGCATAAAGGCCCTCATTTGCACTAAACTGGAAGCGGTGTGGTGGCCTTGCTCATGCTCATCATCCAGGATAATGCCGTCCTCCTCCTTCTCCTCTCCCCATCCACACACAACAACAGGGATCCCAGAAAGGTTTAAAGCATGCTCTTCTTGCTCCTCCTCATCCGCCCCGGCACCATCCTCCTCTGACTCCTCTTCAGACTCCTGTTGTTGACTTGACTCAGATAGAGTAGCTCCCCCTGGGAATTCATCCAGCATTGCGACTTCCTCATCTTCCTGCTCCTGCTCCTCCACGGCTTGATCAATGACAAGATGCAATGCGCGCTCCATAAAGAAGGCATAAGGTACAATGTCACTGATGGCGCCATGGCTGCGACTTACCAGTTTGGTGATCTCATTAAATGGCCACAGAAGTCTGCATGTGTCACGCATGAGCAGCCACTGGCGCGGTGAAAAAAACCCAAGCTCCCAGAACCTGTTCTGCCGCAGAGTTCGTACAGGTAGTCATTAACTGCACATTATTGCTGGAGCAGCCTATCAAGCATATAGAAGGTTGAGTTCCATTGCATCGGGCAATCGCAAATAAGACGTCTGACCGGCAGATTGTGAATGTCAGCAAGGCGAGCCATGGCCGTGTAAGATCTTCTGAGATGGGCTGAGATTTTCCTTGCCTGCCGCAAGATGTCCTGGACCCCAGGGTATTTGACAACGAATCGCTGCACGACCAAGTTTAAGACGTGTGCCATGCATGGCACGTGCGTAATTTTGCCCTGTTTCAATGCACTAAGCAGATTGGCACCGTTGTTACACACCACTTTACCAACTGTCAAATTGAGCAGTGTTATCCACTGATCTGCCTGTGAACGCAAAGCTGAAAGGAGTGCAGGGCCAGTGTGGCTCTTGGCTTCCAGGCACAAAAGACGCAACACAGCATAGCAACTTCTCACCTGGCATGTCAAATAGGTTCTGGGGAGGTTGGGCGGCTCAGCGGAAGAGACGCTAACAGCGGAAAAGGAGGAATCAGCTGAGGAGGAGAGGGACGAGGATGGAGTAGAAGGAGAAGAAGAGCCAGGCCTGCATGCAATCCGTGGTGGTAAAACCAAATCTACACGGGTGCCATGGGTTACATGCTTGACGGCCGTCAGAAGGTTCACCCAGTGGGCAGTAAAAGTGATATACCTTCCCTGCCCGTGTTTGCTAGACCATGTGTCTGTGGTCAGATGTATCTTGGCACCGACACTGTGTGCCAGAGATACATTCACTTGCCACTGAACATATAGCTCTGGGATGCCCTTCTGTGAGAAATACTTCCTTCCTGGGACCTTCCATTGTGGTGTTCCAATGGCCACAAATTTTCGAAAAGGCCTCCGAGTCCACCAGTTTATATGGCAGTAGTTGGCGGGCTATCAGTTCTGACAAGCCAGCCATCAACCGTTGGGCAAGAGGGTTGTCCGGCGTCATAATTTTTTTACGCTCCAACATTTGGCCCACGGAAGCCTGCCTTTTTCCAGAAAAACGTGAGGATGGCATGATAGTGGAGTGGAGGACAATTGTGAGGAGAGAGGAGAAGGAGAAGTAGAAGACGAGGCTGGACGGTGAGAGCCTGGAGTGTGGCTTTGAGGGGTTCCGTTGCTCCCACTGGGCTTGGTGATGGCAGCTCATGTGCCTTCTTAAGGCGGTCATCCCTACGTGAGTGTTGGGTTTACCGCGACTAATGCGTTGACTGCAAAGATTGCAGATGGCAACACCATTGTCGGCAGCGGACACGTTAAAAAAAGCCCACACTGCGGAGCCATGTGCCGGGGTCCTGCGAACGCCAGATGTGACCGTACATGGTTGATGCCTCGCTCCTGATACATTCGCAGTCTGCTTTGTCCCTCCTGTGCAATGTAAGTTCTGCCTGCTTCTCCTCCCTATCTGCTGGTCCATGTCTCCCTCTGAACTCCCCTCCCCTTCCTCTCTTGTGGGCACCCACGTGACATCACTAGACAAGTCATCATCGACGTCACCTTCCCCACCGCTATAATTAGAGATCTCGGAGTAGGCAGCAACACCGGGGACCAACCTCCTCCTTGGGCTGATCTGGGTACTGTCGTCAGACTGCTGAGTGGTGGTTGTTGCTACCTCCTCTTCCTGATCCAATACCAAGAGTGGCTGCGCATCGGAAATGTCTTGATTAGGGATGAGCTTCGTGTTCGAGTCGAACATATGTTCGACTCGAACATCGGCTGTTCGCCCGTTCGGCGAATTCCGAACGTTATGGGCCATTCGCACCAAAATCGTGTGGCGTTCACGGCCCACAATGCACTGCGATGGCGCAGTGCATTGCTGGCTCATGATTGGCCAAGCATGCACTGTGACCCCGCATGCTTGGCCAATCACAGCGCCGGCAGCGAGGAGAGCCATGATTGGCCACAGGCAGGATGCCTGTGGCCAATCATAGCTCCGGCTGTGTAGCACACGCCCCACACTATATAAGGCCGCCAGCGCGGTGGCCTTGTGTAGTGTGTTGGCGTCTGAAGCAGTTAGTGGGTGTTCTGGTTACCTTCAACACAGTATACACCGATCGTTATCGGACGATTTTTCGTTCTTGCTCTTCTGTTGTGGTTGTTGTCTGCGTGCCCTGACCGCAGTATACACTGCTATATTCACCTATATAGCTAGCGATATATCTATCTTTTATAATAGAGCTTGCAGTCAGTGTTAGGAGGTTGTGCATGCTGTCTGCGTGCTCTGAACCCAGTATACACCGAAATATCCACCTATATAGCAAACTATCTTGCTCGTTTTAAATAGAGCTTGCAGTCAGCGGTAGGAGCTTGTGCGTGCTGTCTGCGTGCTCTGAACCCAGTATACACCGCTATATCCACCTATATAGCAAACTATCTTGCTCGTTTTAAATAGAGCTTGCAGTCAGCGGTAGGAGCTTGTGCGTGCTGTCTGCGTGCTCTGAACCCAGTATACACTGCTATATCCACCTATATAGCAAACTATCTTGCTCGTTTTAAATAGAGCTTGCAGTCAGCGGTAGGAGCTTGTGCGTGCTGTCTGCGTGCTCTGAACCCAGTATACACCGCTATATCCACCTATATAGCAAACTATCTTGCTCGTTTTAAATAGAGCTTGCAGTCAGCGGTAGGAGCTTGTGCGTGCTGTCTGCGTGCTCTGAACCCAGTATACACCGCTATATCTACCTATATAGCAAACTATTTGCTCGTTTTAAATAGAGCTTGCAGTCAGCGGTAGGAGCTTGTGCGTGATGTCTGCGTGCTCTGAACCCAGTATACACCGCTATATACACCTATATAGCAAACTATCTTGCTCGTTTTAAATAGAGCTTGCAGTCAGCGGTAGGAGCTTGTGCGTTCTGTCTGCGTGCTCTGAACCCAGTATACACCGCTATATACACCTATATAGCAAACTATCTTGCTCGTTTTAAATAGAGCTTGCAGTCAGCGGTAGGAGCTTGTGCGTGCTGTCTGCGTGCTCTGAACCCAGTATACACCGCTATATCCACCTATATAGCAAACTATCTTGCTCGTTTTAAATAGAGCTTGCAGTCAGCGGTAGGAACTTGTGCGTGCTGTCTGCGTGCTCTGAACCCAGTATACACCACTATATCCACCTACATAGCTCTTCTCTATTTGAGCCATCTGCCATCTGCAGGAGTTAGTGGAAGTTGTGTGTGCCTCCAGCACAATATACACTACCCAATTGCTGTTTTTCCCAATTCCCTTCAGGCCATTACCATGTCTGGAAGGCCAGCAAGGAGAGGCAGACAGGCGCGAGCCGATAAAAGAGGGCAAGCAGGCTCTGTGTCTAGAGACATAAGTGCTGGTCGTGGACACTGTGCATCGTCATCATCAGCACGTGGCCATGGGACACGCTTGTCCTTCTTTTCGGCAGCTGGACATATTGAGCCGCAACATGCCAACGACTTGGTAGAGTGGATGACCAAGCCCTCTTCATCCTCCTCATCCTCTCTCACCCAGTCTCAGGGTACTAGCAAAGCAGCTGCCAACACATCGTCTTCCCTCCTCTCAATGTCATCATCAGTGACTCCTTCCCTAGACCCACCACGTCCTCCTGAGGAGTCTCCTGAACTCTTTGAGCACAGTGTTGGGTACATGCTCCAGGAGGATGCCCAGTGTTTTGTAGGCTCTGATGATGATACTCAGCTAGAGGAAGGCAGTAGCGTGAATGCAGAGAGAGGGGATGCTCAAGAAGGACATCAATCTGGCAGTCAAGTTCCACAAGCTGCAGCATACTGCCAGGTTTGCTCCAGCGATGAAGAGGGAGGGGATGATGAGGGCACTGACTCCACGTGGGTGTCTGGTAGGAGAGAGGAGGAGGAGGAGGCACATGTCCAACGAGGCACATGTCCAACGAGGCAGGATGCCCTCCGGGGGCCAGCTTAGGGGCAGCACACCGACTGAATCACACCGCAGAGCTCCGCCTGTGCAGGGCACTGCCTCTGCGCGTTATTCTAAAAGTTCTTTGGTGTGGGCCTTTTTTGAAACGAGTGCATCAGATCACACCGCTGCTATTTGCAACATATGTCTCAAGCGTATCTCGCGTGGCCAAAACATCAGCCGCTTGAGCACCACATACTTGACCAGACATATGTTGACCTGCCATGCAGCTCGTTGGCAAGCGTACCTCAAAGACCCACACCAAAGAACAAAGCGGACCTCTCCTTACTCCTCATCAGCTGGCATCTCCAACCCCACTAGACCTTCAGTCCTCTCTGAACCCTGCTCTGAGAGGAATGAAGGTGTAGAATTAGGTGTGTCACAGCCAAGTGCTTCCGGGCACTCTGCTAACAGTAGACCCACGTCTGATTATAGCAGGCAAATGTCCCTGCCCCAGCTGCTGGACCGGCGAAAGAAGTTCACTCCCAGCCATCCACATGCCCAGCGCTTGAATGCTAGCTTGGCTAAATAGCTAGCACTTCAACTGCTGTTTTTTCAGTTGGTAGACTCAGCCCCCTTCCGTGAGTTTGTACAATGTGCGATTTCTCAGTGGCAGGTTCCCAAACGCCACTTTTTCTCACGGAAGGCGATTCCGGCTCTCTACCGGCATGTGGAAGGCAATGTCCTTGCCTCGCTGGACAGGGCGGTCAGCGGTAAGGTGCATATTACTGCTGACTCATGATCCAGCAGGCATGGACAGGGACGTTACCTGTCTTTCACGGCCCATTGGGTCACTCTTCTGGCAGCTGGGAAGGATGCAGGACAAGGTGCAGTAGTGTTGGAGGTTGTTCCGCCACCACGCCTCCAAAATGCTACTATTGGTTGTGACACACCTCTCTCCTCCACCCCCTCCTCTTCTTCTTCCTCCATGGCCTCTTCCAGTGCTCTGTCCTCATAACCAGCGGTGCTCCGTAGGCGTTCCAGGGGCTACGCAAGTACGCAGGCAAAACGATGCCATACCGTGCTTGCGCTGGTTTGTTTGGGGGACAGGAGCCACACTGGGGCGGATGTTTTGTCAGCTCTGCAGGGGCAGGCCGAGAGGTGGTTGACGCCACGCCAGCTTAAGCCAGGAATGGTGGTTTGCGAAAATGGCACCAACCTCCTCTCCGCCCTCCGACAGGGACAACTGACCCATGTGCCCTGTGTAGCTCACGTCCTTAACCTGGTGGTGCAGCGGTTCTTGGGCAGGTACCCGGGCTTACAGGATGTCCTGAAGCAGGCCAGGAAAGTCTGTGTGCATTTCCGCCGATCATTTAATGCCTGTGCTTGGCTGGTTGAGCTCCAAAAGGAGTTGAACCTGCCCAAGAACCGCCTTATATGTGACATGCCCACCAGGTGGAACTCAACGTTGGCCATGTTGCAGCGGCTGCACAAGCAGCAGAGGGCCATCAATGAGTACCTGTGCAACTACGGCACCAGGACAGGGTCAGGGGAGCTCGTTTTTTTCTCACCACGCCAGTGGGGTATGATCAGGGATGCATGCACTGTCCTGTCACCGTTTGAGGAGGCCACAAGGATGGTGAGCAGTGACAATGCATGCATCAGTGACACTGTACCTCTTGTCCACCTCTTGGAGCATACGCTGCGTGGAATAATGGACAGGGCACTTGAGGCAGAACAGAGGCAGGAAGAGGAGGACTTCCTTGCCTCTCAAGGCCCCCTTTATCCAGACAGTGTTCCTGCTGTGCCACCCATCACACAGGAAGAGGATGAGGAGGAGGAGGAGGATGATTGTGTCAGCATGGAGGTGGAGGCTGGCACTCAGCATCAGCAGCAGCAGCAGCAGTCTTGTGCTAACCTACGCTGCATGGCCTCCCTGATCCTGCAAAGCCTGCGGAAGGATCCTCGTATTCTTCGGATCAAGGAGAGGGACCATTACTGGCTGGCCACTCTCCTTGATCCACGGTACAAAGGTAAGGTAGCCGACCTTATCTTGCCATCGCAGAGGGAGCAGAGGATGAGACATCTCCGGGAGGCCTTGCAGAAAAGTCTGTGCAACGCGTTCCCAGAGACTGGGAGGTTACAAACTCCTGGTCCTGGACAACGTGTTGCTGAGGCATTGGTCAGAAGGAGCGGTGGAGAAGGTGGCCGTCTGACCGATGCTTTCAGACAATTTTCTAGTCCGCAGCCCCAAGGTATGATCGGTTCCAGCAACCAACGCCAGCGTCTGATATACATGGTGCAGGAATACCTAGGGGCAAGGTCAGACTTGGACACCTTTCCCACCGAAAATCCTCTGGCTTACTGGGTCTTGAGGATGGATCACTGGCCAGAGCTTGCACAGTATGCATTTGAGCTACTGGCCTGTCCTGCATCCAGTGTTCTTTCGGAACGCACCTTCAGTGCTGCTGGTGGCTTTGTTACTGATCACAGGGTGCGCCTGTCCACCGAATCAGTTGATCGACTGATCTTCATCAAGATGAATCAGTCTTGGATCACCCACAGCTACCAAGCACCTGAAGCTGATGTAACCGAATAATGTTTTTTTAAATATCACATCCCTTCAAGACTGCCTATGCTGATGCTGAGTGACTGTCCTGTTATGTTGATTGTCTATCCTCTTCCTCCTCCGCTGATATGTTGGAAGAACATTTCTGGTTCTGGGTGATGCCATCAGCCCAATTTTTCTGCTCCTGTTTAACAGGGGAGTTTAATTACAATTTTTGATGCAATGCTTTGCAGCAGGGCTAATTCCTGCACTACAACTAGAGTATATGGGAGAGGTTGCAGTGTGGTGGCACCAGCACCAGTGCCTAAGGCCCAATTTTTCTGCCCCTGTTTAACAGGGGCGTTTAATTACAATTTTTGATGCAATGCTTTGCAGCAGGGCTAATTCCTGCACTACAACTAGAGTATATGGGAGAGGTTGCAGTGTGGTGGCACCAGCACCAGTGCCTAAGGCCCAATTTTTCTGCCCCTGTTTAACAGGGGCGTTTAATTACAATTTTTGATGCAATGCTTTGCAGCAGGGATAATTCCTGCACTAAAACTAGAGTATATGGGAGAGGTTGCAGTGTCGTGGCACCAGCACCAGTGCCTAAGGCCCAATTTTTCTGCCCCTGTTTAACAGGGACATGTAATTACAATTCTTGATATAATATTTCACAGGAGGGCCCGTTCCTGTGCCCACCCAGAGTAACTGTGAGGACTTATAGTGTTGTGGCACCAGCACCACAACCACCAAAGGTCAATTTTTCTACCACTGTTCAACAATGGCATGTAATTACAATTCTTGATATAATCGTTCACAGCAGGGCGCTCCAGCGCCCACCAAGAGTCACTTTGAGGGCTTACAATATTGTGGCAAAACCAACACCTTGTTCTGCCATTTCTGCAGAGCATATAGGGCAGGCCCCTACTTTCAAACATCCAACTTACAAACATCTCCTACTTGCAAACGGAAGGAGACAACAGCAAGTGAGATGAAAAAAGATGGACGACAAAACAAATTATACAGGGGTGATAACCCTTCCCTATGTTTTCCAAAAAGCTTAAAAATAGTTTTTTTGACTGGAGCTACACTTTAAAAATGTAACAGTTGAAAATTACAAGCAGATTCAACTTAACACAACAAACCTACACAGTCCCTGTCTTGTTTGCACCGCCTGTATACTGCTGTTCTGAGTATATAGGGCCTGGGGGCCACACGCATTTCCTTTTTTTAATATGGGTACGGGGTTCCCCTAAATATGCGTATAAGACCCAAAGGGGCTGGTAATGGGCAGGAAGGGCTACCCATGCCATTTCTCTCAATGATTTTCAACCATATTGCAGGAACCAGATATAACATTAAAACCGCAAGCAGTTTTAAATGATGTTATTTCCGTTAAATGTCATTTTGTGCAGGGACTTTTCTAAACAAGGGAAACACGTGGCACTTCACAGGCATACTACAGACACCCCCCAGGCACGATATTTAAAGGAATATTTCACTTTTTTTTTTCATTTTAATCGTCATTAAAATCAGTGCTCCCGCCAAAACGGCCATTTTTAAAAACATTTTAGGCATTGACCCATGTCCCCTGGGGCAGGAGCCTGGTCCCCAAACCCTTTTTAGGACAGCATCTTGCATATTAGCCATTAAAATTAGCACTTTCATTTCGAACGTTCGAGTCCCATAGACTTCAATGGGGTTCTAAAGTTCGTACGAATTTGGGGTCCGTTCGAAAGTTCTGGTGCGAACCGAACGGGGTTGTGTTTGGCTCATCCCTAGTCTTGATATGAATCAGAAAATAATTCCTGTGACTCAAGCGCAAGGTATATGGTGGTGGACGTGTTGGTGGTAGTGTCCTTGGGGGTGCACACAGCAGAGAGTGAAGAGGGTGCAGATCGAGAGGATGAGGAAGGTGCAGAAGAGTAAGGCTGAGTGAGCCACTCAACCAAGTCTGGTGCGTCCTTTGACGAAATCGCACGCACCTTCTGCAATTTGACACTTTGGCTCAAGTCTGTTGCTCCTGCCCTACCCCTACCACCCCTGCGGAAGGGCCTGCCTCTTCCTCTGCCTGTCATTTTTTAAATTACCCTGTGACAAAAGTCTCTAGAGAAGTGCAGTATGTATGTGGAAGAAGGTATATAACACCCCGCTTCAATCTGTCGTTTTTGTGGGCCACTGGTCTATCACACCAGTTATAATCCATTTTTTTTTATTGCGTTTGTCACTCTTTGTAGTATCACTGCAGAACCTCTCAGCAGTCACAATGCTGCACAGTGAAAATGCGCTATACTATGCTTTCTATATGTGCAACTATTTTATACATGTATTACACACCTATATACTGCACACCAAATAGTACACCTATACCAGACCTTAAAAGGACCTTTGTGGACCTAGTAGCTAGTGATTTGCAGACTGCCCCTCAGTCCCTACACTGATAAAAGACAGCTGCAGAATTGGTCAGCAGTCAAGTATAATATCCTTTCTATATTTGAAAGAAAGTATATTATACGTGTACAACCCTATATACTGTACACCTATACCAGTCCTTAAAAGGACCTTTGTGGACCCAGACTGTCCCTCAGTCCCTACACTGTTAAAAGACAGCTGCAGAATCGGGCAGCAATCAGCAGCAGTGCACCACAACCCTATATATTGTACACCTATACCAGTCCTTAAAAGGACCTTTGTGGACCTAGTAGCTAGTGATTTGCAAACTGTCCCTCAGTCCCTACACTGATAAAAGACAGCTGCAGAATCGGGCAGCAGTCAAGTATAATATTCTTTCTATATTTGGAAGAAAGTATATTATACGTGTACCACCCTATATACTGTACACCTATACCAGTCCTTAAAGTGGTTGTAAACCCTTACAAACCACTCTGACCTACAGGTAAGCCTAGATTAAGGCTTACCTGTAGGTCCAAGAAATATCTCCCAAACCTATACGGTTTAAGAGATATTTGCCCGAAGACGGGCACCGCTGTCTACGGCGCATGCGCCGTAGACAGGGGCGCACAGGCGCACTGAGCGTGGCATCCTCGATGACGAAGATGCCGCGCAATGCCGCGCGTCTCGGCTCCCGTGCGCATGCGCGGGAGTGATGTCATCGCGGCTTCTCCGAATGACAGCGGCGGAGTGCGAGACCCCACCGAGAAGATGGATGCGCCGAACTACAGGGGACAGCGGTGATTTCGCTAGCTCCTGTGTCAGGTAAGTGACACATAATGGACTACTAAACCCTTACAAACCACTCTGACCTACAGGCAAGCCTAGATTAAGGCTTACCTGTAGGTCCAATAAATATCTCCCAAACCTATACGGTTTAGGAGATATTTGCCCGAAGACGGGCACTGCTGTCTACGGCGCATGCGCCGTAGACAGGGGCGCACAGGCGCACTGAGCGTGGCATCCTCGATGACGAAGATGCCGCACGTCTCGGCTCCCGTGTGCATGTGCGGGAGTGACGTCATCGCGGCTTCTCCGAATGACAGCGGCGGAGCTGCGAGACCCCACCGAGAAGATGGACGTGCCGAACTACAGGGGACAGCGGTGACTTCACTGGCTCCTGTGTCAGGTAAGTGACACATAATGGACTACTATGCGATGCATAGTAGTCCATTATGCTTTGCCTTTGCAGGGAATGAAAGAGGAAGTAAACTCATCAGGGTTTACTGCCTCTTTAAAAGGACCTTTGTGGACCTAATAGTAATAGCTAGTGATTAAACTGACTGTCCATGCTCCACACAGCGTCCTGTCCTTACACTGACAAAAGACAGCTGCAGAATCGGTCAGCAGTGCACTCAGCAATCACCAGCACAGCAGTGCACCAGCACCCTATATACTGTAAACCTATACCAGTCCTTAAAAGGACCTTTGTGGACCTAATAGTAATAGCTAGTGATTAAACTGACTGTCCCTGCTCCACACAGCGTCCTGTCCCTACACTGACAAAAGACAGCTGCAGAATCAGTAAGCAGTGCACTCAGCAATCACCAGCGCAGCAGTGCACCAAACCCTATATACTGTACTACACCTATACCAGTCCTTAAAAGGACTTTTGTGGACCTAATAGCTAGTGATTTGTGTCACTACAGTCTCCCCCTGCTCCACACAGCGTCCTGTCCCTACACTGACATAAGAGAGAATGTAAAATGGCTGCCAGATCAGTTCTATTTATAAGGTAGGGGGAATGTCCAATTGTCCATGTGCTGAAATGTCTCAATTGGCTGTCCTGTACCCCATGATGGATGTGTCATCATGGGTCAAAGTTCTTTCACAATGTAAACACATATGTCCGCTGGGCGAACAGTGCCAGAAGTAGGCTTGTGCAATTAGTTTCGTAACGAATCGAAATTCAGCCGAATTTTGCATCTTTCGGACATTCGGATGCATCCGAATGTCCGAATAAAAAAATAACAAATTACAACGAATACGAAAGAAATATAACGAATGAATTCGAATGAATTCGACATGATTCGAAATTATTTCAATCGCATTTGAAATTATTTCAACATGATTCGACATTATTTCAACTGCATTCGAAATGATTTCAACATGATTCAACATTATTCCAACCGCATTCGAAAATATTTTGTGACCCGACTTTAGGGCCATGTATCTCGGGGTCACTTGGTGCTAGACACTTCAAATTTGGATATGTTGTAGAGCTAGTGTTATTGTGTTTGCATACCAATTTGGGGTTTCTAGCTATAAGTGACCCCGAGATAAGTAGCCCCAAAATCGGGTCGCAAAATGTCATTCTCTGCTCTATTAACTAATAACATTTTGCGACCCGATTTTGGGGCCACATATCTCAGGGTCACTTATAGCTAGAAACCCCAAATTTGGTATGCAAACACAATAGTGCTAGCACTACAACATATACAAATTTGGAGTTTCTAGCACCAAGTGACCCCGAGATACATGGCCCTAAAGTCGGGTCACAAAATATTTTCGAATGTGGTTGAAATATTGTCGAATTATGTTGAAATCATTTTGAATCCGGTAGAAATATTTTCGAATTTCGTTGAAATATTTTCGAATGTGGCCGATTTTTCGAATTCGGTAGAAAACTAAACGAAATCCGAAAACGAATTTAAGAAAGTTAACGAATATAACTAAACGAAATTAATGAATTAACTAATTAAAACGAAACGAAACTAAATAAATTTTTTCCTTTTGCACATGTCTAGCCAGAAGTCCGCCGTTTTGGCGAATCGCGAACACGCAAAATTCGCCGTAAACCGACTGCCGAGCGAACCATAAGGCCATCTCTACTAACTACATTGGTATTCCAATAGTTCCAGGTGCTTAGACGACCCTGACCGCTTCCTCTCCCCCTAGGTGACCTTCCTTCCCTTTCTTCTTCTCCCCCTCTTAATTTCTTGCTGACTGTTCTCTCCCTAGCTTTACTATATCCTCTACTCCTCCTGCTCCTACCTACCTTTACTCCCTTCACACAGAGACAGAACATCCCCCTTGTCTGATTCCCTTACAAGCGGAACATGGCTGTTAGTACTAATCTATCCTTTTATCCGGGACAGCCCAGACCACAATGCAAGGCATCCAGGATTGACTACATAACATACAGCCCTGTATGTGAGAGCCTTAGACCGCTACACACAATGTAAAACTAGCAAAGTAACATTACTGATAGACCAGTGGAGTCATGCTTTTTCCCTCTGACCGCCCACGTCATCTTTAGGGGAGTGATTGTCTCAGTCCACCTTCTCCACAGTGTGATCCCCTTGGGGTGGAGAACGGCCCAACTCAAGCAATCTATCTCTCAGTCTATCTCAAGTAATAGGGTCCGAGGGAACTGTGCAGACCTCTTTCCACACCTGGTCATTCTGATTGTACTTATGTGCCTGTCTGGTCTCATTTTAAACCCACTCGTAACCCTCCCAAGGGTAGGGTTACTTTTCACTAGCCTTGAATAGGGATCTAGGTATTACTTACTGTACACCCATGTTATTTTGGTTCTATCAACTGTAATTTCTCACAGGAATTGGATATTTTTCATGTATTTTTCATGTATTCTTTTTTGTTATAAATTCAATAAAAATATTGAAAAGAAATTTGCCATGACAAGACAATTTGCCTCTTAACTCTGCAGGAATAAGAAGACACAGTATTATTTATGTATTTAAAAAAATGTCCCATATTGATTACTATTGCAGAACACAATTTAAAAAAAAGTCTATTGGCAGCATTATACAGGGAACATTAGGGTATCAGATTTTATCAGAAAATATTTTTTTAACTAATAATTTAAATGATATATAATCCCTAGCTGAATGACGTTGATAAAATACTGTGTATTGCTAATTGACAATTTTAAATAAAATACTTGTGCTGCCATCTGTTTGCAGCCACTTCATATGCACCCCAGAGAGACTCCATGGCATTTCTCAGGGTGGGATTCCTGGTTAGTGATGGACGAACTTCCGACGGGACGTTTCGTGAACGCGAACCGCGAACGCGGCCAAAAGTTTGCGAACCGCAAAGTTTGCGGCGGACCCCATTGACTTTAATGGTAGACGAACCTTAAAAACCTACAGGTCATATTTTCAGCCACAAAATACTTACTAGCTGTGCACACATAGTCCCACAACATGGACACTGATATAACAAAAGTATTAAGTGAATCTGGGATCGACAACGACAAGCATTCTTTTTTTTATCTATGAAATTCAGGAGCGCATGAAAGCCATGGATGAGAGGCAAGGTCAGGGCAGGCTATGAAGGGGGTGCAGGAGATGATCAGTGCCACAGTTAGGGCAGCACAGTCCTGTGCCAGTGTCCCAGTGTGTCAACCTGTGCTTGAGCCCCTCCCTCTGCCAGGCCCTTACCCCCACCTATGCAGGGCTCCACTGCGGTGGTCCGGAGGTGCCAGTCCAGTGCTGATCCTCAGCCATGGTGTGGCACTGCCTGCTGATTGGCTTCTCCACTGCTATCTCTCTCACTGACACCAGCACTGAGATAGAACACTGACACCAGCACCGCGATAGAGACTGAGCACTGACACCAGCACCGTGATAGAGAGCACTGACACCAGCACCATGATAGAGAGCACTGACACCAGCACCGTGATAGAGAGCACTGACATCACACCAGCATTGTGATAGAGAGCACTGACACCAGCACCGTGATAGAGAGCACTGACAGCAGCACCATGATAGAGAGCATTGAGACCACACCAGCACCGAGATAGAGAGCACTGACACCACACCAGCACCAAGATAGAGGGCACTGAGATCACACCAGCACCGTGATAGAGAGCACTGAGACCACACCAGCACCGAGATAGAGAGCACTGACACCAGCACCAGCACCGAGATAGAGAGCACTGACACCAGCACCGTGATAGAGAGCACTGACACCAGCACCGTGATAGAGAGCACTGACACCAGCACCGTGATAGAGAGCACTGACACCACACCAGCACTGAGATAGAGGGCACTGAGACCACACCAGCACTGTGATAGAGAGCACTGAGACCACACCAGCACCGTGATAGAGAGTACTGAGACCACACCAGCACTGAGATAGAGAGCACTGACACCACACCAGCACTGAGATAGAGGGAACTGAGACCACACCAGCACCAAGATAGAGAGCACTGAGACCACACCAGCACGAGATAGAGAGCACTGACACCACACCAGCACAGTGATAGAGAGCACTGACACCAGCACCGTGATAGAGAGAGAGCACTGACACCAGCACCAAAATAGAGAGCACTGACAGCAGCACTGATACCAGCAACTTGCTGCGGTACCCAAAAATATGACACCGCTCAACCTCTTCAAACAGGAGGGTATGGGCATATAGTACGGTGTGCTTTTTTTGTACAAGGAAGTGAGCCAAAGGTAGAGAAAAGGTCCGTGTGCTCAATTAAATAAATTGTTTATAGAGTTATGCATATACATGGTCTACTGGTCACATGTGTTGAATTACTCCGAGATCCATGCCTCATTCATTTTTATAAATGTGAGGTAGTCAACACTGTTGTGAGCTAGGAGAGTGCTCTTATCGGTCATGATCCCCCCTGCTGCACTGAACATCCTTTCGGACAGGACACTGGACGAGTGGCAAACCAACAGTTCCATTGCAAATTGGGCAAGCTCTGGCCAGAGGTCAAGCCTGCCCACCCAGTAGTCCAGGGGTTCATCACTCCTCAGAGTGTCCACATCGGCCGTTAACCCAATGTAGTCGGACACCTGTCGGTCGAGGCGTTCCCTGTTGCTGGATCCAGATGACACCTGTCGATGGGTCGGCTGAAAGAATGACCTCATATCAGAAGTCACCAACACATCTTCAAACAGGCCACTTCTTACAGGCGCTGTTGGATTGGTACCCGCAACTCTTTCTCTGGGAGTGGGAATTCTTCCTCTGCCAGCGCACGCAAAAGCAGAATGTAGAAGTTGTCGAAGCAAGGTCTGTAAGTGCTACATTCTGACAGCCCTCTGTGATGGTGGTAAAATTTCCACCATTTTGTGTTTGTACCTGGGGTCTAAGTACGTTGCCACCCAGTATTAGTCCTTGACCTTTATGCTTTTTATACGGGGGTCCCTGTTAAAACACTGGAGCAGGAAGGCCCCCATTTGCACTAAACTGGAAGCGGTGTGGTGGCCTGGCTCCTGCTCATCATCCAGGATAATGTCATCCTCCTCCTTCTCTTCTCCCCATCCACGCACAACAACAGGGATCCCAGAAAGGTTTAAAGCATGCTCTTG
This sequence comes from Lithobates pipiens, assembly GCF_037356315.1. NCBI lineage: Eukaryota > Metazoa > Chordata > Amphibia > Anura > Ranidae > Lithobates > Lithobates pipiens. Next base: position 287,559,959 of record NW_027507764.1, read on the forward strand.
CTTCTCCTCATCCGCCCCGGCACCATCCTCCTCTGACTCCTCTTCAGACACCTGTTTTTGACTTGTCTCAGATAGAGTAGCCCCCCCTGGGAATTCATCCAGCATTGCGACTCCCTCATCGTCCTGCTCCTCCACGGCTTGATCAATGACACGACGCAATGCACACTCCATAAAGAAGGCATAAGGTACGATGTCAATGATGGCACCATGGCTGTGACTGACCAGTTTGGTGATCTCATCAAATGGCCGCAGAAGTCTGCATGCGTCGTGCATGAGCAGCCATTGGCGTGGTGAAAAAAAACAAGCTCCCCAGAACCTGTTTTGCCGCAGAGTTCGTACTGGTAGTCGTTAACTACACGTTTCTGCTGGAGCAGCCTTTCAAGCATATAGAAGATTGAGTTCCATCGCAATCACAAATAAGACGTCTGACCAGCAGATTATGTCGCCGCTGAATGTCAGCAAGGCGAGCCATGGCCGTGTAAGATCTTATGAAATGGGCCGTGATTTTCCTTGCCTGCCGCAAGATGTCCTGGACCCCAGGGTATTTGACAACGAATCGCTGCACGACCAAGTTTAAGACGTGTGCCATGCATGGCATGTGCGTAATTTTGCCCTGTTTCAATACGCTAAGCAGATTGGCACCATTGTCACACACCACTTTACCAACTGTCAAATTGAGCGGTGTTAGCCACTGATCTGCCTGTGAAGGCAAAGATGAAAGGAGTGCAGGGCCAGTGTGGCTCTTGGCTACCAGGCACAACAGATGCAGCACAGCATGGCAACGTCTCACCTGGCATGTCGAATAGGTTCTGCGGAGCTTGGACAGCGCAGCAGAAGAGGCGCTAGCAGCGGAAAAGAAGGAGTCAGCCGAGGAGGAGAGGGAGGAGGATGGAGTAGGAGGAGGAGAAGAAGAGGCAGGCCTGCATACAATCCGTGGCGGTAAAACCAAATCTACACGGGTGCCACAGGTTACATGCTTGACGCCCATCAGAAGGTTCACCCAGTGGGCAGTAAAAGTTATATACCCTCCCTGCCCGTTTTTGCTAGACCACGTGTCTGTGGTCAGATGTATCTTGGCACAGACACTGTGTGCCAGAGATACATTCACTTGCCGCTGAACATGGCCATATAGCTCTGGGATGCCCTTCTGTGAGAAATACTTCCTTCCTGGGTCCTTCCATTGTGGTGTTCCAATGGCCACAAATTTTTGAAAGACCTCCGAGTCCACCAGTTTATATGGCAGTAGTTGGCAGGCTATCAGTTCTGACAAGCCAGCCGTCAGCCGTTGGGCAAGAGGGTTATCCGGCGTCATCATTTTTTTACGCTCCAACATTTGACCCACGGAAGCCTGCCTTTTTCCAGAAAAACATGAGGAGGGCATGATGGAAAGTGGAGTGGAGGACAATTGTGAGGAGAGAGGAAAGGGAGAAGTAGAAGACGAGGCTGGATGGTGAGAGCTTGGAGTGTGGCTTTGTGGGTTCCATTGCTCCCACTGGGATCGGTGATGGCAGCTCATGTGCCTTTTTAAGGCGGTCATTCCTAGGTGAGTGTTGGGCTTACTGCAACTTATGCGTTGTCTGCAAAGGCTGCAGATGGCAACATTATTGTCAGCAACGTACACGTTAAAAAAAGCCCAGACTGCGGAGCCATGTGCTGGCATCCTGGGAGCGCCAGATGTGACCGTACATGGTTGATGCCTCGCTCCTGATACATTAGCAGTCTGCTTTGTCCCTCCTGTGCAATCTAAGTTCTGCCTGCTTCTCCTCCCTATCTGCTGGTCCATATCTCCCTCTGAACTCCCCTCCTCTTCCTCTCTTGTGGGCACCCACGTGACATAACTAGACACGTCATCATCAACATCACCTTCCCCACCACTATAATAAGAGATCTCGGAGTAGGCAGCAACAGCGGGGACCAACCTCCTCCTTGGGTTGATCTGGGTACTGTCATCAGACTGCTGAGTGGCGGTTGTTGCTACCTCCTCTTCCTGATCCAATGCCAAGAGTGGCTGCGCATCGGAAATGTCTTGTGATGAATCAGAAAATAATTCCTGTGACTCAAGCACAAGGTATATGGTGGTGGACATGTTGGTGGTAGTGTCTTTGGGGGTGCACACAGCAGAGAGTGAAGAGGGTGCAGATCGAGAGGATGAGGAGGGTGCAGAAGAGTAAGGCTGAGTGAGCCACTCAACCAAGTCTGGTGCGTCCTTTGACGTAATCACACGCACCTTCTGCAATTTGACACTTTGGCTCAAGTCTGTTACTCCTGCCCTACCCCTACCACCCCTGCGGAAGGACCTGCCTCTTCCTCTACCTGTCATTTTTTAAATGACCATGTGACAAAAGTCTCTAGAGAAGTGCAGTATGTATGTGGAAGAAGGTATATAACACCCCGCTTCAATCTGTCGTTTTTGGGAGCCAATGGTCTATCACACCAGTTATACTTTTTTTTTATTGTGTTGGTCACTCTTTGTAGTATCGCTGCTGAACCGCTCAGCAGTCGCAATGCTGCACAGTGGAAATGCAGTATACTATGCTTTCTATATGTGCAAATATTTTATACGTATATTACACCACTATATACTGCACACCAAATAGTATACCTATACCAGTCCTTAAAAGGACCTTTGTGGACCTAATAGTAGCTAGCTAGTAGCTAGTGAATTGCAGACTGTCCCGGCTCCAAAAACCAAACTGTCCCTCCCTACACTGAGAAATGACAGCTGCAGAATCGGTCAGCAGCACTGCATGCAGTGCACTATAATATGCTTTCTATATTTGAAAGAAAGTATATTATACATGTATAAACCTATATAAGGACCTTTGTGGACCTAGTAGCTAGTGATTTGCAGACTGTCCCTGCTCTGAACACCAAACTGTCCCTCAGTCCCTACACTGATAAAAGACAGCTTCAGAATCAGGCAGCAATCAGCAGCACAGCAGTCAAGTATAATATGCTGTCTATATTTGAAAAAAAGTATATTATACGTGTACAACCCTATATACTGTACACATATAAAAGGACCTTTGTGGACCTAGTAGCTAGTGATTTTCAGACTGTCCCTGCTCAGAACACCAAACTGTCCCTCAGTCCCTACACTGATAAAAGACAGCTGCAGAATCGGGCAGCACTCAGCAGCACAGCAGTCAGCAGTGCACCATAATATACTTTGTATATTTTAAAGAAAGTATATAAAACGTGTACAACCCTATATACTGTACACCTATACCAGTCCTTAAAAGGACCTTTATGGACCTAATAGTAATAGCTAGTGATTAAACTGACTGTCCCTGCTCCACACAGCGTCCTGTCCCTACACTGACAAAAGACAGCTGCAGAATCGGTCAGCAGTGCACTCAGCAATTAGCAGCACAGCAGTCAGCAGCAGTGCACCATAACCCTATATACTGTACACCTATACCAGTCCTTAAAAGGACCTTTGTGGACCTAATAGTAATAGCTAGTGATTAAACTGACTGTCCCTGCTCCACACAGCATCCTGTCCCTACACTGACAAGAGACAGCTGCAGAATCGGCCAGCAGTGCACTCAGCAATCAACAGCACAGCAGTCAGCAGCAGTGCACCAGAACCCTATATACTGTACACCTATACCAGTCCTTAAAAGGACTTTTGTGGACCTAATAGCTAGCGATTTGTGTCACTACAGTCTGTCCCTGCTCCACACAGCAACCTCTCCCTACAGTGACAAAAGACAGAATGTAAAATGGCCGCCAGATCAGGTCTATTTATAGGTTCAATACGTTTTTATTAATCTTTTTTATCAGAATATAGGCAATTAAAGATTGTAAAGTCAATAAAAAAAACATAAGGTACGAACAGGGCCAGGTGTCCAACAATGGACTGGCTGGTCCAACAATGTTAAACACAGTATATACTTTACAGGTAATGATAGGATAAGGCATAATGTTACAGTCATGTAGCACATTGGGGTTCCCATCTATATTCACAGTAGAAAGCATGTAAATTATACAATACGGGTATCCTACTCCCTAGATTGGGCGCCCCTATGGGAACCTGCTGCGTCCAGTACCAGGGGATGGCAGGAATTAATGCTAAGTCTGCTACGAAGAGCCTGACCAAAAGGACAAGGTCCAAAAGGAGCCCTTAACCACTTGAGGACCGCCGTATTGCCATTGTACGTCAGCACAATGGCACAGGCAGGCATAATCACGTACATCTACGTGATTGCCTTCCAGCGGGTGGGGGGTCCGATCGGACCCCCTCCCGCTGGTTACGGCGGTCCGATTCGGTCCAGGAGCGCTCCGTGATGAGGGGATGGCCGTTGGTTTTCGGCCACCCTCTCTGGATCGCTCCTGGCCAATGAGAAGCTTCCTCCCCTGTGTATTGTTTACACAGGAAGGAGGAAGTGATGTCATTCTCCTCGGGGCGGTCTTTTTGACCGGACTACGAGGAGAACAGTAAAAGTAAGTGTGCACCAACACTACACTGACATGTAGGTACACACAGGCACACAAACCCCCCCCGATCCCCCCCCCGATCGCCCCCCGATCCCCCCCCCGCCCCCCCTCCCCCCCCCAGTCACAGTGTCACTGATTGCATTGATCATTTCTTTACTGATCAATGCATTCAGTGTCAGTTGTGACAGTAAAAACTGTCAGGACAGTTAGTGTTAGGTCCAGGGTAGCCCCCTATCACCCCCCAATAAAGATTTAACCCCCTGATTGCCCCTAGAGTTAACCCTTTCACCCCCTTTTGCCAGTGTCACTAAGCGATCATTTTTCTGATCGCTGCATGTGTCGCTAGTGTCGCTAGGTAGCTAGTTATTTTTTTAGGTTCACCGCCAGGTTTTTATATCGCTAGGTACCCTGATATACTACCCAATAATGTTTTTAACCCCCTGATTGCCGCTAGTTAACCCTTTCACCCCCTTTTGCCAGTGTCACTAAGCGATCGTTTTTCTGATCGCTGCATTAGTGTCGCTACAGTCGCTAGGTAGCTAGTTATTTTTTTAGGTTCACCGCCAGGTTTTTATAGCGCTAGGTACCCCGATATACTACCCAATAATGTTTTTAACCCCCTGATTGCCGCTAGTTAACCCTTTCACCCCCTTTTGCCAGTGTCACTAAGCGATAATTTTTCTGATCGCTGCATGTGTCGCTAGGTAGCTAGTTATTTTTTTAGGTTCACCGCCAGGTTTTTATATCACTAGGTACCCCGATATACTACCCAATAATGTTTTTAACCCCCTGATTGCCGCTAGTTAACCCTTTCACCCCCTTTTGCCAGTGTCACTAAGCGATCGTTTTTCTGATCGCTGCATTAGTGTCGCTACAGTCGCTAGGTAGCTAGTTATTTTTTTAGGTTCACCGCCAGGTTTTTATAGCGCTAGGTACCCCGATATACTACCCAATAATGGTTTTAACCCCCTGATTTCCGCTAGTTAACCCTTTCACCCCCTTTTGCCAGTGTCACTAAGCGATAATTTTTCTGAACGCTGCATCAGTGTCGCTAGTGTCGCTAGGTAGCTAGTTATTTTTTTAGGTTCACCGCCAGGTTTTTATAGCGCTAGGTACCCCGATATACTACCCAATAATGGTTTTAACCCCCTGATTGCTGCTAGTTAACCCTTTCACCCCCTTTCACCAGCGATCACAGTATAAGTGTCACTGGTGACGCTGGTTAGCCAGTTAGTTATTTAGGTTCCCCGTCAGGTTTTTATATAGCGCCAGGGACCCCCATATACTACCTAATAAAAATTTGAACCACCTGATTGCCCCTAGTTAACCCTTTCACCACTGATCACCGTATAAGTGTTACGGGTGACTCTGGTTAGTTTGTTTTTTATAGCATTTTATATTCAAATCCGGAAGGCAGTGCTTGGTTTTCAGGGTCCCGTACGTGGCTAGGCTCCCAAAAAGTCCCCCACATGTGGTATCCCCGTACTCGGGAGAAGCAGCAGAATTTATTTTGGGGTGTAATTTGACTTCTGCCCATAGCATGTGTGAGCAATATATCATTTAGTGACAACTTTGTGCAAAAAAAAAAAAGTTTGTAATATTCCCGCAACTTTTGGCAAAATATAAAATATTCCATGGACTCAACATGCCTCTCAGTAAATAGCTTGGGGTGTCTACTTTCCAAAATGGGGTCATTTGGGGGGGTTTTGTGCTATTTTGGCATTTTATGGCCTTCGAAACTGTGATAGGTAGTGAGGAGTTAAATCAAAAATTTGCACCCTTAGAAATCCTGAAGGTGGTGATTGGTTTTCGGGGTGCCGTGCGCGACTAGACTCCCAAAAAGTCCCACACATGTGGTATCCCCGTACTCGGGAGAAGCAGCAGAATGTATTTTGGGGTGCAATTCCACATATAACCATGGCATGTGTGAGCAATATATCATTTAGTGACAACTTTTTGTAAAAAAAATTTTTTTTTTTTTTTTTTGTCATTATTCAATCCCTTAGGACAAAAAAAATAAATATTCAATGGGCTCAACATACCCATCAGCAATTTCCTTGGGGTGTCTACTTTCCAAAATGGGGTCATTTGGGGGGGATTTGTACTGCCCTGCCATTTTAGCACCTCAATAAATGAGATCGGCAGTCATAAATTAAAAGCTGTGTAAATTCCAGAAAATGTACTCTAGTTTGTAGACGCTATAACTTTTGCGCAAACCAAAAAATATTCGCTTATTGACATTTTTTTTACTAAAGACATGTGGCTGAATAAATTTTGCCCTCAATGTATGACTAAAATTTAGTTTATTCGATTTTTCTTATAACAAAAAGAAGAAAATATCTTTTTTTTTCAAAATTTTCGCTCTTTTTCCATTTATATCGCAAAAAAAAAAAATCGCAGAGGCAATCAAATACCATCAAAAGAAAGCTCTATTTGTGGGAAGAAAAGGACGCAAATTTCGTTTGGGTGCAATATTGCATGACCGCGCAATTACCAGTTAAAGCAGCGCAGTGCGAAATTGCAAAAAGACCTCTGGTCCTTAAGGTATTTATTGGTCCGAGGCTGAAGTGGTTAATGTGCAGCGGTTACAAATGAGTGAACGAGGATGCCTGTAAGCACGTAGGAAGGCCAAGAGAGGCCTGATAGGATAGGAAAGAAGAAAAGAGGTGAGGGAGAGTAGTGGGGGGAAAGGCAGACAGGGGGGAAAGGAGGGACAGGAGGGGAGAGGGGCAGGGCAAAGAGACAGCGAGCTTCATTGAGACTGGGAGTTTCATTGTATAAGACCTAAGGTCTTCCAGAGAGATTATATCAATAGCTCAGGTGGATGTGAATGCTAAGAGTCTACATTTTAATTTGTCTGAAGTAGAGTAATGCCTCCATATACTCCAGGTAAAGGAGAATTTAGCCTGTTTATCAAGTACCTTTGCTTGCATGTCCTCCATGAGCATCAAGTTGTTAATTTCACCCACCCATTGGGGAGGTAGTAGTTTTCCAATGTCTAGGGATAAGCTGTCGCCCTGCAGATAGGAAAAATGCTAGTAAATTATTTTTCTGTGATTTAATAGAGCCTGGGAGAAGAGACAGAAGGGCAATGGCGGGGGAGGACGGAAGCGGTTTTTCATAGATATCTGTATAGATCTGAAAGATTTGTTGCCAAAACGGTAGGAGTACAGCACACTCCCACCAAACGTGAATGTACATACCTTTTGCGGAGTTGCATCTCCAACAGATGTCGGAGGTAGAGAGGTACATTTTTTTGAGACTGGTTGGAACCTGGTACCACCTTGACACCAGCTTGTAGTTTTTCTCTTGTGTGTAACTAGACATTGAAGATTTGTGGGTAAAGAAAAAGACTTTACTCCACTCAGCATCGGTTATATCTCTCCCAAGTTCCTCCGACCAGATTTTAGCGTACTTAGGTAGTGATCCCTGTGAGTGGGTCAGAATCAGTTTGTAAAGTAGGTAAAGGATATGACGAGGTGTCTCTGGGAGCATGCATAATTGTTCATATCCCAACAGGGGTCTATGAACTTGACTAGAGTCATGGAGTGTTTTGCAAAAGAACGTCAGGTGTAGTTGAGTTAGCCAGTTAATTTTAGAGGGAGCGTCGGTTCGATTTGTTACAAAAGTACCTAGTGTGCTGTTAACAAATTGTTGTGCCATAGGCCAGGAGGACCTGTCATAGTCATCCAAGGTCTGGATGGAAATGCCTTCTGGGAAGGCTGGGTTGTCAAACAGAGGAGTGAGGGGGCTCGGTTCAGAGGATAGTGAGTAGGTCTCTCATTTGCGGTACAACATCGTCAAAGAGTCTTTAGTAAGGGGGGGATAGGCCCGTTAGAGACTTATGTGTTTGGTTGTATCCCCAGAGTAGCGCACAAAGATCTGTAGAGGATAGGTCTTGTTCCACAAAGACTGAGGCTTTGACTAGGGGGTGGGGGAACCACTCCAAGATATGGGAGAGCACCGTAGATATATGATAGAGCTCAAAGTCCGGTAAGCCGGTACCCCTTTTGTAATGGGAGAACATAGGAGTTTGTGTTTCAGTCTGGGATGGTTCCCCTGCCAAACGAATCGAATGGCCATTAAAAGTAGGGTACAGAAGAACGCTGCCGGGAGAGCTATGGGAAGAGCTTGAAAAAGATACAAGAGTTTGGGGAGTCTGTCCATCTTCAGGGTTTGCATGCGACCAAACCAGGACAGTGGGAGATCGATTCGACTTTCCATGAGGCGTCTAAGTTTTGTAAGAAGAGGGCTGAAGTTCAAGGAATATATGTCTGGGATATGTCTTGGGATGGCTGTTCCTAGATAAGAGATAGAGTGTACTTGCCACTGAAAAGAAAAATTATTTTTGAGGGAGGTGAGGGCATTATGTGTCAATTTTAAGTTCAATGCCTCAGTTTTTGAGATGTTCAGCTTGTAATTACTGTGATGGCCAAATCGGTCTATCTCCGCCAGTATGGGGGGTATGCTGATGTGAGGCTGAGTTACATAGAGGAGGAGATCATCCACGTATAAGGAGAGTTTATAGTGGCCGGAAGGGGTGTGGATGCCGTGTACAGTTAGGGTTAGCTCTAATAGCCTGGGCCAAGTGTTCAATCACTAGTGCAAATAAGAGAGGAGAAAGAGGGCAGCCTTGTCTAGTGCCGTTTGCAATCGTGAATGTATCAGAGTGGAAGCCATTTACCAGAATCTTGGCTGTGGGTGTGGAGTATAGGAACATGATGCGGGAGAGCATAATAGGTCCTAAGCCTAGTTGGGACAGGGTGGCATGAAGAAAGGGCCAGCTGATCCTGTCAAAGGCCATCTCTGCATCACAGGAGAGAAGGCAGGTAGGCAGTTGGTGGCATTGAATGTAATGGATGAGGTGAACAGTTTTGGTGGTGTCCCTGGCTTCGTGGCCGGGGACAAAGCCAACCTGATCATTGTGGATTATGTCTGGGAGCAGAGGTGATATGCGGGTAGCAAGAATTTTTGCGTATAGTTTCAAATCAATATATAAGAGAGAGATAGGTCAATAATTAGGGCATAGAGATGGGTCTTTGCCCGGTTTTGGAATGACAACTATTTGGGCTTGGAGAAGGGCAGAGGAAGGGGTAAGATTCCCATCAATGGCGTTGAAAGCTTTAACTAAAAAGGGGATAAGTTGAGGTGCAAAGGTCTTGTAGAAGTGTGCGGAGAACCCATCTGGGCCGGGGCTCTTGTAATTTTTTTTTTTTTTTTTTTAAATGTATTTTTATTGAAGAAAAAAGATTTTCATACAACAGGTGAAATCGTACACAGTGATACAAATAGTCAAGATTGATAATGCAACATCGTCAAAGAAAACCGCCGCAGGCGGGAAATAGACTGTGAACATTTCAGTATATCACATCAAAAAGTAAAAAGAAAAAGGACACACCACGAGTCTACCAGTAAAAATGCGTAGAAAAACCAAAGAATATATATATCAGTGTGGGAGGGGTTGTGGGGCAGAAATCCCAAGGCCAAACCTGAGAAAACCATTCCCTAGAGCACATGGTCAAAGGAGTTAAGGTACAGTCTCAGGGTTAACCATGGAAATGTCCCACTTGTCCCATATTTTAGAAAACTTGGGTAGAGTATCTTGCACCAGCGCAGTCAGATGTTCCATTCTGCGTATATATGCAATAGCAGAGATTAGCTGCGATTGGGACGGAGGGGAGGTGGACAACCAAAGAGTGGGAATCGTTCTCTTAGCAGCTAGAAGAATATAGGCTGTTAATTTCTTGGCGTATTTAGATAACGCCGCGATAGGCAGGCCTAATAAGTAGTGTTTAGGGTCTAATGGAATATCTACCTCCAAGACAGACTGTAGTAGGGATTGGACCATGGACCAGAAAGGCACAATCAAAGGGCAGCTCCAGAAAATATGGTAATGGGTGCCCTCATCTCGTTGGCATCTCCAACACAACTTAGATACGGAATGATCATATTTATGTAACATTTCAGGGGTTTTGTACCAGAACATTAGTATCTTGTAGGCCGTCTCTCTCTGCTCCACACATCTGGAAACTCTAGAGGTAGAGGTCCAGATGTCCTGCCATTGGGAAATGGTTAAGGGGGATGGTAAAATTGTAGCCCATCTTCTCATATAGAGATGTGTGTCTGTGGTGGGTGAGATTGAATTGTGGAGGGCACTATAAATAGAGGATATAAGTCCTTTCTGGTACGGGCCTTGTGAGCACAAAGTTTCAAAAGTGTTAGGATTGGCCAGAGTCAGGTCAGGAGATCTAGAGTGGAAATAATGTTTGAATTGAATGTAAGAGAAAGAGAGTCGATCAGGAATGCCATATTTGTCCTGAAGCTCAGGAAAGGATAGGAATTTGCGAGATACTGGATGCACCAGATGGCGGAGTTGAAAGACGCCAGACCTATACCAAGGAAACATATTCTTCACCGAAAGGCTGTCAGGCATATCTGGGTTAAAAATGACATTCAGCAGGGGTGAGCATGGAGAAGAGAGAGAGAACCGTGTGTGACACTGTTTCCATATGGAGAGAGTAAAAAGCATCGGTCCCAGGCATATACGCCTAAGCTGAGCCATAGAGGAGGTCAGATCAGACCATAGCATGGAGCACGGATGGACCGGGGTGACCACACTCATTTCTAGCTCTGACCATCTACTGGTAGCAAAATATGACGACCAGGAGACAGCCGCCACTAGGTGCGACGCATAGTAATACTTCACGATATCGGGGGCTCCCAGTCCTCCATGAGATCGTGGAGCAAAAACCACCGTTTGGGCAATCCGATGCCTCTTATTCCCCCATATAAATTTAGCAAAGGCTCGCTGAATATTCCTAAGCTGAGGCATGGAGATAGCAACTGGTAATGTTTCGAAAAGATATAAAAATTTAGGGAGTATGGCCATTTTCAATACATTAATCCTACCCAGGAGAGATAGGGGGCAGGACGACCAACTTCTGAGTAGACCATGCGTTTCCGCTATTAAGGATATATAGTTAGCTTCATAAAGGGAGCCGTACTTGGCGGTCAGGTTAATGCCAAGATATTTGAGAGAAACGGGGCACCAACGGTAGGGGTACGTGGATTCTAAGGAAGCTTGAAGTGCGGGGGGGATATGAATAGGGAGCGCTTCGGTTTTAGACGTATTTACCTTATAACCCGAGAGCCTACCGAAGGAATCTAAAAGAGTGTGAAGTTTGGGAAGGGAGGTTAGGGGTTTCGTCAGTGTGAGGAGAATGTCGTCCGCATAAAGAGACAGCTTGTATTCTTTCAGTCTGAGGGAGACTCCCCTTATGTCTGAATCCGCCCGTATAGCTGCAGCCAAGGGTTCTAAGCATAATATAAACAGCAAGGGGGATAAGGGGCATCCCTGTCTGGTACCATTACTATGTGTGAATAGCGGGGATCTGTAAGATGCCAATTGGACTTGGGACGTGGGAGACGAGTATAGGGCTTGAAGGGTCGATAGGAAAGAACCAGAAAGGCCAAAGCGCTTAAGCGTTGCAAACATGTAGGGCCATCCCAGCCTGTCAAAGGCTTTTTGTGCGTCTAAACTCAAAACAATAGCCGGGCGAGACATTTTATCAAGTAGATCTATGAGGTCAATGGTACGCCTGGTATTATCCCCAGCCCGTCTACCCAGTACAAATCCCACCTGGTCATTATGAATCAGAGCAGGAATCAATAAGGAAAGCCTATTAGCTAAAATTTTGGTGAAGATTTTATAGTCGGAGTTGAGTAAGGCTATGGGTCTGTAGTTATCTGGCAGTGTAGGGGATTTACCCGGTTTCGGGATAACTGTGATATGTGCGTGGAGAAACTGAGAATGCGGAACATTGCCCCTTTGCAGGGAGGTGAAAAGATTAAGCAGATGGGGGCTCAGTGTCGGGAGAAAAGTTTTATAATAAACATAAGGAAGCCCATCAGGACCCGGGGATTTATGGGACGGAAGGTCTTTTACAACCGCAGCTAGCTCCTCCGGTGTAACGGGGGCATTTAAGGTGTCTACTTGTGGGGAAGACAACACTGGTAATTTCAAAGAAGCGCAGAAATCATCAAAGCTACTTTGGGAGAACTCATGATTGGGGTCAGAAGCTAGGCAGTTATATAATTTTTTGTAAAAAGTGCCAAACACTTTAGTCATCGTCAAGGGGCAGTAAGTTGGAGTGCCGTCCGGCTGTAGCAGGAGGTCAGGATAGGAGTGAAATGGACGGGGCTTCAGCTTGTTCACCAGCATCCTATGAGGCTTGTTGGCAAATTCATAGAACCTTTGTTTAGTCCAAAGCAGAGCCTTAGAACACTTGTGCATATCCAAGGACTTTAACCGTTCGCGGAGAGAGGTCACTGTGCGAAGACGCGGCACCGATGGGGAGGACACAAGCAGAGCTTCAGCTCTTTGCAATTGCGAGAGGAGGTCCAGTCTCTGTGCTGCCGAGTCCCGTTTAAGGCGAGAGCCAGCCGAGATACATAATCCTCTAAAAACAGCCTTGTGGGCCTCCCAAAGGGTGGACACGTCCCGCACCGACCCTTCATTAAGCTGAAAAAATTCGGCTAACCCGTGGGATAGATGAGCTTTGGTAACCGGGTCGCGGAGGAGGAACTCGTTAAATCTCCAGTGGCAGGTCTTAGGTGTAGAGAGGGTGAGGGCGAGGTCAAGCTGTACCGATGCGTGATCAGACCACGTTATGGGATTCAACTCCGAGGCCACTATCGACGTTAGGAGAGGCGCCGAAACAAAGATGTAGTCCAATCTAGAGTACATCTTGTGTGGGGGAGAGTAAAAGGAGAATTGCCGATGTGTAGGGTGTTTAATCCTCCAGGTGTCCAAAAAATTATGGGACCTAATGAGCTTGCGAAACGCAGCAGATTGACGTTCCGTTTTTAAAGAGGGATTGTCTGAAAACAGGGTCTGCCTATCCTTCCTAGCAGACATGGCCATATTAAAGTCCCCGCCAAGGATCATGAAAGGCTGGGCATAGGTGCCCAGGCTGTCCAATACCTCAGTGAGAAAGTGAATCTGGCCTGAGTTGGGAGCATAAACATTGATTATAGTAAGAGAACGAGATAAGTAGTCACAGTCCAGGAGAATGTACCTGCCCCGAGGATCGATAAATGAGGACTTAACCCGTAGCGGGCATGTCTTTTTAATCAGTATTGCCACCCCTGCTTTACCAGAGGGGTCGGAGGCCATAAAAGAGACCGGAAAATGTTTGGCCGCAAATTTTAGAGATCCCCCCGGGCGAAAGTGGGTCTCCTGGACTAGGACCACATCCGCATTAGAGGACCTGAACTCCTTCAAAGCCAACCAGCGCTTATGGATTGAGTTCAGGCCCTTAACATTGTAAGTAAGTACCCTCAAAGCCATCGTGTAGAAATCAGAGAAAGCTCAAGACATCCATAATATACATATAAAAAACGGACATAACCATACCAACCATGAAGAAACCGGGACTCGTGGCGCGTCCTAGAAGTAAAAGGCAAATGAAGACATAGAATAACAACAATGTGATTATAAATTGTAGTAGAAAGCATCCAAATTGAACAAAAGATGAAAAAAAGGCCAAAAAATAGGCCTAGAAAGTAGAAGAAAAAAAAAACATTACTGATAGAAAAAAGGCCTGGGGGGTGAAAACCACCCAGGAGTCCACAGCCGTAGCCATGGAACCAAAGAAGGCACATCAGGGGTTCCAGCTCATCTGGAGAGACCCCGCCACCTTCCAGCAAAAATTACAGGAAATAAGAGCAAAACACTGTAGTCCCAACAACCAAAAAAGAACAGGGGCAGTGGAAAATGTAACCTGTAACTAAAGTTGCAAATATCCCATGTTAAAGAGGAAACATGGTGAGACAGGGGCCGAGGCCAAGATCAGCCAAATATGACACTTGGAAGCTTCCATCAGGGAGGGAGTCTAGGATGCAGGTTACGTTGAGGGGTAGAGAAGGATTTCTGCGGCTTCTGGCGTGCAGGGGTCCAGATCCGAGCAGGAATGGAGGAGGGTCTGGGCGTCGTCGGAAGCGGCATGGGGTCTTCGTCTGGAAGCGGTGGTAGGCCCAGGTTACGTATGAAAGCTTCACTCTCCTGAAGATCTCTCATAGAGTATTGAATCCCATCTTTAGTAGCAGAAAGGCGGAAAGGAAACCCCCAACGATATGGAAACTGATGATTTTGTAGATGAGCAGTCACGGGGCGAAAGCTGCGACGCTTGGCAAGAGTAATGGGGGATAAGTCACTAAAAATTTGAATCTTGGCTCCTTTAAATTCCAAGCGTGATTTGTTCCGGGTGGCCATGGTCAAAGCCTCTTTGCTATCGTAGTAATGAAAGCGTACGATAATGTCTCTGGGGTTGGCTCCGGCAGGCGGTTTTGGGGCCAGGGATCTGTGGGCCCTATCCATTCTCCAGTCTATGTCCGGGACTTTAGGGGCAACAACGTTAAAGAGGCTGAGTAGGTAAGGTTTGATCTCCCCCTCACTAACAGCCTCTGGAACGCCTCTGATCCGAAGGTTTTGGCGACGTTCCCTGTTCTCCAAATCTTCCTGTTGGGATTGGAGCTGAGAGACCGATTGTTTCAGACCGGCGTTGTCTTCTTCCAAAACGTGGACATATTGTATCAGGTCATCAAATTTGGTTTCCAGGACATCAGTCCGTTCTCCAATCTGGGCGAGCTCTCCCCGCAGTTCATGGGCCAGCTTACCCATTTCCTTTGAAACATTGCTCGTCAAGTCTTGTAGGAGAACTCGCAGTTTATCGTCAAGCACATCAACCGTGACCGGGGCGGACATCGTGTCTGAGTGGCTGTGTGACAAGGAATGTGGACTGTCGTGCGCCGGTGCTTGGGAAGCCACTTGTGCATACGTGAAGGAACCTGGAGAAGGGGCTGGGGAGGCCGGCCTGCTTAAAAATCGATCCAGAGTCTGTGTCTGTGGGGGCCGCAAATCCAGGGACGTAGACTGAGGAAGGTGTTTCGGCCCGTATTTCACCATGAGGCGTTGGGACTAGGCGTATAATCAGTTACATGCGGTGTTTCCCATAGAAAAGTAGCGACTGCGAGTAGCACGGGAGCATTGGAAGGCGGCTAAGGCCTATGTAGGATGATCACATGGCTGTCAAACAAGTGGGACCCAAGATGAGACCCCAAGATAGTATGCAACCGTTCAGAAGATCCAAACCAACCGTGGGGGGAGGGGGGGATGGAGCAGGAGTGCAGGCCGCAGCAGTCAACTGTAAGGGGAGGGAGATGAAGTAGGAGGGCAGTCTGTAGCAGTCCCGAGCAACCAGGGGGGGGAATCCAGACCCCACTGCCCCACTGAGTGGTATAAGGGGAGAGGGCACCAGTTAAGGCAGGAACCAGGGCAATTAGCAGGCAGGTACAGTCCACTGGTAGTAGGAGAAGGAGATGGGTGGACCAAGATGGCCGCTGAGCAGGCCGAGGGTAGGTGCAGGGTAGGAGGGTGAGAGAGATTTAGGCAGGCAGATACTCAGGAGGGTTGCTATGCCCAGCAGGGGTAGGGATCAATGCCTGTTCTGGATGGGTCAGCTATCCGGCCACAGAGGAGGGAGAGCAGATATGCTGGTAAAGGCCTCGGGTGGAGCAAGATGGCCGCCGGAGCTCACCTTTCCAGCTGGGGCCTGTGCTTCCTCTCAGGCATCCGAGCGGCGGCCAGCGGGGGTCCGGTGTAGGAGAGGCTATCCGAAGGTATCCGCGCCTGGTGTCCGCTGTAGTCCCGGCCGAGATGGGGCCTAGGATGCGCCGTTCGGAGGCTCCGTGTGTCGGCGTAGGCCGCAAGATGGCGGCGTCCGGCCTGCCTCGCCGCCCGCCCGTTGCTGCAGAGCGAGACCGGCGGCGGACTCAGCAGCAATATCAGCTCCGTCCGGAGCCCCGATGGCCCACCGACGAGATGGAGAGGTCGGTGGGCAGAAATAGGGTGCGGTGGCCGAGGATGGGGTTCGATTGGAGCTAGGCCTCAGCGGAGCTCTCCCCAGGCACGTCCGTCGTCCTCGGCTTCCGGTCACGCCCCCCTGTAATTTTTAAGGTGTTTTATGGCCGCCTGAAAGTCTGCATCGGTGAAGGCAGATTCTAAATCTGCTTGATCGGTGACTGGAATAGTGGGAAGTGCCGTGCCCTGGACATATGTGGATAGGTCTTGCAGGTGAGATGGGAAAGAGGAAGACAGGGGGGTAAGATTATATAAATTGAAGTAATATTGGTGGAATTCCTCTGTTATGCCATGTTATTCATCACTGTGCCTTTTGTCGGGGAGTTAATAAATGGGATGGGCTTCCTGGCTTGTCTGGGTTGAAGTGTATGCACTAGGTGTCTACCGCATTTGTTGGCATGTGAATAATGGGCAAACCGCCCTTTATCCCTCGCAACTGCCTCACGGTGGGAAAAGATTTGCAACAGGTCTCTCCTGGCATTAGTGAGTTCTAGCAACGTTGTGGCTACCGGAGATTTCTTGTGCGAAGCCTCTAAAGTGGCTATAGTATTGAGGAGACGTGTGATATCTTCAGTATGTGCGCGTTTGATACGGGAACCATGTTGGATAAGTTTATAGATCAGGTCTATTTATAAGGTAGGGGGAATGTCTAATTTTCCATGTGCTGAAATGTCTCAATTGGCTGTCCTGTACCCCATGATTGTGTGTCATGGGTCAAAGTTTTTCACAATGTAAACAAATATGGCCGCCGCGAACAGCGCCAGATGTCCGCCGGTTTGGCAAATCGCGAACGAGCAAAATTCGTCACAAACCGACCGCCGGGTGAACCGCAAGGCCATCTCTATTCCTGGTGATGACCACAGTAGACTATGCGTTTCTATTATGTGCTAAATCAGTAATAGCTTTTTACCAGCAGTTCTCACTGGGGATGTTAATGGTGGTTATGATGTAGGCAGGATATGTGAGGGAGCACTGCAAAGATGAGTATCTGGGGTCTAGGGAGGCTTTATAAAGTCACTGTCAAGCTGCCCAGTACTGGTAAAGTGATAGTGTCTCTTTAAGGGCTTGTTTATATTCACAGTAACCCTTGCCGTCCCTCTGAAAAGCGATCCGCACTATATTTCGCTTTTTAGAGGAGATGAGATGATCAAACTCAGGAAATGCTACAGTGTGGCCTTATTAGCTTGAATGGGTCATGTTTGGTACCAGTACCACCCACCAATTGTGGCATGCTGTTTCATTTTTGAAGCCACTGTGACATGTGTACAGCCCTGAGAGGCTGCATGCCTTTGTTTATGTGGGTGGTTGGGAAATTGGTAAAATCATGGCTTGACCATCTGATTTTTCTTTCCTCTGGCCATCTTTGAGAAAAAGCCCTAAGAAAGTTATCTTAGTGCACTTAAAAGAAAGTTACTGCAAGGAAGCTGGAGAAGGTCAGCGGCACTGTAATGCAGAAAATAATTGAAAAGGGGAAAGCAATATAATATATATATATATATATATATATATATATATATATATATATATATATGTGCAAATTACGTTGTGCTTTAGCAATCAAAATGTAAGTCAGTTATTGTTTAAGCTTTCTGTACAGTATGTGAGACATTAAAAAAAAAAAAAAAAAAAAAAGATTTCAGTTTGCCCTTCTTATAATACTGGTAAGCTAAGGAGGTTTTACATCATCACATCACATTACAAAAAAAAAAAAAGAGAGACTGCACTATACTAGAGCAAAGCTATAGCCTGAAATACTAAACAGGCAGCTTGTGCTACATCTATCCATTTCAGAAAAATGTATCTAGGATGTACCTTGGTACAGAATATTACAAAATTAAATCTTTAGCACCATCATTTCTGCTAAAATGAATCCTTCCCGGAACTAACTTTTGCTTATTTCAGTTATGCATCTAAATCCCTAGTGCAAATAATATGTAGCACTGTTTCATGGTTTACACTTAGCTTGCTATGAAGCATGCCGTGTATTGAAGTTATTTTTTTCCATTTGTGTTTAATAAAAGGCATACAATAGGGACTTCATTAACAAAGTTACTTTTGTTTCTAGTTCAGTAATAATCTGTTCTTCTTTTTAAGGACATAGAGAAACAGCATAATGAAAAAGTTGTAGAAATGCCACATTTCGTGATTTTGCTAAATGTATTATCTACCCCCACTTCATCAGAATTGCAGACTTGTTGCCAGTTTCTATATCTAATCTCTTCATCAGGATCTAATCTCTTCTCCTCTGAGTGGGAGATCAATTGCTTTAGGAAATAAATGTTCTTCTCAGTGCTTCATTTACTGTATAAGCAGATGTCATATTTTTTATAAAAATCTATTCATTGTTTAATCTTTTCATGACAGTAGTTGTTTACAGTTAAAGATCGTTAACTAAGTAAGGTATATGTCACGTAAATCGGAAGTAAGAAATACTGGGTAAAAATTTGGGGAACATATAGTACATGGTTTATATTTTCAGAGACAAAAAAATCCCCAACAATAACTCTTTTTTGCTACTGTATGAGATTGCTGGGTGGATTAATCTCATGGGACTAATTTTATTGAGTATACATCAATGGGAAAAATTGTCCAAGAAACTGCTAAATGTAGTATTATCCAGGACTAAATGGGTGCTCTGATTAAGGCCTATGGAAGAGGAGGATATTTTCCATTTAACTGTTACATTGTGGCATTGAGCAAGGTTTAATTGTACAAAGGAACTGCTGAAAATCAAAAATGTAGTAACTAACATTAACCACTTGCTTACTGGGCACTTAAACCCCCTGCCCAGACCGATTTTCAGCTTTCAGCGCTGATGCACTTTAAATCACAATTGCGCGGTCATACAACATTGTACCCAAATTAAATTGGTATAATTTTTTCCCCACAAATAGAGCTTTCTTTTGGTGGTATTTAATCACAGCTTGGGTTTTTATTTTTTGCTAAACAAACAAAAAAATATGGAATTTTTTTTTAAATTAATAATAATGTTTAATAGTTTGTTATAAAATTTTGCAAACAGGTAATTTTTGTGCTTCATTGATATGCACTGATGAGGCGGCACTGGTGGGCACCGATAGGCTGCACTGGTGGGCACCGATAGGCACAGTTAAGGTGGCACTGATAGGCACAGATAAGGTGGCACTGATGGGGACAGATAATTTGGTACTGATGAGCACAGATAAGGTGGCACTGATGGCCACTGATAAGATGGCACTGATGGGCCTGTATGGGTGGCAGGGATGGGTGGCACTGATAGGTACCACTGATAGATGGCACTGATGGGCATTGATAGGTGGCACTGATAGGTGGCACTGATGGGCACTGATAGGTGGCACTGATGTGCAACATTGTTCTTCAGGCACTGATTGTAGGCACTGACAGGTGGCATTGTGGGCACTGACAGGTGGCAATGTGGGCACTGACAGATGACCCTGTGGGCACTGACAGGTGGCTCTGTGGGCACTGACAGGTGGCACTGTGGACAATGACAGGTGGCGCTGGTGGGCACTGGTAGGCGGCACTGTTGCCTACTGCTAGATGGCACTTGTAGAGGGCACAGGTGGGCACTGAGGATCTGGCGGCACATCAAAGTGATCGGGACTGATGTCCCTCTCACTGCCGCCAGTGATCTGCTCTCTTTTTCTGACAGTGCGAGGAGAAAAAAATAGCCGATTATCGGTTTTGTTGACATCACATGATCAGCCTCATAGACTTGCTGATCACAGAGCGTGCCGTGTGCGCCCTTCAGGGGGCGCGCAGGTCGCTCGTGCATGGGATGACGTCAATAGACGTTGTCCCGGCAATGCAGGTCCCTGCTGTAGCTGTCATTCGGCTATAGCACGGATCTCTAGTGGTTAAACAAATTGTGATACAAAGAGATGAGATCTCCTTACATTTTATTGGCATCATTCGGCTGCTTAAAACAGAACTTCACTTTATGCTGATCTGAGGAATGGTATGATGGGAATCTCTTTACCGCAACTCACTGGGCTCTACCATAGGGGAGCCACCAAGAACCTGTATTCAAGGAGTACTAGATGGTTTTGGTTATGTTTTATATGCAGTTTTTGTGTGTTTTGTATGTGTCATTTTTTATCATATAAAAATATTTTTTTGATACTTTTTACAAAAATTGATACAGTTATAGTCCTTACATTTAGTTTGTTAGGGTCCAATATTTTGTATATCATTGATTAGGATGAGGTAACAGACCTACATAGTCTACCCAATGAGGGTCTCTCATTGAGGCCTTCCTCCCAATTTCCTATTTTTCGGAAGAGGAGGATAATTTCTGCTTAGTTTTTACATTGTGACATTGAGCAAGGCTTAACTGTACAAAGGAACTGATGAAAATCAAAAATGTAGTAACTAACATTAAACAAATTGTTATACAAAGAGATCAGATCTCCTCAAATTTTATTGGCATCATTTGGCTTAAAACAGAACTTCACTCCATGCTGATCTGAGGAACGATATGATGGGAATCTCTTTACCTACCTAATATAATACCTTGTATATCACTAGGTGCATACTATATGATTTGACTAGTGATACCTAGTTCCAATTACATTGGAACTAACGGCTATCTCGGAAAATGAGGAGGACCGTCCTGTGGCATTACATGGGTGACAGTGACCATTTGTAGGAGGACCATTCAATGTATTTCTAATTTGATGTTTTTGACTATTAGCTATGAGTGTTTTTGCTGAAATTTTTCCTGAAGAAGTGGGTTATCTCCTGCGCAAACTGCGCCAAAATTACAGAAACTCACTGGACTCCACCATAGGGGGCCACCAAGAACCTGTATTCAAGGAGCACTAGATGGTTTTGGTTATGTTTTATATGCAGTTTTTGTGTGTTTTGTATGTGTAATTTTTTATCATATAAAACATTTTTTTTTATACTTTTTACAAAAATGTGGTACAGTTATAGTCCTTACATTTAGTTTGTTAGGGTCCATTATTTTGTATATCATTGATTAGGATGAGGTACCAGACCTACATAGTCTACACAATGAGAGTCTCTCATTGAGGCCTTCCTCACAATTTCCTGTTTTTCGGAAGGGGAGGATAGTTTCTGCTTAGCTGTTACATTGTGGCATTGAGCAAGGCTTAACTGTACAAAGGAAACTGCTGAAAATCAAAAATGTAGTAACTAGCATTAAACAAATTGTTATACAAAGAGATGAGATCTCCTGAAATTGTATTGGCATTATTTGGCTGCTTAAAACAAAACTTCACTCCATGCTGATCTGAGGAATGAATTTGATGGGAATTTCTTTACCTACCTAATATAATACCTTGTATATCACTAGGTGCATACTATATGTTTTGACTATTGATATCTAGTTCCAATTACATAGGAACTAACGACTATCTTGGAAAACAAGGAGGACCGTCCTGTGGCATTACATTGGTGACAGTGACCATTTGTAGGAGGACCATCCAATGTGTTTCTAATTTGATGTTTTTGGCTATTAGCCATGAGTGTTTTTGCTGAAACTTTTCCTGAAGAAGTGGGTTATCTCCTGTGCAAACTGCGTCAAAATTACACCAACTCACTCCAGCATAGGGGAGCCACCAAGAACCTGTATTCAAGGAGTACTAGATGATTTTGGTTAGGTCAGATCTCCTGACATGTTATTGCCATCATTTGGCTTCTTAAAACAGAACTTTACCCATAACAACTTGAAGTGATTGTAAAGGCAGAAGGTTTTATACTTTTTATCTTAATGCATTCTTTGCATTAAGATAAAAATTAGACATGTGCAGGACGAAAAAAATAGCTTTGTTTCATTTAGTTTAGTTTGTTATTTACATAAATGTATTTAGTTAAGTTTGTTTCATTCATTTAATTTGTTTTCAGAATTCATTCAGTTTATTTGGGTTCAATCAATTTATTATTTGCATAAATTTGTTTAGTTAAATTAGTTACATTTATTTAATTCAATCTTATTTTTATTGAGATATAAAAGCAAGATAGGAGGGGAAAAAAAAAACAAAAAAATACAGAATATTCTAACATATTCG
Source organism: Lithobates pipiens (assembly GCF_037356315.1). Classification (NCBI taxonomy): domain Eukaryota; kingdom Metazoa; phylum Chordata; class Amphibia; order Anura; family Ranidae; genus Lithobates; species Lithobates pipiens. The sequence continues at coordinate 287,582,351 of NW_027507764.1, forward strand.
TTTTACATTGTTACATAAACATAAAAAAGGAAATCACAAAGAAATCCACTCTACTACAGTGGTGTCGAACTATCACGAGGGTAAAGTGTTTGTCTTGAGCTTCGATTTAGGTAGTATGGTAGAAGAGCCTGTAGTCCTACAATGATTAGTCTAAGTTAAAGTGGGTGTGTGCGCACCACTATCCTCTCAGCGAGTGATGCCCACTCATTACAGGTAGACTAGGGCTATTGTTCTCATTCTGGTAACGTTCACTCTGGGGGGGAAGCTCTGTATGTGCCACCATTCTGGTCTAATGAGACTGGAGGTCATAACTTAAGTAATCGGGTATTACTGCAACTTGTATAGGGGAGGGAAGAAAGGGGGAAGAGAGTGAAGAAAGAGGGGTCAGGACAGTAAAGAGCTTAGGGATCAAAAGGTATACATTCCACCCTGATCACACAGGTGTATCGGTAGAGTCCTCTGTGGCCCATGAGATAAACTCTGAGGAATATCGAAACATCGACCATGAGGTCCAGGTCTTAGAGAATTGTTCCTCCCCACCCGTTTCCTGCAACAACAATCTTTCCAAACTATTAATTCGGTCCACTTCAATTGCCCAATCCCCCAGGGAAGGCATGCTTGTCGACTTCCAATGTCTGGGCAACACCGTTCTAGCAGCCGCCAAAAAGTGACACAGAACGTCTTTCTTGACTGACTTAAGTGGTCCCGGGAGCAGAGATAGCAGAGCCATCTCAGAAGAGGGTGCGATGGAGGTCGCCATGAGCTTGCAGTACAAGTCAAGGATCTTTTGCCAGAACTTCCTCACAGGGGGGCATGCCCACCAAATGTGAAGTAAGGTTCCCTTAGATGACAAGCAATGCCAGCAAGTATCCGGAAGTGTCGAATTGATTCGGTGCAAAGTCGAAGGGCATCTGTACCAGCGGTTCAACGGCTTGAACCCCTTTTCTTGAGAGTTGGAGGCTATGGACATTTTATGGGTCAGTATGAAGCACTTTTGCCAGTCTACAGGCGAGATGGAGTGGCCCAGGTCTTCCTTCCATGCCTGTGTGTATGGGGGAAGGTCAGGATTATAAGCCACATGTAAGAGGGAATATAATTGAGAGACTACATGTGTAGGAGGGGTGGCCTGGAGCAGCATGCCCTCCAAGTCCGTTAAGTCAGCGAGTACATTAGGTAACGATGGGAAAGTGCGAATGAAGGAAATCACCTGTTGTCTCTGCAGCCAGTGCGTAGAGGCCTGAGAAGATGGGTCAGAGGGAACGTCATGAGTCAGAGAGGGGTCTGAACGTAGGACTTGGGCAAGTTGCCTGTGGTCCTCCTTACACCAAGGTCCAAAACTCGCTCCCTGTAGGGCCGGTGGAAAAGCCGGAGTTCCAAACAGTGGAGTCATGGGTCCCTGCATGGGAGATAGGGTCTTGAAGGAATTCATTCGGGTCCAGATTTGTATTGCTTTGTCGGGTGAGGTCGCTCAGTGGTACCTCTCCTTTCAGGAATTCAGTAGGTGTCCACGGCAATGCACAGAGATCTTCTGGGTTAATATGGCTCTCTATTTGTACCCACAATTTGGAGGAGGAATGATGGAACCAGTTAAGTATACGCGTGAGCACAGCTGCTCTATAATATAAGGAGGCATCCGGGGCTCCTGCTCCGCCACGAATCTTGGGGAGTGATAAGGTCTCGTAGCGTATCCGGAGACGAGCCCCTCCCCAAATAAAGGAGGAGAATAGTTGGCAGAGCTTCCTGAAAAACCAGGAGGGTATGGAAATGGGAAGTGTTTGGAACAAATAGAGAAACCGAGGGATTACGTCCATTTTTAGGGCATTTACTCTGCCTAGCCACAATAGGCATTTCTTTGCGTAGTTTGAGAGATCCATCTTGGTTCTAAGCAGCAGGGGTGCATAATTCAAAGAGAATAGATGGGACCTTTCCGTGGGTATTTGGATTCCGAGGTAGCGGATGGAGGTAGAGCCTGTTTTAAATGGGTACCTAGCGGATATCTGGCAGGGGACCTCTTGGGACAGTGAGATGTTCAGGATTTCTGATTTAGTATGGTTTACTTTGAAATTGCTCAGCATGCCAAACCTCGTGAATTCCTGCATTATATGTGGTAAAGATAGGTGGGGTTGGGTTACAAACAATAGCAAGTCATCCGCGAACAGCGCCAGCTTAGAATGAGTGGGGCCTATCGATACAACTGAGATGTTGGGGTTATTGCGTAAGGCTATTGCTAGGTGTTCCATGACAAGGACATATAGAAGGGGAGATAGAGGACAGCCCTGTCGTGTCCCATTTTTAATGGCAAATGTAGGGGACAGTGAACCATTTACCCGAATTCTAGCGGACGGTGAGGAGTAAAGGGCCATAATTCGAGATAGCATTTTGGGACCCAGGCCTATCTGTTGCAGAGACATCCGAAGGAATTGCCAGTCAACCCGGTCGAATGCCTTTTCGGCGGCCGTCAAAAGGCATAGAGGGATTTCGTGGGTGCGGGCATAGTCGGTAAGAAGCAGGGTTTTCAGGGTGTTATCCCTTGCCTCTCGGCCACTTACAAAACCCACCTGGTCCAGATGTATAAGGCGGGGGAGTAGCGGTTACATTCTAGTAGCTAATATTTTGGCATATATTTTCAGGTCCACTCCAATTAATGATATGGGCCTATAATTTGCACACAAGCTAAGGTCTTTGTCTGGTTTGGGGATAATGGTGATGTGGGCTTCAAGCGTTTGTGGAGGAAACGCTGAGCCTTCTGATAGAAAGTTAAACACCTTAGCCATAAAGGGGGTCAGTAGAGGAGCAAATGTTTTGTAGAATTTAGGGGTAAAACCGTCGGGTCCTGGGCTTTTACCGGAAGGGGTGGCCGCTATCGCTCCCACTACCTCGTCTGCTGTGATTACTTTCTCTAGCTCTTCTGCAGTATTGCCATCTAATATAGGGAGCTCAGTTTCCTCGATATAGGACTGTCCATCGGGCGCAGGGGTGTGGGATGGGCTAGATGGGATACCGGTCGGTAGGTTGTACAGTGTTTGATAGAAATCTCTGAATGTTTGTGATATCTTGGAGGGCTCATTAAGCATTTCTCCAGAAGGGGTCCGAATATGAGGTATAAATGTGGAAGGCGTGTTTGGATGGATGGTGCGGGCCAATGGCCTACCACATTTATCTCGAAATCGGTACTGATGTAAAGCAAGTCTGTCTGCATAAGTACGAGCTGAGGCCTCGTATAGGTCCCTGAGTTGGGATCGGGCCAGTGAGACCTCTGTCAAAGTCACCAGCGTAGGGGCTCGTTTATGCTGGGTCTCAAGGTCCCGAAGCTTTTGTGTTGCTGAGGTTATTGCAGCTGAACGAGTCTTTTTCAAGCGGGTTCCCACCTGAATGAAGAGTCCTCGCAGAACAGCTTTAAGCGCCTCCCATTAGAAGGGTGGCGAGGTGGTATCTGTGGCATGATCTAGCAAGAAATTAGAGATAGTTTCCGAGACCTTGTGGGAACACTCAGGGTTCGTGAGGAGGGAATCATTCAGCCTCCATGTCCATTCCCTCACCGGTGTGGAAGGGATAGATAATGCCAGATATATAGGAGAGTGGTCAGACCAGACCATTGAGTCTATGTCACATTCAGGTGACCAATCTAAGCAGCTATGGTCAAGAAGGAAGTAGTCGATACGACTATAGGAGTGATGGACCTGTGAGAAATGGCTATAATTCCGATTTGTTGGAAACAGAACCCGCCAGATGTCGATTAGACGGAGGTCGTATATAGCCCGTTTAAAAGCCCTCAACTTAGTAAAGGAGATGGATGAGCGAGAGGTGGATGAGTCTAAGAGTGGGTCTAGGGGGGCATTAAAATCCCCGCCTATAATTAGTTTACCTTCCGCGAATTCTGACAAGAGCTTCATGTATCGCAGAGCAGTCGAGATTTGGTTAGTGTTTGGTAGGTAGAGGTTGGCTATAGTAAATTTGGTGCCCCATAGGGAGAACTTTACGAACACATACCTTCCCTGAGGATCCGACAGCTGGTCTATCAGATCGATCGGGAGCATTTTGTGGCAGGCAATAGAAACGCCTTTAGTTTTCTGAGAGGGGTTTGTACTGTGGAACCATCTGTTAAAGTACCTGTTGGAGCAGTAAGGGGTGGAGTTTGTGTGGAAATGTGTTTCCTGTAACAGTAGTACGTTGACCTGCTGTTTATGCATGTGGTAAAGGATTTGTCCTCTCTTGGATGCAATATTGAGGCCATTTACATTGTACGAGCAATACTTCAAGCGAGGACAAGATAGTACTGTGTGAGCCATAGTGGAATGCGGATAAGAAAATCAGGTTATAGACAGTGGGGGGGGGGGAGTAGGAGAAGAAAAGGGGGAACTTATAATGTAGCAGAAAGTGTACTAGTACAAAACTAAAAAAGGAAAAGAAAAGGGAAAAAAAAAGGGGAAAGAGGGCTCCTAGGCAAGGAGCCTGGTAAATCTAAGGGGTCCACAAGAACGGGACACCACGTGAAAGTTCACGTAAACGAGCACTATTCGTGCCCGGCCTATTGAGGGTGAAGGGTCGAAGCGGAGAACCTGAGCCATGAGCCCAGTAGCACGGCAGGCATGTAAAACTTCACTGAGGCACATTAGTATAACAAGATATTAATACAGAACACACATCAGATCCTCCACGAAGGGGGAGACGGTCCGCATGGGCAAATAGCTCCACACCAGTCCAGTCTCCCCCCTCCGCAGAGGAGACAACAGTCCGTGAGACACCTCACGGGAAGGGAGCAAAGATTGTCAACATATGTTTCCACATACCCCAACGAGGGGCCAGAGATCCATCCGTGTAATACTACAGAGAGCGCATTAGGGTGAAACTACCCGGTGTGTAAGAAACCGTGTGTATATAACTAAGGAAGCCCACGTGGATAGCGGCAAGGGACCGTGGACCCAACCGGTCCATCAGCCGCCCCTCCACCCATATCCAGGTGGGCTCCTACCACTAAACATCTAGAGAGTAGACCTGTACATCAAAGTAGATTAGATTAACTCAACATTTACATAACTAGATTAAGCATGAGGAACCCGCTGTTCCATTGCCTCTCCCGAACCCCAGCCAGTCACAATACACTAGCAAAGGGCTAATTAGATTCGAAAATGATTCAAATTCAATTTGAAAACTCTCTAAATTCAATTAAAAAACGATCCAAATTTCATCTGAAAATTTTGTTTTGGTATTTCGGATTAGTTTAAGTTCAATACTATTGTTATTCGGAAATTCGGATTACTGAAAATTAGTTCGAATTTTGATTCTGAACAGATGGATTCGCACATGTCTAATAAAAAGCCTTCTGTGTGCAGCAGCCCCTCTCAGCCCCTCTAATACTTACCTGAGACCCATCTCTGCGCGAGAGACTTGGCTGTCCGGGACTCTCCCTCCTCATTGGTTGAGACAGCAACAAAGAGACATTGGATCTCACTGCTGTCAGTCAAAGTCAGTGAGCCAATGAGAAGAGAGAGGGGGCAGGACCTGGCCACAGCCCCGTGTCTGAACAGACACAAAAAGCTGCTGCTCAGTTCGGGTGCCTCCATAGCAAGCTGCTTGCTGTGGGGGCACTCAGCAGGAGGGGCCAGGAGCGCCAAAGAGGGACCCAAGAAGAGGAGGGTCAGGCTGCTCTGTGCAAAACCACTGCACAGAGCAGGTAAGTATAACATGTTTGTTATTTTTAACAAAAAAAGCAAACAAGACTTTAGTATCAATTAAAAAAAAGGTGTTTTTTTTTTAGCAAAGAACATACATTCCACATTAATAATTATGCTACCAAAATTAGTGTGTGCTGTAAAATGCCTCCAGCATAGGGTTGCCACCTTTTCTTCAAGTCAAACCCGAACACTTTAGCGGCGCACAGCAATTTTTTTTAATAGTATAAACTATACATATATTTTTCTATTAAATAACATTTCTAATCATATGAAGTTAATAACAAGAGTCCCCCTTTACATCAGAGTCCACAGAGTTCCCCTTTTACATCCGAACTCGCAGAGTTCACTTTCACTGTAAGGGGGGACTCTGCAGACTCTGATGTAAGGGACTCTGGGGTCTATAACATAAGCGACGCTCTGGGAACCATGATTTATGGGGGGACACTGAGGACTCTGATGTAAGGGGAAACACTGTGGCCTCTGGTGTAAAGGGGAACTCTGATGTAAGGGTTGTTCTGAGAGCCCTGATTTGCCTTAGTGTACTTACTCAGATGTGGGAGAAAGAAGGGGGAGACTTCAGTCACAGATAGGGATGGATGGTGAGCTCAGAGGTGTAAATCGAGCCCTCTCTCCTCTCCCGCCTGTGTGTGTATTTGGGGGCAGTGAGAAAGGGTGTAACGCACACTCTAAGCCAGCAACCCTGCTGGCAAGCCATAGTCCAGTCTAAATAAAGTGTACGGGTTTCAGGCAGTCTGAAACCTGGACACATGATTCCAAACCCGAACTATCCAGGTGAATCCTGGACAGGTGGCAACCCTACTCCAGCATTGCTCCTGTTTCTTTTTGACAGAGGCTACCATCTTGCTGAAGCCCAAAGCCCCTAAGCAAAAGTAAATATAAATCAGTTCAGGAATCACTGTTTTCAGGAAATGGAAAATTTGGAAATTGAAAGTAAACAGCAGAGGAGAAGCTGGAAAGCATGCAGGGATTTCAGGAAGTTGTGGAAAGAGATGGACAGGAGACAGACAGCATCCACAACATGAAAGGAGATTTTTTTTCATATACATTGAATTATCAAATGACTGACACTTGTATTGCTATTACAATGCTGATGCTATAAAATGTATGCTAAGACTATAGATCTCCTTTAAGAAATTAATTCTGAGTTACAGCACTTTGCATATCCTCATTGCTATTGTGTATCTGAATGAGTCTTTGGGACTATGCATGCTATAAATGTTGTATTTGTAGAAATAAATATTTGGGGGAGCTTGGGCACAATGTGCAGAAAGAATATATGTGTATGCATTCATTTTTTTATCAAGGACAACAGATAAACACAACTTTGATGTCGTGCATTACAACATACAGTCTAGCAATAAATCTCCTATATGTAACTAAATAATTGCACATTTTAATCTAAATATTAAGCAACATGTTCTTATTCAATAAAAGTTAAAGGGCATGTAAACCCAAAATCTATTTTTGAGTATGACTGACATGGAGTGGAATTTTCCCCCAGAGCTTAGTGAATGAGGGGAATTCATCTGACTTCCATCATCCAATCATGTACAAATAAACTAGGGCTGTTACTGATTAAAATGTTTGTTAGATTAATACATTTTTTTAATCGATTGATTGACTAATTTTGATTAATTATAATGCACATACAGATCCAACTACTTTTAGCTGATCTCCTTGCATTGCAACTCTGCATTAGTCAGTGGTAAATGTGGTATACACTATATACAATCACCCGACACTAGTTAGTTTCCACAGTTCATGACAACTTCACAGTTCACACAAATAAGTTTTAAATTCAAACTGTAGCACTGACGTAAGTATTTTTTTCCCACAGTAGCGTGATAATCCCTCCACCTCCGGTATAGCTAATCATTCTCACCTTATGGCATAGACCCCTGTGCAAACAGGTTGTCATGCAAGTGGGTATCAAAAGGGTTAACACGGACCATAAACTTCTCACGTCTCCTTAGATCTCAGCAAGGTCGCCAGGTCATGGGTAGAAAGAAAAGATCTAAGTGCTCACCGCTTAAGTATAAGATTACATTTTTGTGTTCAAAAACAAACTACTCACATAAAGATAATAAAAACACAGCATGTAAAGCCGACAATCATGTTAGTTACGTAGGGCAGCAGCAGGTCACGTCATGCGTAGCTCCTCCCCCGTACGCGTTACGTTCACTCAGAAATTCAACATCACCGGACTCCTCCCCCTTCCTTTCGTTAGCAGATGGAGGCACTTGGGGAAGGGGGAGGAGTCTGACGGAACTCCCTGAAGACCCGGAAGCCGGCGGGGAGGTGAGTACTGATCAAAAGAATTTTGATTGATCAAAAAAATTCATCGATTAATCGACAAATTAATCTTTAATTTCCACAGCCCTAAAAAACTTTTTTTATTTTCATTTCGCCTAATTGGGTATTCTTTGCAAATTTTAATTTTCCCACATTCACTAAGCCCCGAGGCAAATTCTTTTACAAAGTGAACAGCCTGTTTGCCTTTATTAAATCATCCCCATGTCTCAATGTATACAATTGTAGATGGATGTAGGACACTTTAAATGTATTTCCCGCCTCCAAGGTTCCAGACAATGTCCCTGTTAGTTGTGGGCTTGGGAAGAGTGCGTAAATAATGAGAGGGTTGAGTTAGAGTGGTTGTTGGCAGCAGGAAATGGAACTAAGGAAAGGGACAAAGGAAAGGGATGTTGTATCGCCAAGTGAGTTAGGACTTTGAAAGTACTCCCCTGAAGGATTTTTCTCCCTCTGTGAAACAGGGATTGAGGACAGTTATACTCTGATGAGATGGAGCAGAAGGAATAATGAACTGTATTGTTACTAATGGTGGTGGACACTGAATTTCTCCTATGGGAGCTGTTGTAAAGATACTTTGCCTGTGAAGGAACAGCAGTAAATGTTGATATCCTGTATGTTGGAAATGATGCAGGTCTGATACATCAAGTTTAGTAAAATTTAACTCATTCAAGCGGATGCCTTACAGTCTGGCCTTTTTTTTATTTCTGGAAAATATTCTTTTGTAAGGAGATCCTGCATTTAAAGAAATGTGGAGACAGATACTGTGGGGACTCTGGTGGTTGAAATTAATCAAGCACTTCTAAGTTGGTTCACTACCCTGTAGAGTCTTGGGAGCCCCAGCTTTGATTAGTTCATGATTGTGTAGTGGATCATTAGATGTGAGCCTGCCCATTACAGTGGCCAAGTTTATGGAGAGTCCAGAATTCTGGCACATCCTCTCCAAGAGGGCTGAACTGCATTTTTACTGATGTCCTGGGTCCTAAGAGCTTACTGCAAGTAAACCCTGTTACACAGTTTCCTTAAATAGATTTTTGGCGAATCTATTGCAAAGTGCCTTACCTATAGATTTTAAACTTCCTGCTGCAGGCTGATAGCGCTTCTCAATCAACAACAATGTTCTCAGCCATCTTTCAAATGGTAATTTGGACTGCCGATCACATCTGTTGGAATAAAAGTTCAATTGCCACTGTATACACTGTATCATAGTCACTATGACAACCATACTTCTCCCTAAGGAAGAAAAAGTCCATCAGCTAAGGACACTAGCAACAAACAGAGTAGGTTAGATTTATAGGGGTATGCCTAGGGAGAATGTTTAAAACCAGTGTCCAATGACCTGAAGGTAGCAGCTTATAACACAGGGTCTTGTACTCTATGATTAAGATAACAGATTTAGGGTTTACATACATGTTAAACCCACAATGTACAACAATAGATTATATAAAAAAAATGATACATGAAAACCATCCAACAGAGGCTAAAGACACCTGGCTGATGTGATGAGTTGGTTATAGGCATAAATTTACAACTACTCTACATCTCAAAATCAGCATATGTGGATGTGCTTTGATTGTTGATTAATTCACACTGTTAACAAGTGATCTGCCTGGCCAAACTGAGTGATGAGAAATACTGTACATACTGAATTAGTCATAAAGCATACTGTTCATTAGAGCCCTTTCACACTAACAACGTGGCTGCGTTAGCGGTAAAGCGCTGCTAGCTTTAACATTGTTTTAGCAGTGCCTTTCGGCCACTAGCAGGGCACTTTTAACTCTGCTATCGGCTGAAGAAAGGGTTAATAGCGCCCATGTAGCACTGCTGCAGAAACACTTTGCAAGCGATTCGGCAGCGGTGTCCATTAATTTCAATGGGCAGGGGCAGTGGAGGAGCGGTGTATACACCGCTCCTCCACTGCCCCAAAGATGCTGCTTGCAGAACTTTTTTTAACATCCTGCCAACGCAGCTCTCCAGTGTAAAAGCACTCGGGCTTTCACATTGGGGTGGCAGGGGAGTTGTTTTTCAGGCACATTACAGGCACTATGTTTAGCCCTTTAGTGCCTGAAAAATGCCCCAGTGTGAAAGGGGTCTTCCCAGGCATATTTCAGAACTGTTATAGATTTAATTACCTGTAAAGCCGCGTACACGCGGGCGGACTGTCTGTCCAACTTAGTCCGCTGAAACACATTTCAGCGGACAGTCCGCTCGTGTGTGGGCTTCAGCGGACTTTTTCAGCGGACAGTCTGGCGGACTAAGTCTTTCGGAATTTCCGTAATACAGTCCGTCCAACTTTGGTTTCAGCGGACAGTCCGCTCGTGAGTAGGCTAGTTGGACGGACTAAGTATGACGCATGCCCAGAAAGGATTTACAGGGCGGAAGCGCTCGGTCTTGTAAAACTAGTGTTCGTATTGAAGCTAGCATATTCGTCATGCTGCTAATTTTGTGTTTTTTTAATATAGCCCATTCTTTTCTTCTTCATAATGCAAGAAAAGTGAAGTAGCTTTGCTGCTTATATTCACACAGAGTTATCCCAAATGTTTTTATTCATCCTCATCCTATGATTAATATTCCAATTTTAGAAAAATATAAAAAAAAAAAAAAAAAATTTTTTTTTTAAAAATATATATATATATCTATATATATCTATATCTATAGCTATATCTATATATATATATATATATATATATATATATATATATATAGATGGACTTGCGTTTTTTTTGGCCAAGCAGGACTATGTAAGTAGAGATAGATAGATAGATAGATACCCAAACCAGCATTTTAGCTTACACATGATTGAATGTTCAAAATCAGCAGAGCTTCCCCTCATTTCAAATGTTAAGCCTCAAATTTACAGCGACTGCACTTCCAAGTGCACTTGCAGTGCTTTAAAAATTGCACTTGAAGTTAGCATATTTATATTAACATGAACGTGTGTTTTGTAAATAACCCCCAGAGTCTTTTGACATGTACCTGCCTACTCACAAATAAACTCTGTTTTTTTTAAGCCAAAATAACAAAAAAAAAACATACAATATTTTTGGAAATAATAAATATTTATTTTTCGTCAGAACAAAACTAAATCAAGAGGGAGGCAACACTGGAGACAATTTTGAAGTTTGTGAAGCCTTTTGTCCCCCAGGCACACATCAAGTGAGTGGCCACCAAAATTCAGAACCTGTGTAACATGTAAATAGGGAGCACAACATGGTCCTAGAATCCCAAAGACCAGGAACAGCAGCAGATGAGATCTATGTCCCCAGACTGTGGTACTACAAAAGCCTGCGTCTTCTGTCAGAGCAGACTGAAGCCAGGCAGTCACTTCCGACTCTTCCGTGTAGCCTTCCCTCCACGCTTCGCTGGAGGCTGTGCCTCTGGTGGTGGACTTGTGGTAGGAGGAGGAGGAGGAGGAGGAGGAGGAGCAGTAGGGTCTGTGTTATACAGTCTGGTGGTCGGTGTTAGCTCACCCTTCAGACCCCGTTGAATCGCATCAAAAAAAATGGCTTCGCACAAGTTGCGCTGTGCCTTCTCCATTTCTAGCAACTTGCTTGCCAAATATGTACCGTGGGCCTCCTCAGGATTGGGGGGTTTGCTCAGCACTTGGGTGGCTTGGCGTATAAGTGCCAATGACTCCTCCTCTGTCCGTGTCATCCTCCTGGGCCTTTTGCTGGCTAGGCGGAGGGGAGGGACCTGACTTTCTGTCCGACTCCTGCTGGGCCCAGCTTGCTCCTGTGTGTGGCTGGTCCCGGCCTCCTCCTCCATACCACTGGTCCCGGCCTCCTCCTGGGTGAGCTCATCCTGTGTAAAAAACAAAGAAATCAATAAATAAAATATGTCTATATTTTGAAATCATCAATCACTAACAATTTTACAGTTCTCACTTGCAAATACATTTGTCTTGAAATACAAAAGGCTATCATTTTGACACCATAATTTTTCTATCAGTTCACCAAGATTTGAGCCACATTTGTGGAAACTACTGTATCCTTATATCTAATTTAATTTGTGATGAAATCCTAGATTTGGAAGCAATTCAAACATAGAACTTTACATCATTAATATTTGAGCAATCCTAACTTTAGAAACTAAAATATACCTGGCTCCAGCTGGGCACATCAACTTCGTCCAGCAAGGAAGGGTCTGGATCTTCCAGGGATGGCTCACCTGAGGTGGAGGGAAGGGTGGAGGGAAGGGTAGACGGAAGAGTGGAAAGTGACTGCCTGGCTTCTGACGTGTCATCCAGAAAACGCAGCCTGTCGTAATACCACAGCTTAGGTACATAGATCTGATCTGCTGCTGCTCCTGATGTTTGGGAATCTAGGACCTTTTTGCGCTCCCGCCTATACACGTTACGCAGGTTCTGAATTTTGGAGCTCACAAACTTAATGTCTGCCTGGGGGAGTCGGGTTTTCACAAACGTCAAAATTGTCCCCAGTGTCTTCCTCTGGCCAGGACGGTTTGAATATTGTGGGTGCTTGGAATCCCACAGGCTCCTGTGCGACTCTAATATATCTAGAAATGTGGAGAGGAAGGCCTCCTCCTTAAAGGGGTCTGGAGTATACTTTTGCATTTTGATTTCTGAAAAAAAAAAAAAAATACTAATGTCAGACCAAATGCACACTATTTATATTGTGACAATGTAGGCGAGACCCACACTACACCCACACACACACTACCACACACGCTACCCCCCCACACACACACTACCCCCCCACACACCCACACTACCCCCCCACACTACCCCCCCACACACACACTACCCCCCCACACCCACACTACCCCCCACACCCACACTACCCCCCCACACACACACACTACCCCCCCGCACACACACACTACCCCCCCACACACACACACACTACCCCCCCACACACACACTACCCCCACACACACACTACCCCCCCCACACACACACTACCCCCACACACACACTACCCCCCCCACACACACACACTACCCCCACACACTACCCCCCCACACACACACACTACCCCCACACACTACCCCCCCACACACACACTACCCCCCCATACACCCACCCCCACCCCCACACACACACACACTACCCCCCCCATACACCCACCCCCACCCCCACACTACCACACAAAACACCAACCCCACTCAACCACCAACCCACATAAAAATCAATTAACCATCAACAAGGTGAAATCTCACTATATACATTCCTAACGCAGGCTTAAAATGAAAATAAAATAAAAAGATAACCATCTTACCGTCGCGTGTAGCACTCGCTGCTTCCGTTCGGACAAACGTACGGCCTCGCGGTAACGCTTTATATACAGCGCATGCGTTCAAGCTCCGCCTGCGTCGCCCACGTTGCCCGCCCCTGACGTTCCGTGTGACCGTATTTCCCCGCCCCTTTTACCCTCGTTCCGCTGTGGGAGATTGATAGGTGAAAATGGCGGACGGAATTTCAGTGAGCAGCGCGGAGGAAAGCCCTCAACCCCATGCTTCCGGAGCAAGGAAGAGGTATAAGGCCACAAACATGGCCTTTGAAGAGATGGTGGAGATGGTGGATATATTGAGAAGGGAGGATTACGATGGGGAAAATGGCCCATATCCCAAACCCAATATCCACAAAAACGGCATCATGGATCTAGTTGTCGAAACTTTGCAAAGCAAATTTGGGGTCCGAAGAGGCAAGGATCAGCTCCGGAAACGATGGTCCGACATCAAATCCAGGGAGCCGGACCAATACCATCGAATCAAAAAGGCCCTGAAAAAAAGTGAGTAAACTCCGCGTTTATCGTGACTGTCGGACATAATCTTTCGTATAGGTATAATATATTTGTAAATCTGGCGAATTTGATAGTTCGCGTGGTTAATAGTTCATGTAATGAGCGAATATGCTTGTTCGTATATGTGGACGTAAATAGCATGAATTCGTATATGGTGTAAATTTATCTGGTGTTGGATTAGATTTTAATTAGTTATTAATTTTTTTGTATTGTTCGTGATAAACTGAATTGTCACACTCAGTTTAGGATATAAATTTTTAATAAAGTTTCATAAATTTATTCAGTGTAATGTAGTCTCCATAAAAAAATTTGATAGATAGATAGATAGATAGATAGATAGATAGATAGATAGATAGATAGATAGATAGATAGATAGATAAAATGCTGGTTCAACATCTGGACTGGGAATCATTTAGTGTAGTTTGGGACATCATAGAACATTTTTTGACATAATCACACACAGGTTCTCCAGGGGATGATTCGAGTGTGTCCGTCTGTGAAACTTGGACAAAAGATATAAAGTATCACAGTTTGGTTAAAGGCTAGGTTCACATTGCTGCAATGTACGAGATCGAATGTGATTTGCACTGCACTGCAGTGCAAATCACATGTGATCTCTGTGTGATGCGATTTCAGCCATACATATAGTATGGCTGAATTCGCATCGCATCCGGCCCAAACTTGTACATGGCCCTTTTTTTAGTCCACAGCCGAATCGGATCACACCATGTGGTCCAATTCCTGTCCGAGTTTAAAGATTGCACTGTGATATGAGAAATAATTTGGAGGTGTCAATAAAACTTTACACTGACACTCCCAGCAGGTCACATAGGGCAGTGTGAACTGCCTCCGGGAGGCATGCGATGCGTGAAACCACAGTAGATTTGCAGCGTTCGCACATCGCAGCAGTCTGAACACAGCCTAACTAAAAAAAATTCATTTTAATGATGTATTAAACTAGGATCTTGTAATAACCAGCTAATAATTGTACACCACTTCAAACCAATGTTTCAGATTCCAATTTCTGAAATCAAATTTCACTATGCTTAAAAGTATACCTTTTTTTTTCTTTTTTTTCATTCTCATAGGGGAACAAAGACTCAGACAAGAGGCGGAGCAGCCCAGGACCCCCCGACCTCACCAGCCTGATTGGGCAGTTAGCCCAAGCCCAGTGTCCGTGATGGAGCTGCCCAGCCCAGTGTCCGTGAGGGAGCAGCCCAGCCCATTGTCCGAGCTGGATCAGCCCAGCCCTGGGCTAGATGTGGAGGAGGAAGAGGTGGTGGAGATACGCACCCCACAAAGTGAGTGTCTGACAACCCAGCTTAAGGTAAACAAATATGGATCAATTTGATGCAGAACAACATCCATACCATGCAATGAGAACTGGACACTATGAGGCAGGAAATGAAGAACATGATCGATGTTTTAGGGAGAATCTAAGCCCCTTTTCCCTAAAACGAAAGATCATGTTCTTCATTTCCTTGTCAAAAAGTTTTTAATGTTTTTAAAACATTGTTTTTAGAGGCCAAATTTTGAAGATGCACACGGTGTGTCAACATGTGCTATGTGCCATCAGAGGATCGCAATGTACGCATTTGGTGTTTGCAAATCCTTCCTCATTCTAGTATGTGAGAGGAAGGGATTGCACCCACCAAACACGTCCATTGATCACTCATGATGGTACATAGCACATGTTGACATTACCAATTTTTGGTGTGCATCTTCAAAATTTGGCTTTACCCCTTGTTTTCTGTAAATAGTTCAAAATTAGATTTTATGTATTTTTTTTATAATTTTATTTTATATATATATAGATATATCTATATATTTATATGTTTCCAAAAAAAAAAAAATTACAAAAAAACAAAAAAAAAATATCTAAAAAAGAGGCACTGGTTGGAATGTGCACTATTAAAAATTAAAAAAAAAAAGATGTGTGTGTGTCTACTTCTTTCAATACTCAATACCAGTTTGGTAAGTCATTTTGTGTTTTCTGTCACAAAGGGCCTTATTTACTATTGGCAAAAACCACTTTGCAATACAAATGCACTAGAACAGGAATATGCAATTAGTGGAAATCCAGCTGTTGCAGAACTACAAGTCCCATGAAGCATAGCAAGACAGACAGCCACAAGCATGAGACCCAGAGGCATGATTGACTTGTAGTTTTGCACCAGCTGGAGGTTGGCCAATTGCATATCCCTGAATTAGGAGAATGTAGGAGACAAGCACCGTGAAAAGCAAACAAGAACCAAACTTAAAAATTTGAACAGAAAATACATATTTCCAGAAAAAAAAATTTTTATTGGTCAGCTGGCATTGGAATAGCCCCCCCTACCATTAAAATAGCTGACATACCGGTCACGCACCTCACGTGCTGTTTGGGGGGCTAAGCCAGGATGGGCATGATCCAGCCCTGTGAGTTCAGGTAATATTAGTCCGGGCTCAGGCCCAATTGGTTGCAGGTACTGGTTTCCTGAAAGTTTGCGTAGAAAATTGTGCAAAATGCAGCAGCAAAGAATTACATAGTTCAGTTTATACTCTGCTAAGTTGATTGCTGTCATAAACAGACGGAACCGGCTGGCCATAATACCAAAGGCATTCTCCACAACCCTTCTTGCTCTGGCCAGCCGGTAATTAAAAACACTCCTCTCCGGGGTGAGGGTCCTTTGGGGGAAGGGTTTCATCAGATGGTCACTCAGACCGAACGCTTCATCAGCAAGAAACACAAACGGTAGACCCTCCACATTCTCAGCATCTGGTGGCAAGTCCAGGCCACCAGTGAGGAGACGGTGGCAGAACTCGGTCTGCCTAAAGACTCCTCCGTCAGACATCCGGCCGTTCTTCCCCACATCCACATACAGAAAGTCACATTGTGCTGACACCACCGCCATTAACACCACACTATGGAACCCCTTATAATTCCAATAGTAGGACCCCGAATGGGGTGGGGGCACAATCCTCACATGTTTCCCGTCGATCGCCCCTCCGTAGTTGGGAAAGTCCCAACGGGCAGCGAATTGGGAAGCCACAGTCTGCCATTCCTGTGGCGTGAAAGGAAACTGGGGAGTCAAACACAGGAAAAAAAAAAAAATAGTCATTAAATCCAAACAATGCATAACAAATAAAACTCAAAAACATTTTGGAACAACGGTTAAACAGAAATATTGAAAAAGTTTTTCATCAAACAAAAAAAAAGACGGCCCAATTCACAGATTACTCAGCCCTCTGATGGACCAGGGGACATAAGTTAGGTGGGTGAGTGGGGTGGGGGACTAATTAATGAGTAGAGAATACCTGCAACCAATTTGAGTGGGGTGGGGGACTAATTAATGAGTAGACAATACCTGCAACCAATTTGAGTGGGATGGGGGCCTAATTAATGAGTAGACAATACCTGCAACCAATTTGAGTGGGGTGGGGGCCTAATTAATGAGTAGACAATACCTGCAACCAATTTGAGTGGGGTGGGGGACTAATTAATGAGTAGACAATACCTGTAACCAATTTGAGTGGGGTGGGGGACTAATTAATGAGTAGACAATACCTGTAACCAATTTGAGTGGGGTGGGGGACTAATTAATGAGTAGACAATACCTGCAACCAATTTGAGTGGGGTGGGGGACTAATTAATGAGTAGACAATCCATATATATATATATATATATATATATATATATATATATATATATATATATACACACACACACACATACACACAAAGGGTGTATACAAAGAGTATACAAAGGGTGGGGGGGCAGTAAAATAGTACAATGGAGCTGACAATATGAATTATAGAGAAAAACAGTCTCGGCTGTGGGTGTATAGGGGCCCAGGATTGCATGCTGGGGACGTTAGTGAAAGCAAATATGCACGTGGGACATAAAAAGGTAAAAAGCTCAAAAAAAATGACACTAAAAAAAAAAACATAAAAAAAAAAAATGCATGCATTCATATAAAGGGGACATTCACATCATATTCCTGTCATGGATATTAAAAGTCATGATGAAATTAATACAAACATACAATGCATATAATGCAATATTAAAAGAACAAACTTACCTTCATATATTCCTTCTGCAGGACCCGAATAATGGCAGAACAGGTCTCTGGAATAATGATCCCCAGAGCCTGGGGGGAGATGCCTGTCGAGAACTTGAGGTCCTGAAGGCTTCTCCCTGTCGCCAAGTAGCGCAACGTGGCGACGAGCCTCTGCTCCGGAGTGATGGCTTGCCGCATGCAGGTATCCTGCCTGCTGATATAAGGGGTCAGCAAAGCCACCAGAGGGTGAAAAACGGGGTCCGTCATCCTGAGATAATTCCTGAAATCATCAGGATTATTCTCACGGATCTCACGGAGTAAAGGCATATGCGAGAATTGGTCACGCTGGCGCAACCAATTCTTTGTCCATGAACTCCTCCTCACCCTGTTCACAGACTGGGCTCGGGTCAAAGTATTAACCCCAACACCAAGCCCCAATATAGCACGAGCTCGTTCCCGAGTACGTCCACTCTCCATGGCTTTGAAACGGTTGGCTGGACAAACAAGCTCAACTGAACGCACTGAAGAACAGCCAGACCTATGAAGATAGACCTGAAACCCAGAAACGAGCGGACCAGAAGCGCCTAACAACAGGTACCAACTGATCCACGCGTACCGAAAGACAGATACAAACCTCACAGGTAGACTGCGCCGCAGTAAACGGACAAATTAAGCTGAAGTCTGAAAAGCGCGAATCGTCTCTAACCAAACTTCTACTAACGCAAAGTCAGCAGAAGGAGCCCAAAGGGTGCTTTGCTGTGTCTTGGACTTCCTATTTCTAGTCCCGTCGTACGTGCTGTATGTCATCGCGCAAGCTTTCGGCGGACTGTTTGGCTATCCGTGTGTGGTCAAGTCCGTTCATTCGAAAGTAGGACGGACTGTCCGTCGGATTGTCTGACGGACTTAGTTGGCCAGACAGTCCGCCCGTGTGTACGCGGCTTAAGACTGTTTATATTGATGCCCTTTAATTTGTGGCACACCAGGTGAAATTTCATATCAGTTTGACAATAGGCGTTCCTACACAAACTGCTGCAATAAAGGCAAGGATCAAAACATAGACAGATTGACACAAAATTATAGCTGCTTAATTCTATCTTCTATCTGCATGATAACATTCATATATTGGGAATTGGTGGAGGTATTTAGTTAGATTCTCTTAAAGAAATAATTGTAGCCCCAGAAATGTAGTTTTCATGCTTCAGAAGAAACATAAGACACTAACAAAGTAAAGACTGGCTAAGAATATTGATAGTGTACACAAAGGTCGAGTTGTCCCTTACAATTTACTATAGTGAATGAAGACTAAAATACTTGTACATTGGGCATCGCTGCATAGTACTGTATACACTTGCACTTGATATTACAGTATTCTGTACAACATCCAAAATATATATTACAGGTAAAGGTAAAGTAAAATGAGTGATTCTGAAACATATTTACTAAAATTAGTGATAAAGAGACGTAAATTGAAGCATACCTGGGTTCACTTTAGATATCAAGTGAACTCAATTTGTTTCCAAATTTCCCTTAATTTGCAAGGTTGATTGACTAGAATTCAAGTTACCTGAACTCATTGTACATTTCAGTAACTCATCACTCCACCTCTCTTTATGCTTTTGTAAATGAGGCCTATTGTCTTTGTTATCTGTTAGATTTAATCTCTTTAAGAAGTGTAAGTGTAGTGTGACTGCTCCATCAAAAAGTTCAATGTGTGAATAAAGTATGTTTTGTAATCCAAGAGGGCATTTGTTAAAACTAAACCTTCCACACTTTAAGGCTCCATGCACACTGAAGCTGATAAACTGCAGTTTATTGGAGTTTGGGCGTTTTTTGTAAAAGCCCATAAACTCCACTCTATGTTAGCCTATGTGTCCATGCACACATGGACGTTTTTCAGCTTTAATGAGCAGTGGAGTTTATGGGCTTTTTTCTGAACGCCAGAAATTCGCGTTCAAAGTGCCGTTTTTCAGCGGCAAAAAACGACAAACGCTCATTAACGCTCATTAACGCTCGTTCATTAGTGTTCGGCATTCTATTTTTCAATGCATTGTGGGATTTTTGGAGTGTCCTCTGTGTATTTTTATAAAAAACGCCCATTAACGCTAACGCTGTAAAACGCTCATTAACGCTCATTAACGCTAGTATAAAACGCTGTTAAAAGCAGGTTTTTCAACCAGCGTTTTCTGCCAGCAATCTGGCGTCCAGAAATAGCTTTTTTGAGCTTCAGTGTGCATGGAGCCTAATTGCCCTACGCTGATGTATGTTGGCAGAATGGCAGGGGTGCACAAAAAAATACTTTGTAATTTAGTTAACTTTAGTTATTCATGGGAAAAACACATTTGAATTAATTAACTTCTTTTGTGCCACACAATTCAGTCTTTATCCACATTAATTCTTTCTGTATCAGGTATGTGGTTGTTTGCTCTCTGAAAGAGGAGGACAGAATCAGTCATGCACCATTTCAATGGCAAAGCCCTATGGGCAAACTTTTAAAGTTTGATATAGTCATTTTATAAATTTCCTTTTCTGTTGAAAAAAAGTTTATGCTTTTGAATCCTCTTTTCAACATACTGTATATCAGGCGTCATAGGCATTTAAACAATACACTCATTCTGTTGATAATCTGATCTTTTAAAAACCTGCTGATGATGAAGGAGGGGTATTCCCAAAAAGCAAGATGTTTCTCATTCCTACCAGTCAATATCACATCTCTTTTTGAAGTATGAATGTATTTGGTGAAACGGGCAACAGAGAAAGAAGTTATATAGCTCAAATACAAAAACTCAAAAACGTAAAACAGACATTCACTAGACATTCAGGGTTGACAAATCTTCCTGGTGCATGTGTTTTAATTGCAGTGATTGATTCACCTTCAGTAAATTTTTAGTGAATGTGACATTCATTGTTTTTAAAATATGCACCAAAGTGGCCCTTTAAGGTACTTCCTGGATTCTGGTTGCACATTACAGTTTTGTGAAGCTTAAAAGCCCAGACCAAGCAGCATCAGTATGAGTCAAGTAACCGACAATAGTTTTGTTAATAATTTGTCTGCTTACGAGGAACACACAAAGTTGTGCTTTACAAGTTTTCTGCTGCGTGGTTCATGTGGCAGGGCATCCCGTAAGCACAAAATCACGTACCTGTACATGATTTTTTACTACGGGTCTATCGGGTCTGCCGGAGCACCCGCCAATTGTTCAGAGAGAGGCAGAACAGTGGTCTGCCTATGTAAACAAGGCAGATCACCGTTCTGCTAGTAAGGAAGACAGGGTTCTTGTGTTTCTGCTTAGCAGTAACACATATTTCTGTCTTCCTACAATTAAACCATCCCCACACAGTAAGCACTCCCAGGGAACACATTTAACCCTTTTGTTTGCCCCTGATGTTAACTCCTTTCCTGCCAGTGTCAGTAGTACGGTGACAGTTCTTTTTTTTTAGCACAGATCACTGTATTGGTGTCACTGGTCCCCAAAAAGTGTCACTTAGTGTCAGATTTGTCTGCTGCAATGTAGCAGTCCTGCTAAAAATAGTTGATCACCACCATAACTAGTAAAAAAAAAAAAAAAATTCCATAAATACAGTTGTGCTCATAAGTTTACATGCCTGGGCAGAATTTATGATTTCTTGGCCCTTTTTCAGTGAATATGAATAATACAAAAACTTTTCTTTCACTCATGGTTAGGGTTTGGCTGAAGCCATTTATTATCAATCAACTGTGTGTTTACTCTTTTTAAACCATAATGACAACAGAAACTAGCCAAATGACCCTGATCAAAAGGTTATATACCCCTTAGTTCTTAATACCATGTATTGCCCCATGTATTAAGATCAATGACAGCTTGATAAATGACAGCTTGAAGTCTTTTGTGGTATTTGCGGATGAGGCTCTATATCTACTCAGATGGTAAAGCTGCTGTCAGTAAAATTCCATTCTCTTACTGATCAGTCAACTCCGGTCATGTTGATTAGAAGACAGATTTATTACAGATGTACAGTACAAAGGGGTGATAGAACCCTTACAGCAAGGAGTTCCACAGCAGAATCACATCAGCAAATCCATACACAGTTCTCTTATAGTAGTATTTGGCAACCTGCCATTGGCTAAGGCACACTGGTGACTCATGGTGCATTGTCAGCTTTATTGCCAAATCCAGCGTGCCTTTCACAAGGCTTCCTTTTATGGTAACATTTGCTAGTTCTTTAAGTATTGTTTAGGATGTTGGTCAGAACAAAGAAAGTTGCATAAACAATAAGTCAGCGCCATTTCAGCTAGAAAAAGTGCATCTAAGGAACAAGGCAAATGTCAATATCACCTGTAATTCTTTGCATATTTCTTATCAGCTGCCCATTCCTCTTGGCAAAAAACCTCCAGTTTCTGTAAATTCTTGGGCTGTCTTGCATGAACTGCACATCTGAGATCTCCCCAGAGTGGCTCAATGATATTAAGTTCAGGAGACTGTGATTCCCACTCCAGAAGCTTCAATTTATTCTGCTGTAGCCAATGGCAGGTCGACTTGGCCTTGTGTTTTGGATCATTGTCATGTTGGAATGTCCAAGTATGTCCCATGCGCAACTTCCTGGCTGATGAATGCAAATGTTCCTCCAGTATTTTTTGATAACATACTGTATTCACCTTGCCATCAAGTTTGACCAAATTTCCTGTTTCTTTGTAGCTCACACATCCCCAAAACATCAGCGATCCACCTCCGTGTTTCACAGTAGGAATGGTGTACCTTTCATCATAGGCCTTTTTGACTCCTCCATGACTTTGTGACAGGTTTGAGGCTTGTCTCTGTGCTGTTTGGCATATTGTAAGTGGGATACTTTGTGCCATTTGCGTAGTAATGGCTTTCTTCTGGCGACTCAACCATGCAGCCCATCTTTCTTCAAATGCCTCCTTATTGTGCATCTTAAAACAGCCACACCACATGTTTTCAAAGAGTCCTGTATTTCACCTGAAGTTATTTGTGGGTTTTTCTTTGCATCTCGAACAATTTTCCTGGCAGTTCTGGCTGAAATTTTAGTTGGTCTACCTGACCGTAGTTTGGTTTCAACAGAACCCCTAATTTTCCACTTCTTGATTAGAGTTTGAATACTGCTGATTGACATTCTCAATTCCTTGGATATCTTTTTATATCCCTTTCCTGTTTTATACTGTTCAACTACCTTTTTCTCGCAGATACTTTTACAATTCTTTTGCTTTCCCCACGACTCAGAATCCAGAAACGTCAGTTCAGCAGTGGATGAAAGATGTAAGGGTCTGTAAGGAGTCCAGAAACCCACTGACCTTTTATACACATACACTAATTACAAGCAAACAGATCACAGGCAAAGATGGTTACCTTTTTAATAGCTATTCAAACCTCTTTGTGTCAACTTGTGTGCATGTTATCAGGCCAAAATCACCAGGGTATGTAAACATTTGATCAGGGTCATTTGGGTGGATTCTGTTGTCATTATTATTTAAAAAGATTAAACACAGTTGATTGATAATAAATAGCTTCAGTCATAAATGCTGCCAGGGTATGTAAACTTATGAGCACAACTGTATATCCCATAGTTTGTAGACGCAATCACTTTTGTGCCAACCAATTTTTTTTACCAAAAACATGTAGCAGAATGCATATTGGCCTAAACTGATGAAGAAATTCGATTTTATTTTTGGATGTGTTTTATAGCAGAAAATAAAGAAATATTGTTTCTTTTTTAAAATTGTCTTTTTTGTTTATAGTGCGAAAAATAAAAAACGCATAGGTGATCAAATACCACCAAAAGAAAGCTCTATTTGTGAGAAAAAAAAGGACATCAATTATATTTGGGTGCATTGTCACAGGACCGCACAATTGTCAGTTAAAGCAATGCAGTGCAAAATATAAACAAATGGCCTAGTCAGGGAAGGGGGTGAAACTTCTGAAGCTGAAATGGTTAAAGTTCTCATGCAGGGGACATTTGGACTTAAAAAGAGTTAGATTTAGAGAAAAAACGGAGAGCCAAAAGGCTCTAGATCAGACTTTCCAGGCAAAATGGACGAAAGTATAGTAAAATTATATTTTATTCCGCAAATCATTACGAGTCAAGTAGAAAAGAGTTTAAAAACATACAATTCACACATAATGAACGTAAATAGATGGCAGGAACAAAAGGTTGACACCAAATAGACAGCAGCGAGCCCATGTGCGTCAACGCGTTTGACTGTTTCGCTTTATCAGGACACACTCGGGGGTTGTTGAAAGGAACAGGTCTCACTGTCTATGATAAAACACATTAATCAGACATTGTGTAACAATAACAAATGATAAAAGCTTTAGCCTCTGCCATATCCAGAAGACATATATACAACACACACAAAACCTCAACTACTTTGTCGGCACAAAGTTATCCCCCCAAAGGAAATCTCCCAAATTAAACATCAGAGTATCAACCGAGTAGAAGGGGAATCAAAACTCTGCCAATGTTAGCATCAATGTATTATGCTGTAATAATCAACACAATGATCTAGATTAACATCTAAAACAAGCCATGTTCATCATTAGAATTGATACCAGACATATGTAAGAAAGCATGCTTACTAGCACAAGGATATAAATATAAATATCTCTTTGCAGATTGTTATTCAGCGGTAATAAACCGTGAACATCAAGATCATTGGGAGAGAAGGGGGGGGGGGGGGGGGTGGTAGAAACAAAACCTTTCCAACCATGCTTTGTCCGTAATGTCAAGGATGTAGATGTTTACCCACATAGACATACAGTATCTCAAAAAAGTACACCCCTCATATTTTTGTAAATATTTTATTATATCTTTTTATGTGACAACACTGAAGAAATTATACTTTGCTACAATGTAAAGTAGTGAGTGTACAGCTTGTATAACAGTGTAAATTTGCTGCCCACTAAAAATAACTCAACACACAGCCATTAATGTCTAAACCGCTGCCAACAAAAGTGAGTACACCCCTAAGTGAAAATGTCCAAATTGGCCCAAAGTGTAAATATTTTGTCTGGTCACCATTATTTTCTAGCACATCCTTAACCTTCTTGGGCATGGAGTTCAGCAGAGCTTCACAGGTTGCCACTGGAGTCCTCTTACACTCCTCCATGACATCATGGAGCCGGTGGATGTTAGATACCCTGCGCTCCTCCATCTTCCGTTTGAGGATGCCATACAGATGCTCAATAGGGTTTAGGTTTGGAGACATGCTTGGCCAGTCCATCACCTTTACCCTCAGCTTTTTTGCCAAGGCAGTGGTTGTCTTGAAGGTGTGTTTGGGGACTAGGGATGAGCCGAACACCCCCCCCGGTTCGGTTCGCACCAGAACTTTCGAACAGACCCCAAATTCGAACGAACTTTAGAACCCCAATTGAAGTCTATGGGACTCGAACGTTCGAAATTAAAAGTGCTAATTTTAACGGCTAATATGCAAGATACTGTCTTAAAAAGGGTTTGGGGACCTGGCTCCTGCCCCAGGGGACATGGGTCAATGCATAAAAAGTTTTTAAAAATGGCCGTTTTGGCGGGAGCACTGATTTTAATGACGATTAAAGTGAAAAAAAAAGTTAAATATTCCTTTAAATATGGTGCCTGGGGGGTGTCTGTAGTATGCCTGTGAAGTGCCACGTGTTTCCCGTGTTTAGAACAGTCCCTGCACAAAATGACATTAAACGGAAATAACACCATTTAAAACTGCTTGCGGTTTTAATGTTATATCTGGTTCCTGCAATATGGTTGAAAATCATTGAGAAAAATGGCATGGGTAGCCCTCCCTGCCCATTACCAGCCTATTTGGGTCTTGTTTGCATATTAAGGGGAACCCTGTACCCATATTAAAAAAAGGAAATGCGTGTGGCCCCCAGGCCCTATATACTCAGAACAGCAGTATACAGGCGGTGCAAACAAGACAGGGACTGTGTAGGTTTGTTGTGTTAAGTTGAATCTGTTTGTAATTTTCAACTGGTACATTTTTAAAGTGTAGCTCCAGTCAAAAAAACTATTTTTAAGCTTTTTGGAAAACATAGGGAAGGGTTATCACCCATGTATAATTTATTTTGTCGTCCATCTTTTTTCATCTCACTTGCTGTTGTCTCCTTCCGTTTGCAAGTAGGAGATGTTTGTAAATTGGATGTTTGAAAGTAGGGGGCTGCCCTATATGCTCTGCAGAAATGGCAGAACAAGGTGATGGTTTTGCCACAACATTGTAAGCCCTCAAAGTGACTCTTGGTGGGCGCTGGAGCGCCCTGCTGTGAACGATTATATCAAGAATTGTAATTACATGCCATTGTTGAACAGTGGTAGAAAAATTGACCTTTGGTGGTTGTGGTGCTGGTGCCACAACACTATAAGTCCTCACCGTTACTCTGGGTGGGCACAGGAAGGGGCCCTCCTGTGAAATATTATATCAAGAATTGTAATTACATGTCCTTGTTAAACAGGGGCAGAAAAATTTGGCCTTAGGCACTGCTGCTGGTGCCACCACACTGCAACCTCTCCCATATACTCTAGTTTTATTGCAGGAATTAGCCCTGCTGCAAAGCATTGCATCAAAAATTGTACTTAAACGCCCCTGTTAAACAGGGGCAGAAAAATTGGGCCTTAGGCATTGGTGCTGGTGCCACCACACTGCAACCTCTCCCATATACTCTAGTTTTAGTGCAGGAATTAGCCCTGCTGCAAAGCATTGCATCAAAAATTGTAATTAAACGCCCTGTTAAACAGGGGCAGAAAAATTGGGCATTAGGCACTGGTGCTGGTGTCACCACACTGCAACCTCTGCCATATACTCTAGTTTTATTGCAGGAATTAGCCCTGCTGCAAAGCATTGCATCAAAAATTGTAATTAAACGCCCCTGTTAAACAGGGGCAGAAAAATTGGGCCTTAGGCACTGGTGCTAGTGCCACCACACTGCAACCTCATCCATATACTCTAGTTTTATTGCAGGAATTAGCCC